>NC_031976.2:0-615000 GCF_001858045.2 Oreochromis niloticus | reverse complement strand
GTGGGTGCAAGTGGGCAGGAGGAGGCCTGATGGAGGCGATAAAGGAAAAAACACATGCATGGACGATGGAGAAAAAGGGCTTGTGTTATCAGTAAGATGCAATATACTAAATATACTTAAAATATAAATATGTTGTTTTGTTCTTTTTTAAATTGAGTCTCACTTATGCTGGATTATATTAGAAAATGTGTGAGTATTTCATGCAGGTACATGATATGTCACATTTCATAAACTGACAGGATCACCCAAATACATCTGGATATCATCTGAATGGTTATAATAATAAGCCACTACTTATAGGAAGCTTACAGTGATTAAATAAGAGGGGCCCAATAACTGATAATCAGCTCTACACAGCATTTAAGGTTCTCTGTGATTCATGAGTTTGAGTGGAGACAAAATCCTCCCTACTCCATCACGAATGTAACCAATAATAGGAGGTTAGAAATAAGCTGATAATTATTATGTGCACCAGGATCCAAATTTCTATTTTTCAAGAGGGGTTTAACACGTGCAGTCTTTAACGATCCGAGGAGAACACCACAGAACAGCTGATCATTTTCAGAAGCTCAGAGCTCAGCTGCTGCTCTGGGTTTTTAAAGGCCGCTGTGGGAGGTGTTTGCAGACAGCAGGTACAAGGGTTAGGCAGGAACTCTATTTGTTTAAGAGTTTGTAATCAATGGCAGTAAATCAGCAAACAGAGTTGGAGAATAGCAAATTTTTTAATGAATAATATCAGAGAAATGGGACTGTCTGACTCTGTGTAAGTTAAAGATGTAAATATGGAGACTCACAAGTGTGTTATTATAAACACTCAGCTCGTCTGAAGTTTATCTTTTGATTTGCTACCACTGTAACATTTCTCCATGCTGTTTACCACAAACAGTTTTAACCTCGACAAGGTGAGGGATCGCCAAGATCCCTGAGAATGAGTTGAAACCATGCGTCGGTTGTTCACAGACAACATAGTTATATTAGGTATGGCTTCCATTAAGAAGTTTTGATGGCACGGTTCTCCAGCTGCAAAGTAACCTCAGTTTTTGCTGTTCATTATTTCACAGCTACAATGACAATAAATATTAAGATTTTGTTGAAATACATCTTTGTCATAGTTTAAATCTGTTTGTAAGTCGTCATATATTAAACACTGCTAAGGGTTTAAGGCAGGCTGACATTTATAAACAATCTGATAAAAGTTGTCATATGTGCCAACTTTGCTACATCACTTTGTCCAAAAACAAGATTTCTGAGTCACATCAATTTTTTGGAGTTGCAAAAACATATTTCTAAGAATGATACTTTGTTTACTTACTTTGTTATGTTTTGATTAAATACTGTGCCTGTAAGAACTTGTTCAGGTAGAATTATGCAAGCATGTTTTAGTGAATCAAACACTGTGAGTGGCTCTAACTGTGCACTGAGTGCAGGATTATGAATGTAGGTGCTTTGCTTTGGGCCAAGATCACTTCTTTTTAAATCATAATGGTGATAATGGTGTACTCTTCCAGCAACTAGAGCACGATGAATTAACTTCATATAAATATTATATATAATATATAACTTATTGTATTCAATTCAGTTCATTTAATTTTATATAGTGCCAACTCACAATAACTGTCAGGCCTGGGTGCTTCACTGTAGGATGTAGTTCCTACAATATAAAAGAAATAAAAACAGAAAACGTGGAATCTTATATTGTTTTAATGTGATTAATCCTCTTTTTCATTCTGCATTCATGTTCTGTGCGCCTGTGCAAACCCTGCAGAGACACCGAGTTTCTTTCACTAAACAGTATCATCATTATTCAGCGGTCTGTTTGTACTGAACACTTTGTACCTTTTTATATAAGATCAACAGCAGAAGGCTTTCTATACTTCAGGGAGCTGTCTGCAGAAGTACAGGGAGACTCAGAGCGAGAAGACTGAAGACGTTTTCACGCAGCGAGCCGCTGGAGAATTGCAACTAGGTTGTGTTTATTCTGTCATCTCTCCTTTATTCAGCTCCGTCTTCTCATCCTGTTACCTTCCTGCACTTTCTTTTTCTCTCCCTACCACTCATCTTTTCCTGTGACATCCTACGAGCGAAGATTACTATAAAAGATATAAGTGTGTGATGTGTAATTTTCCTCTCTTTCTCCTAATAGAAAACCTTAGGAATGCTCTGCTCGGCACTTTCACAAATGTCAGTGCTTCTCTGCCATTGTCGAGCACTTGCACAGACACAAAATGTCAGCGTCTCTCTTCAGTCACAGTCTTTGCGAACTGCTCTCATCTTGAAATGTCAATGGGCAAACCATAATGAGAGGAAGCAGATTCTTGGAAGGCAGACAGCACAGCCCGCTGCAATCCATTATATAGATCTGTAAAGATCTACTGTAGTGTGTTGGCTTCCCAGGACAGAAAAACTCATCCCCTGTCCTCAAACCTGTGACCCGAACAACCACACACACAGAGGCCTCACATATCTGTATACGAAAGAAAATAATTGAATTTCACGCATTTAATGGGAAGACTGAAGCCAGTGCTGTGCAATCGTGCAACATAATGCTGTGTTTAAAGGACAGGCAGACAACACAGCTTTATTTTGCTTAACAGTCCAACCTCGTCCATATGCACAGTTAGCTAAGTGCGTCTGTGCTGAGTTAGGCATCCAGTCAATCCAAAGGAGCAGCTCTTAGTCTGCAAGAAAATACAGCCTGCTAACAGCACAGGGTGTAAATCCGATCTTTTCTCTCCTTTTCCTCTTTTCCTATTTGTTGAACAACGATGACATCGGCTGACCAGTACTCACAAGTTTTCCTTCTGTTTCTAATGAGCAGCTTTGTTTTTCATTGATTTTCTGTGTTCAGACAACTGTGTGATATCGTCTCACGTAAGGGGAAACGAGGGAGGTGATGGGTCAGAAGTCCGTTCCCTTGAGGTGATTTGTTCCCACATACAGCCTGATACATTCTGACTCGCTCATTGTGATGTAATCCTGGTCTGGGATCAGTCAGGGCTCCGGTGAAATATGGAGTAGCCTCAGTTGGCTAACTGATTTAGCTAAATAGGAAACTACTGCATGTGTACAGACACAAGCCTTTACTTACTCGTTTTGATCAACTAATAATTTATTAACTAGCAACTAATAATCCTGATGGCTCGGATGGAGACATGTCTGTGGAGACTCCCCGTCACTGTGGCAGTCGCTCTTCCTGTGAAAGGAGGGTTTCCTCTGAGCGCTTCGATCCACGAGTGCTTTCGTTTCAAGGACTGTAGGTGTTACTGGTCATTAACACTAGAAAAGCATTTCTCTCATTGTGAGAGTGCATGATTAATACAAAGAACTTCACCAGAAGTCTGTAACGTATCAATCTTACATATAAATTTGAGTATAAGTGATCCGTGATAGACACAGGGATTTGATGCGCTGTTAATAAGACAGATTTAGCCTGGATCATAAATATAGCTTTAGCTTCACAACAAGCAGCACTGTCCATAATAGAGAAATTAAGGTTTGATGTAGCTGATAAATAAAAAGGACCAGGAACAGCGTGATGGATGGTTGGTATTAGCCCATTTTTTTTACAGATGATTTGCAAGAATACAAAGTGAAAAGTGAATTCTTTTCCTCTCATACACATGCTATAAATCTTTGCTGGAGGAATGTACACAGAGAGAAAAAATGAGAGGAGCCAGCTCCCCGTGCATTCCTGAAAAGGAAGTCCTCTGCTTATATCATCGTTGGAATAATTCTGCTCACATCCATCATGCACTCGGTTCATTTTTCACTGAATATTGGGCAACACCTATTTATTATAGGAAATATTTTTAAAAGTGGAAAAGAAGAAATTGAAACTGGGCACTTTAATAAAGAGACACGCAGCGTGACTTTTCATTTCTTCCTCCTGTGTGAAGTGTACAGACAGAAATGGGTGGAGAGGAACGCAACATGCTTTAGAGATAATGAGAAAACAAAAGGCAAGAAAATCTATTTTCTGCAGGGGAAAGCAGCACTTTCAACTGTGCATTTATTTATAATTTCATAAAAACAGATCATTCAGATTGTGTTGGAAGCAGGGACAGCGCACTGAAACACAGCAAACAGCAGGCCTGGCTTTTTAAACCAGTCTCCTCATCATTGTTCAGCTAGAGTGGCTCTCGAGATCACACTGTGAGTACACTGGAATAAGACTGCAGGTGAGCTGGTGGCATGTGAGCCCATGTCCCTGCTTTATTAAAGCTTTAGTATGGAAACGTCCTGGCAACTTCACCTCTGAGTCTTTTGTCTGAGTCACGTACAACAGCCACAGTGGGAATCTTAATTGTTTGATCTTATAGTTGTTGCATCAGCATGTGAGTCCATGCACACAGTCATACACATGACAGAAAGACTGTAAAGACTATTTCTAATAAAAACACAAGCCAGTTTACTTAAGCATGAATATGAGCCATGAACAAGGATTTCCTGAAAATCTGACGATGAGCTGCTCATGGGAGTGTTAATAGTTTAACTGCATATACCAAAAACTGAAGCCTTTACTTACTTACGTATTGTATCTTCTCAGTGAGACAGATTTCATGTTCATGTGAACGTAGTTCAGCATCTGGTTAGTCTGGATGTGTAAGTGTGTGAGTAAATGAACGGTGTCTTTAAAAGACTGGCTGCAATAAAAAAGTGAGTATTCTGAAACTAAACCTGCGGCTGAAAACATTATGATGAATCCATCCTCTTATCTTTGTCCGGGTGGCTGGAGCCCAGCTCCTGTAGGACGAGAGGCAGGTTCACCTGCTGCAATCCAAACGAAACCTTACAGGAACATCATCACCAGTACAGCTAGGATTAACATCCACATGTTCTTTAAAATATTACTATGTCTACTTCATCAGCATGCAATGTTATGTTCTTTATCTGCATTCATTTCACATGCCAGCTCACTTGGTCATCAGCCAGGACGTTGTATCAGCTACATGAACTAAATGTGAAATGAAGGATTTGAAGAAAACACCACAGGCACCACGAGATCAACATGTTACTTAATCTGCTCAGAAAAGACGTCTACACGTTTGACTTTACAGAGCTGTGACATCACAGTCCTGAGATTCACGTGTTACCCAAAAAACAAACAAATAAACAAACAAGCAAAACTCTAAAAAAAATCTAGTTAATCTGTTACTATCTAGCAAATCACCAGCCACACACCAGGGTCAGACTTAATTCTGTTTCCTTCAAGCAGACAATAAGAGATGCTGAAATGTGAGGGACTGCAGAGGGCAGGTGCCAGCATGCAAGGATTCATCGTGAAATGTAGATGTTCCGAAACTTCACTTTACATTGTTGATGCAAAGGAAAAGACAAGTCTATGGAGCAGTTCACATCATTACATTAATAAATATCAAGCTGCAATGAAACAGTCACACATAATATTATTAAAAATCTATTCAAATTAAATCATTATTATTGATTCTAAGATTATAAGCTGTTGAGTAATAAGTTATTTTTTTATGTGATTCAAAGCAGACGAGTCTGATGCTGACAGAAGGCCTAAGCCACATACAGATGTTACAGATACTGAGGATGAACATGTCATTAATAAAAAGACAGGAATGTAGGAACTGAACAGTAAAAATAAATGTTTGTAATTTCTTACACAACTACAAAACTCCCCCAAACAAACAGGGTGGTCATGTGTGAGTATAAAATGGAAACAAATCTAAAAACAAATCATGTCAAGGAACTTAAAATTACAAACCTGGACCTACCGTTTCACACCACGTACACAATCCAATGAGAAGCTGCAACAGTATGAATGAAGAAAACAGCTATCGTTGCATTACAGTTACAGCAGAGAGTGAGAGAGCTAACTATAGAATAGAATAGAATAGAATAGAATAGCACTTTGTACATGTACAATGAAATTGTGGGTGCTTCACACCAACTGCTTGGATAGACAACAAAAGGTTGTAAGTGATACTGAATAGAAAAACCTGGAGTAACTACAACAAATGGGTTAGGTGGAGTTAAAAAGTCTTATTGCAGTGGGGACAAAGAAACTGTTAAGCTGTTCAGATTAACAGCGTACTCACAGGAGCCATCTACCTCTGCTGCCTCTCTGCCCAGCGCAGCTTTCAGTTTGTTCTATGTGCTTTATCTGAGTCCAGCCTGCTGAAACGCACTTAGCTGGGTTTTTTCACCAGGTTGTTCAGGAGTTTTTGTCTGTCAGACTGCACCCCTAACACACAGCAGCATTAAAAAAGCACTGGCCACCACACCATGATTAATATCATAACATGACATGTATTGAACACATCACCAATTTTCTATCCATCCATTTTCTCCCACTTATCCTGGACCAGGCCACAGGGACAGCAGCCTAAGTAGACAAGCCAGACTGTGCTGTCCACAGTCACCGCCTCCAGCTCTCAATTCAATTTTATTTATACAGCGCCAAATCACAACAGCAGTCGCCTCAAGGCGCTTTATATTGTAAGGTAGACCCTAAATAATGCATACAGAGAAAAACCCAACAATCAAATCAACCCCTATGAGCAAGCACTTTGGCGACAGTGGGAAGGAAAAACTCCCTTTTAACAGGAAGAAACCTCCGGCAGAACCAGGCTCAGGGAGGTTGAAAAGCCTTCAGTTAATTCAATCTGCTCTCTCTTTCTAGTCCCTGTCAGGACTCTTGCTGCAGCATTTTGGATCAGCTGAAGACTTTTCAGGGAGTTTTTAGGACATCCTGATAATAATGAATTACAGTAGTCCAGCCTGGAAGTAATGAATGCATGAACTAGTTTTTCAGCGTCACTCTGAGACAGGATATTTCTAATTTTAGAGATGTTGCACAAACGGAAGAAAGCAGTCTTACATATTTGTTTAATATGTGCATTGAAGGACATGTCCTGGTCAAAAATGACTCCAAGGTTCCTCACAGTGTTACTGGAGGCCGAGGTAATGCCATCCAGAGTAAGAATCTGCTTAGATACCATATTTCTAAGATTTTCAGGGTCGAGTACAATAACCTCAGTTTGATCTGAATTAAGAAGCAGAAAGTTAGCGGCCATCCAGGTCTTTATGTCTTTAAGACATTCCTGCAGTTTAACTAATTGGTGTGTGTTACCTGGCTTCATGGATAGATAGAGCTGCGTGTCATCTGCATAGCAGTGAAAATGTATGCTATGTCTTCTAATGATGCTGCCTAAGGGAAGCATGTATAATGTAAACAGAATTGGTCCTAGCACTGAACCCTGTGGAACTCCATAATTGACCTTAGTGTGTGAAGAGGACTCTCCATTTACATGTACAAATTGGAGTCTATTAGATAGATATGATACAAACCACTGCAGTGCAGTACCTGTAATACCTACAGCATGTTCTAATCGCTCTAATAGGATATTATGGTCGACAGTATCGAACGCAGCACTGAGGTCTAGCAGGACAAGCACAGAGATGAGTCCACTGTCAGAGGCCATAAGAAGATCATTTGTAACCTTCACTAAAGCTGTTTCTGTGCTGTGATGAGCTCTGAAACCTGACTGAAACTCTTCAAATAAGCCATTCCTCTGCAGATGATCTGTTAGCTGTTTGACAACTACTCTTTCAAGGATGTTTGATATGAAAGGAAGGTTGGAGATTGGCCTATAATTAGCTAAGACAGCTGGGTCTAGAGATGCTTTTTAAGTAAAGGTTTAACTACAGCCAGCTTGAAGGCCTGTGGTACATAGCCGATTATTAGAGATAGGTTGATCATAGTTAAGATTGATTATTGGCAGGACTTTTTTGATGATACTTATAGTTTCATTTAAATGTAAGTATCATTACACCAAGCGTTTTAGGTGCAAAATCACTAAATAGGATTGTAATTAAATGAGTCTCCAGCAGCCTACAATCATATCTCTGTTTCTTCGTGGCCTTTAGCACAACTACAAGTACACATAAATAATTTCTCAACATTTTTTTCCAAAGCAGTCACACCTGAACACAGTTGTGGATGCTTTTTACTCCTTTCTTGAAAAATTCCCCATCGTCATCTTTAACTATCCTCACCAACCACACAGCGCCCCATCATTGTCTGTCAGAAGGTTTCAAATCACCCAAGTAATCTTTCTTTGAACTCATATCTACCATACAATGATAAACATAATTAAATTCTTATTTCATTGCTTGTCTCCTGAGTTCCCAGCACCAGGCTGTATGAACAACTCCTCTATGACTACACATAATGTTACCATCTACAGGTGATTTATGTCAGTCCTGAAGCCATGTCATTATTCACAGTTACAGCTATGAACACTGTCCCCTCTCATCCTGCTTCCTATTTTCCTCTCAGTGTTTAACTCTCTCCTTCTGTAGGACGTCTGTAGGAGTGTCTGTGCATGTGTGAAGGCAGACACGATCCATTGTGGTCAAATAATACATTAGGGGAAATTTCCAAATGAGTCATTGCAGGTGGAGAACAGCTTTCCCTTTGGGCAGACTGAAGCATCTGTTATGACAAGCAAACCAAATCTCAGCTTTCCCTGGAAGAATTAGGAGTCATCCCTGTCATACACACACTCCAGCGAACATCTCCTCCATCTCTGACACTTTTGTCCCTGCTGGTTCCTCCTCCCCTGAAACATCCACTCCTTCCCCCCCTTTGCCCACCTCTTCCTCATTCCCACAATCCGCTATCTCACAGCACCTGTCACCTTCCATCTTTCATCTTCTCTTCACATCTCCAAAATACAGCTCTAAAAGGAGGAAAAAGGAAAAAGTTCAGAGGAGCCTTTTGTGTGTGTGTGGGAGTGGGGGGGGGGTCGAGTGGAAAAGAAAAAATGAGTAAAAGAGAGCGAGTGCCTCAGGCAGGAATGTTGAGATAATGGTTTCATTTGGAGAGATTGTGATGAGGTGCTTGAAGGGAAAATCCCTTTGGATGGTTGGATGAGCTACCTCTCTCTTTTCATCTCTGTGCCGTTGGATCACGCTGTCCTTAAAGCCATGAGAACATTGGACCCTCTGCCTTTAACTAACCCTGACAGCCCAGCTATGGGGAGAGGAAAGCTGCCCTACACAGCCGTGTGCCTCCAGGCTCCTTTTAAACATGAAAGACTCACATTTGCAGTCAAGCACACATATAAAAGGCATAAAAGCCCAGAAATAAGTCAATAAGCAATCAAAGGTAATATTTTTCATCTAAAGCCAGAGCATTAAAAGCATTAATGTCCAATTTGGCATCATGTTAAAATGCTGAGAGGGAACATGGGCTTTTTTATTAGTGGCTCCTGACTGGATATCCAAAGAGGCAGAGAAACAAGCAGAGACAGAAACACTTCATAAATATTCATAAAGCCTTTTAAAACTTGTAATCATTTTTCCTTTTATGCATAATGTAGCTTATTTATTTCACACATTACCATGCATTTGGAGGAAATTGTTCCCCATTTGAGGGAACTTGTGTCTCTGACCATAGTTGCTGGGACACAGAGCCAGCTGCCAGCTGGGGAATACGTGCAAATGCTCCAGTAGATTTTTGATGTGTTGCACATGTTTAGCTGTTTGCAATTGATTATTTCTGGAAATTCAAAATAATGGAGGTGGTAGTTTGGTGAGCCATATTACAGTGCCGGTTCACCGGGACATCGTACCTGATATTTATCTCCAACCACAATCGGTGCTGAAAACCTGCAGCATTTAAGCCACACCCTTCCTTCCCTGAAACCAACACTAATTCATCTCTTTAAATCATTTCATCCACTCGCAGCGTTTCAGCGATTACAACAGATCTGTGTCTTCCTTCACAATATACATTTAGAAACATTGATTTAAATAATATATGTATAAAAACTAAATAGCTGCTAAAAGACAGGCTGTCTTAAGAACCCCACATGTATGACTGAATAATCAAAGATGATCTTCAGAGGCTAAGACAGGCTGTCAGCTATCTGTCAAAACCTGAATCTGTCAAGGTAAGCATGATGCATTTTATTTAAAAGTTTAATAGTGCACCTATGGACATGTGTATTGTAATGTAGCTCTATACAAAATACCAGCTTTAAAAACAACCAGTGGTTTGAGCTGCTTTATAATTACTGTGCTACAGCTGTTATCAGACCTTTGAAAATGACAGTTATTGTGTTCATGGACTAAATTAATGCTCCCTTCATTTTTGACTGAATACATTTTAAACTTCTAGCCCTTAAAAAGATGAGACTTTAAACAAAGTTAAAGCATTTCATGTGTGGGGTAAATACTCCAGTTTAATAAGATATCTGATCTACTTTGATGTCATCAATCTGTCAACTGCTCAAGAAACGGCTTCATTTTAATATACAGTGAATTTAAAAAGTGCTCACAGTGCTTCTTGTCCTCACATTATGTCATGTTAAAGCCTTGTTACAAAATTGACTACAAACATTTTTCACATCTAAATGCTACACACAACACCTCGTTATCACAAACAGTCCCAAACGGAGGTGCAGAGTGCTCTGGAGCACGTTATCATTATACATGTTCCTCTATATTCATCTTTCCCTTGACCCTGACAATAAATATCTTCACAATGGGACATTGCCACCACAATTTTCCGTGGTAGAGATGGTATTGGTGAGGCGATGCACTGTGATTGGTTTCCTCTAGACACGATGCTTGACATCCAGGCCAGAAACTTCAGTCTTTGTTTCATCAGAGCCTTTACAGATGATCGAAGCAGCTCAGTGGGACCTTCTGTACACCTGCCCAGATCTGTACCTCGATACAATCCTGTCTCTGAGATCTACAGCAAGTCCTTGGACTTTACAGCGTAGTCTGTGCAAGCACTGCCCACCATGGGATCTTATATAGATGGGTATGACCCTTACTAGATTATTCCAACATCGAGGCACAACATTGGAAGCGAGTGTTAGTCGTGGCTACAGTACAACAAAGAGGCTGACAGTGTGTTTGCACTGATTTAAAATCCCTCAACGTGTTGATTCCTTTCATTTCTGACATTTATGAATTAGATTGTCACAAAATGCATTTGCATAAAATATTTATCTGCATGTAGATAACAAGAGGGAAACACAGACGTGAAAGAACTCTGAGTCTATCAGTCATGATGACATGAACCTCCCACACAGTGTGGTGTAGCAGTGGGCCTGAGTGTGGCACAGGCCCAGGACCAGCTCTGCCTCCCACATGAGTTACCAACAACACCTGCTGAGGTCCAGTTTCACCGTGCACACTCCACACCAACACAACTCTGCTTCCATTACACCCCCGCATGGATCCAGCCACTTCCACTTTCATCGGCATGCTCAGTACATGCAGCAGGGTGTGTACTCAAACACACAGTCTCTCTCCTAATAGCCAGATTAACACTTTGATAGCATGTGCACAGGCTTCCCAAACAGAACATGTGCAAAGCTGTGGAAACACACAACATGGTGCATGGTGTGAATGCTAAAGGTGGGAATATAGTGGAAATATTTCTCACTTGGTGTGTTCGGTGCAAGTTCCTCAAATAGCAAAGTGTGAGAAAAATGTGGCATGAATATCTACAGGTAGTACAACCACGGCCGGCCAAGGCTCCACAGAGAGGGAGGAGCTTCGTCATGTAGTAGGTGGGGGGTGTCGAGGGCGTGTGCTTAACAAAAGACAATCAGTCCATGAGGAGAGTAAGGAGCCGCACAAAGAAAGCGTCCTACAGCCAACCACCTCCCTCTAGTGAGTTTTGACACAACTGATGACTTTTGTTATGCGTGATTATATTTTAGTGTGTAAGTAACTTTGTATGTATAACATATTTATTGTATGAAAGCAACTGACTGTGAATGAATTAGCTTGTCTTGTTAAGATAAACAGTCACACTATGTTGGTGGGATGTTGTTAGGATTGCTTCACAAAGCTGATCCGTTAACAGTCATGTTAGTTCAGGTTTCAGTTCTTTGTCCCATTGGCTGTGATCAGTGTGTATGTGGCAAAGGTGTAAAACCACAGAAACCAGACTGGGTGCTCCAGCACTGTTGATGGTCGGCTGTGATCGAAACAGTGGGCGTGCTATAAAGACAGACCGTCAGCTGTCAGAAAGTCAACCTATCAAATGATGCATGCATTTTGTTTCTGTAATCATTTTTAATAGTGCCTCTATGGACACATGTATTATAATGTAACTCTCTACAAAACCCAGCTTTATGACAGTAATTATAATAGTAACAGTAATAAATTCCAAACCTCTGAAACCTGCAGTTCAAACTAAGTTAAAACATTTCATTTGTGGGTTAAATGCTCATGAATACTCCAGTTTAATAAGATATGCTGCTCAGGAAACATGCACAGTGCATTTAAAGAGTATTCACAGCGCTTCTTGTCCCACAATATATGACGTTAAGGCCTTGTTCCAAAGCTGACTTCATACATTTTTCTCCTCAAATTCACACAATAAAGTGCTCGAAAGCAGACATTAATATCAAAAATATAGCGCCTAGCAGTCCCACAGTTATCAAAACTGACTATTAGGATTACTTTTGTTGGTTTTCTATTAAAGACGTAGAAAAACTGAAGATCTGTTTTCCTTCTGCTGCTGTATTCTTTGACCTTATCTGAAGGAAGATAAAGAAGCAGGCTTTTTGGTGACAAAGACGTCCCAGGAGAGCTGTCAAAGACATATGTAGGACAGAGAGAAGATTATAAATAGATGAGGTATAAATAATCGACACCAGAGATGTGTGACACAGAGCAGACAGGACTGTGGCTCTTTGTTCTCGTTGAGTTAAAGCAGCCCGTTAGCAGAGGAGCTTTGGGTTTCTGACAGAATACAACAGAGAGAAGGCAAGAAAACAAAGAGTGTGTGATAAGGAAGCAGGATGAAGCAGGGAGAGCCGGAGCGAAGAATTTAATTCTTTTAAATATGTAATAGCCAACAAAACAACATTGTCTAAATCATTTTAAGTACCAGGGGTCTGCGGTGCGGTTTCACCGGTGTGCACGCTCATCTGCTTCAGCTCAGCAAATCAGAGAGGAAACGGTTTGAATGTGGGCATAAGGCTGGGACTGGAATTACACAAGACCTTTGAGAAAGACATTTAAACATTTAGAAATGACTGTTACTGGTCAAAACGCAGCAGAGGCCTGTCTCACTGTCTGAAAGGAAAAAGTCTGAAAGGTCTGAATTTTTCCTCCCTTATTGTTCGACATGTTTCTTAATCATTACCCATAATTCCTCCCCCATTCTTCTTGAACAGACCTGCTGTCCTGTTACCAGATTAGCCTGTTTAATGTGGACTGTGTGTGGACTCCTTCCATCATATCCAGATCAAACTAGATTTATTTTGAAAGCACTCCTTTTCCTACTGTTGTAACACTATTTACATCACTGCCAGCACAGACACTCATTAAACTTTGACTTCTTCGACAGACTGGAGATGAGTTACTTATTTGACTCTTTAGACAAATTTGGTTTTAATGCTGGTTTGGATTAAGTTACTGTATTATTCCCCACAGGCCTGTGTCAGATGCAGTAATTAATAAATAAATCAGTATTTTCACCTTCCTCGGTTTATTCTACAGGGCTGAGCTCACTATCATTCGTAACAGCAGCTGAGCCTCTAGCTGTAGCACTCCAGGCTAAACCACAGGTTTCAGGCATCATTCAGAATAGGATCAGACCCAAGGTTTGTCTCCATGGTTGAAATCTTCTTTATATATTTATGTAATTCTGTCCCAGATGTTTTTCAGTCGTTTGGCCAAATATTTGGATAGAAGCTAAATATGAGTAAGACTGAAATGTTTCCTACTAATAAGGCTGCTATTGAATTCCTCTTCCTGTATTTCCAGTCAAAATTGCCTGTTATAGCTTACAGGTTAATTAAACATTACCTTTACAAAGCCAGGAGATGGGTAACCAAGTTAAAGGTATTAGCTACTCAAAGAAAGACCAACCAAATCTCAGCCCACACCACAGCAGCTCACCGTTGGAGGGGGGCCCACTCACTGACTATACTGCTGGGTGGCTGATTGCTGAATAAAGCCAGCTGTGTTCTGGCTCCTCAGGAGAAATCTGTGGCAGCGGAGCTAATGGAAGAGACAGGACACAGTCATGCAACACAGGGCTGCTAAGGTTATATCAGCTGCCAATATTAAACCACCACATTATTGGTTTTAATGAGATAATGATGATTCTCCACCAAAAGAAAATTCATGTTTCTTTAAAGGTCTTATTACACCCTACTGTTGATAGTAAGTCCTCTCCGTAGATAAAGACTGTGAAGAAAGACTATTAAACCTCAAGTTTACTATCAAGATCTGGGCTCATTTAAAGATTAGTTTGGCGTTACAGTTTCTTTCTGTTCTTGCTCCGTTAGCTGCCAACCACGTCGTTCCTCATCCTCAATAGATGAGTTATTCACTTTGAACTTAATGTCTTGTAGTATCTTAATGAACTTGTAGTACCATATCACCCTATTAGAGCACTTCGCTCTCGCTCTGCAGGCCTACTTGTTGTTCCTAGAGTATTTAAAAGTAGAATGGGAGGCAGAGCCTTCAGTTTTCAGGCCCCTCTTCTGTGGAACCAGCTTCCAGTTTGGATTCAGGAGACAGACACTATCTCTACTTTCAAGATTAGGCTTCAAACTTTCCTTTTTGCTAAAGTATATAGTTAGGGCTGGACCAGGTGACCCTGAATCCTCCCTTAGTTATGCTGCAATAGACATAGGCTGCCGGGGATTCCCATGATGCATTGAGTTTTTCCTTTCCAGTCACCTTTCTCACTCACTATGTGTTAACAGACCTCTCTGCATCGAATCATATCTGTTATTAATCTCTGTCTCTCTTCCACAGCATGTCTTTATCCTGTTTTCCTTCTTTCACCCCAGCCAATCACAGCAGATGGCCCCGCCCCTCCCTGAGCCTGGTTCTGCCGGAGGTTTCTTCCTGTTAAAAGGGAGTTTTTCCTTCCCACTGTCGCCAAAGTGCTTGCTCATAGGGGGTCATATGATTGTTGGGTTTTTCTCTGTATTTATTATTGTGCGATCTACTGTACAATATAAAGCGCCTTGAGGCGACTTTTGTTGTGATTTGGCGCTATATAAATAAAACTGAATTGAATTGAATTGAACTAAAGGTACCAACACTTTTAAACACTTGTATACAGACAGATTTGACTTCCTTGTTCTCTGCCCAGATACATCTCATTACATATCTACAGTGTTATCATTTTAAAAACAATGCTTTTCCTTCATGTCCCAGTCCTCCAGAGAGACACTCCTTCACCACATCTTTGAGGACACGTTCTCTAAATGTTTGTCTGTTTTTGGATCAGTTTAACTTGTTAAGTCTCAGAGACATTTCAACACTTTCATATGGAAACATATTCACAACTTCTAAACAGCAATAACAAATAATTCATGCACTTAATATTAATGGAAGTTGTTTAAAAGAAGTTGAACTGAATGACGAGTAGAACATTTGTTACAAGTTGATTTATTTAACAGACTGCTTGTTTGTTTCTTAACTGGTCTGACACAGTTTTTATGCCATTCTCTCTGAAACGCTGAGCTCCTGAAGTCGAGCTTAGAGACGGCAGAGGTCAGTGAAAATGTTAGCAGCTTATCCCATTAAAAACAAGCAGCCAGTGGAGTCTTTGGCCATGATGAAAAGCAGGAAAGCACCTTTGTCACAGGTGTGGAGCCACTGCAGAAAAGGGAAATGTCAAACCTCAGTACCCAGAAATACTGCTCCTGGCTTTGGTGTTTCTTCTAAAGCCTGAGGGAAGAATCAGCAACATCAGAACTCAAAGAGATTCAGGAAATAAACAGAACTCCAACAATTTTATTAGGATTTACTTAGTGGCTTGAATAATATCTGGAAGTAGTACGCACAACCAAACATTAAGATGGAAACAGTGTGTGTTTCAGGATTGTCACTTAATAAACCCTGCCACATTGGAAATCAGCCCACAGATCTCCGTCCCGTTGAGTATCTCTGGGCGGGGCTAACTCCACCATGGTGCCTGATACAACAGGACTCCTTCTCAGAGCTCTTGTAATGAAGTTGCTGTTTTAGATGTATGAAGAACAGACGTTATGAAAACAAAATGAAAAATAAAGGCTGTGGTTCAAACGTTTTCCTAAATGACACTGAAGCTACACACATGTCAAGTTAGCTCTTTCATGTGTAACTGTGTATGCAGCTAGCATTCTTTCACCTGGTGCTGTTTGAAGCTAAAGAACGAGGGCTGAATTCAGCAGGTACAACATTAGGTGGAATGTTTGTATCAGTGCTATTAACATGCTAATAACACATACAGAGTGAACTATAAAGCAGATGAGTACTGCTATATTCTGTCAGTTGCATCTGTTAGCCCTCCAATCACCCAGCAGTATGAATAACACAGAAGGCAGGTTAATGAGAGCTGAGGTCTCAGTGAGCGTCTGAACACGCTCCCCAATGAACTCCTTTCTTTCAAAGTCGCACCCATACAACAGGCTGTGTCACTCTAATAATGCATTATCATTCTAATTACAATCCCACACCAAACACAGACACATGCTCCTTGCTACATGTTAACTATCCTATGGCTAAGCATCTCTTAGACACTTTTACCAACTCAGTTCATGAAATTATCTGCATAGTTTGCAGATTGTTTTGCAAATAACTCCTGACTAACATCAGCTTAAAGCTCCTGAGAGGCAGCGGCGTAAGAAGGATCGTTGAACCCTGAGGAGTGTTAAGGAATCAATTCAATTTTATTTATACAGCATCAAATCACAACAACAGTCGCCTCAAGGTGCTTTATACTGTAAGGTAGACCCTACAGTAATATACAGAATTACATCTGTATAAACCAATATAATCTAAATACACTGTAAAATCTAATTAGTTCCCAGAACTCAAAAAAATTATGGAAACTCGTTGCCTCAAAAAAATTGAGTAAAGCTTAGCTAAAAATGACTAAGTTAGGACAACTTATTTACTTTGAGTACTCTGTACAAGCTCATTTGTTCCCAGAACTCAAAAAAATTGGATCAAGTTTACGTAAGATGACCAAGTTAGGGCAACTTACTCATTTTGAGTACACTGTACAGCCTTGTTAGTTCCCAGAACTCAAAAAAATTATGGAAACTCGTTGCCTCAAAAAACTAAGTAAAGCTTACTTAAGACGACTGTTAGGACAACTTATACATTGCAAGTCTGCAGTATTAAGAATAACTTGATATCTCTGACTGTACAATACTAATTGTTTACCTACTGACAAAAATTTCAAGTTCAACTAAATGAAAAAACAATTTGTGGTAACCTGAATATGATTAAAAATAATTAACAACACTTTTTGTAATGATGTTAAAATCAGCCCAACTTTTATTTTCAAACACAACAAAGTATAACAGCCAACATACTGGACACTGTTCTGCTGAACAACAAACAATTATATTGCCATCACTGTTATAATCTTACAATGAAACAAAGTCTCAGATGTAATTATTCTGAAAATAAGTTTAGGCCTACCACAGTTTGTTTTGGACTTACATTACTTATATAATCAAAATAAAATATATTTATTGTTCTGTCACAAGTGCAGCCTCTAATTTAAACAACACATTTGTTTTCCATTCCAACACATGAGCTGGAATGTTGTATTATTTTAAGGATGCTTGTTTCCAGTCCAGGCATTACTGCCTGAATGACTGTCATGGATCGAGGTGATCCAAATGTAAGTGCAGAAGAAAGTCTTTAACTTCCCTTAAGTACAGTGGCAGTGGATGTGGGTTGGAGATGCAATGAGCTTGAACCTGCAGGCGACCATCTTCACTGACCACACCATCTGTGACGGAGGACTCATCTCTCCTGGTGTCCTGCAAGCAAACAATCATATTTTTTGGAACATGAACTTAATTGCTTTCTTAAAACATTTTTTTCTGCATTTGGTATAGAACAGACTCCACTTTAGACGATCTCAGGCCCCCTCCCCACCGGAGAGATGACATTCAATGTCCCACTTGTCAGTCTGCATAGCCCTGACCACCACCCAACACAGAATAATGTCATGAAAGCATCATTTTAAAAAAGGGCTATGCAAACATGGCCAATAACTTTCATTCTAATGATGTGCAAAATGATTTTGGGCAGAAAACAGATTTTGCTGTTAGAAAACTTGCAGACTTCACTATATACAGTGTAGACCCTCTAAACTAAGTTTGGGGGATGTGATCTTTCAAGAAATGCAGACCAAACTGTTGTTGTTTGTTTACTTACACAGCATGTCTTGTAGAATTAACTGGAGTCACCAGCAACAGCATAGTGCAGTCATATCTCAAGTCTAACAACAGAAGACAGGAAAAGATCAGTAAAGAAACAACTTCCCCAAACCAAAGCACAAATAAAACAATAAGTAAAACAGGCTGATCTAAAGTATGATTAAAGTTCAGCCTGATTAATATAAATGTCACTGACAGTTGCTAATATATTGGAAAACCAAAATACTTACTGATGTCTTTCTGTCCAACAACAGGAGTGCTGGTCCCGAGCCTCAAAGACAGTAAGAAGCAAGCAGAGGGAGAAAAAACAGAACATCTTTCAGAAACTGATTTGATCCTTAATGGCTGTGCAATCATTGTAACATAGAGTTTGCTTATGTTGTTAAATAAAGGCTAGATTTGACATTAATAGATGCCACAGATGTTCTAAAGCTGCCACAAAGCATGAAGAAAAAATAGACGTCTCCGAAAACGTCGGAGCATTTTTGCAAATATGTGATGTCTTGATAAATCGAGCAGATATTTGAAATTTACACAGCTACATTCTCGCCTGAAAATATCTTAAAAGTTTATTTTGTGACCCAGAAAAAGTAATGTTTTTCAGCGGCGCTCCTCCGCCATTGCCGCGCTTACAAGTACGCACAGGCTCCGACAACCGTGGCCGACAAATGCGATCCTCCTTTTCCCCAGACTACCCTTTCTGGGTCACAAAATAACCTTTTAAGATATTTTCAGGCGATAATGTAGCTGTGTAATGCTCAAATATCTACTTAATTTATCAAAATATCACATATTTGCAAAAGTGCTTCCACGTTTTCGGAGAGCTCTGTTATCCACACCCCACACCCCACACCTACCCCACCCCTAACGGCTGCACCTCCCGAAGAATTTTGTCTGGGCTCTTATCTCACTTTTTTTATTTCAAACAATCAACAGAAAATTTCACCACATAGTTTTATGTAAGGTTTTTAAGGCTGTGGTGTTAATTTTTAAGTAACATGAGCCCAGCGGCAGCAGCAACGCTAGGCTAACACTAACTAGCTAGCAAGATTTTAAACCTGGTGCTAAACTAAGAGAAGCCACAAAATCAGTTTGAATAAGAGTAAACATTTACTCACCAAGTCAGTGTATCAGGTAAAGATCCACAGCAATGACAACAATAATATCTTGAGCTGAGCTTCTCCAGGTTTGCTCAACATATTCCATAACAAATGCTGACTGATCCGAGAGGGAGGAGGACGGTAGTCACGTGGCATTTTCAAACCACATCTTTCATCCTTCCGCACTGAGAAGCAAAACTTCCAGCTTACTTAGTTTTTCTAAGTTAAGACAACTTAAATAAATGGAGTTTATCAGCGTTTTTGCATAAAAAGTACTGGTAACTTATTTAAATTGAGTTCTAATAACAAATTGATAAAAATTGAGTTCAGCCTATTTAATATTTTTAATTAAACACAATATTACATTTTACAGTGTAGTAGAACAGACATAAGTAAAGAATACTATTATTAAAACTATAATCAAAAAGACAAAATATATTGAAAAATCCATAAAATGTTCAAACTCACGCGCCATGATTTAAAACGTCTGACACTATTAAGTATCAGTAAGTTATTAATAAGTCCTTCGTGTGTAATTTATAAATACAGATATAATTTAAATTCTTGATTAACAAGCTTATATGCAACATATTCATCATAAATCATCATAAAGTATAAATGATTAACAAAGTGTCTGTAAAGTGAGGCCTATTTTCACCTTCCCAGAACATTGAATCTGTTCATTCAGTGTTTTCAGTCAGCTGACACTGAAGACGTCACCTGGATGAGTGACGTAACGCCCAGGCTGTATCAGTTATCACAACAACAATATTTATTGTCAGATGCAAACATAACCCACGCTGGGTTTGTAGGACCAGAGTCTACGTTTGTAAGAGAGTGAACCTAAATCAGATGCACGAGCCGGACTGAAGCTTCTTCATTTAAAATATAATATGATAGGCTGTCTTTCCTCTGGTTTGTAGTCCATTAACTAACTTTAGTCAGACAGTGTGCAGTCGGGCTCGGTCCCAAAGAGCTGCTAAATTAAACGAAACAGTCCGGCTGCCAGGTGCTGTGCTTTCACAGATAAATGAAAACTTGGAGCAGCTCCTTGGGGTAACGAGGTGATCAGGTCAAGATGTGGTTCTCCATACTCACTGGGAGAATCCCACATCAGTGGCATCTCCATGACATCGTAAAATCCCAGCCTGTACTGCATTAAATACATAAATAAATAAATACCAATAATTAATGTCCATAATGAAAAACAAACCAAAAAACCCAGAAATGCTGCTGTAACACTGTGTTTGTGCAGATGTTTTGAACAGTTGTTGTTTTGAAAAAAAAAAGGTTATTAATTTAGATACAGATATCCAGTACTCATATTTATCATACTACATATTATCATTATTATTGTTATATAAAATGAACATAATGAATATTTGTGCTGAAGGAGGAAACCATCGTGTTTCTTTCAGCTCCACGTCCTGATGTATTCAGCAGCAGCTGAACCCTCAGGACGTCCACGGTGAAACAGCCCACAGACATTTTTCCTGCAGCATGGCCATTTGTTTAGCTGAAGCTCTGTAAAATATTCACTATTGTTTTGTAATAACTGTATTCAAATTTTATTTTTAAGGAAGACTCATCAGCTTATTTAAGCTACCATGTGACTCCAACTGCTTCATAAAGCAATGATACAATAAACATGTCAGTTTATTAATCATGAATAAACATTTAGATATGTATTAATACAATACATGCTGTATAAATATTTATAAACTAATACCTTACATCCTTTTGTCTTTACCTCAGCATCAACACTGTGGTAGGCGATGCTACAGCAGAGCCGTCACTGTTGCTCATGTTTCACTCTGGGGACAATTTGAAACTGCTAAATGTCCATGTGAGCTTTTTACACAGATTAATGGCAGGTGAATTCAGACCTTAGAGTCTTCGTGGCTCATAGCAATACCACACAGCTGAAGACTCCCTGCAGGGTCTGCAACAGGCTTAATCTCAAGGACTGAAGCATAAAGAAGGAGAGGCTGAACCTGTCCTCAGCATCAGGCAACTGGACGAGTCTGAGAGGAACTGGAAACACTTCAGACGATTGTCTAAAACTGTGTTCAGTATAATTACTCTGTATGAGAGAGGCAGTGGAGTGAGAGCACTGAGAATGGATGGCTGCAAAGAGCAGAGGAAATAAGGACTCAGTATAAAACGGAGCAGATGATCGTAGAGTCTGTGGTGACATTACCCGTTTGTTAACAACGTCCTATTAAGAAGCCTCAAGCTGAGCAGTTTTACTGCTGTCAGCCATTGTGAAAGCAGGCTTGATAGGCCCGGCACAGATATAGGCTAGTGAGGACAGCCCTGCTTTATCAGAGCCCAGAACCTCTACTGAAGTCATACCTCAGTGAAGCACAGGGCTATTTCCTGTGCAAACTGACTTCTGACAGCTGGATGAGTCGCCCCCTGCTGAGGAGGTTTATTTTAGGCGGAAATGTCAGACTTTCATAATACAAAATGCATTATAAAGGTTTCAGCTGGCAGTAGCCTACTTCGAGTGAATACTTTGATGAATATATATTAACATTACTTACTTAATTGGCATTGCAAAACACTTCACTCCTAACACACTTCCACACAAACACTAAAAGGATTTTTCATGGTCATTAAGATCAGAGCTAATCTAAATCACAAATCACGAGATAAAGTAACGCGTGTTTGGCAAAGGCCCGATGCTTTCCACTCTGTGGGTACAACTGTTGTGAAAACAGGTGATTCAGCCGAGCACTGCACTAATCTGAATAAGTGCCACTTAATGCTGAATGACAGTGTTATATAAGGCTTCAAAAATCCAGAGGCCTCCAGCCCACAGAGCCACAAACAGCACTTCATGATGGAGTAGCTCTGGAGTCCTTAAAATTACAGCAACAGAGCAAAAACCTGCCTAACATTTAAAAAGAACAGCAGCACTTCTGCTTTGCTTTGCACAGAATCAGAAATTATAAAATGTTCAAGAAGATCATAAGATTTTTATTACTGTTGTTGTTTGCTATTAATAGATTTTACCTGAGTCATTTCTGCTTGTGTACCAGACAGTTATGGAGTTCAGTCTAATCACACAGTATATTCTTCACAGGCAGCAGAGGTAAAAAAGTATGTGAAATGAGCTCAACCTTAAACATATGCAGCAGTAATAAATTTGAGCTGCAGAATAATTATGTTTATTTTTGACACCTTATGCACAATTTTCCTATAATATTATAATATAGTGTTTTTAGCTTCTTTTCCCAAGGGGATGCTTTGAAAAAGTCCTCCACCACCTATCACTGTCAGCTCATAGTAAATCATTTTGGGTAGTGCAGTAGATATTTATTTAACTATATGAGTAATGAAGGAGTACAGAGAGGTGAAGATGTGCGCCACTGTTGCTTACTCAAAATAAATAGATGTCCTTGTGTTGGGAGCACAGACGCTAATAAAGCCAAAAACTAAAGTACATTGTGCTACTTTAAATGTTAAATGGATGGAGGCAAAGACATGTTTGTCAGTGAAATGAATGAATTGTTTGGCCCAGGCTCTCTCCAGTCTGTGTCGACGTGGACGCTGTGTGTTTTTTCCTCCACACCTCTCGTAATGTGTAGCCATGCGTGGACAGGACGCTCTATAAAATCTGCTGGACAGGAAGAAGGCGAGCTGGATAAAAGAAGACAAACCTGCAGGTCCTCAATCAATATTGCAGACATCAATATTCACTACCTCACTGCCCGGATACCAGCTTCCTGTTAACTAACAGCCCCAGCTCCTCACTGTGTGTGTGTGTGTGTGTGTGTGTGTGTCAGTGTGTGTGTGCGTGTGCGTGTGAGTGTGTGTGTCTGTGTGTCTGGGAGCATCTGTGTGTGTGTGTCTGTGTGTGTGTGTATGTTTAGCCATTTTTGATGGGAGACCAAAATAGAGCAGAGTAGAATTTACACTCGAGATGTTATTGATTTCATTTCTTCTCATTTCTCATGTCTGCAGCGAGTTTAATTGGTTCGCCCATAATCACATGGCAAACATGACGACAGTGCAAATGGCAACAAAGTCTAAAACTATGCACCAAGTAACTGCTTCTACATAAAAATAACTGCCATGATTTGATTTTGCTCGTTGACTGTGTCAGCACTGATTGGAAACACTGATTCTTCTCTCTCTGCTGTACACACAGAATATTTCTCAAAACACCAACAAACTGAACACTGGCTGAAAAAAACGGCAACATATTTGACATAAACTCAAATAACACTGAAGCCACTGATGGTATTACTGTCCAACCTTACTGTCAATATTAAGTCATTCTCCATAAACAGTTAAACCCACTGTGTGCAATATTACTGAAGCCATGAGTAAATAAGATGAGATGAGATATGTGATATACTATTTTGGGAAATTCTTCTCATATTTGTTACAACAGCTAATGTAATAAGTAAAATGCCTGCTTACTCAGTGCAGTAAATAAATAAAAAAAAATCAGCTGGCATCCCAAATACAAAAATGACAGCACAGATGATTCTGGTCTGGACATGTGTGTTTACACTGTAAAGAGATATCACATGAGGTAGGAAAGATGTCCTGTATCTGCCCGTGTGGCAGCAGCGCTGAATCAGTCTGCTTGCTTGTCGCCTGAGTGGTGCAGAGAGTTGTTGGGATTATCCCATCATGGGTAACAGTTTACAAGATAAGAAGAATTTCAAATAACATTGTAACAAATGAGTAAATGCAAATAAATGTAATAATGTCTGAGAATCCTCTTTGTTCTTTCATCGGCAAAACCAACCATCCAAGGTTTGATCTGTCTAACTTAGGATGACTACATGCAAACTCATGTAGGTTTACAAAATCAATGGTTCCATCAATTATGGCAAGTCATTCAGCACCTGAAGCAGTAAAGCAGCCTTAGACCATAACACTACTACCACCATGTTTGATTGTTGGTATGATGGTTTTTGTTAATGTGTTAATCAGATTTGATTACCGTATTTTTCGACCATAAGGCACGCTGTTGATAAACTGGTCTGTTTTCATACATAAGGCGCATTAAATGAAACAAAGCAGTCAGATAAATCAAACTTAACTCATTCTTCTTGCTTCCTCCACTTCTGTACCATTGATTCATTAATGTTGAATTCTATCACAGCTGCTCTATTCCCATGTTGTTGCAGTATATTAATGACTAACCTGGTATTGTGGATGGATTATCTCAGTTGTTCTCCTGACTGAAGTTTGGTCCGTTTACAGCATCCTGCCATGCGATTGCATTTGTCTCTAACCATCGGGAACCCTCACGTTAACTTTTATCGAGTGGAAAAAAGTTAGCCTTCATCCTCCAGCTTCACTGTGTTTATGTTATGCTAACATAGTTGTTTCGCTAGCGATCACGTAGCACATCATTATATACCAGCTAGCCCAACTTCAGTAACCCTACAAACGTCACTGCTGTTTAGTTTTCTGTCTTCATTTATGTTGGAAGTGATAGCAGAGCTGGACGTTTGAATGTTTCAGAAATCTCTCAGTCAGAACATGCTATATCATGTTTAGGTGGAAACTAGCGAAGCTAGTGAGCTAACTTCCTGCTAACTTCTAACTCCGTTGAATTTAATAAATCCTGTTTTCATGGATGCCTGGATGTTAAACTTAGTTGTTACACCTGGTAAAGCAGCAACGCAGATCATTTTATTAAAGATGAAAGATTTTAGACAGTTTTTAACTCTCAGTGATGCTGCAGTGATCGTGTGACTTTGGGACCTGAAGCGGACGGAGTTTAGGACCTAGTTTACTCCGCGAGGCTCCTGACTACGGTAGCCGTAATGCTCCGACAATCCATCAAGGGGTGCGGCTTCGTAGCTTACCAAAGTCGTACTCAAACATTTTTGACAGATTTTTGAGCGCCGTGTACCACATAAAATCGGTTTGAGGTCAGTAAGCACAACCAGAATTCTTACATAAGGCGCACTGTCGATTTTTGAGAAAATGAAAGGACTTTGAGTGCGCCTTATAGTGTGTAAAATACTGTAATACAAACCTTCAAAAGTCTGGAGGATAATCAAGATGCTTTTTGGAAAAGGTGCTGATCTTTTTGGTCAGCAGTGATTTTCACCTTGGAACTCTCGCACCAGTTTTGCCCAGGTGACTCATGAACTTTAACTGAGGCAAGTAAGCCCTGCAGTTCTTTAGATGTTCTGGGTTCCTTTGTGATTTCCTGGATAAGCTGTTGACACGTTCTTTGAGTAATTGTTGCCAGCCACTGTTCCACGTTTTCTCCATTTATGAATAATGGCTCTTATTCAGGTTCACTGGAGTCCTCTTAGTCCTTTCCACACCAGCAATGCCAGTGAGTTTGTTTCTCATTGATTCTTGAATTTATGCAGTTCATGGTATAAAATGTGGCTAGTGAAATTGAACCCTAACCCTTAAAAAAATAGTTACTCATAGTTAGGGATGGGTATCGAAACCCGGTTCTTGTTGAGAACCGGTTCCCACTGTTTCAATTCCTTGGAATCGTTTGCCATTTTTGCAAACGATTCCCTTATCGATTCCAGTCGCCCCGAATGACATCACCACGTTGCGGAGCGTCGGAGCGTACCTGGCAGGAAACACGGCGCCTAAGCGGCTCAAACGCTCAAAAGTTTGGTTATACTTTACCAGAACGGATGACAACAGGGCAACTTGCAATACTTGCAAAGTAGATATTTCATTTAAGGGAGGAAACACTACGAATATGCAAAAGCATTTGCTCACAAAACACGCGATGAACTTAAATGAATGTCGTGTTTTTAATTCCGCTCCGGACTCGTGAATCTCAACCCAGCAGCAGTGGTAACGTTTGCATGTCATCTCCCGTTAATGCGGCAGGTAAATAATCAACTAACAGTGCATATTATGTTAGCGCGATCTGCTTTATTACAAAACCTGCCATTACTGTGCATTTAGGTGACCGTGATGAGAGAGACAGACAGTCTGGCTGGCGCTCGCTGGCAGTTGTCGCTGCAGTCCACCGGTAGCGTCTCTTTTCAGGCCCGAATGTCACCGAGCAGTGATTAAGTTTGTGGTCAAAACCTTGCAGCCATTTGCCACAGCAGATGGTAAGTGAATGTGTTTAATTGTAGGCAGGGACATTACTGGATATTCTTGTGTAATTGCTACAGAATAATTTATGTTATACTTTGTTATTGCTACAGAAGAATATTTATTTTATTATTTTACATTTACAATTTTCCCCGGGGACCCTGTGACACCCCATTGAAGAGCCGTAGGCTGGATCTCTTAAGATCTCACTGTTGGGTTTATAAGGTCATGTTACTCCTAAATTTCTATCTTGTTCAGAGAGAAGATATAAAACAAAATTCTAAGCTAATCGACCTTAGTGTTCTCCTTTTTAAAAATAAGAATCGATAAGAGAATCGATAAAGAATCGAATCGTTAAACAGAATCGAAAATGGAATCGGAATCGTTAAAATCTTATCAATACCCATCCCTACTCATAGTTAATTCATGATTTAACGAGGACTCTGCAACTGAATTTTATTTTACATTGTATATATTTAGCCAACATCAATGATTTCAGACAAGACATTATAAGAACAGAATGCCAGATTATTCTAGAGGTTCAATAAAATAATTTCAGAGGCCTCAACTGGTTCAAGAAACCATTTTATTATTATTTTATTTTATTTTAATGTCTTATTCTTGGGACAGACCATCAATGGTGCTACTTAACAGGTAACAAACAGACAAACAGCTCGTACTAAGAGTGGAAACGTTTGTTTTTCTCATAAATTATGTCAGGGTATTATATCCTTTAATGACACCATCAGATCAAGCGTGTGATTGGCCAAAGCTTTGATTTAAATAAAATCACATTTTTATCCCAAATAATACCCCAAGGAAGACAAACCTGAACAACAAAAAGAAAAGACCAAAAATGTCAGCGTGAGCATAATGGCCAACACTTTTAATAATAACACATCATTTGTAAAATAAGTGTTCACCTCTAGCATAACAAAGAGCGCAGCACGTGGCAGTGTAGTGTCTCCATGTTTTTCCTCGTTGCCGGGGTGAGGAGTGTTAGCAGGTAACAGATGGCAGCCTGATCGCAGCACGAGTTCTCTCAGATGATTTTTCATTACCTTTATAAAAGCATGAGGGTAATGTCCTGCAGCCAGTGCTATGCTAATAAGCCTTCCTGTGGAATCCAAGGCCACCAGCTCCAACATATGGACGCACAGACTTGTTACTTCATTATGCCAAGATGAGGAAGTACTTTGTGCCCCGCAGCCAAATGTGAGAGGACGTCAACTTTCTTTTTATAAACCACTGAGCATTACCACCCCCACAAACCCGCATTATAATTCTCTGCCTGTAAAGTCAGTGTCAGCGTTATACATGATTCTGGACATATTTTCACTCAAACACAGGAAGGTCAAAGCATGATCATGTATCGGTTGGTGAGTCTAACACAATGGATCGGAACAAGATATTAAGACAACCACAAGCTGGACTGCACATTTATTCCCTTTGAATATTTCTGGTGAGATTACTGAGACATTACAACACTGTTTTTGTTTAGCCTGTGACCTTCCCACTAATGCTGCCAGCAGTACTGTACACAAGAAACATTCAAATCTACGTTGAAAAGAAAGATTTAATGATCACGTGAATGCTCCCTCGCTGATAAAGCCACGTTCAGTTTACTGACCCTATCACACAGGAGAAGCTTAACCCTCAGCCAAGGTTCGTTATCTAATCTTCACAAAAAGATTTGTTTTATTATTCTCTGCAGAAAAAAATATGATTATCCAATCCATATCTATATATTTAATACAATTATTGATTTATCTGTATTATTGTAGGGCCTTTACCTTACAATATAAAGGCAACTATTGGTGTGACTTAATGTTATATAAATAAAATTAAAGTGAATAAAATTAAGTAAGAGGCAATTTTGGTTGACACTCAACACTTTATATGCCACAGATATGGAGGTATTCCTTCCTCACAGGAGATAAATCAAATAATAGTTGAGATGATTGAAACTAAAAAACAAGTTATACACACATTTGAAGTATGTACGGTTCTTTAATGTGTCCACAATCTACAGTCTGATAGAAACACGTTTCCTGTATTTATGATTAGTAAAGTCATCAGTTTTAGAGTTGCATATAAAATTTGGTTTGAATCATTTTTTAAAAGTATGAATCTTTACAAACTTTGCACTGTAGTGTCTGAGCACTGTGCCACACTGGTGACCAGTATATATCCTGTGTCTGCCCTGTGACAGATGGGATGTGCTCCAGCCACCCCACATCCTGAAATGGATGTGGGGTGGCTGGAGTGAAAGAAATGGATGGTTCAGCAACTGAACTTCTTATCAAGCAACTGTAACTGTCAGAATATAATAAATTCAAAGACAGAATGATGAATAAGATTAATCCAAAATTACTGGCACATTATTTGAAGCCAATGGCTGGTTACAGTTCAAATTCATTCTTTTGTAGATAATTTGTAGCAGTTGCACAATCAGTAGAAATGTCAACAGTTCCACAGTAAACAGACTCAACATCAAAGCATGAAAACTGTCAGATATATAGAAAAGTTGCATAAATATTGTAACATAAAATTTCTTAACCATTGTCCTCTAAAGCATAATGCTCGGCAGCTCATTCCCAAACTCTTTCCTAGTTCTCTTTCTCCTGTCCTCTCTTATCCGAGCGCCTTTTCTCCTTATGAAACAGATTCATTCCCACTGTGGTAGTTATCTGAGCACTGGAACAATGTTTCAGGATGCTGGGAGGAAGAACATGATGACAGGCGTTTTGTATTAATGACGGTCGCTGAACGTTGAGAGAAAGGGATGAAGAGAACAGATTTGTCGTCTCATCTTTCCTCTTAATCCTTTCTTCTCAGCATCTCTGTGTCACCTCTCTCCTTTTGTCTGGATCATAGATAGCAAGCTTTCTGAGTTATACTTTAACTCTCAATTCCCACAGCAGTTAGAAGGCAAAGAACGGGATCAGAGTCTGCCTCCCCAAACCACTCACCCCTGGTTTTCTTCTCCTTTTACTGTATGCGTGTGGACATTATCTTGGTTAGAAGCTGTGGGTCAGATGCTAATTTCTGCACTAGAGCACTCAGTGTTTCTTGGCGTCCATTATCCATTACCAGTGCTAACAGTGCTAACCACTGCATCAGCTATTCTTGACTGACCAGAGGGTTGTTTTGATTGTTTGGTTTGTTGTGGGGTTGCTTGGGATTTTTTGTTGTTTGTTTGTTTGTTTTGTTATATTGGATAGGACCGTGAAGGGTAAAAAGGAAGCAGGTGGAGAGAATAAGGACAATAACATGCAGAAAACAGCCAGCTAAGCCCAGGATGCTGCAGCAAGAATTCTAGCCCGATGTTAGCTAACCTCTGACTCAGCACTTTGTTAAATAATTGTGACGTTTTCATCTCTCTCTCTCTGTCACTCTTTTAAAAACAGTTATTCCATATTTTAACAAAAGCTGTTAAAGCTGTTAAACCTTTATGACTACGTACGATTTAGATGTTATTTCAACTTCCAATCAGCAAAAAAAAGCTCAATTTGTAAACATGAATTGGTGAACAGTTAAATTCATTTTGTTAAAATTTCACCTTTCATTTTTCAACTACATTTCGACAAACAGGGAAGAGTACGACTGCCTGATGTAAACCAGTAAACAACAACCATGAACAGGATGAGGCTGCTTCTCTGATAAGATGCTGTTTACATCCTGACACTCTGTATCACTGCCTTTACATCCACCCTGGTGCTAAACTAACGCTAACATTTATTTTGCCTTTGCTTCTTGCAGTCATCCATCATTGTTCATGTAGCAAAGACGACATTCTTATTATAAAATCTTGCATAAAGCTTTCTTTGTTGTGGAGGAAGACAAATGTAGTTTTGCAGACAACAACATTAATAATAAAATTGGGTTGACCAAACTAACAGCTGTGATCTGAAGCTTGGCCTGAAACATCATTTGAAGTGAACGAAAGAGGAACACACTGAATTATTTTGGCCAGAGACGATGGAGACTTGATGACTTTGTTAAGTAGCCTGGGCTTTGTTGACACCTGTCTGATTGGCCTACCTTTGACTTGTTTATTTTACCATGTGGCTGTTGCTCAGTAACTTCTATGATGAGCACAGTGTATTTAATACAAAACAAGTTATGAAAACCTAAAAAACTAATTTAAAGGTGAAAACAAACAAAAACTGTTTAACAATATTTTTTTTAATAATAATAATTAATGATCATAGTTAACCTTGGTTTTAAAATACTGACGGCAGTAGATTCACACTGATGCCTCTTTGTGTCACAGTGGATATCTTTGACTCTGACACTGAAAGATTTACAGAGCCGTGCTCGTCCTTTGGGTAGAAGAGATCAATAGTGCAAAAACATTTGACATTTTTTCTGGGCAGCTTGTTTCCTTAAAATTCTTTAAATCTTAGTTGGTTTGATGACTGAAAATGAGATAAATGATGCACAATGCAGCAAATAGAAAGTATGTTTGCAGCTCCAGTTAGAACTCGTTGTGCAGAGATAGCACACCAAACAGAAACAGAGAGAAATGGGGGTTGGGGGATCGGAGGTCCACAAACCCCAACGCCACACTCAGGGCAGGAACTCCCGCACCGTCACAGGATGTGTGTAGACAATCTCCTCCCTGGATCTTGCAACAAATCGATCAGTCCCCTGCATTTAAGGTCCTTCTTTGTCAAAATGGGCTTTTCAGCCTGAAATGAGATCTGCTGGCAGAGAACAAACAGGCAGCAAGGAGACAATGTCACACTAATGTCGCCACCAAGAGCTGTTTCCTCCACTACAAACGGTTTAAGGGTCAGCACAGGCCAGCTGTAACTCCATTAGACAGAGAAATGGCTAGCTTACACTCTTCAGCCTGACACACGTCATGTGTTTTCACAGCGGCAGTTCAGGCAAGGAAATATCTCCTCTCCTACTGAGAGGAGATATTTTTATTACTGATTATAAATATAAAAATAATGCTGTTTCTACATAGCAGTCATTACGTTACATAAAGCCTGTCGAGTCTTTTCAGGTATTACAGGTAAAACCACCTCATGTTTCTGATTGTTTTGTCTTTAGTACAGAAGACATACTGTAAAGTGTGCAGTCAGAGACATTAGGCGTTATACATGATTACAAACTGCATGAATAACAATCACAGTCACATACTGCAAATATAATTTATGTGTACTATTTTGGTGTTTGAGCTCATAAAGCACCATTATATTAGAATTCAAGTGTGCATGTGTGCATCGTTTAGAACAGTGCACTACACTTTACTGCCAAAAGTATTCACTTACCCACTGAACTCAGGTGTTCTGATCACATCCGTGCCCACAGGTGTACATAATCAAGCACCAAACGCTTCTACAAACATTTCTGTAATAATGGATCGCTCTTGATGAATTGCAGCATGGTATAATGAAAGGATGCCACCTGTGCAACAAGTCAGATCGTGAAATCGACTTGCTACTAAATATTCCAACTGTTCATGGTATCATAATAAAGTGGATGCAACTGAGAATAACAGCAACTCATCCACGAGGCTGTAAAATCACAGAGTGGGTCAGCAGATGGTGAGGCACATCGTGCACAGAGGTCGCCAACTTTTTGCAAAGTCAAAGACCTCCTAGCTCGATGTGGCCTTTAGATTAGCTCAAGAACAGTTCATTCTGGTGTGGGCTTGTCTTTTAGCAGTTGGGCTCAGCCACTTAGTTCCGGTGAAAGGAACTCTTCATGCTTCAGCTTACCAAGACATTTGGGACAATTTCATGCTGCCAACTTTATGGGAACAGTTTGGGGATGGCCCCTTCCATCCACACCAGTGCACAAAGCACGGTCTGGTTTGGTGTGGAAAAACTTGAGTGGAAAGAGCCCTGACTTCAATCCGATAGAAAACCTTTGGGATGAAATGGAGCGGAGACTGCGAGCAGGGCATTCTCATTCAACATCATTGTCTGACCTCACAAATGCACCTCAGGAAGAATTGGCAGAAATTCCCACAGGCACACTCCTAAACCTTGTGAAAATTCCTCCCAGTGGGGTTGGAGCTGTTCTAGCTACAAAGGGTGGGCTGACATCATTTTAAACCTATGGATTAGGAATGGGACACCACTCAAGTTCAGAGGGCAGGAGAGCGAATACCTTTGGCAATATAAAGTATAACAAGTACCCTAACTGAGATGCATTAAATCCTTTAATGACTGTGTCAGTGTCCAGTTGTTCTACATTGTTGCTTTGCATTCTTTGCATTGGTGCTGCGGAAATATGAAATTATCATGAATGCAGAATTTTATGATACACGTTGGAGACCAGTCACAGTTTGTTATTCCTGTTGTCTGAGGCTATTTTTATTACATTTTTTTATTGGAGAACATATTCATATTGGATTTTCCACCCACTGCTTCATCAGTTTGGTTCTATCGTCAGACAACACAGCGCCAACAGCAGCAGAGGATAAAGTTTGACTCAGTGCTGTGTGTCCTCCCAGTCAGAGAGGAACAAAAAAGGCTTCAGACAGCCACTGACCCTGGAAATAACACTTTTTATATTTTTTTCTTCTTTATTTTGTCCCCAGCTAGAAATCGAGTAGAAGTAATTTGATTTAGCCGCGGGCATTTGCTATCGATTGTCTGGCCTGCTGGACGCTGCGGTCAAGTGTTTGTCCAAACAGCAGCAAGAGAAAAAACAGAAAGTGAGTAAGAGTGAGAAAAGAGAGAGAGAGCACTAGAGTGAGACAGCTATGCAGAGTGGGAAATGATGATGAGGAAGAAGATTAACTGTGGCCCACATGGGAGGCCCCCCTCTATAGGAGGGCCACATGTGGACCTCCTATAGAGGGGGGCCTCCTCTATAGGAGGTCCTTAAAGTAATGACCCTGGCAGAAAGATTCAAATTCAGCACAATGGTCTGTACATAATATTATGACACAGTTCAAAAAAGGAGAATTTTAATACACTTTGTCTTAGCCTTAATGAATCCAATCAAGTCTCCCGTTTAAAGACATTCTGTTCTTTGTCTGAATAAATGATCTGATCTTTGTGGATATATCACATGTTAACACTTGGAAAAAGCAGTTTTTCCTTCTGTTACGGGCCTCACTGTAACCTCATTGTACATCTGTATAGTGACAATAAAGGCATTCTATTCTATTCTACTAACCTGTTTGGTGTTTACCGTTTACTTCTCAGTGCTCTTTTTTCTGCAGCCACTGTCCTCCCACCTCAGGCAGCTGGCCGCCCACCTACAGTGTGGTTCTGTTACTGGTTTCTTCCTCCCAAAATGAAGAGTATCCTTTGTCATCAAGTGCTTGCTGTAAGGGATCTTGTGTAAGGTCTTGACCTCACTAAGTGCCCAAAGATTTTTTTGCATAAATAAAAGAGAACCAAAGCAAATATAGTCAAAGGAGTTTGCAAAGAAAAGCGTCTGGAATTCTTTAAGTTGCTTGAAGACGTGGTGTATGCTGTACAGTGCAGCGAGGAATGCCCAGACCTCTACATTGGCGAGACCAAACAGCCACTTCACAAGCGCATGGCACAACATAGAAGAGCCACCTCCACAGGACAAGACTCAGCGGTCCATCTGCATCTTAAGGATAAAGGTCACTCTTTCGAGGATGCCAATGTTCACATTTTGGACAGAGAGGACAGATGGTTTGAAAGAGGAGTGAAAGAGGCCATCTATGTCCACTGTGAGCGACCATCTTTGAACAGAGGCGGTGGTTTACGACACCAACTGTCTGCCATCTATAATCCAGTTTTGAGTTCCCTCCCCAGACGCCTTAACGCCCACTCACATCCTGGGCCATCTGACCTCAGGAATTCACATGACAAGGTGGGGCCAGGTTTCACAATGAGCTCACCCGAAACCCGCCTTCACACCTTGGCTCATGTGATTAGAGGATCACCAGGGGGTCCTTTGTCCCTCTTTGGGGGGACACTCCCACTGGGTTTAAATCTGGGACTCTCGGCCATTTGACCTTAGAACTGAAGAAGCTTCTCGGATGAGAGGTGAAACGTCTTCAAGCAACTTAAAGAAGTCCAGACGCTTTTCTTTGCAAACTCCTTTGACTACGATGACCTGGATGACTGAGAACCTTCACAGACAAAGCAAATATAATGTAATGACATCCACAAAGGAACCCCAACATAACACTGTGGAAATGGTACTACTAGTATTTTAGCTGAAAACTCAAACATTTTCCATTTCCTTTTTGGGTTGGGAATGACAACAATGGCAGGTATTTAGAGTACCGTATTTTCCGCACTATAAGGGGCACTTAAAATCCTTTAATTTTCTCAAAAATCGACAGTGTGCCTTATAATCTGGTGCACCTTATGTATGATTTCTGGTTGTGCTTACTGACCTCGAACTGATTTTATGTGGTACACGGCGCTCAAAAATCTGTCAAAAAATGTTTTAGTCCGACTTTGGTAAGCTACGAAGCCACACCGCTTGATGGATTGTCAGAGCATTACGGCTGCCGTAGTCAGGAGCCTCGCGGAGTAATCTGGGTCCTAAACTCCGTCCGCTTCAGGTCCCAAAGTCAAACGAACACTGCAGCATCACTGAGAGTTACAAACTGTCTAAATTCTTTCATCTTTAATAAAATGATCTGCGTTGCTGCTCTACCAGGTGTAACAATTAAGTTTAACATCCAGGCATCCATGAAAACAGGATTTATTACATTTAACAGAGTTAGAAGTTAGCAGGAAGTTAGCTCACTAGCTTCCACCTAAACATGATATAGCATGTTCTGACTGAGAGATTCCTGAAACATTCAAACGTCCAGCTCTGCTATCACTTCCAACATAAATGAAGACAGAAAACTAAACAGCAGTGACGTTTGTAGGGTTACTGAAGTTGGGCTAGCTGCTATATAATGATGTGCTACGTGATTGCTAGCGACACAGCTATGTTAGCATAACATAAACAGTGAAGCTGGAGAATGAACGCTAACACTTTTCCACTCGATAAAAGTTAACGTGAGGGTTCCCGATGGTTAGGGACAAATGCAATCGCATGGCAGGATGCTGTAAACGGACCAAACTTCAGTCAGGAGAACAACTGAGATAATCCATCCACAATACGAGGTTAGTGATTAATATACTGCAACAACATGGGAATAGAGCAGCTGTGAGAGAATTCAGCATTAATGAATCAATGGTACAGAAGTGGAGGAAGCAAGAAGAATGAGTTAAGTAAAGTTTGACTTATCTGACTGGGGGTTTTTTTTTCCGAAAAATACGGTATGTATCTTGCCCATATACAACAAAATAAATGAGCTATTTGTCATGCTAAATAAGCTGACTACACTAATATTATTCAGTCTGCTTCTAGAAACTTCTAGAAACCTTACCGCACGTACACGTCACTCTGTAATTAAATTGCAAAATTGCAAATCATTATTAACAGCTGCCCTCTTTTAGCAAAATATAGTGAACTGCTCTACCCAGCTGTCATCTTTATCCATTTCTGAACTTCAATAATTCAAATATCTTCATTATTAGTAAGTTAAAGTCATCAACATGCCATCTTGATCCAAAAATCTTGTTAAACGTTCCTTCCCTTATCATGACACACTTATGTTGTACATTCCTTCCTTGTCTCTGGTTCTGTTCGGTCAGCTCTTAAAACTGCATTGAAAAAACAAACTGGTTTAGCACCGACCAGTTTCAATCATTTCTTGCTTATTGCTGTACAGGTTCATAAACACCTTAGTGAACAGTTTCACTCTGGTTTCTTTATGTTCATAGTCCAGACACAGTGACAGTGATCTTTCACCTACAGTTGATTCTAAGTGGTAAATAAACTGGTTTTATATATATAGTGCTTTTCTACTCTCAGTGCTCAAAGCTTGCCTCATTCACCCATTTACATCCATTCATACAAGCACTTTTTGCTAGTGCATTCACACATTCACACACTTATTCTCCTTAACCTAGCCTAACCTTTCGATACAATCTCCAACCACGCCCTCTTCCATATTTTAGCCTCCATTAGCATCAGTAATGTAGCATTTGCATGGTTTCTGGCCATCAGTTCCAACTACGTACTCACAGTTCACAGTCTGTTTCAGGTATATGTGGTGTGTCCCTCGCCTGTGTCCTGGAGCCTTTGCTTTTTATTATTTATCCCCTACCTCTCAGCAATCACGAAACAACATCCAGTTTCACTGTTACAGACGACACCAAGCTATATTTCTCTTCCAACCCACTGCTAGTCTCCCACACACATCTGTTTCTGTTTAAATTCACTTATTCATCATTTTCTTAAACTTAATTGTAATAAACCAATGTATTCCCACTGATATCACATCTAAACTAAATCCGATAATTTTCATTATTTAGGTAAGTCTGGGTCTGATCCTTGACAGTAGTCACTTCTTCACAGCACATATAAATCATATAAGTGTGTCTGTCCATCATTATCTTCACAGTGTCAATCACCTTGGTCCCTCACTTATTCCAAACAGTACCACCGTACTCATACTTCATCATTCAAGCTCCTGCTTGTCAAAGCCCTTCCCACCCTTGCTCCTCCATATTTGTCTGATCTTCGTGCACTCCTCTCCAGCCACTCTTTTGTTTATGCCAGAATGCACTTCCATCTCCAAACTATTCGCATCTGAAAACCCACCTGTTCAAAACTGACTTTGTATATGTTTTTAATTTCCTGCACTAATGTAAGATGACCTCGAGAGTGTTTAAAGACATCTATAAATACAATTATTATTAATAATAATGAAATCTGTGACTAATGGGAAATATAGAGTCTGTTTGGTCTTTGTCGAGACCCAAAAAGAAGAATTGTAGGAATTCTGCTCTGCAGACGCCACAGAAACATTGTTGCATGTTTTCCTTCAAACAGCCAGAAGCACAGACAGTGTTGCACAGGTTAAATGCTGATTAGCTGAAAAATGTGATGGAAGAGGAAAGACAAACACTATGGATGTGAAAAGAAATGATAAAAACATCAAATAGCACTGATGAGAAGCACTGAAGCTGCTGCAGCTTCCATTCTTGCCAGTACTTAACTCGCTACAGAAAAGATCTCTGTACAGTATAACGCCGGTGTTTGCTAAGCCAAGGAGAACACCCCACATTACATCATCCTGACACTGTGTCCTGTGACAGCTACAATAAGCAGACATGGACTGGCAAAGCTCCATGTGCCCCTGCACACCACCAACACTACCACACTGAAACCTTCACACATCTGTGGGGAGAAGCATGCAGAAGCATCCCCCAGCATTACCAGAGCCGTGTCACACAACAGAGTCACAAATGGCATAACAATCAAACAAAATCACTCTCAGTAATCACAACACTATAACTAACAGAAATGAGAAAGGTGAATAATCAAGAAGAACTGCAAACTTCCTCATCCTCCTTTCAGTGATAGAGTCAGTGTGGAAGGCCTGAGCCTGCTGCTGATATGTGACATGAAGGTGAAGCCCTGCCTGCTCCTCCAGGAATACTAGGCCTATTAAAAAAGAAGAGAACAGGAGCAAACCGTCTGTTTCCATTTTCAGCCCATCGCCCTCCACAGGTCTGGGTCACAAAGCAAGAAGCAGAAAGAGACAGAGAGACGGAGCAGGGAAAGATATTCACATACAGAGCATTCAGTAAAACATTTTTTTATTGTTTTTTGCTGGACATTCATTTATGCAGCCTTTTTTCTTTTGCTGTGTCTGTGTGTCGACATCATTGGTCTAAAGAAACAGACAGCGAGGGTAAGAGACCCACTGGGGGTGTATCTGTTACCTTTTAACCCTTCTACTTGTGATTTTATGTTAGAGATGTGTTAGAAATAGCAAATAATAAACCAGGACATGTCGGTTTTTAAGTGGTGGATTTTGCTAAACATTTGAGGGAAACCAGATGACCTAAAATCAGCTGCTATCACTACAAATGTGGGAACGTGACCACTGAAAACTGTGTCTGATGTCAGGTGATAAGTTTCTGTGTGCAGTGATGCAAATGTAAATCTGCTGATGATGACAGAAACAGTTTCCAATTTTCTACTCTGTTAGTTTCAAAATCATGTCTAGCAAACGTTTCATGTGAGTTATTAGATGGAAGTTAAATACATGTATGTAAATCTTTGTCCAGACACAACTCTGCTCTCTATATCAGGACGCATGTCTTCAGAGCATCTCTGTGGAGCCTGTTGGGGTTTATGTGCTGTGCTTTGCTTCTTTCAGCCTTTTTTAATCTGGGAAAACTCACGAGTCCTCAGTGAGAAACAAACGGTGCTGGATCTCCACACTGATATGGGCTGGGTACCTTCTTCAACAGAGCTACTGTTTGACTTGAATAAAGAAGTTGAGTCAGTCCTTCAGCTTTTACCAGAGTAGTTGTTCACTCAAGTATCTATACTTCTACTTAAGTACAGAATGTCTGTACATTTACCACCTCTGGCTCCGGGCAGTGACAACGATCCAAACAACTGCACAAAAGATGAGGAGAAAAGGGAAAAACATCAGAGCCCTCCACCCAAAAAACCATTCCTGTTTGGGGGTCGTCTCGTCGTTGCTCCTGCTGTTAATCACATAAACACCAAAGCATCTGAATCTGATTAACTTAGCTGACCTGATCAATATCCCAGTTTAACTATCAGTATCAAAGTTTCATGGACTCGATGCTGTCCTCTGATTAAAAGGTTAGGGTTAGGGTCCATTTAGATTTTTGAGGAGTGTACATATTACCTTTAGAAATCAGTTCACACAACAGCATTAGCATTATCCCAGTCCCCCTAAATTAGCCAGTGCTGAGCTGAGGTTTCAGTACTTTACCCGAGAAAGAACAGAACGAGCTAACGTGCTAACGTGCTAATGTGTTGCTTTTGGCCAGCTTTTCCCTCGTGGGCCTGCTGTGACTGCAGCTCCTTCCCACCTGCTTTTCTGATCTCTGTTTCACATCTTACTCGCTCAACTATGCAAAAATCATCCAGTCTGTGTTTGTGTTAGTTCTTTCACTATGTTATGCAGCCTGGAGTTGTCTTACAGTCCTCCATGTGGGACACCTGCCAACACTCCTGTTTCTCAGTGGATGCACAGTGCCTATTTGCACCTTTGAATGTGGTAGAGAGCCCACAAATATCTCTGCCACTGTGTCCCCAAGGCTGCTTTCAGATTGTACTGAGAGCACAGGCTGTCTGAGTCACTGTGAATCACCACTTCCTGCCTTTAATCGCCTTCTCTTAATAGGACTGAATGACTCAGTGCAAGTGAATAAGAGCAAAAGAGCAAGATACCAGACATTCTCCTAGTTGCCAAATTCTAATGAATAATACTCATTGTCATCCATGTTCTGAATGAATAAGACATGTTCATTTGTGTAGTACGTCCCTTTAAAACGGATTGGAAAATATTGGGCAGAGGGCAGAGGTCTGCACTTTGGAGATGTCACAGAAAAGGCAGCTACAGTAAAAAGACGAGGGCTGTTTAAATATTCATAGCACTGAAAGATTTGCACAATGTTATTTTTGTAGGATTTCTTTTTCTTTCTTCTCTCGGCACTTTTTCTGCATTTCAAAAACTACAACAAGACCTGCAATTACACAAATTTTCAGTTAATATTGAGTTTCAGTTGTTTTGCTTTTGGCCACGCCAACCTGCCCAGACTGACCCCAACAGAGAAATCAAAGTGTGTCAGTGAGGAGCTGTGGTGCTCCGAGGCTCCTGAGACACCGTCCTCATGAGCACACAGGTTCATTATAGAGCAAGCAGCGAACTTTACTTTGTAAACATGTCAGCAGAAATGATGGATGTTCATGTTACATGCTGCAGTTTACCTGTCAGCAGTTGTTACTTATTTATTCATGTATTTCCTTTAAATTGCCACAGGCCTGGATTTAAAGTGCTAGAAATATTAGAGACATATCATTTGTTCCAAGGTTTATTTTTCAGTTCAGTTTTAATTAGTAAAGTCAGAGCCTCAGTGTCTGAGTGGTGGATTGCATCTTCGTGTTGTACCTTCCTCTCATGCAGCGTTTTACACTCTGCAGCACAGATTTTCTCATCGTTATCCAAACTTTATTTACGTAACCTTTGTAAAAATTAACAATGAAGGAAAAAATCATCATTAAATGCTGGAAAATGTTATATGAACACTTATTTGTTTCATATGTTGGGTTCGAACCCTGGAAGCACCAAACCTTATACTGAAATAAAAGAGCCTTCAGTTGCTCTGCTCCTCGACTCTGGAATTCCCGACATCCTGATATGAGAAATATCACCTCATTCTCTCTTTTTAGGTCTAAACTCAAAACTCACCTGTTTAAAATATTTTATTCCACATGACCTTTCCACTCTGCTAACTTTAAGCTGTTCCTTCAATTATGTTTCTTATTATTGTGTATGTTCCCTGCTTTTATGCCTATTTTTACTACTTTGCTCTGTACAGTGTCCTTGAGTGTTCTTAAAGCGCTTTTAAATAAAACATATTATTATTAGTAGTAGTAGTAGTATATTATTCTATTATTGTATTACCTAACAACATAATAATATGATAGTATCGGCAATGAAAATGTCTTCACATACACATACAGTGAGATTGGCACTGATCCATGCCTCCATCCATTCATCATGGTGCATCATCCAGTACATCTTAAACTCTCGTATATCCAGAACTCAGCTTTTTTTCTTCTGCTTCTCTGAAACATCATTCCTGTTCTCCAGATATTTCACAGCCAATCCTTTTAAGCCCCTCTCTTCACTCTTAAACAAACACGTTTTATACCCCATCCTTCACACCTCTGATGCTAAATTCCTCTCATCACCGAGGGCCGTGGGAACAGACTATCCTCCTTTCCTTTAAACATATCTGAGACAAAACATTGAAAAAGCTCTGTAACTAGCAGGTTATTCATTTGACTTGCCGCTCATCCACTTCTAGTAATCTCTTCATTTCGATCACAAATACAGTATGTGAATATTGATGTATTCATATTCAGCTTTCAGTTGGAACGCTCTGGCTGATGGAGGGTCAGGGCATGCTGGCCATAGTTTTCCTGTAAATCCTCAGTGTCTTGCATCACCTCTGTTGAAACCACTGAGAAAGAAGGGCAGGCTGACACGATGTTCTCTCCTGTGGCAAACTGCAGTTTGGCTGCTGTTAGTATCCTCCACTTTTCCCCCGGGACAGCCAGGACACAGTAATCTACACTCACAACAGACAGTGAGGCAAAGAGCACTCTAGTGTACTGCACTGTGCCAACGAGCTGGGTCACAGACATATGTAAATGCTCACTCACAACATGATCTCAGTGTTGTTTTGCCTGGAAGATCCTCATAGTGGCAGCTAATGTTCTGCTACCCTGTGATGGACGAGCAGTAAAGGAAAATAAGGTTTTTATTGAACCCAACAAATCCAAACTTACACTTATAATTATGCAAAAAATCTAAATCTGGGGCCTTAAAACGAGGTCATAGTAACAGAACTCTGACAACAGCACTAACACAAACAAACTGACCTTCTGGAAGGAGACTAAGGGGAAACTTAAACAGTGCTGATCAGCCTACAAAGACAAAGAGGGGTAGGACACACAAAAACCTCACTGAAACCTAACCCCAGACTTTAATGGGCTCAATCACAAATAACGGTGTGAAAACGTACCCTCGCCAAAAAATCAGGACATATGCTAAACTGCCATTGACTTCATCAAACATGCATACCACCCTGTTTTGTTCTTACGAACATGCTTATTTTAGAGAATCAGAATTGCTCTAACCCAGCAGGCTCGCACAACCTGCATTATATCTGCACACTGTCCTGCTCCCAGCTTTCAGTCTAAGAAAACACATTTACCTCCAGGTGTAGCAGACAATCTGGTGACAGCATCGTAATCCTGCACCACTACGGCAAGAAAGTTCAGCTAAAGAAACTGAAACAACAGTGTCTGAGGGGGAAGGCAGAGTCCTCCCACCAGAGTGCCAATGGTTTAAAAACAAAAGTGAGGCTCTGGCTCAGAGTATCGTTTCCCCTGAGGCACTCGTTATGTCAAAGTAAGAAAACAGAAACAGACAACTAAAGGGCATGATCATCATATTCATTTTGTAGTTAAGAAAAAAGTTGAGGATATTCTTGAAGAGGTCGAGTTTTTGTTGTCAAAGTCTAAAATCAGGGGAAAACATTTCTTTGGACAGATGAAACAAAGATGAGGTAAAGAAAGCTCATGATCTCAGATCCCTCATATCAAAGCTGGTCCCATTCAAACTCACATAGAATTACATATCAGGAAAAAATGGGATACAGCACACACAGATGTTCACGTTCATTCTAACCCTACTGAGGAATAGTTGAATGTGTTGTACCAAACTTAGTATGGGGCCACCCATGGGTGTAAGTAGAGCTGGGCGATATAAGATTTTTTCATATCACGATATGTTTTTTTCATTTCAGGCGATAACGATATATATCACGATATAAGCCAAATAACTATATTTGAAATAATCAGCAGCTTGTTTTGATTTAAATATTTATTTCCCATAATAAGTTCAACAGGGCAGATGTACTTAAGGAACATGAGACTTCAGTTTCAGATAAAAAAAGGCAAATATTACAAACTACACAAAGGGCAGCCGCTAAAGCGTTTAAGTTTCAAAATAGAACAAACAAAACAGACCACTAAATTGTCAGTTCCACTTAGAAACAAAATATTAATTCTAAAAAAATAAATCTTAGTTTGTTTTACACTTTGTTTAAACAGTTTTAACAGTTGCTTTAGTCTGACAAAAGCCGAATGACGAATTAGCGCTTTCAGTCAGAGATTGAGCACGCACCGCTTTATTGTATTTCCAGACTTGCTTTCGGCACAATTTACAGTGTCAGACTTGAAATGGCTGAAATACCTTCACACCACTTCTATGGCCTTTCCGTTCGACAATCTCTCCAGCATTGGAACCATCATCTGTTTTCTCTTCGATAACCTTCGCTCACGCTCTCGGTTGATTTTTCTCTAGTCGGCGCACTCATTTCCTCCATTACCCGGGCGGCACGGCGGCTGGCTGCTTCCCAAACAAATACACACGTGCGGCTTGGCACTTGTGCTGTACATAACAAGTCACGTGACGTGACGCTGCGGCTGTGATTGGTTCGGCTCTGCGCTACTTAATTTGGATTGGCTGTTCTTTTTTTTTTTTTAAAGAGGACAAGAGAGATGAGGCCTATTGCAATAGTTTAATTTTTCTATCGAGAAAAAGTTATTTCGCAATACATATCGTTATCGTTCTATCGCCCAGCTCTAGGTGTAAGTATTAGAGTGAATAAAGGTTTCCATGGAGGTGTGTGAAAGACTCCATTAATTAGACTGCCAGTTTCAATTCATGTCCAGCTTTTTCAATTAAGGTAATTGTAAACCCACAGGGAAATGACCCACTTGCTTGTTAAACTAGACCTTCTACATATACTTTACAACTGAAAAGCCCCTCTTGATTTAACTAATTGGTTACATGCTTAAATTTGCTTATCTGGCTTCCAGCGAATATGGCACGCTCAGCTGACCTGCAGAACATATACACATCAGTCACTCAGGAAAATAACAGACTGGCGCCTGAATGAAAGTCAGGAGCAGAGCGGCACTTCCAACACCACTTCCTCTTTTGCCTCTAAAAGTTATGGGAAAGCAGGTGGGAAGCCTTTTGAAGTGACGCTGGTGGATGAACATGTAGCACAGGAGTGTGCACAGGAGTGTAGCACAGGAGTGTGCACAAGAGTGTAGCACGGGAGTGTGCACAGGAGTGTAGCACAGCAGTGTAGCACAGGAGTGTAACACAGGAGTGTAGCACAGCAGTGTAGCACAGGAGTGTGCACAAGAGTGTAGCACAGCAGTGTAGCACAAGAGTGTAACACAGGAGTGTAGCACAAGAGTGTAACACAGGAGTGTAGCACAGCAGTGTAGCACAGGAGTGTAACACAGGAGTGTAGCACAGGAGTGTAGCACAGGAGTGTAGCACAAGAGTGTGCACAGGAGTGTAGCACAGGAGTGTAGCACAAGAGTGTGCACAGGAGTGTAGCACAGGAGTGAGCACAGGAGTGTGCACAGGAGTGTAACACAGGAGTGTAGCACAGGAGTGTAGCACAGGAGTGTAGCACAAGAGTGTGCACAGGAGTGTAGCACAGGAGTGTAGCACAAGAGTGTGCACAGGAGTGTAGCACAGGAGTGTGCACAGGAGTGTAACACAGGAGTGTAGCACAGGAGTGTAACACAGGAGTGTAGCACAGGAGTGTAGCACAAGAGTGTGCACAGGAGTGTAGCACAGGAGTGTGCACAGGAGTGTAACACAGGAGTGTAGCACAGGAGTGTAGCACAAGAGTGCAGCACAGGAGTGTGCACAGGAGTGTAACACAGGAGTGTAGCACAAGAGTGTGCACAGGAGTGTAGCACAGGAGTGTGCACAGGAGTGTAACACAGGAGTGTAGCACAGGAGTGTAGCACAGGAGTGTGCACAGGAGTGTAACACAGGAGTGTAGCACAGGAGTGTGCACAGCAGTGTAACACAGGAGTGTGCACAGGAGTGTAACACAGGAGTGTAGCACAGGAGTGTGCACAGGAGTGTAACACAGGAGTGTGCACAGGAGTGTAACACAGGAGTGTAACACAGGAGTGTGCACAGGAGTGTAACACAGGAGTGTAACACAGCAGTGTAGCACAGCAGTGAAGCACAGGAGTGTGCACAATAGTGTAGCACAGGAGTGCTAGTCATCCAAGATAGATTAGCTTTTTCAAAGTTGTGTTGCTTAATATAGGCACTCATACCAGCCATCTAACATGTGACTGTACTGTGTTCTTCCAACATATGTGGATAAGTAAGGAGGAACACAATGAAGCTGTAATATGTGTTTTATTGGCAGTTCTTTGAGGTGAAGTGTACATCCTGTCAGTTGATCTTTTTCATCAATTGAATGTGATGATTTTCATTTGAAATTAATTAAATTAAATTAATAATTTGAAATTATAACTTCCTTCTAAACTTTGTAAAACTTATACATAAACTTTGTAAAATCTCACCAAATTCAAATCTCTCATTTAGATGTATTAGAATAAACGTCTGAACATGCTGAATGAAACCCAAATATATGTAATGAACCTTTAATACATGGAATGAATATCAAAGGTTATCATGACGCTGCAAGAAGTGAATAAGTAAGCATGGAAGCAGCATTGTTAAATAATGAAATGCATGAACTGTGACAGGGTTGAGGGTTGTACTACTGATGAAAAATGTATTCACTGTTTCATCATAGAAAATGAAATGTCCTGACCTTAAACTGACCCTGTTTAAATCTTATCCAAGAATGTTGGAGCCCAACAACTAGGGATGGGTATTGATAAGATTTTCACGATTCCGATTCCATTTTAACGATTCCTGTTTAACGATTCGATTCTTTATCGATTCTCTTATCGATTCTTTTAAAAAAAGGAGAACACTAAGGTCGATTAGCTTAGAACTTTGTTTTATATCTTCTCTTTGAACAAGATAGAAATTTAGGAGTAACATGGCCTTACAAACCCAACAGTGAGATCTTAAGAGATCCACAGCCTACGGCTCTTCAATGGGGTGTCACAGGGTCCCCGGGAAAAAAAATTGTAAATGTAAAATAATAAAATAAATATTCTTCTGTAGCAATAACAAAGTATAACATAAATTATTCTGTAGCAATTACACAAGAATATCCAGTAATGTCCCTGCCTACAATTAAACACATTCACTTACCGAAAATCGGGGGCATCTGCTGTGGCAAATGGGTGCAAGCCTTTGACCACAAACTTAGTCACTGCTCGGTGACATTCGTCTATCCTGGCCTGAAAGGAGACGCTACCGATAGACTGCAGCGAGAACTGCCAGCCACACTCTGTCTCTCTCATCATGGTCACCTAAATGCACAGTAATGGCAGGTTTTGTAATAAAGCAGATCGCGCTAACATAATATGCACTGTTAGTTGATTATTTGCCTGCCGCATTAACGGGAGAGGACGTGCAAACGTTACCGCTGCTGCTGGGTTGAGATTCACGAGTCCGGAGCGGAATTAAAAACACAACATTCATTTAAGGTCATCGCGTGTTTTGTGAGCAAATGCTTTTGCATATTCGTAGTGTTTCCTCCTTTAAATGAAATATCTACTTTGCAAGTTGCCCCGTTGTCATCTGTTCTCGTAAAGTATAACCAAACTTTTGAGCGTTTGAGCCGCTTAGGCGCCCTGCCAGGTAAATGACGCTCCGCAACGTGGTGACGTCATTCGGGGCGACTGGAATCGATACGGGAATCGTTTGTAAAAATGGCAAACAATTCCAAGGAACTGAAACAGTGGGAACCGGTTCTCAACAAGAACCGGGTTTCGATACCCATCCCTACCAACAACAGACGAGCTATAATAACAGCTATATACTCATTAGTTTCATGCTTTGGATCAGAGCTGTATAGAGAGAGAGAGAGAGAGAGAGAGAGAGAGAGATTATAGATGTGTGTGTGTGTGTGTGTGTGTGTGTGTGTGTGTGTACAACATTTATTTAGATCAAACTTTCAACTCTGACTTTATTTTGGATGCTAAAAGGTTTGTAAAGTTTGTATCTTTGTACTCTTTTTTCTGATGCTTTTATTTTACCACAAACTGTGCACAGATGGAATAACTATTAATTAAATTAAATAAAAAGTGTCTGAGTCTGGACAGTTCAGACCAGGGATGAAGAAAAAGTATTAACCACCAAGACCAACTCCTTACTCCCAGCTCATAACATGGTGGCACAGGCTGGGTGCTCCAGGGAAACATCCAACAGACTCCCTCAGTGTCAGAAACAGATGTGTTGTCTCAGATGGAAAAGTGCTCCACCTGTGTCATTGCTTTCACAGGAGCATAGCAGTGGTAACTAAGGAAACATCATGAACTAGCTTTGCAGACTGGGTTGGTTTGCCTTAACATAGATGCTGTATTTGAACCCAGACAATGTGTTAAAATCTGATGAGAGAGGGTTTACTGACCAACCTCTGCATCCTTATGGTCTTGTTACATTGCTCTGCTAGGATTTATGGAGGATCTTTGCTTGATTGTCACAAACCAACAGAACCTTTTAATGACTGTATGGCACATTATCACTTTAGAAAGTAGATCCAGTATGAAGATTTTTTTAACCTTTAAATTCCAGACAATTGGCCAAAGAAAGCAATGTGCTCTCTCCTCCCCCGTCATATTTTCCAGCAAATGTTTCCCACCTGACCTTCTTCCCCCCGATCCTGTCTCTCGCTCTTTCTGACACACATATGTGTGCACTTGTTTCACTGCACTTTCCCTTCTCTCCCCTTTAAGTCGGTTACTGAGGTAGAGATTGCTGTCTGAAAGCAATGATACCTGACCAACATGTCCTGGGAAATCAAAGACAGTTACAGAGAGGCAATAGGGAGGTACAGATTTCCCTACTGAGTTGCAAGGAAAGATCAGGAGAATCAGAGTTACAGAGAGGAAATTTGACACAAAACACATACAAGTCCCACAGCACGATAAAGTACACACACTAAAAGTACAGATAAAACACTCAGTTACTACCAGTTATCCTCACTACTGTGATGTCACAGCAGTTCCAAGAAATGCCTGAAGTGTTTCTTTACTCTCCAGTCAGCCCACTATGAGACACTTCCACCATGACAGCAACTTTCTGTTCATGTTTTTGAAAGAGGTACTAAGGACACAGATGATCAGGTGAACCGTCACTAAGCAACGGTGCCACAGTGACCTCAGTGGGCGAAGGACTGCATGGAGCATTACAAGGGAGCAGACTTCCAGTTAACTAAAAATACAATGCAAGGCTTGCCCAGTCAACCTCTATCTAACACACAGTCATTCGATTAATACTCTCTTACCTACACTGATAATAGTAGCCTGACAGCAGCCACTGTTTCTTACGCACATATTTAAAGTATGTGTCTTTGACCCAGGTTTCCTGTTTTATATAGTTCCCTTTTGTGTCCAGTCTGTTGGTCTTGTCTCTAGGTCCTCATCAGCATCTTCTGTGTTAGTTATTTGTGCCTCCTTGTGTTGTCCATCATGTCTCTAGTCTTGTCTCTGTCTCCATGTTTCTTTGCCTGTTCCCAGTCATGTCTCTGTGGGTCTCTCTCGCTCCCTCTGTTCCCTATCACTCTGTCTCTCAGTGTGTTTCATGTGCTTCCTGTTTTATTCTGACAGTCTCTTGTCCTGTGTGCATCTTGTTCAGTTTTGCCTCCTCGTCTTGTTATTTAGATTATGTTCAGCTGTGTTCCCACCCGCTGCCTCTTCTCTCCTTTTCCTTTGTATGTATTTGATGTCTGCACTTCCCCCTGTTCCTTGTCGTGTTCTCCTTCATTTCTCTGGCTGTGTGTTCTCGCTGTTAGTTTAGTTTCTAGTGCCTTCCAGTTTGGTTTTGTAGTTTGTAAATCTAATAATAAAGCTGTGTTTTTGACTTTTACCTGCGAGTCTGCCTCAATCATCAGTCCTGCCTCACACAGCGTTATGTCACTCAATTCCAGTTCACTGGTTCCTGCTAAAAGAATGGACCTATTCTTCTTTTTTTCTTGTATAGGGGCTGTTACAATAGTGAATGCTCATATTGAATATGACTAAAATTGTAACTAATCTGTGAAAGTGATCAAGCTTCAGACTGGTGTAAATGCTCAGACAGTTTCTACTTTATAAGGTGTAAATGTGAATGATATCCACAATGTGGTCAACTCAAGCACGTCTCACAGTAAAGCTCTGACTGTAACCACAAGAGCTCCCCCTGCCTGCTTTTAAAACCTCTTTGTAATCAGCATCCAATCAAAAGAAAGCTGACTTAAAGACAGGTGGATGGGAGCTAACAGTGGGTATACTGTGGGACAGCCATCATGATAAGACAAACATGGATTATACTGCATTTTGAATTATTCAAAACTGCTGTAGTTAAGTCCATGAATAAAAGTACAGTGCTGTAAATTAGCACAACAGGTCCCTTTTAAAAAGGGCTTCAGTGGTTCCCTAAAGCTGCTAGTAACAGTAGTTTGAGTAAATGTTACTCAAACAGAAGTGATCTAAATAAACACGACCAGATAAACACTGGATTTACCACCAACTCTCAGTTGTCTGCTACTGAGAAAGAGATTCAACACCATACCTGGAACTTGCACTTTCTTTCTGCTGCACCATCCTGGCTGCCATTTAACAAGTGGCATAGACAGTGAAAACTGGATTCAGCAGGAAGGCTATGTTACTACCTACCCTGGGGTGGCTGTAGCTCAGGTGGTAGAGCAGGTCATGTACTTAACCGGAAGGGTGTTGGTTCCATCCCAGACTGCTCCAGTCGGCAAGCCAAATATCCTTGGGCAACCCCATACTGTCCTCATACTCCATTCTGCTCTCATCCCCCATACTCCAATGGATGCTCTCCGATGCATCCATTGGAGTATGAATGTTAGATAAAAACAGCATAGGAAAAAAACACTTGGATGAATGTACAAGTTGTGTAAAGTGCTTTGAGTACTCAGAGTAGAAAAGCGCTACATACCAGTCCATTCATTAATAACTTATGGTAGTGCAGGGATCTACATAAAGGTAGAAGTTATCTATGACATTCATGTAAGTCTATGAAACACAACCCAGTGTGTGTGCATGTGAGGTTCATTAGAAACATTTCTTAGTTGTGCACTGAAGGTTAGAGAGCTGGGCAGCAGTTGAGTCGAGGTGCAGGTGCAGATTATTCTTGAAAGCACAAATTCAGGGTTGAAAGGTGTCTAAATGTTCCCTGAGACGGATTTGCTATCTAGTTTCAATTTTGTGTTTAGAGTGTTCTGAGACAGCCAAAGACTCACTGGACCATAGGAACCGTCTCTAAAGCATACTAAGTGCCAGCTTTCAGAACTCACATTTATTTAGTCTGTTTGATTTGTATGTGAGTGTTGAATTGTCAGTTTCCTTTTTTACACTTTGAAGTATAGTTTTCAGACAGGCACTGTTTAACTACGTGTTCTTCACTGACTAATTGATGCTGTGTTTATGCACCGTAGCAGGTGCTAACTGCTACTGCGGTGTTTAGTCGGTTAAAATCAAACTCAGATTAATTTTCCCCGTGCTGTGGTTCGTTTGACCAGGTGTAAACATGGTAATCGCAGTTGGGTGTGATTACATAGCGGTTCTTTTATGGTGTAAACGCTGTTATTCTCACGTAATGACATATGGTGGTTTGGTTGAGCATCATTCTTTAGCACCACTTGTCAGCTTGCATAGTAAATGTAGTAACAGGACATTTTTGAACTCAAACAGCACATCTCTCTAAACTACACAGGGACTGAATTTCAAAGTAAACATTGAGTAAAACCAAAGCTCTCATGAAGGACACGAACTCTCCAGTGATGGTGGCCAACTGATGGCCAGGCTGAGACTCTTCTCGCCATCCTACTGGTATTCTCATATGCAAATACGAATGCTTCAGCCTACCAGTAGTTGTTGCTAGCCCTGCAAGCAGCTTTGCAACCCATTAAAACTCTGCTTCAGTGTCATGTTATTCCTTCTGTTTCCAGCTTAATCAGCGTTGTTGTCACTGCCTCTTGCTCTGTTTTGCTGCTGTTCTTTCTGCATTTTGTCTCGTTATTATCTGCATGTGCGTGGAAGGGCTGCTGAGTTATTGGACCGACCACTGTGCTCCAGAGTTGAGAAAAACAGACTCTTTAAAAAAAAAGAAAGAACACACAAACTGCTGGAAAACATGGAAACGAAATCATACCAGTTACAAATCATTCAAACTGAAAGAAAAAACCTTCCTGGCACGGAGGACATTATTGACATATAATCCCAGCCCCTGTGAGACGGAAGCCATCGTTCTCCATCCACAGGCTAATTTAAATGTCCTGAATTTTAATGTAACATCACTGAGAATTGGATTTATAGCATATCAGCAGATATTTGGCAGATAAGAGTTGCGTGGTCTGGAAAGGGGCGTGTGCTGGTATTTGTCCCTGTGGCAGCGCATTCTGCCATCGATTTTCCTGCAGGATTATTATTCCAGTTTCTTCAGCAACTCCAGGCAGGATATGGGCTGGAGTCTACCTTCCCCTAAGCAAGATCATTCTAATTCATAACCCCTTCCAAATGAGTTATTGACTGGTAGAGGCTTCACTGCCGTTCTCAATCAGAGGCTTTTACCTACAATATATACAGAAGTGGTCTCCAAACACTTGTCTCCCAGGCAGTGGGAGGAAAGATAGAGACATCTGGACGGCTCAGACAGAAAGAGATTGCTTTCGGGAGATTGAACACTGCTCTAGCAATACTAGAGATACCAAGTTTTGCTTCATGCTCAGCTGCTTGTGCAATAGTGTGATTACTTTGTTATTCAAAGTACTGGATATTACATTTTCAATTTACTACTTTTAGTTGAGTTATGGCTAAATGTAGTACTGCCAGAGAGACCAGTGGGTTATTTAGGTCATCTGTTTTATACAAATATGAGAACTGGTGAAGAATATTAAGAAAGACTCACTATTTTCTAAATCTTTTGGTTTTTACATACTATTATTTGTGGTTATAGTACTGAAATCAGACTTGCCTACCCGGGAGTGTTTGACCCTTTGTTGTACTTGTTTATATCTAAGTGGCTGAGGGTCAGCTTACCTTAGCAGACCCACTCTATATACTGGAATGCTTCATAAACATGCTATCACAGCAAACCATGAGAAAAAGCACATTAAGTCATTTCTTCAACAGAACAAACAGATCACACTTCAAAGACTATCAGAGGCAGCTTTCTTTGCCCAGTCACACAGAGACACTCAGTGGATGACCACAGACACTCAGAGCAAAGAAAGCTGTGGCAGGAGTATTATGCTGTGATATTAAAATGTCTGCACAAAGGACGATCACTGCGCACAGGAAGTTTTTAACGTTATGTTTGGGAACCACGATTTTGTTTCCAAACTTTGAATGTTGGGACCTATATATACATACATGTGTGTGTGTGTGTGTGTGTGTGTGTGTGTGTGTGTGTGTGAACTGAAAAGTGTAAATATATGTCAGTGATTAGTCATCGTGGCAGGATGCAGCTCTGAGGATACAGTTACTAAAGCGTAGGACAAATCACAGGGAGAGATGAGTTCCATGAGACGTGTGGCTCATATTACCGTTGCAGTGACACAGGAAACGGATCTGGTCACTTATGTCCTCGGCGTGTTCTGGTACAGCAGGAACAGAGTGTCTCGGTCAATATTAGTCCGCACATGAGGTCACCTCCAGCTCAGCCTCAGTCAGCATCTCAGGCTCAGCTAATTACAGATATATACATAACTGATTTGCAGAGACTTTCTATTGTAAGCCAAGGGCAGGATGAAGCAGTGTAAAGATTTAATGCATCACAGTAACCACCCATAAACATGGCAGTATCATGAGCTTAAGAAGAATGTGGCATGTGTTTTTTATCTACACAGTGGACAGGGGCTCAGTGTCAGCCTCTGCTTTGTTCACCTGAAACTGTAAAATGATAAATGCTATATTTATTTTATCCATGTAACTGACTTTGGCGGCCTGGGATAGCTTCAAATTTCTATAAACTAGCTATGAGTAAACTATAATCATTTTAAGCAGCTTAGCACTGATTTAAATATATTTACCAGCAGTCTGTTGGCTGTAGGCCAAGACAGTATTGCTCACAAAGCCACTGCTACACTCATTTTAAGGCAGCTGATAATTCGGACCAACAGCAAAAAGGCAAATAAAGTCATTCAGCTAAAGCGTTTCATTTTCTGGTACTTTGAAAAAACATCAAGGAGAAGAACAGATGTGAAGACAGAGCGAACGTGGCAAAGAAGAATAGGCAAAACAACAGCAACAACACCAATGACCAGACCTGAGTGGTTCCAGTGACTGTAGCTGAGGACAACTGGAGTATTAGCACTATTATCTGGGCCTTAAGAGGGGTCCATTGTACTCAGCCATGTTATACATGTGATCACTATCCGCAGCTAAGCACTCAAAAGCTTCTCAACAACACCTGCCTCAGTGAAAATGATTGCCCTCACATACCTGAAAGATTTGTTATTTCACTGATGCAAAGTATCTCACCATGTGGAGGTGAGTGTGGTTTCAGTGCAGACAGTCTGGACACTTCTGCATCAAGTGTCCACTAATAAAAAGTGGCTTGGTCTTCCAGATGGCTGGCCTCTGACAGTATTACTGAACTATATCCAATAAGGGGATAAACACTGGTCAGCCAAGGCTTTGGCCTATATACAGCCTCTAATCAAGCAAGTGTGGCATTGGGGTATTTACAGGTATCCTAAAGTAGAAATTGGACATAACATATAAAAACATATAAACCAAGACCACAGCACCTTGAGGTGACTGTTTTTGTGATTTGGTGCTGTATGAATAAAATTGAACTGAACTGAACAGTAAGTTTGTGCTTTGCGTACGCCCTGGTTGTTGGTATAGATTGGCCTGGGTGTGTTAGACATGTGTGGCAATGTGTGGGTGTGTAATCATGACCAATAAGAAGATGTCGCATCTGTGCTGCGCTCAGTTCCCACTGAAGACTCTGTGGAATACTTTCCACTCGAGCAGGCTCCTGATGATTCGGTCTCTGACCAAATGACAAAACCTCATAATCATTTAGTGCACTCTGCTTCAGTACATACATGGATAATTTCTAGTTGGTTATATATAGTAAGTCCCAACATTCACTGTGAAAATCACATCTTTTTTAGTGCCAAAAAGCTGCAGGGTAACACTTATTACAACTGCCGTTTCACCTGAGCACATTTCACACACATTAAAGGAAATGTATGAATTCATGAGTATTAAATCTTTGAACACAAGCATGTATAAACTCCAGTCTGTCAGTCCATTAGAATATCTGACTACATCTTAAAATCCATGATTTGCCTGGTCATTCATACAGAACTCACTTGGTTCCTGGACCCTGTGTCCTCTGCAATGCGTGAGGTGCACAGCAAACACTTAAGTGATCTTTCTCCCTCTGAATGCTGTTTGGCAGAAAGCCTTGCAGGGCTTCTGACCCTGCTTGAAGAAAACTGAAAGAAAAGTCCAAGCACAACAAAGAATTAACTTTGAGAGGGTGAAAATAGCCCTCTATGAGAAACCTCTGCACCACACTCCACACTGAAGAACTACTAAAGATTTGAGCTTCTCGCTGTGTGGTAGATTTACCTCTGACCTTTTCATAAGAATGCATCCCAAAGCAGAAGCTACACAGGACAAGTGATCACCACAATGAGCTGAAGACAGGAGGCGGTGGAGCGCACGAAGCAGAAGCAGGGTTGCAGAGCCAGAATACAAACCAGGGTACAGCTGATCATGGTGGCACAGAAATCCATGTGGGACTCCTTAATAATGACCATCACCAAACCTGGCTTCGTACTAGCATTCTCAGCAAACTATTGTTCTACCAGACGGCACGGCTCACTGTGGAGACAGAAACACAGACTCTGCAAAGAGCAGAGGAGGGGGCTGTGTGTTTACTCTAATGCTAACTGGTGCACAAACAGACAGACACCACTCATCACAGCACTCACACTTTGATCTGTTCATGGTTGTCATTGTTGTAACTGTGTGTGCCATCGAGGGTTACACTGCCACTGCCTTGTTTTTATATAAGGAAATCTGTGAACAGTGCCACTATTAAGCACATGCGATACTTGTCAAACAACAATCCACGAGCTCCAGGGATGTCAGTCTTCAAGTTGCCAGGTCCAACCTGAGGGGAGCCACCACGGATGCAAAGGTAGCCCACAGGCTGAAGCTTCACAGTCATTCCAGGGAGGGGACCCATCATATATAAACTATAGATGCAGTCAATAGCAACAGTGAAGCTCAAGCTCAAGCTCTTCACCTGCTTGGAAATGGATGAAGCAAAGACACAGAGAGCAGCACAGCAACACAAACAACCAATGACAACACAGCATTTAGTGTCCGCACAGGAAATGTTGCAGTATTCGTCCTGGGCAAGCTGCAGACAAATCCCAGCCAGCAATCAGCTGCTGGAGGTGTTGATGCTAATGTCTCACTGTCACTGTGGACTATCCTTAAATGCCTTGGGTCAGTGCATTGTGGCAGTGAGAGGTCACACCCACACCATTGTGTCTGTCCGCTCCCAAAGGCCACATTACTTGTGGCTCTCACACCCACTGTGATTAAGTGCTTTGAAAGGCTGGTGCTAAGCCACATCGAATCTTCACTGAGAGCCACTCTGGAGTAAAACCTGTTTGGATGGAGGGACAACAGGTCAACATCAGTAGTCTCTCCATGCTGCACTGACTCACCGTGAATGTCAGGTGACATGTGTCAGAATGCTATTCATAGATTTCAGCTCTATTTTCAGTACCATCATTCCCAGTAGATGAATAGAGTACAGGTTTATAATACGGTTTAACTCCTACGTTAGTAACAAAGGACAAGTGCTATCTTTAGTTTAAAGACAAATATTTGTCAGGAAAGAAGCAATGACGGTTCTCAGCCTTATAAGACATGAGTACAGTAAAAGTGCAGTTTTTAGTATGAAATCATGTTAAACTGGAAGAAGAAGTAAAAGGACGTGTTGCTGTGGTACGGCTTGTTGTAGTAGTCACTCAGTGAAACAGTACAATCATTAGTCTGACTGATGATGGTACAATATGTGAAACCACCTTTGGAAAGGATATTCTTGGGATTTTGAACTTCATTGCCCCTTGATCAGTTATTAAGAAAACAGACAAATCACATTTATCAGATTTGAAATGATCAATTTATTCAATCAGTTTGTCATCTGGGTCATTACCACCCACAACTCTGGGGACAAGAAACTGGGAAGTAATGAATAAGTGACGCCCAAGAGCCTACAGGTTCTGCACAAACTGAAAAAGCAATAATGACATTTCATAGAGATGACTTGTTTGTTTTTGGTTTTGCATCTAAAAATAGGATGCTACATTGTGGGAGTGTGTTTCTAATGAGGGGAGTGATACACAGCAGTGTGACTGACACAGTACAGTTCAAGTTTGCCTGAACGAGCTCACAGCCTGATGTATGAAGATGAAACCAAAGACCTGACAACACATAAACTTATTTAACATAACTGACAATCTAATATTTGCAATAGTGTCAGATGATAACATTTGGTATATGTTAACAACGCCATTATGGAACAGTTTATAGGCCAACGGAGCATGGAGAAATACTTTATCATTAAAAGCACTGCTCACAGCTGACTGCAGACGACACACAGACCGTCTCCTCCCACACTGTCCTTAGTGACAGCATTTCATTTTCTACCATCAGTCATCAGGAGAGGGTCACCAGCCAAGAAGCAAACATCTCCCTGCATTAGTGCACAGAGTCTATGCTTGCACACTAAAGCTGTGTATTTCTTGTCTTTTAGTAAGAACTGGCTCTTTTTATTTATTTATAGTGCCACTGGGAGCGATCTCCAGCAGGTTTATCACCCTGCCATCACTGCAGCATGACATCCAACAATCAAAACTGAATGCTGTGCAACATACACAAGATACCCTCGTGTCCTCATCACAGTGTCAGAAAGCAACCTCTGCTCAACCCTAGTCGGGTTACTGAGAAATGCAGCCACACATTCAACATATATATATATATATATATATATATATATATATATATATATTATATATATATATATATATATATATATATAGATATATATATATATATATCTGCAGCTTTGAGTGAAGGGGCACTTAGTGGTGAAAGGAGTGCAGATGGTAATACATAAACCACACTTGCACAGCACAGTGTTCATTATGAGCACAAAGGCACTTGAAGGAGAGCAGCAGTGAATTTGAGTCTAAAAATATAAAAGCTCTGTGCTCAGCATTATTGGTTTTGTATAGGTGTACGCTCTCTCATACTGTGGAAGGAGGAGCGCATTTTGTTATGTCTCATATCTGTCACCTTGAGCATAGACTACAAAATGCAAACAGCGCTCATAATGAAGTAGACTTTTAAAGTTAATAACTAATAACAGAAAAGCTGATTTCCCTCTCACAGGAAGTGAAACAGCCCAGCCCTGCTGTTGTTCCTCATACCACAACACACACACGAGTGCATGAAAAGTATGTTCTTTGAAAAATGTGGTTCCATCACATCAGATGAGTTTCCTCTGATTGAGGTCAAAGTAGTTCAGCCAGCATACATATAAATGAAATGACAGCTTAGCTCTGGCTCACCTTCACTTCTAACACTTCTCATTCAGTTTGCTTAGCGCGAGCTAGCAAACATATTCCCAGTAAATATCACTGCGTCTGCTGTCACGTGCACACTGAACGCAGCGCCACGTTCACTCAAATCACTGCAGTAGTTTAAATATGATTGAAAACTGATTATAAGATTGTGAAAGACAATGAGAGGCTCTTTCCAAATATGACAGCTCCCATTTTTACTGTACAGATTACTCATGCTGACGATGTTTGTTCCACCCACAACCTCAGCTTTCATCTGCTCAGCATTCATGTTAACAGGGAAAGTTAAGAATCTGGAGCAAAGAGAGAGAGAGAGAGTGTGTGTGTGTGTGTGTGTGTGTGGTTTAACTCTTACATGACCAGAAAATTAAGAACAAAAAAAACAAAAGATTCAGAATTCAGTTATTCTCAGTCGCCACCAGCTGGTGGTGCGTAGGTTTACGTCCTAAATAATTAGAATATCATGACTTAATGTTTTTTTTGGTCATTTAATAAAAAAATAAACCTTCACAAAGTCTACATTCATTAAATATGAACATGCTATTTCCAGGATTTTTTTGTCTTCATTTTAATCATCGTGACTTCATCAGGCCAAAAAAATCAGAAATCCTGTTTCTGAAATTATTACAATATGTTTTTAATTGAACCTTTCATACAGGCAGTCCCACTGAGACTCAGTGTGACACAACATATTAAAATTACAGAGAGCTATTTCCTAAGATCAAAAAATTATTTATAATACAGAAAAGTCCAACTTCTCAGAAGTAAGTTAGTTTATACACTGAGTTGGGCTCTCTCAGCATCAGTGCAGCGGGCGGTGGGCATGTCACTGCTGAGGTATTACTGAAGCTCAACATTGGTTCTCTATGGGATTCCAGTCAGGTGAGCTGGTTGGCCACCAAGTGCAGTCACAGGTTGGTGAACAAACTAAGTAGTGGTAGTTTTGAGGTGCTCTAAAAATGTTAGATGGCTGTGTTACCTTTGGACCCAAACCATCACACTGCACCTCAAACATCCTGGAAGCTTCTTCCACGACAACCTTGTTTTCCAAATGAGTTGCAAAATTTACTATCATCGTAAAAAAGTCTTCACTAAAAATAAATCCTCAGTCCAGGTGAGAAATGTCATATGTTTTCAGCAGTTCAAAGGTGCCTTCATATTAGGACTGTGATAGTTGCAGCCCATTTGTGGTGGCTCTAGATGTGACCCCGAGTCCATTTCTTGGAAAACTATCCCAAATACCTGGAAGGACCGTCAAGAATTTTCCTGACAATATCCTCAGGGCTGCAGTCGTCTCTCATGCTTGTGCATTTCTTTTCCTACTCCAATTTTCTATTAATACGCCTCTACAAACAGCCGTCTTTGTCAGCTAGGCAGTGGTTTATGCCAATGAATGTCATCTGAACAAATGTCGAGTCAGCAGTCTTCCCCATGATTGTGTCTGTGTGTATACAGTGTATCCTAAGCAAGCTTGAAATAACTGCTTCTGCCTGCACTAAGATGTGCTTGATAGATAAGACGTCTGACAAAGTCTCTATTTTATTACTGAACGACCCAGAGTGTGTGAAAAGCCTCAATCAATCAAAAAGGTCATTTTGGTCAACAGGTTCATATGATGTGTCTTAGCTGTAGGACAATTACTGTGGCTGACAACTTTAAGCTAATTAGCTCCTGCATTTCCAAAGTTTATCACATGGCTCAAGGTTAGAAACTTGGATAGATAATAACACAGAAGACGTTCAGTGGCTTAACCAACAGTTTTTATTACAACGCTAACTTTGTAGATTTGAATCTTTCCCACCCTGTCCATCCCGTCTTGTCTCAGTGCTCTGCCTGTGTGAGTTTACTCTCGGTCTTCGTTCGGCTCCTCTTGCGTATTTCCAGTTTGACTTTCCTCCTCTGGTCCAACCTGAAAGAACTCACCTGTGCCCTGTTATCCCTTTTCCTGGTGATTCTTTATTCCCCCTCATCTTCCCGAGTCTTCATTTGTGTTTCTGTCTCGTGGCTCCCTGTGTTGTGGATTTCATTGCTTCTGGATTTTGTCAGTCTTTTGAACTGTCATGCCTCTTTAGTGTGATGTGAATATAAAAAGAAGCGTATTAACTGGTGCCAGCCTCTCTTTGAGTCTTTGTATTAAACTAGGCTAACCATGCCTGCCTCTGATTTGTGCTGAACACATAGATATAAGATTCATATCGATACTGTCATTTTACTGTTGCAGAAAGCAAACATAACATTTTCCTGGAAGGTTGACTAATTCTCAAATGACACTTGAAACTGCATCCTCTGCCTTATGAATTGAATCTTTTCCCCAGTCCTCTGTTTGCTCTGAGTTCTGCTTTGTGCCCCAGAGGGTTTCATCACAATCCCCGCTGAATCTTTAACATGCTCCACGGATTCATATTATAATCACAGTCAAACCACAGAGCCTGTTCTGCCAAATACTGTATATAAATGATCCAATCTCCTTTGATGTACAGTAATCCTGTCTGACTAGAGTGCAATTCAAAATCCATAACCTGCCTCATTTTTCAACCTCGACCTTATTTTCTTTCTTTTTTCTTCCATCATCACTATTGATTATGTTCAAGATTTCATCACTTACTTCACCAGCTAGCGTGATATTGCTCAAGTAGACTTGAAATACGGCTCTTCAAAACACACACACACACACACACACACACACACAGCAATAAGGCCTGCATCCCCAGTGCTTATACATATATATATATATATATATATATATATATATATATGTATATATATATATATACATATATATATATATATATATATATATATATATATATATATATATATATATATATATATATATATAATATAATATATATATATATAAATATATATATATATTATATAATACATATATATATATATATTATATATATATATATATATATATATATATATATATATATATGTATATATATATATACATATAAGAGAGAGAGAGATTCATGTTCCTGTTATATTGGATTTTCTGTATACAAGGTCTGTTGCCTAGGAAATATCGCTGATGTCATCATTTCCATGAAAATACAAGGAGGATACATTGCAGCGTTTTGCTGGCAGTGTTGTGTCTCGTGTGGCAACACAAATTTAAAAAGTGTGACAACACACGCAGTAAACATTACGAGCAATCCAAGTGTGGCCGTCCAAACACTAAAGATGAACATCATTATAGTCTCTTATGTCGTACTGTCTCTTTTCTGTGTGTGTGTGTGTGTGTGTGTGTGTGTGTGTGTGTGTGTGTGTGTGTGTGTGTAAATGATGTCTAAATGTGGTATAACCAGCCAATACTGAATCTTTGACACATTACAGTCTATACACACTGGACTGCCTTTCTGCCTTTGAGCAATGGTCACGGGATTTTAACTCCCCTGTGTTTCATTTTGGGATCTGGGAACTATGGGAGTTCGTTTACCCCCCTGAGAAAAATACCACTGATAACTTACATACATTGACCACATTTGAAAGCTTCACTTTGTAGTTTTATTGAAATTTATATTTATTTTATTATTATTCCAAAACTTGCAGCACTTACATGTGATAATAATATGTTTGTATTTAAGGCACACTTTTGTAGTCTCGCTGACCTCTAAAGTGGTCACACATTTTGCTGATGCTAATATTTAAAAAAAATCGTGTGCATAAAAAATGAAGTAACAGAGAAATCGCACGCTGTCGTCGTTTCACAGTTTAGACTCGGCTCATATCATCATACCACACCTACACAAAGCCTGTAAGTCATGGCAAGACACTGAGACACTGATACACAATCAGAGCTACACACACACACACACACACACACACACACGTGTTCATGATAAAAACACACAGGTCTCTGAGCAGGATGTCAGCACTGAGCTTTATTTGAGTATAGAAAGGAAACATTTATATTTGGACTTGATTGTGTTTAACGTTCTTGTGTTTGGCGTCGACACGACCACAGTGGGTTTAAACCAAACAGCTGTTGAACAAAACAGCATGAAGTGTTTAGGAATCCCAGCCTGTCCTGTCCATCGTCTCCATGTCCAAAGGCCATAAACCTAAAGAGGCTGCTCACAACGAATTGTCCTCTTTTCACTGCTCATCTAACGGCACCCTCGGGATCGGCTGTGAAGTCTTTCAGGTTATCACCGTGTAGAGACGACCATATTTCCTTATGTGTGACTTTCTCAGACTCTTTTCACTTCTGTTAACTTTCTTTGTCATCAGACTTTCTCTTCTTCTACCATCTGTCACCACCAGCTCGACAGACTTTATTTGCTGCAGAGTAAATATCGTGGTGACCATAAAGAGAGCAGCTCATTTACTGCTCGTGGTCCAAATGTTTGACTGAGTTCCTGGCTGTCTGTACAGCCTCCGTGGCTGCTGTTCTCCTTTATAGAAACAGGAAGAAATCAGATCCCTCAGCTGAGCATCCAAACACAGTTTGGAGTGACATGTGTGATCAGTCATATTCCCGTAAAAACACACCTAACGCTACATTAATTAGCTTGTTTGCTTCTGACATGATATTGCACAGTGATCCACTTAGCTGCACATTACCCTCAAGTATCTTTTGGTTCTCTGCAAATCATTTTATTTGCACTGAGTGAGGCCCAGGCCAGAGCCCGGAGGATGCTGTCTACTTTTCTGTTCACGTATTGACAGTCAGGCTTGTCGGGGAGTGAGGTCTTTCTAAGAGGACGTTTTTCTGGCCCTGACCTGCAGCATTTAGCTTTAGCTTGGCCCATTAAACACTGACCTTCATACTAATGCTCACCAGAGCAGCTAATGCAACATACTCAACACCCATGCTGGAGACATAACAGAGGCACGGTGCAAACTGGTGTGTTTACTGTGCAGAAATCCAATTTCAACTCACTTCTTTCAGATTTGAGGATCTTTGTACGACTGATGAAAAATTCTCTATTTTGACAACTTTCTAAAGCATCTGTAAGTCGGAGCACCTCTTCGACCTAAACTTCTCTGTTAATGTTGCTTTTTCTAAGTGGTAGAGCGTCTGCTTTCTAACACCAGCTCAGGAGGTGAATGTATGAAACACACCGCCCTGTATTTCTGTGAGGTGCCCCTGAATGTGACTTCTTCCACACACAGGTGATCCAAATTGACATCACCTGTGTCCATTAGATCTCCTCAAAACTCTGGGACATTTCAGCAGAGCCAGCAGGCTGGAGTCCTGGTTACACAGATACTAGGTCACATGTCATCACGGTTCAGTGCTTCCAGCTGATCCGACTCAGGCTTTAGCTTCAATGGGCCATGGGAAAATTCAGTTATGAGGTTTCTGTCAGCATGCGTCTGTCTTCAAAAGACACACGATCACATTTAAAGTCTCGCTGCGATGTAATGTCTCTATTCTCTGCTCAGCTGGATAAAAAATAATCTTAAGCATTTAAAAGTTCAGTTTCAAAGGTTTTATAAGAACTCAGTGTTCCTGTAACGTCTGTTTGATATCACAGGAGCTGGTCACACCAGCGGTGGCAGCTTTACTCTAACTGGTTTTTTGGGTGTGTATTTCTAACAGTGACTACTCTTAAATGTGTGAATTGTTTGCGAGCTTCTATTTGCTGTAACTGCTGAAGTGTGGAAAAATACTGAGTGTTGGTTTTAGTGTTCAGGAGGTTTTGATTTTAAAAAGGTTATCTGACCCCCCTGTTCATGAAGTCTAGCCTGCCAACATCCCACAAGCTGTACCTGCTTGGGACGGTGTTCCTGCCATTACCTGTTTTATTTCATCTGCTTGTTTGATATCTTAGTTAGCTCTGTTTCAACCACCAGGTTTCTTCCCGTCTGTATGTACATCATATATGTGTGCAGCTATGCAGGGCAACTCACAAAGAAGTGAAGGTGACTGCAATAACAGCATGGCCGATCATCCTCAGAGAGGAAACAGCATTCGATGATGATAATTACTGTCAATCCTTTACAGTCACTGTGGTTCCACAATTTTGTCATCTATGGACTTTGGACTGCCACATTTTTTCCTTGCTGTTTGATAATAATGTCCATTAAACCTAGACTGTAACTGTAGTTGAGTTTTTGCAGGGTTAGCCTCTCTATTTGGTGAAATCTGACTATATGGGAGGACTAAGAGAAAAACATCAGTATGCACTGAGCCTTAGGGAATTGATGCATGAAGAAATGTAATTAATGGGCCCCTATAGTTCTACATGTCGTCATCGCTGGGCCTGTGTCTTCTGTGACAGTCTCAACATGTCTCGCGACTAACATGACGTCATTCCTGACACAGAGCCTGAAAATTCAAATCTCAAACACAAAATGCAGGGATACGAAGAGTGTCCACTGACAGACGCTGATGAGCTGGATCATGGGGAAGCGTGTTTTACAGTCAGCAGCATCTTCAACTTTGATTCTGACGGATGGTTATTCAGTGTGTTTTTCACAAGTTTGCCCACCTATCTGCAAACGGCATGCTTAATATTCATGTACATTTGTGTTGTCCCAGGATAAAAGACTCTAATGGATGTTTGGTGCAATGCTTACATTGAATGTTTCAGCAGGTCCATTGCATTCTGTAATGAAAGCTTGATGCCTCCTGAACACACACAAGTGTGGGGCGGGTGGCAAGAAAGGAATAACCTGTCCCACAGGCCGATTGAGCACAGAGCAGTAAAGGACTGTGGTGATATGATGGGATGTAATGGGGCATTCTGTGTGCTCTCTACATGTGGACTGAATAAGTTTGGGAGGCGGTCACCGTAATGCAAAGACACACCGACGAGCCCAGAGCTCAGAGTCTCCTCGTTCTCTTCACGTGTGTCGTGTAAATCCAACACAGCTCCACCAGCAGAAAATCAATTTGCACTTCATCACTTCCTGTTAATGAATTCAAGAAATGTTCACCGTGGCTTTAATTACACAGAATCCTTTTACTATATTTATTTTCAATTAATAAACGACGTGATGTTATTAAGAAGAAGCACCTGTGTTTATGTTAAAACACTTTGTGCGCTTTGCGTATTTCTGTGTTTATATGTGGCTTTAAATTTGTTCCACACGTGACCTGATGGATCAAATTCAACAAAAAGTTGACCTTTGATCGATTATTTTTGTCACTGTTTTAGCCACACTGTACGGTGAAATCAGTGGCTTTAAGCTTTTGCAAGCATCACGTTCAAGTCTGTAAATTAGTCAATTCAACTTGTATTTAAAATAATTCAAGAAAATAATTTAATGTAATAAAATGATGCAGCTACAAAATCATGGGGGTTGGAAGATGTCCTGCCTGCATATCATTTATCATGTATGTGTTAGAAAAACCATACGTGGTTCATTTGTTATTTTCTAAAGCATGAGCATCAGCACAGAGTTGAAGTGTATGAATATTATTCTTTGTGTAATTTCACTAAAATCACCACATCAGTACATCACACCTGAAATCACCTCATTAAACACACAGGGTGGGATAAGCGCATCACTCCTGTTAATATCTGTGAATGTTTACGCTACACACTGCCTTAAACTTGTAGGCCATTCATAAATTCGTTCTGTGCAGCAGGTCTGTGCCAACTCTCTGAACACGCGACCATTACCCTAAATTTCTTGTTACTCTGCAAATAACAGTCAGGAGAGCAGAGCAGGGACAGGGAGAAACAGCGAGTCTCCAACAGGTGGGGATGGAGCAACATCATTTATGGGGTGAAAACACAGCAGTGAAACTTTTGAACAGAAGACAGAAAAGAAGCGTCTTACCAAATCTCAGGACATGTGGCATCCCATGTAAAAGCCCCACACAGTGTGTTAGCAGCAGTAGAAGCTTGACGGTGCACCTGAGCCTGGCTTTAAATATCAGGTGGGTGATCTTCATGGTGCTTGTTTGGTACGCTGGATTTTAATCCCTGGATCGGTATATTCCTCTGTATTGTTTTCTCTTTAACCCCTACGACGTGAATTCAGGCAGCTGTAAGATCAAGGCATGATCTTCACCAGCGGGCTGAGCAGCGGTTTTCCCACATCCATTTGGCAAGAGGGGAAAAATCAGTACGAGTCCAGCTCACTGCGCCAAGAAGAAAAAGCCCTCAGCTGAGCAAAAGGATGGTGAATGTGGAGGTGGTGGTGTCGGGGCATCCATGCTAGGCAGGAAAATCCATTTACTGAAAGACAAAGGAAGAGACAGAAGAGGGTGAGAGTTGGGGCTGGGGGGAGGGGTGGGGGTTTACCGAAGTGACAAAGTGAGAGTGAAAAACAGTGAAGCGGTCTGAGCAGCCTCCCCAGTCCGAGCTCCTCCCGCTGCACTGCCGCACAGCATCTGACGTCGAGCGCATAGGATGGACAGAGTATACTGCTGCTCACACTTCACTCTTGGATCTGTGTCCCCTACCCAAAGTGCCATACCTCCCGCACTCCTTTCCCTGCTGTATCCCCGGCCAGCCTGCCAGCCGCCGCGCTGACGTTTCCCCGGTTCGGCTCAATCTCCGTCGGCCGAACGCTGTCGTGCACAGCCCCATAAAAGCCAAGCCATGAATTCGAAATGATCGCCAGTGTTTGATCGAAGTCATTCAAGCACGGACTGCGTGCGCTCCATGTGTGAAGCAAAGCTGTCACCGTAACTCAGCGTGATGAATAGGCTGTGCTCGGCGCGCCGGTGTTTCAGCACTCGACTTCTGTCTTTGGAATTACTTTTCGTTTTTTGAAATTCGATTCTTCTCAGACCGAGACTGGGCAACCTGTTAGACACAAGCCTCGAAATCAAATTTAAATTTCATGTGCTTCGTGGCTGACTCTGGAGGCACTGTCGTTTTATACCAGCACAGAATTACTGACGACGCTGAAGGTGAAGAAAAGTCCGTGTGACTGTAACGCTCTCTATTAGGATGGCATTTAGAAATGAAACCGAATATTCTCAGCTAACATTTTAACAAAAGTCACTGGATTTTTAGGCAAAAAAAGCCCCCAAAACCAAAAAAAACAAAATGTATTTGTTTCCAAAATTTCAGTTAGATTTTCAGTCATCTTATTAATGTGATGCATAATTTCCAAAACTTATAGATTATAAACTTCGTAACGCAGACACGGTGAAGGTGTACGGAAGTGGGGATCATTTAATTAAAATGCATTAAATAAAAATATCTTAGCTTCAATCCCAGCTGTCAACTACTGAAAATACAAAGAAAATAAGGTAATGATAATGGAGTGCTAACGCGGACTTTCTCCGTGGGCTTTAGGCCACGGCTGTCCGGATTTTAGTCTTTCTCTGAGTTTTCCACAGCGCAGACACCGCCTGTGTTTCACATCCAGCTTTTCATTGCGGCTATTTCAGCACCTGAACAGAGAATATGTTTTAAAGCAGGAGATACCCCGAGTGTGTTTCAGCACCACGAACAGAGGCTTGATTTCAAATACTCTGAGGCTTCAGCAGGAGATCGCTGGGTTTCACATATGCTCCCATTATGATGCCAGCTTCCTCTGCTCGCTTGCCTCCTTAATTAGCAGAGATGTTCTGTTTGGACTGATGATCCATAGTTTGGGTCAGGGTTATCTTGTTACCCCTAAGCGTCTGATTCCATATTTGCAATCATTTGTTGTAGGCAACACAAAAAACTACTGCTGTGCCCGCCGTTTATAGACATGTAGGTGGGTGTGCAGAAGGTAAATGTAAAACGATTCTGGTGAATATTGTTTGAGGGCCGTTACACCTCACCTGTCACACCAAATAACTGATATTACTACTGTATTACTATTGTATTACTATTGTATTACTATTGGCTGTTATTGTAACATTGTTTGTCATTTCATCCTCAGATTTCACAGGACGTTACTATGTTTGCTAAATCAAAAGGAAATTACAATATGCAGTTAAAAGCTGGACACAAAGGTCAGGAGAAAAACAAGAGGCAGCTTTGAAAACTAATATAGAGGAGTGCTGGTGGACTGTACAGGTAAAAATGACCTCACACTTGGCACCAGCACACAGACTCATCCGGATGTCTCATATTTTCACAGACAGACTTACAGGTCAACAAATGTCCCTTTGTGCATTTGGAAAGGGCGTAAAGAGCGCATGAGGGGAGCCTCTCCACCGGCAGCACTGCCCGATGATAAAGTTGATTTACAGCTAATGCGCTTGTGGACTGTGGGTGTCAAATGTGCGGCTCATCTCCGTGAGTTTCCATCTAACCGCGCGAACTAGGGACGTTATTTACGGATCATTCATAAAGTGGATCATGGTAGAAATTTAACGACCCTTGTAATGTCTTACAAGCCCACAGCAGTAAGAGCATCAGGCCGAGAAGGAGGAGAAAGAGGAGGAGGTAGCCGTAAGGTGACAAGCGTCTCCAGACAGAGGTCGTGAAAAGACATGGGAGGTCACTTTCCTTCAGAGTTTCTGAAGCACAAATAGGAGCCGTGTTTGAGACATGGACATCGTTCTTTGTAAAGGTGAGCCGATTCGTCTGGATAAAGTGCACGGACGAACTTCAAACCGCGCCTGAGGCGTCAGCGGCGGAGGTCGGAAAACGATGCGAAAAAGCTTCTACCTGGTTCTGATCTGTTTCCACAAGACCTGACCTGTTCCTGAACAAATCCAGAGGATCGCATTTAAAGATTTAAAGCGTGAAATAAGTGTAAAGTTTGGAGAAAAAAGCGTGCCTACCTTAGACAGAGCGTGAGCGGAGAAGAGTCATCAAAGCAGCACAAAGAAGTTGGTTTGTTTCTACGGAAGAACCGCGTCGCTTCCCCCGCACTCTCATCTGGTAGCGCTGAGCTCCGGCCGTAGGGGAGACACGCCTCCTGTCGGACGGCAGGACGCACTGCTTAAAGCAACAGGGGGACGCTCCGGACTGAAGGCTCACCGACACCGAGTCTGCAGCTTCCCCCGCGGGGCGACTGCCTGTCAGGTCAGGCTCCAATCCTTTAGATGCCCATATGAACAAAACCGCACGGATCTACCTACACCTTAAAGTTTGGGGCTGTGGCAGTGACCACAGGACATACCGGCTCGGTAAGCCCCTACCTGATCCTGTAGATTGCTTAAATGCCACGAGTCTAAATAAATGCGCATCACAATGGGATGAAGATTGCCTTCATTAAGTACTAAGAGCCACTTTGTCTTTATTCTCCCGCAGGTATCATTTCACGTAGCAGTGTGCAGTTTAATCTCAAACTGTGACAGTAAGGTTTCAAAAAGAATTTAAAGAAGGGATTTTCTATCACCGGGGCCTCGCTGCTGCAGAGCCCCGTGTTTAGTGGATTAATACTGAGCTTGGTGGACCCAGCGCAGCTGGCTGCTTCAGTTCGGTCACATATTTGCACTTCAAATGTGCACTGCGTGTGCAAAATACTTACTCAGTAAATTACATTTTATTGTAAGTGCTGAAGCAAAAATCAGAAACCAGTGTTTGGTGGGTAAAAAAGTAGAGAACAGTGATTTTTGAGCTCTGGTTTATATTAACAAGTTTCCTAGATTAACTGCTAAGAGTACAATATCGTTTTTGTAGAACTTAATGCAAGAGTGGACACAATTTATTTTGCATTTGTGTTTCATGTTTGCTTTTTATTCCTTGTGGAAAGAACACAGTGAAGCCGTAGGCATAGCTGGACTGGCCGGTGGAACAAACCTGAATTTACAACATGTTTAAATTAAGTAATAATTTAAAGATAATAATAAATAAATTATTATCATTGTTGTTGTTAAAGCAGATTAACTAGGAAAATATAACATTTCTGCACCAAGAAGGTACAGACTACATGGACGTGATGCTAGTGTGACGTCAGAGCATCACGCCAAAATCTTTGCACTGACCTGTTAGAGACACTGCGCACTGTGAAGCCTCATCAGCAAAGCACACTCACATTTTGAGCTTTGTATTGTAACACAAGCTGAATGTCTCACACATAGGACCCACTCCTCCTGTTTGTTTTACACAACACTGCTGCCTGCTGTGATGTGTTTCTGATGTTTTTAATGTGTCATTTTGGTCTCCATTGTGAAAGCTGTTTCTTATAAATAAATGTCAAAATAGTCAAATGAATACAAAAGTACTGAAGTCCTTGAAAATCCCTGGAATCTACAAGCAATGTGCCAACAACCTGGGCCTGAATTCCACCTTAAACCAAAAACAGCCCAACGAGCTGCTTAGGAGATCCAACTACTCAACAAAAACATAAATAAAATAAAAGACAGACATAGGACTAAAATATAATCTCACCAAGGCTGAGCTTTATGCTTTAACTGAGTTAAAAAAAGAAATCCAATCTGCAGACAAGAGGGGCGATTATGATCATGGATGTAAACTGTTAATGGACTCAGATGCTTTTGAATGTTGAGAGAACAGAGTGCTATGAAGAGCTTAGAAGAGCATCCACTAAATGAAATGTTTAAAAAAATAAAACCGATGCTTTCGTCAGGCATGCGACTGAATGTCTGTGGATCTCGCTGTGAGTTTGAATTATATTCAGAACAATATTCAGTCATTTATGGGAATCTTAAAAGATGCAAAAATGTAAATAACTCCACACTGAGAGCTGTCGAATAATCCACAGAAGCTCTAACAAAGTGTGTGATTATCTGAATGATACTGTAGCATCATCACCTTCCTTAAAGAAGATGCACTAACCTGCTTGGAAGGTTACATTGTGGACAATCCCACAACACTCTTATCCATGGAAGAGTCATGATTGCATCCCAAATGAAATAGGTTTCATCTCTAAATATCTTTCCCAAAGACACTCCAACAAATTGCTATTACAAATGCTCACTGTAGTTTGACCAAACAATTATCTCAGGTCAGCTACTTTGTACAGATTACGGGGGGCGGCTGCTACAACACATGTATCCCTGATTGTGGCACAGTGGGAGGAGGAAGAGGCAACCTACAGCACAAATGTGAACTGACTCAGATCAGAGAGAAAGGTGCAGAAATGACATGTGACTTAAACACTGTAAGTTTAGATGTTGCCATCTCTAAACAGAAACTATTTCACTATGGAAACCAGTGGAAAGTAATAATTCTTCACTACAACAACATGATGGAAAACATGGCAGGGTAAGCAATTTACACGCCTTAGGAGGAACTGTGTGGCAAAGGAGATGAAATCAAGATTCAAAGACAGAAAGAACCATCCCTCCAACATCAACAGAGCATCAGCATGCTCTAAAATCCCAACTGCCACAAAGAAAGAATAACTTTCATCACTGAGTTTAACCATTGCAATCAGAAACATGGAGCAGAGAGTTCAGGGGCAGTGCTAAGGGTGTCTGGCTGGCACAGCTGCCAGTTGTGTCTCCTATTTTACAGTAGTGCCCTGGGACAGATGTGTGTGATGTAACAACCCTAATTATGGCATAGCACCTCTAGGGGGGTGTCGTCCTATTACTGTAGTAGTTGGAGTCTCCTACAGTGAGGGCTTGGACAGCCATTACAGTCCAGCATGCTGCTCTCTGTGCATCTGTTTTAGAGAGACCTTACCACTGTAAAGGGCTGGCGAGACTACCTAACCCTGGAACATGTTTGTAATGCGTAGAGCCGTGGAGACCTTGCTTGTATGATCTTATGGTCTTCAGTTAATGCCAAATAAAAGTCTGTTGTTCTAACTGAATGGCCTCCAAGTTGCCCAGCTAACGTCCACGCTGCATGCCTGTGGGACCTGCTAGCCGCTCCTTCCTTGCCAGACCGCTGTTACAGTGGCAGGTGATTGGGAATGGCAACAGGAAGCTGCAACAGCAACCTGAAGCTGACGTGTTCCATCTATGTGGAATCAGAATGAATCATGTAGTGATCTGGAAGTGCTGTGTCGTCTGTTTATGTCATGGCGTTCCGACAATGGCAGACACTTACACTGGCATCCAGGTAGTCTCAACACTAGGACGTCGGACACCCTCCCATATGGCTGTTGCAAGTGATGCACTGATTGCATCAGAGATGGCCACAATGGACTGGGAGAGGGTAGCAGTGCAGCAACAGTAGCTTGAGAGGCTTCTCCCTGGAGGACCTCATCACCGCTTCTGTGACTCTTGTATGGGGACAGGAGATCGGCCATTTGCCTTCGCCCAGAAGCTCAATGACACACCAGCCAGGAGGCTGCAGTCAGGAACATCTGAGTGAGAGATGCACGTAATAGTTCAGGTGGTCCTGGAGAAGATCAGGGTGCACTCATGATAGTTAGGGTCACGTGGAGTCTGTGCCACAGTGATGTAAGCAGTCTACCTTGGCCTCAACCAAGTGTTAAAAATTGATGGTCACATGGTGTGCACTGATGCAGTACAGTCATAGCATTATGTGATGTTAGATATACATAATGAGGTGTGACACCTGCACTGGAGAAGAACACACCCTGGTGTGGGTCAAAGGCAGAGATGAGATGGACCCATGGTCCTATAGATTACCCAACATGCTGTGCTGGAGATGAGAGTAATAGACGACTCGCAGAGAGCATGTTGTTGTTGTGATGAACAAAGATGGGTTTATGCTGTTCTGTGTAGACTGCCACAGCAAGAATGAGGTGTCACAGTTTGATGTGTATCCCATGCCTCAGGATCACTCCTGACGAAGCTCTAACAGCAACCCAAAGCTGGGCACCGTCGTACAAAGCAGTACAGAACCATGCAGTGATCTGCAAGCACTGTTTCCTCTGTGTATACGCTGCAGTTCCTGCAGTGGCAGACATGCTACAAAACCTCATTATACTTCTAAACTATTCTGCAGTACAATGTACAATATGACTGCAATACGACAGCAGTCATCTAAATTCTTAAATGCTTCTGTGTCCAAGTTTACATTGGACAAACAAAGAGCACACAATGAATTTCAGAACATAAAACATCCATCCGTACTGGGAGCCATCCGTACTGGGAGCCATCCGTACTGGGAAGTATGCCATAGCCAAACACTATCATGGGGCCAAACAGGAAAAACTCCACACTGCAATAAAAAAAAAGATCAGCTATGTGTTGCAATCACTTACATTTATACATCATAATGTAACTAAATATTTTTAATTCTAATTACTTGCTGCCCTCGTGCATGAGCAGACAAAGACAGCTGTAGTGATAGATGTAGTTATATGAAGTGACAGCAACATCAGGAAGAAGGAACACGAGAAGCTGGAGAAGTACCAAGGGCTCAGAGAGGAGCTCCAGAAAATCCCACAGGATCTCAGCTTGGTCATTCTCAACCACCTTTGTGGGCGTGATTCATTTTGACCTTGGAATGTCCAGGTTACACTCAGCACAGGTGGTCCTGTTTATATATGGCAGCCACTCAGTCATGGCGTTCCATGTAATCCCTGCCGGGTAGCGTCTTGCACCCTGCTGTTGTGTGCTGGATTGTCTCAGGGGCATCTTTGCACAGCCTGCATCAGTCCTGCCTGATGTGGTAGAGCCTCTGTCGAGCTTGTCCTTTCTGCAGCTTCAGTCCAGCTTTGTCCAGTCTTTGGTAGGATGTTTCAATATGAGTCACTTCTTCTGCAGGTGGTACATGCGATGCAGGGGCCTTTCCATGATCGTACCTCTTCTTGTCCCTCTTCTTTCTCAGGTTTTTGCTGCCCGAGATATTCACTAATCACAAGATCAGTTGTGGCCATCGTTCTGGTGTACTCATCTTTTATTTCATCCTGGATAGTAGTTCTAACCATCCATGCATAATAAGGAGCTTTATTTATGTATCTATATCTATAGATATAGATATACTTGCACTGACATCAACAGTCTATATATACCTATATCTATATCTATAGATAGATAGAATGACATGTATGCACATGTGTGTGTTGACAAAAACACCAGCACCGCAGGCATAACAAACACTTTATCTTCTATTACAGAAGCATGCGACGGTATGTCAGCATTAGAGAAAATAATTTGTGAAAAACGCTGACACATCTTGATTTGCATTGAAACAGATATAATTACATCCCATGCTTTGCAGTGTCCTTTCTTGTTTGTGGTTTTTTGGATCCAATTCCTGAATTCACTGCTTGATATAAACAGAATTTTAGCTCTGGGCCAATCAAAATGCAGGATAAGAAATGGAGGGAACAAAATGAGTCCATCAGACAGAAATAACTGCAACCATCACAGACGTACAATTTGGTGGTGGAGGAGCACATCCCTGCAGTGATGAAGGCCTGATCTGAAGCCACAGTCTGGAGTTGAAATGAAAGGGAGCTTTGATTGCTCCCCTCCCCTCCTGCCCACCACAGTATGCAGCATGAAAAGTTGAATTGTGGGGGCTACAAATAAATAGTCAATGACAGCTCTGTGATCCAACAACCTCTACTACTCTTACCCATGGGACATAAAAGGCATCTGAAACCCTTGAATAAGATAAAAAAGAATAGGATATGAGAAAATACTATTTAGAGATGAATAATTCTGTCTGACAGAGTGCTGCAGTGATCACTGATTAATGCTGGCTTCCAGAAATGAAGGTAATGGAGACAATACAACCTCTGAAAGGAACTTTTTTAATTAAGCAATCGACGTATTAACCTCTTCACAATCACCAGGTCATCAGGGGCTTGTCTGTGGTCAGGGTGGGGTTTTAGCCACTAAACATTAGTTGTCTTCTGATTTAAGCTTTTCCATTTGGTTATTTTACCAAATAAAAAATATATTTTTAGAAGATTCTGAGCAATCTCAAACCCGTCTCCAAACCTGTGTTTTTCCTCGTTTCCTCTTCCTTTTAAAAGAGATGCTAAATGAACAGAAAACTGAGGTCATTGTCTTTGGTCCTTCTGACCTTTGTGACCTTGGCCCCTTAGAAAATTATAAAAAACCATTTGCAAGAAATTTAGGGGTGATTTTTGACAGCAATTTAACATTTGATATAATGGTGATATAAATATCAAAACCAGTTTCTTTCATCTTCGCCTAATTACAAAAGTTAAGCTTTTTCTCTGTTTCAGCGATTTTTAGAAAGCGATACATGCCTTCATCTCATCTCGCCTCGACTTCTGTAATAGTGAATCTTGAATCTATTATTGTACGATCTACTGTACAATATAAAGCACCCTGAGACAACTGTTGTTGTGATTTGGCGTTATATAAATAAAATTGAATTGAAATTGAATTGAATTAATAGTCTCTATTCTGGTGTCACCTCTTCATCAATCGGCCGACTGCAGCTAGTCCAAAACGCTGCAGCACAGCTCCTAACTGGCACATGCAAGCAAGATCATATCTCCCCTGTACTTGCATCACTACACTGGCTGCCAGTCAGCTTTCGAATTGACTTTAAGATCTTAACACTTGTTTTTAAGTTGTTGCATGGACTAGCCCCTACATATCTTGCTGATCTCCTAATCTGGTATTCTCCCCCAAGACCCTTGAGGTCTGCAGACCAAATGCTTTTGGTTGTCCCTAGGTCCGGATTAAAACACAGAGGAGACCGGGCATTTGCTGTGACTGCCCCCAAACTTTGGAATACATTGCCTTTGCATATCAGATCCTCCCCAACACTGGATACTTTTAAAACTCGTCTAAAGACCCATTTTTATTCTCTGGCTTTTGATTCATCATGACTTTGTTACTATTATTGTTTTTTATGATTTTATTCTCTTCTAAAACACTATTCTGTTTTTAATGTTTATTGCCTTGTCCATTTTATTGTACAGTACTTTGGTCAACACCTGTTGTTTTAAAAGTGCTATATAAATAAATTTGAACTTGAACTTATTTTTATTATTATTAAATTCTTTGAATCTGTGAAGAGGTTGCTTTCCCATCTGTCACAGAGCCTGTATTTATCTAGACTGATTAGTGTGTTCACTTTTGGTCAGCCTGATCATGCTGTAATATAACTGATCCAGTTTCTGCAAAGCCATGCATTGCCCCTGACAAAGCCCCTCTTCTCTTACAGTAACTATCAGAGTTCCAGTATCACTCCACTCCTAGTAAGACATGTCTTACTAGGAGTGGAACCCAGCAGCAGGCCAAACTGATCAGCTGACCTCAATACTGTGACTCATCCAGCTAAAAAACTTTATATATAGGCAGGTGTGTAATCATAATGCACTCTATCAATCTGCAGCCCAACATTATTCATGTAAGCTCAAACTTCCCGTGCTCCAGTGTATTGGTAGGCAGATTTGTTGGTAACTACGTACTGCTGCCTGAAACAAGCATCCATATGTCCATCCATGTCAAGCATGAACGAGCGGACTCAAGCACAGGACTGAAAGATCTTAAAGTAACAAAGTTTATTTACGCGACACCAACTGATATACACAATGTGAGGTGGAATGAGCTCCAGGAAACCCAGGAGAAGAAAGGGTCACGTCACTCTGCCAAACACTCACGAACTGTCTCAGTCACACTCGGTAATTCAGGGGAGCAAACAAGGACGGGTCCAGGAAGGTCTACGTACAAAGAAAAACACGGGTTAGAGTCCAAGAGGCAATCGATGGAGACAAACACACGAAAAGCAGGAATGAGCCGGAGCTACACCGACAAGAGTCGCACAACCATCCTGCGATGAGAAGCACTGAGCCGCCGTTTTAAGTAGTGGCTGGTTATGCAGCAGGTGAGTTATTAGTTGCAGGTGCATGGCCCAAAGGCGGGAACCCGCAGTGAGTTCCACTCAGGTGAGGAGGAGCGAGAGAGAGAGAGAAACTAACAATAACAATCCTGAGTGAGATTGTCGGGGAGACACGGAGGACCGTGACAATCCGTATATGTGTGCTGGAGCCATTCCTACAGGTGTCACAGGGTCCAGGAACAACACATAAAGACAACCTCTCACTGTCACCTTCAAATTCTGAATCTCCATTTCTCACCTACATGTCTTTGGACTGAAGCTGGATGACCCAAAGAGGAAATAGTGCTAAACCGCTGCACCACTGTGCTGCTCTTCACCAAAATCATAAGTGAGCAGCCTGGAAATAGTAACACTCATGACTGGTTCTAGTGCTATGGAGTGATCCAAGTGAAGTAAAGTGAAGCTTTCATGTGGAACAATTACATACAAAGATGCAAAAAGGTTTACACTGAAACAAGCTGAAAATATTTCACTTGATCAGCTGAGATTTTCCTTCACACTGAAGATTTTTCTGACACCTTGTTGTTTCTGGGCAGGACAAGTTGATTCTGTATGAGTCAACTTGTTTATGTCCCATAGAGACTGAACATAAGAGGATGAGGTATAAAAGAAAGTTATGTCTTTATTACTTTCACTGTATTAAAAAGTGCAGAAGCAAATTCAGTTTCCTGGATTTGCATAAAGTGTAAGTGTAACAGAATTCAGTGTAATTCAGTTTTATCTATAGAGCACCAAATCACAACACAAGTGCATAATGGATCAAGAACCAATCAAGATAACCACAAGGCTCAAAGTGATGGATCTAGCAGAGTGCAGTCTTATAGCCGATATTTGATGGAGCACAGATCTCGCTGGATCTCTCCAAAATCCAGAACAGAATTTAAAATCCTTCGCCCTAATACAACACTTTGCTCTCAGACTGCTGCCTTTCTTGTGGTTGTTTAGGTATTTAAAAGAACAATGGAAGGCAGAGCTTGTTCTGTGGAACCAGCTCCCAGTTTGGATTCAGGAGATCTGTCTTTTAACATTAGGCTTAAACCTTTCCTTTTTGATAAAGCTCCTTGTTAGGGCTCAATCAAGTGACCCTGAACCCTTCCTTAGCTATGTTGCAATAGATCTAGGCTCCTGGGGGCTTCTTCTTCACTCACTTCTGTTCCAGAGTGGTGTTTGTACACCACTTTGACTGAATAGTTCTTAGTTCTTATTCATCTCTGGCTCTCTTCCACAGTGTGTCTGTTGTCCTGTCTCCCACCCATCAATCCCAACCAGTCACACCAGATGGCTGCCCCTGACTGAGCCTGATTCTGCCAGAGGTTTCTCACTTCCTTAGTTTTTCCATCCCACTGTCAGCAAATACTTATAGAGGATTGTCTGATTGTTGGGGCTTTCTCTGTATTATTGTAGGTTCTTGACCTCACAGCATAAAGCACCTCGAGGCAACCTAAACAGCTATGTTACAATCAACATAACAAAGAATTTTTGTTGACTTCCCTGTCGGTTCTTGTGTCTGTTGTCTCTACTGGATGTCAAATATATTTCACATATATAAAGTATGTCAAATTTCAAATGATAAACTCTTCAAACGGCAGCATTGGCATAGGTTACAGCCTACATTCACGTGTAAGTGGTAACATTTTATCCATGCTCATAAAAATGTGACTACGTCCAAGTAAACAACAGGATGGATGAGTGGAAAAAAACTGAATAGATAGATGGAAGAATTCACTTTAGTGTTATCTGCTGTGTCATGTCAGTTAGACATAATGTTTGTTAAATATATTTCCAAAAGCAAATGAACACATTACACAACATCTTACATGAGTTTAATACAAAAACCATAGAATTTGTTCTTACGCAATGATTCTTAGCAGTGAGGAAAGAGTTAGAAATAAGTTCACATGAAACAAAACTAAGAGCTTTTAGGGAAGAAAAGTCTGCCACACACACACACACACACACACACCCACACACACACCCACACACACACACCCACACACACCCACACACACACACCCACACACACACACACCCACACACACACACCCACACACACCCACACACACACACACCCACACACACACCCACACACACACACACACACACCCACACACACACACCCGCACACACACACACGCACGCACACACACACACACACACACACACACACATGCACGCACACACGCACGCACACACACGCGCACGCGCACACGCACACACAAATCTAGCTAAATGAATTAAGCTGAAGTTGTTTAATACTTTAGCCACTAAATATTTTACCATACTCTAAAAACAAAATTATCTGCCTGTAACAGAAATATTACTCATTAAGCAGAAAGCATAACCCCTCACAGTCAGCCTCATGTCCTCCAGTCACCACTAAACTACACCTACATAGTGCTCAGAAAAAGAATGAAGGTGATATGCCCTGACTAACAGCAGACATTTTACTCATTTCAAATGTTTTAGATTTCCGTGCAGGACATTCATAACATTCACCAAACTGGAAAATCTTTCTTTATCTTCCTTATTTTTTTTTTTAAAATCTTTCTTAATGTTTCATTCTTTGTGAAACAGGGCATTGTTGTAGCAGAGAACAGTACACAGTAAATGCTGTGCATTTATAAAGAGCTTTTAATATCTATTCACTGCATGACAGGGTGGCACAAACCACCTAGTTCTGTGATAACATCAAACGCAGCGTCATTCCTGAGTATGTCAAAGATGTAACGAAATGTAGCTGATGTACTGTATCCTCAGACGCTTGGTCTATAGCAGTCGCTCCTTAGCAGCTGGGTGACAAACAGTGATATTGCTGTTTGTCACATCAACAGTACTGCTTACAGTATTTTGAGAGCAGACACATTAGCAACAGGTCTTGTCTATCCACTGTAGGTGAACAGCTTTGAAAGGAATCACCTGGGTTTGTTTGTGTTGTTGGAAGACAAAAAAACTGCAGCAGTGGAAAATGGTTTTAATTTAGCAATATTTAATGTTCACTATAACATTTTTCACCTGTTCATACACACAATTTATCTCTTCCAGTAGTAAACTGGCATATGGAGACAACAGTGACTGAGCTGCTAAGTGAACAACCTTGTCTATGACCTGAGATACAGATGCCCTTTTCAGAAGTGTGATGAAGTATAACGTTCCACTATTTTACAAGAAAAGAGGAAAAAGTTGTAAATATAAAGTCTTGCTGAAGTCTAAAATCTTGCCTATGGCAATTAAGACCTTAAGGGCCATTCCTGTGTAAATAAATCAATCCACTCATATATACTTACTTCCTCTGCTACAGACAGGTGACAAATTGAAGTAAGAACCTGAACCTTAATCAACACTCAAAATGAGAGCTGTTGGAATGCTGTGGGGATATTACAGCAGCAACACCAGGCAGGTATCCAAAACTGAAAAAAGCAAGGTAGCTGGATAGCACAGAAATGATGAACTGGAGCACAGGGAGGAAATAGGCTGAGACTGACAGAGAAGGATGACAGGTTACAGATTTCACTGGGGTGGGAAGGTAGGAAAGGTAGATCTAAGGGCCATAACCTGTCCAGTGAACTAGATAGTGGAGACCCCAGCCCCTACGATGGACAGTCAATATAGTCTTCTTACTATAAAGGATGGCTGCATGTCAATCAACCAGGTGGAGGGAAATTGGAAGGTGAGTTGATGGAGACAGTTTCCATTATGAGACAGAATGTAAGGTTGTGGTTTTTAGCAAATTTAAACTCCATTTCAAAGGCACCAATAAAACATGGACATGATTTTTAGAGTACTTTTCCAAAGAAATGTCTTTGCAGGATAGCCCAAGTCTTTGCTATAAGTAGGGAGTGGGTCCAGTATAGTTCTTTATTGAAGCTCCCAAACTAATAGTGTCTAAGATGCAGAGAAAACAAACTACTGCAGATATTCGTGATAATTTCTTGATAGGACCAGATGAAGTGGAGATGTCTGGTGAGTTGCATGGCCAAGATACTGCCAGTAAGGGCTGTAATATAGAGTGGCCAAGATAATAGCCCTGTAGAGACATTTGCTTGGGAAACTAGGTCTGAATCAAGAAACCACTGCTCAACACCAGATTATACTACAACTTGGTGATTGATCCATCTGACAACCTGGCTGTCATAAGGATACACCATATGAATGAGCCAGCACATAGAAACAGATAACCATGCCCTTAAGGCTGGTTTTGAATCACCAGTTACTCTAACATATACTCAAACTCATGGGTCCTGGGGTTGCCTTGGAGCACTTATATAATTTCCCCTTGGGATCAATAAAGTATTCTGATTCTGATTCTGATGCCCAGAACACCTCACCTAAAAGGTGCACAAGAGGCATCCTTTCACATGACATCCTATCACTCAGTGTTTTTATTTACAGTGAAAGATTCAATAACAAAAGACAACAGAAAGATTTTGTTGTTAGATAAAAGCTGAAGGTCCTAAGCAAAAAGATTCACAACTTTCTGGCTGATCAGGAACAGCTAATGACACAATCACCCACAGGTGAGGAAACCAGCCCAGGTGCTGACTGCCTGCAGCTGGAGAAAAGCTGTGTCCCAAAACATTGGCTGCATCCTTCGGAGGCCGCATTTGAAGGCCGATTACATCACAGCCAGGCGACGAAGGCCGTCCCAATTCGTCGACTCCTTCAATTGCGGCCGACAAATGCGTCCTTCATTTCCCCGAATTTAAAGGATGGGTCGGGTGTGTCCTTCATGGCCCACCATATCCCAGAATTCATAGCGCGGCCCAGCCAATTCCAGTTTCCAACAATGGCGGCCGCTACTAAGTTTTAATCTTACTCTTATTAATCTTTCTGGGTCACAAAATAAATTTTTAACATATTTTCAGGCGAGAATGTAGCTGTGCAAACTTCAAATATCTGCTTGGTTTATCAAGACATCACATATTTGCAAAAGTGTTCCAACGTTTTCGGAGACGTCTGTTACCCACCAGCTCAATAGCTGACCGGGGGGTTGTCCCGAATTCTTTGATGTTGGGCTGAGAACAAACAACCAATACTCAGAGCAGGTCCAGTCAATCCACAATTATTTATTTATCATGCATGCAAGGGAGCTGTACACAATACCACCTTCCGCGCAGATCTCAAAGAGGAAGCACTTTGATACACAGTTTTATATGTCAGGGTTCACGCCCCTTCGTGCGTAAACAGATAACATTACATGCGTCAGTTACAGTTAGTGACAGCTAGATACGATTCCTTTTTTGGTGATCTTCTACAATTACTCAGAAATCTATCTTAACTGCCTTTCACCCCCACCTGTTTCCTGTTTTTCTCGTTATTAGTCTTATAATAGTAAATGACACACCCTGAGTACATCCTGTTCTGACTGTCGCTGTGCAAGCACGTATGCTATTACAAGCAAAACACTTCTTAGTAATACACTAAGCATAACTGTGATATGACCCTTGTAGAGAATCCAATGCGGGTAAGCCTATATTATTCAAAATTCCCCCTTTTGACCTTTTCCCAAAAAGGTCACCATACTTCTTATGCTGCTACTGCCCTAGGGACCCCTATCGCATCCATTTATGTTAAAAACCCCTCAAATAAGTCAAATAAGTAAGCCATCCTGCAGCTGCCAGGGAACTGGCTGTGGCTCAGGTGGTAGAGCAGATCAGCTACTCATTGGAAGGTTGGTGGTTCGATTCTTAGCTTCCCCAGTCTGCAAGATACTACCCCCCAAGTTGCTCTCCGATGCGTTCATCGGAGTGTGAATGTTAGTTAGATTGCACTTGAGTTTAGAAGTGGGTGTGAATGAGGCATGTTGTTGTTGTATACAGTGCTTTGAGTACTCTGGAAGAGTAGTAAAGTGCTAAATAAGAATCAGTCCATGTACCTTTGGCTGCACAGGCTACAGGGGCTTATGGGTTTTTCAAGGTTGCGAAGCTGAGTCTCCAATTCAGTGATCCTGGCCTCCAGAACTACAAACAGGATACATTTATTACAAGTATCATTACTGCTAAAGGAGGCCGAGGAGTAACTAAACATCTGACACATCTGACACACGAACACCAAGTGACAGCACCAACGCTAGAGTACAGAGTTCATGTTTTCCAAGCAGGGACTAAGATACCATATGCAGACTTCATTATTGGAAGAACATGAAGAAAGATAAGATAGAAAGAGGCAGGTGGGCACCATAAGCAACAGCATTACAGTCAATGACCCCAGGTGTACAGCAGAGTGTGTCTGCTGCTTTCAGTTAAATCAACTAGCTAATATGTAAAGATACCTGAAATTACACTTAACTACATCATACAATCCATAATAAGCGATCTAAATCATTGCTATGATTGTGTTTCAAAAATATTCAATTCTTCATTGTGTCTTTGCTGTAATCAAAGTGAAATAATACTTGTATGGGTTGCATTTACAAAGAGGAATTAGCCAGTCGGTAGCTCTTATTATATGCATTTTCAGCCCACCTCTGATTCAGCTATGTCTCTGCTCTCATCCTCTCTGCAGTTCTCTCCAGCTGACACTGTGACGTGGAAAAGTCATGAAGTGTCAGGTTTAAAAGGGGTCATTATTAATATATTCTGTTTCACACAAATGTGTTCTACAGGGAGTGCAGAATTATTAGGCAAGTTGTATTTTTGAGGAATAATTTTATTATTGAACAACAACCATGTTCTCAAAGAACACAAAAAACTCATTAATATCAAAGCTGAATGTTTTTGGAAGTAGTTTTTAGTTTGTTTTTAGTTTGAGCTATTTTAGGGGGATATCTGTGTGTGCAGGTGACTATTACTGTGCATAATTATTAGGCAACTTAACAAAAAACAAATATATACCCATTTCAATTATTTATTTTTACCAGTGAAACCAATATAACATCTCCACATTCACAAATATACATTTCTGACATTCAAAAACAAAACAAAAACAAATCAGCGACCAATATAGCCACCTTTCTTTGCAAGGACACTCAAAAGCCTGCCATCCATGGATCCTGTCAGTGTTTTGATCTGTTCACCATCAACATTGCGTGCAGCAGCAACCACAGCCTCCCAGACACTGTTCAGAGAGGTGTACTGTTTTCCCTCCTTGTAAATCTCACATTTGATGATGGACCACAGGTTCTCAATGGGGTTCAGATCAGGTGAACAAGGAGGCCATGTCATTAGTTTTTCTTCTTTTATACCCTTTCTTGCCAGCCACGCTGTGGAGTACTTGGACGCGTGTGATGGAGCATTGTCCTGCATGAAAATCATGTTTTTCTTGAAGGATGCAGACTTCTTCCTGTACCACTGCTTGAAGAAGGTGTCTTCCAGAAACTGGCAGTAGGACTGGGAGTTGAGCTTGACTCCATCCTCAACCCGAAAAGGCCCCACAAGCTCATCTTTGATGATACCAGCCCAAACCAGTACTCCACCTCCACCTTGCTGGCGTCTGAGTGGGACTGGAGCTCTCTGCCCTTTACCAATCCAGCCACGGGCCCATCCATCTGGCCCATCAAGACTCACTCTCATTTCATCAGTCCATAAAACCTTAGAAAAATCAGTCTTGAGATATTTCTTGGCCCAGTCTTGACGTTTCAGCTTGTGTGTCTTGTTCAGTGGTGGTCGTCTTTCAGCCTTTCTTACCTTGGCCATGTCTCTGAGTATTGCACACCTTGTGCTTTTGGGCACTCCAGTGATGTTGCAGCTCTGAAATATGGCCAAACTGGTGGCAAGTGGCATCTTGGCAGCTGCACGCTTGACTTTTCTCAGTTCATGGGCAGTTATTTTGCGCCTTGGTTTTTCCACACGCTTCTTGCGACCCTGTTGACTATTTTGAATGAAACGCTTGATTGTTCGATGATCACGCTTCAGAAGCTTTGCAATTTTAAGACTGCTGCATCCCTCTGCAAGATATCTCACTATTTTGGACTTTTCTGAGCCTGTCAAGTCCTTCTTTTGACCCATTTTGCCAAAGGAAAGGAAGTTGCCTAATAATTATGCACACCTGATATAGGGTGTTGATGTCATTAGACCACACCCCTTCTCATTACAGAGATGCACATCACCTAATATGCTTAATTGGTAGTAGGCTTTCGAGCCTATACAGCTTGGAGTAAGACAACATGCATGAAGAGGATGATGTGGACAAAATACTCATTTGCCTAATAATTCTGCACTCCCTGTATAGCCCTGCCAAAGTACTTTTATATATGGAAAGTCTAAGTTTTGAACCAACCCATTAGACTTTATTTTCTAAGATGGGAGTCTAAAACAAAACAGGAAGTTGATGAAGTAAACAGACCGCTAAACAGAGCTCAAACATTGTTAGATTTTCCCCAAAGACAATTTAGAGGTTTGTGAGATTAAAATGTAAAGTTATAGAGTGTACCTGGAAGCTAAAGGTTTGATAAGATAAGATAAGATAAGATAAGATAAGATAACCTTTATTAGTCCCACACGTGGGAAATTTGTTTTGTCACAGCAGGAAGTGGACAGTGCAAAAGTTGTGAAGGAAAAATTAGAATAAAATAAGATAAGAATAAATACAGTACACAACTGTACAGAATAGAATAAAATAAAATACTATATACAGTAGAATAAAATAGAATAAAATATACAATAAGATAAAAAATAGAATACAAATGCTATATACAACTGAGTAAAAATACAACGATGCCAGAAAGGATTATTGCACATTAGTGTTATTGCACATGTGTGGATGTGTGTGTTTGATCAGTTAAAGTCTTTGTTGTGGAGTCTGACAGCAGTGGGGAGGAAAGACCTGCGAAATCTCTCCGTCCCACACCGTGGGTGCCGCAGCCACTGAAGGAGCTGCTCAGTGCTGTCACAGTCTCCTGCATGGGGTGGGAGATGTTGTCCAACAGGGATGATAGCTTAGCCACCATTCTCCTGTCACTCACCACCTCCACTGGGTCCAGAGGGCATCCTAGAACAGAGCTGGCCCTGCGGATCAGCCTGTTCAGTCTCTTCCTGTCCCCAGCAGAGATGCTGCCGCCCCAGCAGACCACACCATAAAAGATGGCTGAGGCCACCACAGAGTCATAGAAGGTCTTCAGGAGTGGGCCCTCCACTCCAAACGACCTGAGTTTCCGCAGCAGGTACAGCCTGCTCTGCCCTTTCCTGTAGAGGGCGTCTGAGTTATGAGTCCAGTCCAGTTTGCTGTTCAGATGAACACCAAGGTACCTGTAGCTGTCCACAGCCTCGATGTCCATACCTTGGATGTTCAGTGGTTGCAGTGGAGGATGTTTGTGCCTGCGGAAGTCTACCACCAGCTCCTTGGTTTTACTGGCATTGATCTGGAGGTAGTTCAGCTGGCACCAGTCCACAAAGTCCTGAGTCAGTCCTCTGTACTCCTTGTCGTCCCCATCAGTGATGAGGCCGACTATTGCAGAGTCATCAGAGAACCGTTCCCTGTGGGGCCCCCGTACTGCAGACGATCCTGTCCGACACACAGCCCTGAGTCCTCACATACTGTGGTCGGTCGGTGAGGTAGTCCAGAATCCAGGTAGTGAGGTGATGGTCCACTCCAGAGTTCTCCAGCTTGTCCTTCAGAACCGAGGGAAGAATAGTGTTGAAGGCACTGGAGAAATCAAAGAACAGGATTCTCACAGTGCTCCCAGCGGTCTCCAGGTGAGCGAGGGAACGATGTAGGAGGTGAATGACGGCATCATCCGCTCCAATGCCAGGTTGGTAGGCAAACTGAAGTGGGTCCAGTGATGAGCTCACAAGGCGCCGAAGCTGAGCCAGGACCAACCGCTCCAGGGTCTTCATCAGGTGGGATGTCAGAGCCACCGGCCTGTAGCTGTTGAGGTCCTTGGGGCGTGAAGTCTTTGGCACTGGAACAACACAGGAGGTTTTCCAGAGCTGTGGGACTCTCCCCAGCCTCAGGCTCAGGTTGAAGAGGTGCTCCATCACACCCCACACAGTTGGTCCGCGCAGGACCTGACGACCCTCGAGCTGATGCCATCTGGACCCGCTGCCTTCTTGCCATTAATCCTCCTCAGTTCCCTCCTAACCTGGGTGGTTGAGAGAGACAGGCTGGAGCCTTGTGTTGAGTGTGTATTGGATGCTGTTGTTGGGGGTGGGGAGGAGTGAGCAGGGTGAGTAGAGGAGGTGTGAAGTGTCTGAGGTGTCAGAGGTGGAACAGCAGCAGTGAGGGTGGGTGAGTCTGCAGCCGATGTTGGAGACTGCCTCATGGCTGAATCAAATCTGTTGAAGAAATGATTCAGTTCATTTGCCCACCTCACATCCCTCCCAGGCAGAGAGTTCTGATGTTTGTGGCCTGAGATGGTTCTGAGGCCTCTCCAGACTTCACCAACGTTATTTTGCTGAAGCTGGTTCTCCATCTTCTGCCTGTAGCTGTCCTTCCCATTCCTTATCAGTCCCCTCAACTCTGTCTGCACCCTTTTCAACTCCTCCTTGTCTTTGGATTTGAAGGCCCTCCTCTTCTGCTTGAGGACAGCTTTAATTTCTGGGGTAATCCAAGGTTTGTTGTTGGAGAAACACCGTACAGTCCTGGTAGGTACGGTGTTATCCACACAGAAATTAATATAGTCAGTAATGCATGTAGTAAGGCTGTCGATGTCCTCTCCGTGGTCGTCACAGATCACCTCCCACACAGTCGACTCAAAACAATCCTTAAGAGCCTCCTCGCTCTCCTCCGACCATCTCTGCACTGTGCGGGTGGCTGGTGGCTCCCTGCGCACTAAGGGCTCATACACAGGGACAAGGTGCACCAGGTTATGATCAGATCTGCCCAGGGGAGGGAGAGCTGATGAACTGTATGCCTCTTCTGCATTGGCATACAGTAAGTCCAGTGTTTTATTGTCTCTGGTTGGGCAGGTCACATACTGGGTGAAGGTGGGCAGTGTGGAGTCCAGTGAGGCATGATTGAAGTCCCCTGATATTACGAGAAGGGCTCTCGGAGATTGTGTTTGCAGTCTGCTGACCACAGAGTGGAGAGAGTCACAGGCTGCATCCGCGTTGGCCGAGGGGGGGACATACGCTGTTATCGCGATAACATGCGAGAATTCCCGGGGCAGGTAGTACGGACGCATGCTAACGGCTAACAGCTCAATGTCTCTGCTGCAGAGTTGTTCTTTCACAGTGATGTGCCCAGGGTTACACCATCTGTCATTCACAAACACTGCCAGTCCCCCTCCTTTCCTCTTACCGCTCTCTCTCGTCCTGTCCGCTCGCAGCAGCTGGAATCCCGGTAGTGTCACGCTCGTGTCCGGAGTTAGCGGTGTTAGCCACGACTCCGTTAGCATCATGATGCTACATTGCCGGTACTCCCTCTGTGACCAGGTTAGCGACGTGAGCTCATCCATTTTATTGGGCAAAGATCTTACATTTCCAATAATTACAGAAGGAAGAGATGGTCGATAACGTCTCCTTCTCGGGCGACGGCGCTCCTTCCCAGCACGACACCCCCGTCTTTTCCTCCTCAGCTCGCTGGGAATGTCGGGTCTGTCCGCCGGCAGTACCACTGCGGGACGCAGCGCTAACAGCTGATCCTTACTGTAAACAAAGGATCCCTGCTCTGGGTCCCCAGACACGGGTGAAAAAAGTAGAAAAAAACTAAGAAAAACGATCAGAACAAGCACAAAACGATAGAACATGGTTGCAGAGACTAATTACTAATACGTTAGTTATAAAAAATTACGAGAAGAAAAAGATAAGAAAGAAAGAAACTCAGAATGAGCAGAGCTGCTGTAACAGGCTGCCGCACACGGGGGGCGGCAGTCTTTTGGATGAGGAGTTTCCAAAGACTAGTAAAACCAACTAGCTTTTTGAGGCTGATTGGCCCAAACCATTTACATCGAGATGTTTGATGATTCACTAAAAACACTATTTTTTTTTTTATTTTTTTTTTTTGTTTCACAATGTTTTTGAAGTTCTTTCTACATTTTCACTCAGGGGCGCTACCAAAGGAGGCCAGAGGGGCCACTGGACAACCCCCAAAATTTGTTTCTCATGCAATATATTTATTTTTAGGAGTTAAGTAGATTTATTAATGGAATACAAATATATGATTTTTATCCTGAAGAATGGAGTTGGGTCTGAGGTGGGGCCATTTTTAAATTGAACTTTTCACTTGGTATATGGTCAGGTTCAGTCACCTGATACTGTAACGGAGGGAGGGAAGGCGTTTCTTTGCACAGATATTAAAAAGAGAGAAACCCTCCTAAAACGGACAGAGCAGTGGGGCAGCCAAGGGAATGCACAACAAATTTTAAAACCATAAAGATAAACTATAATTTATTACATTTAAACAGTAAAAAAAATGTAAAATAGATTAAAACAGCCCTGGCCAGAGGAGAACACACCATAAACATCAATAACACAAGATTAAAAGTCCAGTGGCGATCGCCACGGTATAGAAGTCACTAAAAATTTAAAAATCCAGTGAAGCGGTGCAGGAGGGAAACCCGGCGGCGTCCTCGTCTCCTTCTTCGCGTTCTGCGCCCCAGTGCGCTAAAGGAAGAAAGGCAGCGGCAGTCACTACTCTTTTCGGCAGCTATCATTCATTAAAGGGGACAAGTCAAAAGACTTACCCCGAGTGGGCAGAGCTCTTAACTCTGCCCGCTGCTTCTTTGTAATTGCCAATCGGCACCGGCCCGCCTCGCCGCCTCTAGTTTCCGCAGACGCGAAATCTGGCCTCCAGTTGCTGAAGCAGTCGGACACCTCGCCCTGCGTCCTTGCGTATCGGCGCTGTATCCTCCTGGCTCGCTTCACGCCAAGCTCTCCCAGCCTGTCTGTGTTACTCAGCACTCCCTGTAAATTACCACTCACTCCTTTTCTCTCAGGTGTGTCCAATCAGTAAAATGGGAAAAGGGCGGAGTCTCTCCAGGACAGATTGACGGTGTAACCAAAAACATGCAATATAAATAAAACACTGCACAAAATATAACCAAAACATGCAATATAAAATAAATAAACACTTCACATTAAAACACAAAACAAAAACAACATCCGTCCTTCCCTGGATGACAATACTACTTCGTTAAAGGTCAAAATCAGAAAGCTTGAAGGGGCAGCAAAGTGGAAAGTTTAGCTCCATGCTAAGGTAAGCATGTTTTATATACAGTTGTAAACAGTCATTGAAGGTTGCTTGAATTTAAAATATAACTGTAAACTTTAACAAACAAAACCAAAATAACCATAATGGAAATAGAGGCATGTGATCACCACATTGGGCTGGACTTATCTAGAGTTGTCAGAAATCAAACAAACAGCAGGTTCTTTAACATTACAAGAACCACCCAGAACTGCTGGTCTCTACTGAAGACACACCGGGAAGGTGACTCGAGAGAGGTCAGTGTGTGACCAAATTCATTCGCAATGATTGAAATATTGTCGCCCTTTAATAGATGATGGAACAAGAGATTCAATAAGAACCAAAATTTAAAATACAGGGTGGGCCATTTATATGGATACACCGTAATAACATGGGAATGGTTGGTGATATTAAAGTCCTGTTTGTGGCACATTAGTATATGTGAGGGGGCAAACTCCCCAAGATGGGTGGTGACCATGGTGGCCATTTAGAAGTCGGCCATTTTGGATACAACTTTTGTTTTTTCAATAGGAAGAGGGCCATGTGACACATCAAACTTATTGGTAATGTCACAAGAAAAACAATGGTGTGCTTGGTTTCAACGTAACTTTATTCTTTCATGAGTTATTTACAAGTTTCTGACCACTTATAAAATGTGTTCAATGTGCTGCCCATTGTGTTGGATTGTCAATGCAACCCTCTTCTCCCATTCTTCACACACTGATAGCAACACTGGAGGAGAAATGCCAGCACAGGCATCCAGTATCCGTAGTTTCAGGTGCTGCACATCTCGTATCTTCACACCATAGACAATTGCCTTCAGATGACCCCAAAGATAAAAGTCTAAAGGGGTCAGATTGGGAGACCTTGGGGGCCATCCAACTAGCCCACGATGACCAATCCACTTTCCAGGAAACTGTTCATCTAGGAATGCTCGGACCTGGCACCCATAATGTGGTGGTGCACCATCTTGCTGGAAAAACTCAGGGAACGTGCCAGCTTCAGTGCATAAAGAGGGAAACACATCATCATGTAGCAATTTCAAATATCCAGTGGCCTTGAGGTTTCCATTGATGAAGAATGGACCCACTATCGTTGTACCCCATATACCACACCAAACCATCACTTTTGTTGTTCCAACAGTCTTGGAGGGATCCATCCAATGTGGGTTAGTGTCAGACCAATAGCAGTGGTTTTGTTTGTTAACTTCACCATTCACATAAAAGTTTGCCTCATCACTGAACAAAATCTTCTGCGTGAACTGAGGGTCCTGTTCCAATTTTTGTTTTGCCCCTTCTGCAAATTCTGTGCGCCGATCTGGGTCATCCTCGTTGAGATGCTGCAGTAGCTGGAGTTTGTAAGGGTGCCATTTGTGAGTAGCTAATATCCGCCGAAGGGATGTTCGACTAATGCCACTCTCCAGTGACATGCAGCGAGTGCTACGCTGTGGGCTCTTGCTGAATGAAGCTAGGACAGCCACTGATGTTTCTTCATTAGTGACAGTTTTTCTTGCGTCCACATTTTGGCAAATCCAACACTGAACCAGTTTCACGAAACTTAGCAAGCAGTTTGCTAACTGTAGCATGGGAGATGGGTGGTCTCGCAGGGTGTCTTGCATTGAAATCTGCTGCAATGACCCGGTTACTGTGTTCACCAGATATCAACACAATTTCGATCCGCTCCTCATGTGTTAACCTCTTCGACATGTCAATGGCTGTGAACAAAGAGAAACTTGTAAATAACTCATGAAAGAATAAAGTTACGTTGAAACCAAGCAAACCATTGTTTTTCTTGTGACATTACCAATAAGTTTGATGTGTCACATGGCCCTCTTCCTATTGAAAAAACAAAAGTTGTATCCAAGATGGCCGACTTCTAAATGGCCACCATGGTCACCACCCATCTTGAGGAGTTTGCCCCCTCACATATACTAATGTGTCACAAACAGGACTTTAATATCACCAACCATTCCCATGTTATTACGGTGTATCCATATAAATGGCCCACCCTGTACAACCAATGTAATTATGTCAAAAGTAAAATAACATTTTTAACATGTATCTTTTAACCATCTACCACAAGTATTACAAGAGCTGACAGGCTGAATATATAGTAGGGATAAGCTGCTGTAGTTGCTGTAGTTCTCTTCCTGAGGTCTGGGTTGGGGCTCACTTTGCTTATGGGTGGAGCTGCTACTCCTCAGCTTCACACATCTTGTACATTCTCCTCATCAGTCCACTAATACCAGTTCTTGCCTCCAGTATCAGCCAGTTTGCCTGCCGAACGTGCAATCACGCCCTTTCTCGTTGAAGTCCGTGTGTTTGCTGAGCCTTGTTCCAACAAACAACTGTTTTTGCACTTTTCCTCTCTGAACCTGAGGAGTGATTCTGTTGCTGGTTCTTGAGGAAATGTCTTCCGGGAAATTCTCTGCCTGCCCTTCCTCCTTGGATGTCCTGTGTATCTTCAGGAGCAAACCAGTGGCCCCCCTCCACTCTGCCCCACTAACACAAGCCTGCTCGCCTTGCCCTTCTGCTCCACCATGAACTGTCTTCTCTTCTGCCAGTGAATCCTAGCCCAGAGCCCAGTGTCAGTCATTCCTCTGCACAGGTAACTAACCTCTGTGAAATACTATATACAGTAGAATAAATAGAATAAAATATACAATAGGATAAAAATAGAATGCAAATGCTTTATAGAACTGAGTAAAAATACAACTATGTCAGAAAAAGATTATTGCACTTAGTGTTATTGCACATGTGTGGATGTGTGTGTTTGATCAGTTAAAGTCTTTGTTGTGGAGTCTGACAGCAGTGGGGAGGAAAGACCTGCGAAATCTCTCCGTCCCACACCGTGGGTGCCACAGCCACTGAAGGAGCTGCTCAGTGCTGTCACAGTCTCCTGCATGGGGTGGGAGATGTTGTCCAACAGGGATGACAGCTTAGCCACCATTCTCCTGTCACTCACCACCTCCACTGGGTCCAGAGGGCATCCTAGAACAGAGCTGGCCCTTCGGATCAGCCTGTTCAGTCTCTTCCTGTACCCAGCAGAGATGCTGCCGCCCCAGCAGACCACACCATAAAAGATGGCAGAGGCCACCACAGAGTCATAGAAGGTCTTCAGGAGTGGGCCCTCCACTCCAAACGACCTGAGTCTCCGCAGCAGGTACAGTCTGCTCTGCCCTTTCCTGTAGAGGGCGTCTGAGTTATGAGTCCAGTCCAGTTTGTTGTTCAGATAAACACCAAGGTACCTGTAGCTGTCCACAGCCTCAATGTCCATACCTTGGATGTTCAGTGGTTGCAGTGGAGGATGTTTGTGCCTGCGGAAGTCTACCACCAGCTCCTTGGTTTTACTGGCATTGATCTGGAGGTAGTTCAGCTGGCACCAGTCCACAAAGTCTTGGGTTAGTCCTCTGTACTCCTTGTCATCCCCATCAGTGATGAGGCCGACTATTGCAGAGTCATCAGAGAACTTCTGCAGGAAGCACTGGGTGGAGTTGTGGGAGAAGTCTGCAGTGTAGATGGTGAAGAGGAACGGAGCCAGAACCGTTCCCTGTGGGGCCCCGTACTGCAGACGACCCTGTCCGACACACAGCCCTGAGTCCTCACATACAGGTTTGAGTCTATTACTCCAGTTCTTTCCGACCTGCACTGGCTCCCTATTAAATTTTGTATTGATTTTAAAATTTTATTGCTCACTTTTAAAATCATAAACAACACCGCGCCCAGCTATCTTACGGATCTCCTCAGTTTTTATATCCCTGGGAGAGCGCTTAGATCAGCAGGCCAAATGCTCCTGGTGCAACCGAGATCTCGGCTCAAGACCAGAGGTGGCCGCGCATTCGCCGCTGTCGCACCCTACCTCTGGAATAACCTCCCCCTAGCTATTTGGGCGTCTGATTCAATTCAATCTTTTAAATCTCGATTAAAAACTTATCTGTTTAGCCTTGCCTTCCCCAGCTCTTAGAGCCCACATCCTTAGTGTATTGGAACTTATTTTTATTACTTGTTAACGATTATAATGTTTTAACCTTCAGCCTTTCGGGTTGTGTCTACTATGCCTGGTGTATTATTGGTTAGTTATGTCACCTGCCTGTTAGTATATTTTATGTGTATTTTGTATTTTATGCTTTATATTTGTATTTATTATTGCTCTTAACTCATTCTGTGAAGCACTTTGGCATGCCTGTGGTTTTTAAATGTGCTATATAAATAAAATTGTATTGTATTGTATTGTATACTGTGGTCGGTCGGTGAGGTAGTCCAGAATCCAGGTAGTGAGGTGATGGTCCACTCCTGAGTTCTCCAGCTTGTCCTTCAGAACCGAGGGAAGAATGGTGTTGAAGGCACTGGAGAAATCAAAGAACATGATTCTCACAGTGCTCCCAGCGGTCTCCAGGTGAGCGAGGGAACGATGTAGGAGGTGAATGATGGCATCATTCGCTCCAATGCCAGGCTGGTAGGCAAACTGAAGTGGGTCCAGTGATGAGCTCACCAGGTGCCGAAGCTGAGCCAGGACCAGCCGCTCCAGGGTCTTCATCAGGTGGGATGTCAGAGCCACCGGCCTGTAGCTGTTGAGGTCCTTGGGGCGTGAAGTCTTTGGCACTGGAACAACACAGGAGGTTTTCCAGAGCTGTGGGACTCTCCCCAGCCTCAGGCTCAGGTTGAAGAGGTGCTCCATCACCCCACACAATTGGTCTGCGCAGGACCTGACGACCCTCGAGCTGATGCCATCTGGGCCTGCTGCCTTCTTGGCTTTAATCCTCCTCAGTTCCCTCCTAACCTGGGTGGTTGAGAGAGACAGGCTGGAGCCTTGTGTTGAGTGTGTATTGGATGCTGTTGTTGGGGGTGGGGAGGAGTGAGCAGGGTGAGTAGAGGAGGTGTGAAGTGTCTGAGGTGTCAGAGGTGGAACAGCAGCAGTGGGGGTGGGTGAGTCTGCAGCCGATGTTGGAGACTGCCTCATGGCTGAATCAAATCTGTTGAAGAAATGATTCAGTTCATTTGCCCACCTCACATCCCTCCCAGGCAGAGAGTTCTGATGTTTGTGGCCTGAGATGGTTCTGAGGCCTCTCCAGACTTCACCAACATTGTTTTGCTGAAGCTGGTTCTCCATCTTCTGCCTGTAGCTGTCCTTCCCATTCCTTATCAGTCCCCTCAGCTTTCTCTGCACCCTTTTCAACTCCTCCTTGTCTCTGGATTTGAAGGCCCTCCTCTTCTGCTTGAGGACAGCTTTAATTTCTGGGGTAATCCAGGGTTTGTTGTTGGAGAAACACCGTACAGTCCTGGTAGGTACGGTGTTATCCACACAGAAATTAATATAGTCAGTAATGCATGTAGTAAGGCTGTCGATGTCCTCTCCGTGGTCGTCACAGATCACCTCCCACACAGTCGACTCAAAACAATCCTTAAGAGCCTCCTCGCTCTCCTCCGACCATCTCTGCACTGTGCGGGTGGCTGGTGGCTCCCTGCGCACTAAGGGCTCATACACAGGGACGAGGTGCACCAGGTTATGATCAGATCTGCCCAGGGGAGGGAGAGCTGATGAACTGTATGCCTCTTCTGCATTGGCATACAGTAAGTCCAGTGTTTTATTGTCTCTGGTTGGGCAGGTCACATACTGGGTGAAGGTGGGCAGTGTGGAGTCCAGTGAGGCATGATTGAAGTCCCCTGATATTACGAGAAGGGCTCTCGGAGATTGTGTTTGCAGTCTGCTGACCACAGAGTGGAGAGAGTCACAGGCTGCATCCGCGTTGGCCGAGGGGGGGACATACGCTGTTATCGCGATAACATGCGAGAATTCCCGGGGCAGGTAGTACGGACGCATGTTAACGGCTAACAGCTCAATGTCTCTGCTGCAGAGTTGTTCTTTTACAGTGATGTGCCCAGGGTTACACCATCTGTCATTCACAAACACTGCCAGTCCCCCTCCTTTCCTCTTACCGCTCTCTCTCGTCCTGTCCGCTCGCAGCAGCTGGAATCCCGGTAGTGTCACGCTCGTGTCCGGAGTTAGCGGTGTTAGCCACGACTCCGTTAGCATCATGATGCTACATTGCCGGTACTCCCTCTGTGACCAGGTTAGCGACGTGAGCTCATCCATCTTATTGGGCAAAGATCTTACATTACCAATAATTACAGAAGGAAGAGATGGTCGATAACGTCTCCTTCTCGTTCACAGAGCCACTGTGTCTAATCTTGTGCTTTCAGGTATGTTAGTTAGGTGGAGTGACAGGTGTGGATATACGAAGCATTCACAAGTCTTTTTTCAGTTAAAGCAGTTGTTTTAATCACAGAAACCAAATTTAGCTGTAGGGACATCTAAAAAATGTGCTTTTTGCTGTACATCATTCAATATTCATGCAGGTATAAAGGGGGATATTTTAAGTGCACTCTTTCTGTCATACTTGTTTGTTTTCGCTTCTCACTTCAATGCATCCAGAAACAATTCTGAGACTCTGATGCCAATTATAGTTCAACATGAAAGTCCACTATGTTGAGATGCTGACACTTGGGAACATTTCAGCAAAACTTAAATTTGCTCCCTTTCCTCTGTGAAGTGTACTTCTCTGGTTTGTTTGACAAAACAACAAAATGATAATTATGTCACTGACATCAAACCCGTGTCTTGTGACGTACTGTGGAACATGAAAGTGGTGATGATGCTAAACACCAGGCTTCTGTAGCTCGATGAGCAGGGGAGCGTCAAATACCGCACAACTCAGGCACAAGAGTGAGAATAAATTCATAGCCAACTCATCTGTTTACAGCCAAACAGATACAGTTAGGTTCTTAAGTATTTAGACAATGTTCATATTTCTTTAAGTTTGCCCCTCGACACCAGCAAACAAATCAAGCAGTGTTAAATTAAGTGTTTAACAGAAACACTGTATCTCCTGTTTAGAAATCAGAGCCACTCTTATACACAGTGTTTGATTTTCACAGACTCAGACGTGTACAGCTAACTAACAAACATTTTTACAGGTGAAATTTGTTTATTTATTATGGCACAACAAATCAGGCCGTCAGAAAATCAGCAGTTAATCCCAAACTGGAATTAAATTCTGTGAAAAACAATTTAAGGTAGTCATTAGATTATCACTGACCACAGCAGTGTGAGCATACAGAAAAACACAAGAGTTACTCAAGCCAAAAAAATAGGATAGTCTTCAGTGGACTGTGATCTATGCATTAGGACAGATCGTTGAATTAAAATGATGGTCATTTGTCCAATCGACCTTTGAAAATAGTGGACTACGCCTTTAATTCCTAAACAATTAAAGCAACAGTTTTACTAAACCACTTGAAGATGAAGGTGTGCACTTCAACCACATCTTCATGTATAGAGGAGACTTTGCAAAAACTTTGTGACTGTCCAAACATTTATGGAAATAACCATAGTTTGCATACGTTTGTATTGAGGTTTATTGTAATGCATGCTGAAGGGTATGGCTGGTCTGTGGAACTAAAATACATTTAAACTAATGTCTGCTTGAAAGGAGATCATATTTGTCAAAAGTTTTATCTGGATAACTTATTGATAAATGAGCTGCCCTAACAAATAATTTTGAAGGATATTTTTATTCTATTTACATTATAAGAAAACACAGCGACTGTGAAAGAGTGTACGTCTATATAAAACTTTAAAATGGAAAAAAATGGCAGTGCACAAAATGTGATGGGAAACTGCAGAAATGAAGTTTGTTATATATGTGTACAGTATGCAAACAATGTTTGATAAACACTTTGTTTATGATGTTTACACTTGTTTGTGACTCACTGTTGTTTTGTGCTGACCTTATTTATGTTATTGTTATTCTTTTAAATGAAGCGTTAACGTACGCTGTGTCTCCAGCTCTCTACAAAGTCACACTCTGCTCACAGGTGAGTTTAGTTTGCAATAAATATTTGCATGTTGTGTATCGATTTATGCTTTGTCTGTTTCCTTTTCCTGTTGTGAAGACAGCTGAGATGTGTTTGAGGTCCTACTGACCTTCCAGTTTCATTTGTTAATGGTTTGTAAAGCATAGATGTTCCTCACTTTAGACGAAGTCACAAAAATACTGAACTAAGCGGTAACAGTTTGAATTAACAATGACTGATGTGAGCACCGCTCTGCTCGCCATCGCCACCACCAGGATCACTGAAAGCACTGAGCTAACGTACACCTGTGCCACCCTAATCTTAGAAACAATGCATTAAAGCTTTTTCAATAGATAAATAAATATCACACTTCCTTCGACTTTCTTCTTCTGACAGATCTGGCATTGTTACATAATGCATAAATTAATCTGAATTTTAAAAAGAACAAACACAAAAACAATCAAATGAAAAAGAATTGTCTAACAACAGAAGCCTATAGGTTTGTAGAGCTCATTTGGCAAAGCAAATGTATTTGGCACAACACGGCACTCAGATCATGATTTAGCTTGCTAAAGTTGCAGGACAGGTTAAAAAAATGCCAGCCTAAACGACAACACTGCACAAGAACAGGCCCCACGCTCCAAAGCCATCGATCTAGGGAGTTTACAGGAGTCACAGCCGAACATGAATTAGAAGTCCCCAATTCCCACTGGGAGACACTGCTAAGGCCGGCTAACAACAACCTAGGCTGTGGACCTGTGGAAATCTAGATAGATAGTGTGGAATAAGGGAAATATTTTACTGCTACTTATACTTATTATCAGCATTATCATTGCATTAATTAACTTTGCATTAAGTCATGATCATTGCATTAAACCATATAATAATCACTTCATTGAAGCAGTTATTGAAGCTGCTGACATTACATTAAAGTCTGTATTACAGGTGTTATCATAATCACATAATAATCTCTCATTGCAGGCGCAACTGTAATCATGTTATACACATTGCAATTTGGTGCTTATTAAAGAGTTGTGGCTCAGTCAATTAATTAAAAGGATATAAGCTCCGTTGGGCGTGAATGTCCCGGCGAAACATGGAGTAAGTGACTTGGAGCTATGGAAGGTTCAATGCATGCACGCCTACAAAACACATATAATACATATAATCAAGAAGCAGGCTTGAGTGAAGGCCTGAATGTATTCAGCTTCTTGTCACATTTGAGTTTGCCCGGTTACAGGTGACAGAGGAGGTGGCCAGATGACTACCATCCCCAAGGACCATCTGGAGGATGCAGCGAGTGGCCTTATATGGAAAATGTGATAGAGACAGGAACTTCTATGTCTATTTTAGCTTATGAAAATGAATATTTACTGTAACTGACATATCATAATGTTTGTAAACGCATGAGGGGGCGTCAACCCTGATGAATCAAAAGCAATCTGAAGTGTCTTTTTGGGTGGAGTTCTACAACTGATGTTTGGCAGTTCGTACCTCCCCGCATGTGTATTCAATAAACTCTTCCGTTTGATTGCATCCTTCTGGGCCTTTGGTATTTTGTTTTGGATCTCAGTATTTCGAATCGGGACAATAGATAGATAGATAGATAGATAGATAGATAGATAGATAGATAGATAGATAGATAGATAGATTACAATAAAGTTTTTATATTTTTTAAAATATTTTTTCATACAGACAAATATGCCTTCTTTCTATCTGGTCATAAATTGATACAAAGAGCACAATTTGATGATGAGAGGAGCATCAGAACACCCAGAGCCAGATAAAAAGTGCCTGACAGAAAATAAAGGTGGAAAGGCTCTTTCCCTCTCTGCCACCCTCTAACACCTTGGCTATGTTAGCCAAAATAATTATGTGAAATTGCAGGTTGTGGAAATTTCCATTGCTGTTGTAGATTGCAGACAACAAATATTTTCAGGGAGATTGGTCCATGTCATCTCAACCATACAACACCCTCAATAAAGACCAATCAGCGAGCTAAGACAGACAAACAGTGGTTTGGAAGCTGAATTTCACCTGATGAGTGATAGCCAACACAGAGACAACACTGTGTCAGCTGTTCTTTTTGTTTCAAATCAAACAAACGTTCATTTGGGAGCTGTGGACCTGGGAATTAGACCATTCTAATAAAAAGTTAATATTAATAATAAATATGGAAGTCTTACACACTGAGTAAACTTTTAATTATGAACTTATTAACTGTATTTTGTGGAGAATCAAAAACATGGTGGTCTTCATTAAGAAGCTTTCCAGTTTCAAATATCTTCTGGTATTTATCAGCTGTTCCCAGAATTCAACAAGTTATTGGTTCACATTGGTCTCACATTTGCTACACTCTAGCAACTTGTTCTGTTGAGAGAAACTGGTTTTCTGTTTGTCTCTGAGATGTGGTAGCATGGGAATGAAGTCGCACATCTGGCCAAAGAGTTTGAACTATAGTTACTGTTATAAAGACAATTCTATGCCACACAATCCCTACAAGCTCTTATAGCTGATCTAAGATGATTGTGACTAAAATCAGACAGGATTCATTTGTTGTCTACCTGGATCAGTTACATCGTTTATCTTTTCTCTAAGACTTTAAACACTTAACCTGAGCAGGATCATCATTGTCGGGGACTTCAGCATTCATATTGATATTTCATTGGAAATTACTGCTAACGAGGTCCTGTGCATCTTGGAGTGTTTGCGCTTCATTCAGCAGATATCTGGGCCTGCTCATATCGCAGGACACACTTTGGACAGAACTTGTCAGTTTTGATGACAAGTTATGACTTTGTCATTTCTAAGTTTTCTACTTTTTTATTCCTCAGCTTCTCTTGATGATCAGGCTGAACTCCTTCGACACTTTTTTCATGAACGTTGTTATTATACATGTGGTTGCAAAATTAGTCACTGCTCTGCTGTCTCCCTGGTTAAATAGCCAAACTTTGGCCTTCTTGTCAGAAAGCAGAATGACAGTGAAAGACCACAGCTTTCACTGACAGAGACAACATCTTCTAATATTAACATTCTGATTAGCCATAATAAAAAGGTGGGGGAGAATTGTCTCTTCACCACCTCAGCATGAATTGGTAGCCTCTGATGATCGCTGTAATGTTTTTTTTAATCATTTTGTAAATAAGGTGACAGACTTAACATCCAGATTGTCCTTATGGTTTCTCATTTCCCTCAGAGCTCTGAGTCATTCACTTCATTCTCTCCCTCTCTCCATATAATAGATTAGTTAGAAATCTTGCCACCAAACTATTACAAAATTTACATTTTTAAGCAAAATATTAGAGAACGTTGTTGGAAATCAGTTCATATCCTTATTAGATTTTTGTAATGCCAGCTTAGACAAATCATTTCTGTCACGTCTCCAAGCAATACAAAATCCTGCAGCCAGACTCCAGCAAGCAAGCAAGGTCACATTGCACTTATTTGACTGTCTTTAAACTGGCTCCAAGTGGATTTTGAATTCTCAGACTTACACACCGAGCACTAAATGGACAAGCTCCTCTCAAGCTCTTGTTAAACTCACTGAATGTTCACCTTCAAAGTAAAAGTTCTCACTGCAAACGACACAAAAGGTTTCCATTTTTGTGTTGTTTGTAGTGTTTATACACAAATGCAACCATACCTACCATGCAAATTACTGGCAACTGCTACTAGGAACCAAAACACCTACAAGGAGGCTTTCAGGTGGTTCCAAAGTACCCTTGGGCAAGATACTGAACCCCAAGCTGCTCTCCGATGCATCCACTGAGTGTGAATGTTCGATAGAAAGCACTTAGTAGAAAAAGTGGATAAATGAGACATGGGTGAGTTGTAGTGCTTTGATTACTTAGTAGAAATGTGCTACATACGAACCATCAGCACTATATCAATCAATGCAAGCTAGCATCTACCAAACATCACCAGCAACTGTGTACCAACTTTTCACAAAAGACTTTTCCCTGGATGCTCGCTGACTGGTGTCTGTGTGAGCAAGGCCTTAAAGAAACCTCAGACTCCATAGCCTGTATCGCTAATAGCACGGTATCTAATTCTGCACCTTCATCACAATCATACATCGCCTTTAGGCTACTCTACTAGCATTAAAGTTTAACTTTTCTATTCTTGTTTCCTTTTTCTCTGCTCTTTTTGCCTGATGCTGAGCAGTCCAAGTCTCACTGACTGTGAGACTTAGACTGCAGGCAGGCAAACTGGCCCATTTATGGTGTCTTTCTCTGCTAATTAGTGGGACATTCCATAACAGAGGTTATGGGAGCCATTTGCAGCTATTTTTATAAATCTGTGTGACATATTAATTATATATAATAATGCAAATTTCACTGTACACATTACCTTAAATAGGTTCCCAGGTGACCTGGACTTTTACTGTTATTGATCTGTCAGCTATGATGGAGGCACAGTTTAGGATTCTGATACTTATAACTGAGACAGTCCAGCTCCACACTGGTAATACCCTGTCTAGACTGTAGAAGCTTTAGCTTTAGTCATGTTCACTCTTTTTTCATTCTGAGCAGTAGCAGTTTAGGCATCAAGGAACAGGCAGCGGTAACTCAGTTAGCAAGGTCTTGCTACATCCTTGTGTGATTACCGATTCTGTTGTGTTGTTCAGTAAAGGTTCACGCTGAACAGACAGTTCAGTCTTAATGAGCTGGAGGGCCACTGTTCAGCATCTGTAAGAGACAGGTAAAATCATAGCAAAGAGCTGCAGGAGGAATAAAGACAAAGATGCTGTGACCTGTCTTTATTTGCCCTCTTCTCTTCTCTCTTGATTGCTTTGTTTTAGAAATAGCTGACCCTGGCACTAATTAGAGATGCATGTGTTTCTGCTCAGGGTCACTCTTAAATAAATGTTCTCTTAAATGTGGTCACAATGTCAATGAGTGGCGCAAAACAGTTTTTCAAAGGCTGCATGCTGTCAGTATGCTATCTAGTCAATTGTGCAGAAAAAGACTTGATTTCCACCAACCCACTTTTTTGCACAGATGCTGAAAACTGATTCAAACTAGTTGTGCTAATGCTGAAACAGGACAGAGAGTGAACAACTGAGGGGAGTAGAAACAGGAATAAAGAACACAATTAAATCAAAGCAGCAACAAAAGTCAACACTATAAAGATGAAACACATCAGAAGAATAATGAAGAAAGACTCCACAAATGTGATTTGCAGAATTTTATGACAGGTAGCCTTCTGAAATAAGACAGTTGTGTTTCCTCCTGAAATCACATTGGGATCTGTCACTCGTTAGTGTAAAACACTAAAATCCAAATGTTAGTATTAGTATTAAACATTAAGGTGGCACATCCAGGGTTCATCCTGTCTCTTACTGGGCTAGGATGTAGTGGCTATAGAATGTAAAGGAATTGCAGTTTTCCCCACACCATTGTCTTCATTTATCAGCCATGTTATACTGGCTGAGAGAACTTTGAATGATTGGCTCACAGAAGGCAGGCAAGAAAATGACTGGACTAGAATAATGATGTCATTATTCAGTTTGACAGTGTGGGGAAAAGATGTGATTTAAACAGATTAATGGCTGAACACCTAGACCAGTGGTTCCCAAACTTTTTTTGCTGGGCCCCCCTTGTTTAACAAGAAAAATGTTCGCGCCCCCCCACCCCCGCGCGTGCACGCGCGCACGCACACACACGCACAAACACATCCTTCAACCACACACGCCCATATTTTGCTCCATTGCGGTTTATTTCACACCTCAAACATTTATTAAACAATTAAGCAAATACAAATAATCTGCAATAAATTACAGGTAGTAAGAAAATAAACTACCAACTCTTTTACGCTCCGTCCGCACCTACACGGGTATTTTTGAACGCGCAGCTGTTTCGGGCACATGTAAACGGCGTATCGAATCACCGAGAACGGAGAGTTTTTAAAACTCCTTTTTTTGCGTTTACGTGTGGACAAGGAATACAGAGTTTGTCACGCAATGTAGGTATGTGCCTTTTTCACGTCACACTGTGCGTCACGTTATTGTTTACATGAGATGAATTGCAGATAGAGACAAAATACTGTTAATCTGACTCTGCAGGTTTTACACGCTTACATATACAGGCCATTACTGTCCCTGCATTTAGAAAGGCAGAGGCATCACGGTGTAATTATTTTACATGTAGTTGTTTTTTTTCCTGTGTAATAATGTTCAACATTGCTATCAATACATTTTTCAAAAAAACCCTCTACAAAATGGGTTCAAAAACATAAACAACTGTGGGATACTGTTTGTCCGTGATTTGAACAGCCCAGCGCTGCTCCCGATGTAGGGAAAACTAATTCTGCAGGGAGACCTACCTCAGCACTTGTGCAGGTGAAACCAAAGGGAAGATATGCTTCACCATATTTTCTAGTCTTTGGCTTAGAATGAAGTTGGTTTGGAAACATATTCAGCGATGCTTCATCTCCTGCTTTGCGTTTGTGTGGGCGCCCCGTGCTAGCAGTGTCCAAACGTTGTTTTTGTTTTTGTTTTTTTCCCCTTTTCATGCCGCGCCCCCCCTGCAATAGCTCTGCGCCCCCCCTAGGGGGCGGGCCCCACACTTTGGGAACCACTGACCTAGACAGAAGGGAGGTGGGTAATTACAGATCTTACTTATTGAACTTTCATATAAAAAAATTCCCAGCTCGCCCCTGCGGGTGGTCTATTCTCCAAGCTCGGGTCCTCTACCAGAGGCCTGGGAGCTTGAGGGTCCTGCGCAGTATCTTAGCCACCACCATTTTGTCCGTCTGTATCTGGAAGTCCCACAGGATCTTAGCTCGGTCATTCTCCACCACCCTTGGGGGCGTCTCCCATTTTGACCTCGGGACTTCCAGCCCATACTCGGCACAGATGTTCCTGTACACTATGCCGGCCACTTGGTTATGGCGTTCCATGTATGCCTTGCCTGCTAGCATCTTGCACCCTGCTGTTATGTGCTGGATTGTCTCAGGGGCATCTTTACACAGCCTGCACCTGGGGTCTTGCCTGGTGTGATAGACCCCAGCCTCTATGGATCTTGTACTCAGAGCTTGTTCTTGTGCTGCCATGATTAGTGCCTCTGTGCTGTCTTTCAGTCCAGCTTTGTCCAGCCACTGGTAGGATTTCTGGATATCAGCCACCTCTTCTATCTGCCGGTGGTACATACTGTGCAGGGGCCTGTCCTTCCATGATGGTTCCTCCCTTTCTTGGGTTTCTGGTGCCTGAGGTATTCACTGAGCACTCGGTCAGTTGGGGCCATCATACTGATGTATTCGTGGATGTTCGTTGTCTCATCCTGGACTGTGGTGCTGACACTCACCAGTCCCCGGCCTCCTTCCTTCTGCTTAGCGTACAGCCTCAGGGTGCTGGACTTGGGGTGAAACCCTTCATGCATGGTCAGGAGCTTCCTGGTCTTGATGTCAGTGGCTTCTAACGTTTTTGGGTATACTGAGACAGCAATTTTCAATTTTCAATGTAACTGGAAGCCATTTTTAAGATCAATATCTAGTTCTTATAGTATTACAATGATTACACATTCGGACTGAAATAAAAAATTATTTAGTCAATATTTACCAGCGACCAGTCCAGGATGTACCCTGCCTCTCGTTCTATGGTAGCCAGGATGCCCTCCAGCCCCCCCGTGACCCTGACATGAAGAAGTGGAGATGGATGGATGGATTTAATGTTGTAGAAAAATACTTTACTTTTGATGGGCATTAAATGTGTGTGGACAGTTATAGAGGCTCAAACAGAAAATACATAATGAAACTCTTTGAGTGCTCATTAAGAGGTTAGAAAGTGTTTTATATGTACCTGTCCATTTACCATTTAACATTTATATGAAGCTTATGCGTACATTCAATAAGGAATATGTGTAATCAGTCATCTGCCTGCATTCCTGGGTGTTAGTCTGCTCTTCTGTTCTCTGTATCACTCTCTCTTTCCCACACTGTCAGTCTCAGTGCTGTTATGGATGGCATCCTGTGCAATAGTGTTATGTGTGGAATAAGGTTTTATTTATTATACTGACGGATTGTGTTCTAACTCATTTTTATAATTATATTTAAACTTTTCTTTCTTGACACTGCAGGGACTGCACCTAATTTCATTGTACTTGTTACAATGACAATAAATAGATTCTGATTTTGTTATCATTATTCTAGTCCAATCATCTTCTTCTGCCTTCTTTGGGCCAATCAGCCTCCACTTTGCGTAGTTAAGGTCTGTGCTCTCCGTCATTCGCCCTTTCAGAATCCCAAAGGATCAGTATTTCCTTTAATATGTAATGTTTCTTGTTTTGTTTATGCAATGTAAACAAGTAAGAGAGCAGCCCAAAGCCCAAAGCTCTTTCTAAAAGTAGGAGGGCTCTGTATCTATCATACCCAGTATTTCTGTGTTAAACTAACACAGACTATTCTATAAATCATTAAACTTTAAAAATAACAGCCTCATGGAGTATTTTCATGAAGCAAAAAGGCTGACAGACCTTTTCTGTGACCTGCTTGGTAAGCAGGAAGTTATTAGTCTTGCAGCACTGGCAGTGTTTAGTACCTGCTTCAACCATTTCGCAGCACGCACCGGGGAAATTGGGTTTATTTATTCCAACTTTGATATAAAAAGAAAAGCCAGAGGCGTTTGTTTAGCTAAAGCAGTGAGTCAGGTAGTGACACCAGAGATGGTGTGCAAGTGCGTGTGAGTAAACGCAGTAGTTTAAGGAGGAAACAATCTGCAGGTCAAAAGCATGCATGCCAGCTCTGTATCTCAGTCTGAGGTGTCCTTTTAACTGTATGCTACATGGATCATAGCATCTACAAAGCCGGGGCCTCGGGAGAACGGGATGACACCCAGCAGTGGCAGGAGAGGGGCTGAGGCCAGGGAAGAATGAGACAAGAAATGTGTTTACCCAGCCCAAATGATGCGCAGCTGAAAATGAAAGCTTGAAGGACACTGGGATGAGAGCTGCAGTGCACTTTTAGCTGAGTGAACCTGAATAGAGATGAGAAGAAAGCACGAAGGGGATTAAAGCCTATCGACCAGTTGACATAGTTGCCTCTTATATTACATGAAGACATGTGTGCTTCTGCTGTGCTGCTGACAGGCAGCAATGACATGTAGCCAGGGGGTGGAGGAGGAGAAGAAGGAAGAGGTAGTAATACTCAAGGAAGGCCAGGCATGTAGAGTCGTCTTGGCAGATCAGTTTGGAGCTCTAAGCAAGCACAACCTACATCTTCCCAAAACGAATTTAGTAAAAAGCCTAAAATTTTACTAAAAAGAAAACTTGTGGGAGTAATTGAGCATTTCCTGAAATGTTGTTTAATCAAATCAGATAAAGTAAAAATCATATTAAAGCATAATGAGTCAAATATAAACATGTACTTAGTCTAAAATTCTGCCAAGGTAAACAGCTGAAATACATGTTACAAAGCATGAATAATGTGCACTGTGTAGTTTCCAAGAGTAGAATAGGCTGACGCTCTTGCTCTCCTCAGTTTGCAGAGGACGTAGAGTCGTTGTTGGGCTTTACTGACCAGTGATGCTGTGTCCTTTGACCAGGAAAGATCTTCTGAGATGTGCACACCCAGAAACTGCTGTTTACCCTCTCCACAGCAGCACCATTGATGGTTAGTGGGGTGTGCAGGGTGTGAGTTCTCCTGAAGTCTATGATGATCTCCTCAGTCTTCTCCACATTTTGGGACCGGTTGTTGTTGCTGCACCACTCGGCCAGATGGTTAACTTCACTCCTGTAGTAGGTCTCATCTTTGTTGCTGATGTGACCTACCACAGTTGTGTCGTCTGCAAACTTGATGAAAAGGTTGGAGCTGTGTGATGGTGCACAGTCGTGGGTCAGCAGGTTGAAGAGCAGGGGGCTCACACACATCCTTGGGGAGCCCCCGTATTCAGTGTTCTTGTGCTGGAGGTGTTGCTGCCGACCCGTACTGTCTGCTGTCTTCCTGTCAGGAAAGCAGCTAGTTACACAGTGAGGTGCTGATCCCCAGCAGATCCAGTTCGTGAATGTAAAATGGAGAGAATGTTGTCTCTCTTCTGGTTCCATTTGATGCTTGAGCAGCACTGTATCGATGTCTCTGCATATTCTTATTGTGCCAGTGCCTTACCACACACTGTAAAACTACAGCCTGTGGGCTTTTGTATATTTTTGGGTACTTTTATTTTGTACATTGAGTGTAATTAACATATTGCTTCATTGCTATGCAGTGCAAAGCAATGCTCCTGTAATTCAGTTAAAGGGGCAGTACTGTAAAAACTAATCTACCATAGTTCATGGTTTATTTATGATTTCTGATAGAAATGTGCACCTTGATGATAGAATAAGCTGATTGTGATTTAAAGATTGCATTCATGATTAAGATGCACTGTATAGACCAGTGGTTCCCAAAGTGTGGGGCCCGCCCCCTAGGGGGGGCGCAGAGCTATTGCAGGGGGGGCGCGGCATGAAAAGGGGAAAAAAACAAAAACAAAAACAACGTTTGGACACTGCTAGCACGGGGCGCCCACACAAACGCAAAGCAGGAGATGAAGCATCGCTGAATATGTTTCCAAACCAACTTCATTCTAAGCCAAAGACTAGAAAATATGGTGAAGCATATCTTCCCTTTGGTTTCACCTGCACAAGTGCTGAGGTAGGTCTCCCTGCAGAATTAGTTTTCCCTACATCGGGAGCAGCGCTGGGCTGTTCAAATCACGGACAAACAGTATCCCACAGTTGTTTATGTTTTTGAACCCATTTTGTAGAGGGTTTTTTTGAAAAATGTATTGATAGCAATGTTGAACATTATTACACAGGAAAAAAAACAACTACATGTAAAATAATTACACCGTGATGCCTCTGCCTTTCTAAATGCAGGGACAGTAATGGCCTGTATATGTAAGCGTGTAAAACCTGCAGAGTCAGATTAACAGTATTTTGTCTCTATCTGCAATTCATCTCATGTAAACAATAACGTGACGCACAGTGTGACGTGAAAAAGGCACATACCTACATTGCGTGACAAACTCTGTATTCCTTGTCCACACGTAAACGCAAAAAAAGGAGTTTTAAAAACTCTCCGTTCTCGGTGATTCGATACGCCGTTTACATGTGCCCGAAACAGCTGCGCGTTCAAAAATACCCGTGTAGGTGCGGACGGAGCGTAAAAGAGTTGGTAGTTTATTTTCTTACTACCTGTAATTTATTGCAGATTATTTGTATTTGCTTAATTGTTTAATAAATGTTTGAGGTGTGAAATAAACCGCAATGGAGCAAAATATGGGCGTGTGTGGTTGAAGGATGTGTTTGTGCGTGTGTGTGCGTGCGCGCGTGCACGCGCGGGGTGGGGGGCGCGAACATTTTTCTTGTTAAACAAGGGGGGCCCAGCAAAAAAAGTTTGGGAACCACTGGTATAGACTATGAGTAGAAATGAAACCTAATGTTTTGTGCTTGTTTTGTTATAGCACTTAGATTATTTAAATATGGCCATATATATCACTAGAATGTGTACTAGTAATAGCCCTGTTGTTTACAGGCTAGGTTTTTTTGTGGGATCGTGACACCTGGATTTCTTCCTGAGGAGGAAGATGGCGAGCCTTTCCCTTTGAACCGAACCACAGCCATTCCGAGTTGGCCCAGAAGGGCAGGTTGCTCTTCTCTCATGAACAATTGCAACAGTGCGGTAGGACGAAATCGCACCTATCACAGACTTTTGACCTTTTGGATTTGACTTGACGGAACACTGACTATTAAGCCGGCAAGACTGACATATCTGAGTTCAGATAGGATTCTGGTTACTATTATTATTGCTGTTGTTGTATTTTATTTTATGTTTCATTCCTGTTTATGAAGTGCTGTTTAATTGTTGCTATATAGTTCAATACAATTCAAAGCAACTTTACCTGTGGCTCCACTCATTCTTCTGTACGCAACTCACTTTATCCCTCCTACGAATCTAGGTATTGGCCCATTCTCTCCATCTTACTTTAACTTCCCCTACCCTATCCTGTACTTGGCTACACTTACAGAGCCGTACCCCTCCTTCACCTGGCCCGGTCAGACCACCTCTCTCTGCTCCTCATCCCCCCTTAGCCAGCAAACAAAGCCCATAAAGAGGACCATCATCACCTGGGGACACCCTCCCCCGACTGCTGGACTGCTTCCACACAGTGGGATGCCTTCTACAATGAAGATCTGGCAACATTCACAGATACGGTACTGTCTTACATCAAGTCCTGTATTGGGAACATCACTGTGGAAAAGCGCATCAGGGTGTTTTCGAACCAGAAACCCTGGATGACGAGCCAGGTCAGTATGCTCTTCCGAGCCCATGATACAGTCTTCTGGTAGGGTGACAGGGCATTTTACAGCAACATACAGCATCAGGACTTTCAAAGCAGAATACAAGAGGAGAATAGAGGAACATCTCAACGACGCCGGACATGTGTGGCAGGGCATACAGACTGTTACCAACTAGTGATTGATTTTTAGTTCGAGGAAAAACGCTGAATAACCTTTAAACGTTTGGTGCAAGTTTTAGATATGAACCTGGGATTTCTCTGTCAATTTTAAAGTTTGAATTTTCCCTTTTCACTCTTGTGCTCCCTCTCACTCATTCCCAAGAGTCCTTTTCCCATTTTGAATTATTCTATTGTTCCATTTACTCATATTATCTTCAGGTCTTGTCAGAGTCTAAATTAGCCACATACTGCACCAGAAATCCCCCTGACAAGAATGTGGCTTGACACCCTACAATTATCCTTTCACGGTTATGGCAACTGAGTCTTAATGTTTCTCTGGAAATAGAAACTATTTTAAATTTCCACATATATCCTCAGCCCACAGCAGCTATAATAATATGTAAGTAAATAAGTCAACCATAAGTTCTCCAGTGCTGCTACAGACACCACTGTGTTCTTCTTTGTGTGATAACATTCACCTCAAAGGCACACACAGTGTTGTTTGATGAAGGAGGGCAGAGATTCGTCCTTCACAGATACCCCTGTATTGACGTAACAATGGACAGAATATTACTCAGTGACAACACCCCTTCATCAGGCTGCTGGCAAGCAGGAAATCCTCCATGTGAAGGTTATACACATTACAACATTCACAAGAAAAACTGACTTCTCTCCCTGGCTGCTCTGGAAGCAGTGCACCTAAGCAAAGTATCAAAAGACAAACACAATATGCTGTTTGCTTTCTTATATTGGCAATAACTTTGCCTTTTTAAAGAGGATTTGCTGATGCGTAGGTTTGTCCTTCATTGTCAGAAAATTTGCAAGCATCCTTTGTTATTTCTAAACAACCTTTACAACGTTTACAATTCAACCTTTATTCCAAAACTTCAAAGTTAGCACTGTAAATACTCAAAGTGCAGCTGCTCACAGTGCTGGAACAGTTCTGGTGCTCCTTGGTGTTGGGCGGTTGCTCATTGGTGGGAGAAACATCATTCTTGCAAATTATATTTCCCCATTTGACGTTCTGATTCTGGTACTGGAAAGCACTGAAGAAGAAATGTGCAACTGAGCTGACATCTGATGACTTTGATGCCGATCTGTCCTATGAATAAGGACATCAGGTCTGTGTAAAATGTGTGATCCCTCAGGGGTTCCTGTATTAACAGTGAGCTTACCACATCATCATCTACTGCATCATTTAACCTGACCTGACCCAACCAGTCGCAGCAGATGGCCCCGCCCCTCTCTGAGCCTGGTCCTACTGGAGCTTTCTGCCTGTTAAAACTGAGTTTTTCCTTCCCACTGTCCTCAAGTGCTCAAAGGGGGTCATTTGATAGCTGGGGTACAATATAAGGTCACTGTTGTTGTGATTTGGCACTATATAAACAAAAACTAGAGGAATTGAATTCAAGAACTAAATAAAATAAAAGCTCAAAAGCAAAAAAGTAATAAAAGATTAATTTACCGAAACAATGACCAGCAGTCTATTTTTGTAAAATTAAATGTTTTTAGGAAATCATGAGACATAGAGGGGTTTTATAGTTCCCATGCGTCAAAACAGGATGTGTACTGTGATTAAAGTGGTGGGTAGGCTCTTTACATTCTGAGAGAAGCCAATTCAGTTGTTGTTTTGAAACTGTCATTTTTAGCATCCATGGATGTTAAAATCTGTTGATGTTATCTGAACTGAGCAGTAAATCAGATCAAACCTCTGAGAAGTGTTAGAGACCTATGTTTAATAATCCACATTTAACTGGTTTAGTCTTTGGTGCAGTTGAGAGTGCTATATTCTTCTCTCTGTGAATTTTTATGCTTAAATCCTTTTTTGCTAATTGTTTGGTTTGTTCTTTAAAGTCTGGGAGAAAACACCAAGAGGATGGGGTTGTGGAGAGTTAGAAAAGAGACAGAGAGGTGTAAGACTGTGACTCTACTTCCTGGCCCCAACTCTGGACATTCTTTTGTTTAGCTTACGAGGGAGCAATCCACAGAATAAAAAGGGAAGTGGTAAGTGCAACCAACTGGTACTAATGGGAGGATTTCTTCAGCCTTAAGAAAAAACTCTAGAAATGAGCAAATGAGCAGATTCTACTTTCTAGGAAGCTCAGATCTTTGAATGTGTACAGAAAGATGTTAGAATAATTTCTAATAATAAGATCTTCCAGCAGTCTGTGCTAACAAGTGCCATCTACTCTGCTGTTGTCTGTTGGGAGGCAGGATTAGTGGCAGAGATCCCAGCAGGGCTGGAACCACCACTGAGGAGTGAGGGACAGGGACACTGAACAAACCTCCATCAGGGACGAACCAACAAATCAGCTCCACAACTCTGTGACAGCAGAGCTCCTTCGGCCTCAGGATGATTTGATGTTGCTGCCATAAAAAATGATTCTTACCGTTCTATATCAAACTGTTTAGTAACTCTTTGTTCCATAACAGGGGAACACAACTGTACGATGTGGGATGGACTCACATGTTTCTGACCACTTCTGGCTTCGGAACTTTTTGGGTGGATAGTGACATCAATCCAAACACCAAGAAGAAAGATGGAGGAATGGCAATCAGAGACATAAGGAGTGGGCCATATATTGAACTGACAGATGCTGAACGTGACGTTCAACGTAGATTCTTGTCTCTTATTTTTGTTGGGTATTTACATTCAACAGTCAACTGATGCAGAGGTAACGTGTCATCACTCATTTCTCTGAACAAATTCTGTGAACACACCATCTTACCAGTGAGGAATGTATCTAGTTTGCTTATGAACGTTGAGCCTCAGATGACTAGTAACCTGAAAAGACTTAATAAAAAGAAGAAAGCTTCCAGATTTTTGGACAGGTAAGAACTAAGGGTGCAGCTGAAGAAATGCAAGGACACCTACAGAAGGAAGCTGGAGGTCAGATTCAAGCCGAACAGCCATGAGGGATGTGTGGAGTGTAATGAATGACCTGGTTTAAAGTGCTAGACAACACTTGGCAGCTTGGAGAGAACAAATGAGACAAACAGATTTAGTTCACATCCCTGCTGCCTCCTCCACCACACACTTATTACCTTCAGTGATTTTGCACTTCACCCTTTCTTCACCCCAAGTGAACTCTGTGGATCAGATCACCAACATCTGATAAACACTTCTTGCTTCACTGTGACTTGTGGCCAGGTTAGGAAACAACTGGGGAGTCTACACCAGAGCAGGGCTGCTGGCATCAGCCCCAAGGTTCTGAGGACCTGTGCTAGTCAGTTATCTGTGATCCTGAGTCACATTTGCAATCTGACTCTGAAGCAGAAGAAGATACAGTGATGTGGGAAACATTTACTCTATTCAATTCAGCTTTATTTGTAAAGCGCCAAAAGTCACAACAACAGTCACCTCATGGCACTTTATAATGTAAGGTAGACCCCATAATAATACATACAGAGAGAAACACAACAATCATATGACCCCCTATGAGCAAGCACTTTGGCGACAGTAGGAAGGAAAAACTCCCTTTTAACAGGAAAAAACCTCCAGCAGAACCAGGCTCAGGGAGGGGCGGGGCCATCTGCTGCGACCGGTTGCGGTGAGAGAATGAAGACAGGATAAAGACATGCTGTGGAAGAGAACTAGGGTCACCCGATCCAGCCCTAACTTTCCTTTTTGCTAAGCCTAATCTTGAAAGTAGAGATAGTGTCTGTCTCCTGAATCCAAACTGGAAGCTGGTTCCACAGAAGAGGGGCCTGAAAACTGAAGGCTCTGCCTCCCATTCTACTTTTAAATACTCTAGGAACAACAAGTAGGCCTGCAGTGTGAGAGCGAAGTGCTCTAATAGGGTGATATGGTACTACAAGGTCATTAAGATAAGATGGGGCCTGATTATTTAAGACCTTGTATGTGAGGAGCAGGATTTTGAATTCAATTCTGGATTTAACAGGAAGCCAATGAAGGGAAGCCAAAACAGGAGAAATCTGCTCTCTCTTTCTAGTCCCTGTCAGGACTCTTGCTGCAGCATTTTGGATCAGCTGAAGACTTTTCAGTGAGTTTTTAGGACATCCTGATAATAAAGAATTACAGTAGTCCAGCCTGGAAGTAATAAATGCATGAACTAGTTTTTCAGCGTCACTCTGAGACAGGATATTTCTAATTTTAGAGATGTTGCACAAATGGAAGAAAGCAGTCTTACATATTTGTTTAATATGTGCGTTGAAGGACATGTCCTGGTCAAAAATGACTCCAAGGTTCCTCACAGTGTTACTGGAGGCCAAGGTAATGCCATCCAGAGTAAGAATCTGCTTAGATACCATATTTCTAAGATTTTCAGGGCCGAGTACAATAACCTCAGTTTGATCTGAATTAAGAAGCAGAAAGTTAGCGGCTCTGACCAGTAGGCAATGGGTGAAGTGTCTTGCCCAAGGACACAACGACGGAGACTGTCCAAGCCGGGGCTCAAACCGGCAACCTTCCAATTACAAGGCGAACTCCCAACTCTTGAGCCACGATCGCCCCGATAGAGCTGGGTGTCATCTGCATAGCAGTGAAAATGTATGCTATGTTTTCTAATGATGCTGCCTAAGGGAAGCATGTATAATGTAAACAGAATTGGTCCTAGCACTGAACCCTGTGGAACTCCATAATTGACCTTAGTGTGTGAAGAGGACTCTCCATTTACATGTACAAATTGGAGTCTATTAGATAGATATGATACAAACCACTGCAGCGCAGTACCTGTAATACCTACAGCATGTTCTAATCGCTCTAATAGGATATTATGATCAACAGTATCGAACGCTGCACTGAGGTCTAGCAGGACAAGCACAGAGATGAGTCCACTGTCAGAGGCCATAAGAAGATCATTTGTAACCTTCACTAAAGCTGTTTCTGTGCTGTGATGAGCTCTGAAACCTGACTGAAACTCTTCAAATAAGCCATTCCTCTGCAGGTGATCTGTTAGCTGTTTGACAACTACTCTTTCAAGGATGTTTGATATGAAAGGAAGGTTGGAGATTGGCCTATAATTAGCTAAGACAGCTGGGTCAAGTGTGTATGTTTCCTTTTGTCCTGTCCTATTGACCATCTGACCTCACATCCCATGAAGAAACCAGTTTTGGCCCAGCTGAGACAGCAGGTGAAAATATGTCTTGATCCCCTGCAGTTTGCATACAGCCCAAACCTGTGAGTGGATGATATAAACATCTACATGCTGCAGCTTACTGTCTAGATGAGAGTAATGGCTACACAATGACGTCACCTTCTTTGAGTTCCTAGTCCTTGTACACCTCAGAATGTCAGTACAGTTCTGGGTTATGACATCTACATAAATACACTAACAATTCTGCAGTGGTTGGAATTATAAGTAAAGGTCAAGAGGAGGAATACTGAGCATTAGGGGGGGATCCTAGGAGAAAGCCACATGGAATAGTGGCTGTACATGTTACACTCTGAAACAGGAAGAAATCAATAAAGATGCTCAGACATGATGCCTCTCTTTCAGCAGCTTCATTGAGAATTGGGTATCATGGCCAGAGCTCCCCCTTCTGGCAGCTGCAGGCATAACTAATCAATCACATTGATCTTTTGTCAGAAAGGCTCAACAAGAAAACTCATGGACTGAATTAAGACAAGCAGTATTCACAGGCAGTATTCTTATTCTTACTGGTGTATCAAGGATTAGTATCGGCACTAGTGACACCAACAGACTGAAAAAGCCTCATGGGAAAGGCTGACTCTGTGACTGGTTGCAAACTAGACAGTTTAGAAGCTGGGAGCCACTGAGCAAACTGTTATTCACCATGGATGATCGAGACAGCGGAGCACTTTTTCTGATGTATTGATGCAGCTTCCCTCAACAAAACAATATATTAGTGTCAAAGCAGAGAATAATCTCCCAGATAATACTAATATATATTGATGAATATTATTATTAAGTGTATTACTATTGAATTCAATTGTCTATTCAGTTTAATCCAGTTTTATTTACGTGCCATTCACAACAATTGTTGGTGAAGCTGAAGCTGGCTGGAAGCTTTCACACCTGTGCTGAATCCGTTTGTTATTTCGAGTACTTAGCCTCTGGGTAGACAGTCAATCCCTCCAGATCGTCTCATCTCCGTCAGTGGTGTGGCTTCTCATGAAAACTTGTGTTACCAGCTCCCACAGTTCCCTAACTCCTTGTCCCCATCTGTTCCGCAGTTCCTTGTTGAAACCGAGCTTATCTCTTGCTGTTATGACTTAGCTATTTCTCCAAGGAGCTCGGTAGCCAACACCTGCCAACTCTCCACTGCCAGATACTTTGTCTCACTGGAAATCCGCTCACCAATAAACCACCAGATCTGACCACATTTTCATTCTGATGTTGGCCTGGAATAACCTGCCTCTGTTTTCTCAGAGTTTCACCTCTCACTCCCACTCCACTGGTTCCCCAAGACCATTCACATAGTGTCCAAGAAACCTAAATTGTAAGTTGTGATTTGTTGTGTTTTGTATGTACATGGTGGTTGTAATGGCTGTACTATTAGGCACGATCTGATATCGTCGTGTTGGTGTTGTTCCCAGATCATCATAGTAAATGTTTTGCAGGATCAACATTGGAAGTGACCAATCAGAATGTTGTCACGTCATACTTTTGCAACTTCGGGAAAAACCGCCGTAAAACAAAAAACTGTACTTAAGCTGCGAGAAACCGCCTTTGTCCGCCGATCAATGGACCCTGACCCTAACCCTTTAATAAACGGTAAGCAGAACTGATATTGTCCTTGCAACACTGGAATTTCATAAATGCACGAATGGCTTGGCACGCCAAAGAATAACGTCACAACATTCTGATTGGTCACTTGCAATGCTGGAACAACATTTTCATGAAGATCTGGGAACAACACCAACACGACAATATCAGATCATCCTACTATTAGCATCTTGGACTTAAAGTCCAGAACAAATTTTGTCTTTGGGAACAATAAAATTAAAGTAACTGTTTAAACTGCTTTCATTGTGCCAAGTCTGTCTTTTGACCTCTGTGTTAAATACGACAGCTACAGTATTCAGGCCAATACACACAGAAGGCATTGTGTAAAAACAACAAAATTCTGAATTTTACAGATCCAAATTTGATGTTACATTTTTGTGGAAAATTTGTCCTCAAAAACTGGATTGTAAAAGAAAATGAAGCCATTTGTACTCGAGACCACATCTGGGGAGGAGCTAAGAGAGCCGGAGCACTGTGTAGCTGTGTGTCTGAGGTAAAATGGCAACATTTTAGTATTTCCATATCATTGTATATTCATATACAATTCAAAATATTCACACTGACTTTATGGATCCAGTGTAAAAAGGCCTTTATATACATATATATGTAAATTCCCCTCTCGCCCCTGCGGGCGGTCTATCCTTCAAGCTCGGGTCCTCTACCAGAGGCCTGGGAGCTTGAGGGTCCTGCACAGTATCTTAGCTGTTCCCAGGACTGCGCTCTTCTGGACAGAGATCTCTGATGTTGTTCCTGGGATCTGCTGGAGCCACTCGCCTAGTTTAGGAGTCACTGCATCTAGTGCTCTGGTTACCACTGGGACCACTGTTACCTTCACCCTCCACATCTTTTTCAGCTCTTCTCTGAGCCCTTGGTATTTCTCCAGCTTTTCGTGTTCCTTCTTCCTGATGTTGCTGTCATTCGGGACCGCTACATCGATCACTACGGCCGTCTTCTCCTGTTTGTCTACCACCACTATGTCCGGTTGGTTAGCCACCACCAGTTTGTCTGTCTGTATCAGGAAGTCCCACAGGATTTTAGCTCGGTCATTCTCCACCACCCTTGGGGGTGTCTCCCATTTTGACTTCCAGGCCGTTTTCGGCACAGATGTTTCTGTATACTATGCCGGCCACTTGATTATGGCATTTGGTCAAGTGTTTGGTCACGCTCATACATTGGCTGTATACATTTTTATACAAGGTGGGGAAATCTAACATTGTCATGAAATTCTATGCTTTATCTTTACATTTGTATCATTTTTGACCCATGCTGTCCTGTGCTACTCTTTCATTCATTAGATTTTTGGAATCATTTTGTGGTTGGCCATTAACGGGTACAGGTAATTTAACTATGCTTCACCCAAACAATGACCAGGATAAAGCATAATTCAATATGAAGCAGTTAAGCATGCATGTACCACTGGGACTTCTTACGCCAGAAGTTTTAAACCATTGTACTGCAACGGATGGTTGCATTTCTTAATGCTAATGGTGATGAAAATATACAGTAGCTGCAAATAAGATGAACCAAATCTAAAGGTGAAGGTATTTTTACACTCTGATATTGTCTTCATTGACATCCTTCCCTCTCAACTCTACTATCTTCCATCCACTCCGTCACATGTATGCTTCCCACCTACACTCACCTCCTTGGTTCCTACTACACATTTGCTCCTCCTACACCACCCTCCTTTTAGCTGATAGTCTGACTTTCTCAAGAGACCTTGTATTTATCTATTAATGGCTAACTAAATTGTGAACCAGAACCCATAAGCATGATACATGACTTTATAACAATCAGTCTTCCATCTCTCTTTCAGAATCAGAACAGAATATCCAGGATGCAGAATAATCCCTAAGGAAATTGTTACGATCCTGGGTCTTTTGACCCAGCATTTTGAGTTTTAGTTTACTTTGATGTTTATGGTTTGTTTAAGTTGATTAGCTTATCGAAGTTCATTTGCTTGTTAGTTTCCCCTTGTATTTTCAACTCCTGTTAAACTAGGGGTCAGGGTAGACTACCCGAGTCTCCAAAGCTGTGCAGCGATTATTCTGCCCTTTTGAACACGCCACAGCTTTCTATCTACAAATTGAGTCTGATAGGGGGTCGAATTACCCAGTGTGATCTGGTCTCTCTGGGAGTCTCTGATGTGAGACTGGTTTCTCATGAGACTTTCAGAAAGCAGGCCTACGTTGTAAGATCTTGGTGTCTGGGCTTGTCCATTTATGATACCAGGATCTTTCATGTTCCTCACCCAGACTCTCTACCTGGTTGGAGTTCTTGTCTTCTCTTTGTGTTGTGACGTGTGTTGTACCTGGAAGCTTTCTTCTCTTTGATGTCCTGATCTTTTCTGCAGAATGCCTGAAGATCAGGCCAGCCCGGTTTAAGCTTTAAGTAGTGTTGTCCTGATGTTGTATCCTATCCTGCTGATCCCTGCAGCAAGGGAGTGGCTTTTTAGGCCATGAGAGCCTACTATGGATCCTCCACCTCAGTATAGATTTAACCATTTCAACTGCTCTCTCAGCCTCTCCTCGAGTCATTACTTTGCAGGTGGTGTGGACTACTGGTTGTATGTGTGAAGTCATAATCCCTAGCAAAGGCTGGAAACTCCCCCGATGCGAACTGAGGACCGTTGTCTATGGCAACCGTTTCTGGGACCCCATGCCTTGCAAAACTGGACTTCTTTTGTCCAACATCTCATCTTGCATGGTTGCAGGAATGACGAGCCTCTTCCCTTTCATTAGCAGTCCGCCTGCCACCAGCAGACAGCCAGTAAGGCTGAAGTTAAGGCGGAAGGGCCTTCCTACTAAGTAGCCAGCCACCTTCCACCAAGTGCTTCAACCTAATGTAAACATCATCCCTGTCCTGAGCAGTCTTGATCTACTCCAATCTCTGCTGTGATGCCGGCACCTGCTCCGCAACTAGGCTGACAGAAGCACTTACATACATTCCAGCTGTGTGTCTTCTGCCGTGGGTAGAGATTGCCTCGGTGCTCTGGACAGTGTATCGGCCATGAGTAGTTTCTTTCCTGTTATATGTTTAATATTGTATGTGATCGTGATCCATGCCTATTAGATATGACTGATAAAGTTCACATGCCCATGTTAATGCGAGCATTTCCTTTTTGCTTTGTGTGTATCTGCGCTCCAACATGCTGGATGATATGAAGGCAACCTGACGCCATTCTGCTGCAATGTTGTTTCTGAGTTCAAACCCCTTTAAACCCGAAGGTGGAAGCATCAGCGGCCACTCCTGTGTCTCTGTTCACACAGCACTGTGCCAGGATCACAGGTAAGCTCAATTCTTTATGCAGTTCATCAAACGCTGGCTGCTTTACTCTCCCCTACACCCACTTGTTGTCTGTCTTCAGCAGGTCTCAAAGAGGTTGAGTGAGGTGAGCTATGCGCAGTGACAACTTTCCTACGTAGTTCACCATTCCCACAAATCTTTTAACATCTGCCTCATTCTTGGGCTCAGGCATCTCTCTGATTGCCCTGATTTTGGCTGGGTCTGCCTCAGTGCCCTGTGCACTGACAATATGCCCCAGGAACTTGACTCTGGGGTCGCTCTGTAGACACCTGCATGACACACTGTTCCCTCCAGTCCTATCAGCATCTATGTGAGCCACTATTGAAAGTGCTCGGGTGCTGATGAGATCCCGAATGGGAGCCTCCTGTAACAGTATCTCCCATACAGGGTGATGAACGTGGTCAACAAACTGAATCTGGATGCAGTGTCATCTGCCAGAACCCCACTGTAGCATCCAGCTTGGTAAAGATGGTTGCACCAGCAAGCTTGGCCAATGTTTTCTCCATTGTTGACATGATGTGTCTCTCATGGCAGACATGCTCATTTAGATTGATGAAATCAGAGCATATTCTGACTTTTCCATTTGACTTCATTGCCACAGACATTCCTGCACACCACTCTGTGGCCTCCTCTATTTAGCAGATTACCCCATTTTCACCATCCTTTCAGCAAAGGTACGCATCTTGGCAGTGACAATGCATATGGTTTGGTGTGCTCTTTCAGTTTTATTTTGTACTCTCCTTGCACCCATAGGCCTGCAGAGACTTTGTGATACGGTCTTTTACTTTAGCTTGCATGTTTGTGTTTGACCATGGTTGACCAGGTGTATTAACTCCAGATCCAGGATCGCTAGAAACCCAAACAGTGGGGTAACCAGTCTCTGTAACATCTCCACCTTTGTCCAGTTTGAAGGAAATGTCCTGTCCATTCACTTCTGCTGTTCTTTTCCATGTTTTGAGTTTGGAACCTGAGGATACTGCCCCCAGGAAAAGTGTGTTGTCACCTTCCTCTTCAAAGACTGCCCCCACTCTACTAGATCAACACAGAGCTGGAAAACGTCCCCTTTTTTTGCATTTTCTGCTTCACATGCTGCACAGTTGTTCAGGGAGTGCGGTGGTGCTTTTCCACATCTGCAGCTTTTCTGTCCTTTTAATGTGTCTGAGTAGGTTGTTCCATAAGTTGACTTTCCTGTCTGATATTTGTGAGACTTGTTTTTGAATTTTAGAAAGTCCACATTTGTCTCTTTCTGTTTCGTGGTACTTCTGTCTCGTACTATAGATTGTTGCTTCTTTATTTGTTCGTGTTGTTTTATTTTAGTAACTGCTTTTTCAACAGTTGATTCACTGTCCATCTGCAGTTTTTCCAACAGGCCATTATTCCTTATGCCTACAACCAACCTGTCTCGGATCATTTCATCCTCCAGTGGGTCAAATTGGCAATGTTCAGCTAGTTTATAAACTGCAGCAATGATTCCCCTGGTTCTTGGCATTCTTTATTGAAACAAGCTCTTTCATATGTGACGTTATATTTACATTAGAACTACTTGTCAAAAGCTTCCTTTACTGGCTCGTACTTCTTCATGTCTGAAGAAATTCAGTGAGTTAACTTGATATTCGTCTTCATTACTGTTGAGTCCAGCTGCTATCGGGTATCGTCACTGATTTCTAGAATCAATTCAATTCGATTCCGATTCGATTCGATTTGATTTGAATCGGGGAAATTTTGCCTCAGACAGTCAGAAATATTATAATTCAGATCATGCATCAGTACATTTCCATATTTTTATATCTATAAAAAGAAAGCTGACACTTGTGAGACTTTATCAAAGGTATAAGCATCACAGCAGATGCCTTTGTGTCAAAGTAGCTGAGGATAAAACACAGAAAAACATGAAGGCGACTTTCCTGGCCTGGGATTTTATAAAAATATTCTGCAGTAGATCAAAAACGAAAGAAAGTCATTAATCAACATATGAACATTACCTGATGCTGCTGAAGTGAAGCAGAGCAAAGTTACAGAGATTTTATTAGAGACACAGCTAAGCGTTCTGCAATTTTGCATAATTATAAAAAGTTTAAATTTGTTCAGTACTGAACAGCAGAAATGAGGCTTTCTTTTCAGAAGTAAGTAAAAGGAAAAAAACAGCGGCCAACAGCGCTGTAAACAACAGTAGACCTGTGCGTAACAAGCAAGCGAATAATGCAGAAAACAGATTTTTAGACGGGAAACTGTTCTTGAAGTACTGAGAGAGACAGCAAGCTCTGCATGAAGTGTGATTTTTATCGTGGTGGAAGCAAAACAGCAAAATTAAGAGTGAATTCATGACGATGTTTATGTGAAGCGAAATGTGAAGCGTAGTTTGCTGCTTCTTTTGCTGCTGGTTCAGTCAATATTGTTTGGAGAGAGATCAAACCTACAGCTTCAGAATCAGCGCAAAAAGGGTGTAAACATAAAGCGCGGACCCGCCGAAACATCAGAATCAGCGAGCTGTTGGTTTCAGCCCTGACCGTGTCCATGCCGTCAGGTGAGAAAGGCGACATCTCACTGATTCTGATGGGTCGGCGGGTCCGCGCTTTGTGTTTACGTCTTTGTGCAGAATCCGTGTACCTGCTCTCATTTACTGTTTTAGCTGTTTGATGGTTGTTGAAAATTTGTGAGGTTTAACCTGAGATTCTGGCGTTTCTGGCAAAATAAAATTATATTTAAAAATTCATTCATGATATTAATGAATCGATTTTACATTATCCAAGCTAAAATCAATTTTAATCGATAATCAAAACCCACCCCTTCTCTGAATCTTTCAAATGGGCCAATTCAGTCAGGCCAGCTGGAAGTCTGGTCAAACCCATGATTAAAAAGTTGTATTTAAAAAGTCATCAATTAATATCTGAATGTTTGAGTTAATAAATGTAATGAATTTGTAGTAAATAAGTTATTATAGTGTTCATGCATTCATACTTTGTTCATTCCTCAAAAAACTTTCAGCAGGTAGTTTTAAAGATGTGGTTTTACTGACCTCATTTAGTACTTTGTTTAGTGCTGCTGCTGCTTTTACTGATCAGTCATAAAATCAACTTATTCACGTTAACAATATAATGTGCAAAGAGCTCACAATGGACTGAAGATCACTTCATAGCTATCTGTTACTGTCACGTGACACTGGTGTTTACAGTTTAATTAAAGATAATAACTGTTCTGTGTTTCCACTCATGAGAACTCACTCAAAGTAAACTATGTTTGACATGTTTTAAATGGGTTTTACATTTGTATTGTACATGTTTTAGTGAATCTATCAAACAGGAAATGTTTTGAGCAAAGTTTTTTAAAAATATTGGTAAAAACTTTTTATTTCCCAGAGAAGACCTCTTTTTGTAGCAGCACAGCACTAAGTTCCTTTGATGCTCATGTAATTTTCTTGCCTGGCTAACCACAGTTGCAGTCATGAGCAGCACCATAGGAGCTACTATAGCAACACCACAGGTGGTCTCTCCCCTATTGCCTCCTTTTTCCACCCTCATCTTCTTCTCACTCACTTTCTCACAACGCCTGCCTCCTTTGTTTCCTTATGACTATTTTCTGGTGCTGCTTGATGAGGTCATTTTAACAAGAACCCTCTACTGCAGTAATGCATTTCTATTGTTATGTCCCAGAGCAGCATGATTCTTCATTGGTACATTACACTGAACACATCTTATGTGACCTTGCTCAGGTGATCTTTGTGAAGAGTTGGCGATCGGTGAAGACAGAAAAAAAGCAGGATTTTGTGTTACAGTCAGGTCATGTTTCATGTGTCAGTGGAGCTGTTGGGATTTAAGGTGTTCTACAGTATTATACAGCTCTTGCCCAGCATGGATTTGAAAAGAGATACAACTCATCATTTTCCTTCATTATACCTTAACAATCAATTTGAAATCAAGCAACTCTGATTGTGATTTGAGAAGTTTAACAGTTTTTAATCCACCTCTCCATTCACACATGCCCGTGTAATTTATTACCAGGCAGTCTAATATAATTATAACTCTACAGACAATTTTTAATTCTTTTACCTAAAACCTTTGCAGCCAGTATACCCAGTGTAGCCACATAAGGTCTGGGACCCATGGACATCAACAAACAAAGTCTTCTCCCTTGGAATTTATTGCCAGGCAGTTTTATAGCTGCTGCTTTTAAGTGTCTGTGACAAGTCCATCTGTGTTGCAGGTAAGACAGGAGAAATGGGTGCAGCATTGGGAGACAATGGAAATTAAGAGGCAGCTTTATTGCTAGAAACTCAAAAGAAATACAAAACAAGGAAGAAACTAGGAACTGGGAACTGGAAGTAGAAAACATGGAACTTCACAAATTACACAAGAATACCGCATTGGGGGGACAATCCAACAACGAACAGAGATTGATTGAGGACTTAAATATACTTATATATAAATACACAGGATTTCAAGAGGATGGGAAACAGGTGGGGACGTAGCGGGAACTAATTACTAACTAAAGAGACAGAGTAAGTGAAACAGAACTGACACGGGAGGAGCGACTGTCAAATTCAAACAGGAAGTAACAAAGACTGAGACACAGACTAAGACAAAAGAACTTGACATTAGGACTGGGAGTGAACAGATGTGGAAACACGACAGACCAGGGTGACAGAAATAAAACACATAATAACAGAAACCTAAAGTCTAGATCACCAAAGGAAGCACTGAGAATACAAGCACGAAGCAGAGGAATACAACTATCATAAGAACCAAAACCTGGAACACGTTCTAAACCTCAACGTACTACATAAACCTAAATGAAACCCCAAACACATAAACACTGGGTCACAGGTCCAGGACCAAGGATCCAGTTGTATCTTCAGTAAGTAAAGCATATCTTCAGTTAGGCTAAGATCAGATGAGGCAGGTTTGTGTAGATTGTTGTAATCTAATTTGGGCTCTCTTTGTTTGATTGATACCAGTGATTTGCATGTTGCTGTCAAGCCCTGGTAGTGGAGCGGTTAGCACTCACACTTCACATCAAGAAGGTTCTCAATTTAAGTTCCAGCTGGGGCTTTTTCAACTATATGCTTTAGCAAAAAGGAAAGTTTGAAGCCTAATCTTAAAAGTAGAGATAGTGTCTGTCTCCTGAATCCAAACTGGAAGCTGGTTCCACAGAAGAGGGGCCTGAAAACTGAAGGCTCTGCCTCCCATTCTACTTTTAAATACTCTAGGAACAACAAGTAGGCCTGCAGAGCGAGAGCGAAGTGCTCTAATAGGGTGATATGGTACTACAAGGTCATTAAGATAAGATGGGGCCTGATTATTTAAGACCTTGTATGTGAGGAGCAGGATTTTGAATTCTGGATTTAACAGGAAGCCAATGAAGGGAAGCCAAAACAGGAGAAATCTGCTCTCTCTTTCTAGTCCCTGTCAGGACTCTTGCTGCAGCATTTTGGATCAGCTGAAGACTTTTCAGGGAGTTTTTAGGACATCCTGATAATAAAGAATTACAGTAGTCCAGCCTGGAAGTAATAAATGCATGAACTAGTTTTTCAGCGTCACTCTGAGACAGGATATTTCTAACTTTAGAGATGTTGCACAAATGGAAGAAAGCAGTCTTACATATTTGTTTAATATGTGCGTTGAAGGACATGTCCTGGTCAAAAATGACTCCAAGGTTCCCCACAGCATTACTGGAGGCCAAGGTAATGCCATCCAGAGTAAGAATCTGCTTAGATACCATATTTCTAAGATTTTCAGGGCCGAGTACAATAACCTCAGTTTGATCTGAATTAAGAAGCAGAAAGTTAGCGGCCATCCAGGTCTTTATGTCTTTAAGACATTCCTGCAGTTTAACTAATTGGTGTGTGTTACCTGGCTTCATGGACAGATAGAGCTGCGTGTCATCTGCATAGCAGTGAAAATGTATGCTATGTCTTCTAATGATGCTGCCTAAGGGAAGCATGTACAATGTAAATAGAATTGGTCCTAGCACTGAACCCTGTGGAACTCCATAATTGACCTTAGTGTGTGAAGAGGACTCTCCATTTACATGTACAAATTGGAGTCTATTAGATAGATATGATACAAACCACTGCAGTGCAGTACCTGTAATACCTACAGCATGTTCTAATCGCTCTAATAGGATATTATGGTCAACAGTATCAAACGCAGCACTGAGGTCTAGCAGGACAAGCACAGAGATGAGTCCACTGTCAGAGGCCATAAGAAGATCATTTGTAACCTTCACTAAAGCTGTTTCTGTGCTGTGATGAGCTCTGAAACCTGACTGAAACTCTTCAAATAAGCCATTCCTCTGCAGATGATCTGTTAGCTGTTTGACAACTACTCTTTCAAGGATGTTTGATATGAAAGGAAGGTTGGAGATTGGCCTATAATTAGCTAAGACTGCTGGGTCTAGAGATGCTTTTTAAGTAAAGGTTTAACTACAGCCAGCTTGAAGGTCTGTGGTACATAGCCGATTATTAGAGATAGGTTGATCATATTTAAGATCGAAGAATTAATTAATGGCAGGACTTCTTTGAGCAGTTTTGTAGGAATGGGGTCTAAAAGACACGTTGATGGTTTGGAGGAAGTAATTATTGAAGTTAACTCAGAAAGATCAATTGGAGAAAAAGAGTCTAACTTAACATCGATGGTACTAAAAGTAGCTGTAGATAATATTACATCTGTGGGATGATTATTGGTAATTTTTTCTCTAATGATAAAAATTTTATTAGTGAAGAAGTTCATGAAGTCATTACTAGTTAACGTTAAAGGGATTGTTGGCTCAGTAGAGCTCTGACTGTTTGTCAGCCTGGCTACAGTGCTGAAGAGAAACCTGGGGTTGTTCTTATTTTCTTCAATCAGTGACGAATAGTAAGATGTTCTGGCTTTGCGGAGGGCTTTCTTATAAAGCAGCAAACTATTTCTCCAGGCTAAATGATGATCCTCTAAATTTGTGACACGCCATTTCCTCTCCAGCTTACGAGTTATCTGCTTTAGGCTACGTGTTTGAGAATTATACCACGGAGTCAGGTACTTCTGATTTGAGGCCTTAGTTTTCACAGGAGCTACAGTATCCAGAGTCGTACGTAGTGAGGAGGTAAAATTATTAACAAGATAATCGACCTCTGTTGGAGTAGCGTTCAGATAGCTGCTCTGCTCTATGTTGGTACAGGGCATTGAAGATGATAACAGTGGGTGGATTATATTCTTAAACTTAGTTACAGCACTTTCAGAAAGACATCTACTGTGATAAAGTCTACTCTCCACTGCTGTGTAATCAATTATTGTAAATGTAAATGTTATCAGGAAATGATCAGACAGCAGAGGGTTTTCAGGAAACACTGTTAAATGTTCAGTTTCTATGCCATATGTTAAAACAAGATCTAGAGTGTGATTAAAGTGGTGGGTGGGTTCTTTTACATTTTGAGAGAAGCCAATTGAGTCTAATAACAGATTAAATGCCATGTTGAGGCTGTCATTTTTAGCATCTACATGGATGTTAAAATCACCCACAATAATTATTTTATCTGAGCTGAGCACTAAATCAGATAAAAAGTCTGAGAAATCAGAGAGAAACTCTGTGTAAGGCCCAGGTGGACGATAGATGATAACAAGTAAGACTGGTTTCTGAGTTTTACAGCTGGGGTGGACGAGGCTAAGCATCAGGCTTTCAAATGAATTAAAAGTCTGTCTTGGTCTTTGGTTGATTAATAGGCTGGTGTGAAAAATTGCTGCCACACCGCCCCCTCGGCCTGTGCTTCGAGGTTTCTGGTAGTTAGAATGACTCGGGGGTGTTGATTCATTTAAACTAACATAATCATCCTGCTGCAACCAGGTTTCTGTAAGGCAGAGTAAATCGATTTGTTGATCAATTATTAAGTCATGTACTAACAGAGACTTGAAGGAGTGAGACCTAATATTTAATAATCCACATTTCACTGTTTTACTCTTTGGTTCAGATGTGGATACTGTATTGTTCTTTCTTTTTGATTTTTTATCTTTAAATTGTTTATTGCTGGTTTTTGGTTTGTTTTTTGTCTGTTTGGGAGCTGACACAGTCTCAATGGAGATGGGTTTTTGGGGGGGTAGCAGGAGGAGAGAAGCTGCAGAGAGGCGTGTAAGACTGCAACTCTGCTTCCTGGTCCCAACTCTGGATAGTCATATTTTGGGGGGTTTAATAAATTGGTCCATATTTCTAGAAATGAGAGCTGCTCCATTCAAAGTGGGATGGATGCCGTCTCTCCTAACAAGACCAGGTTTCCTCCAGAAGGTTTGCCAATTATCTATGAAGCCCACATCGTTTCTGGGACACCACTCAGACAGCCAGCAATTTAAGGAGAACATGCGGCTAAACATGTCACTCCTGGTCTGATTGGGGAGGGGACCAGAGAAAACTACAGAGTCCGACATTGTTTTGGCAAAGTTGCACACCGATTCAATATTGATTTTAGTGACCTCCGATTGGCGTAACCGGGTGTCATTACTGCCGACGTGAATTATGATCTTACTGTATTTACGTTTACCCTTAGCCAGCAGTTTTAAATTTCCTTCAATGTCGCCTGCTCTGGCCCCTGGAAGACAATTGACTATGGTTGCCGGTGTCTCTAGCTTCACATGTCTGAGAACAGAATCACCAATTACCAGAGTTTGACCCCCGGCGGGTGTGTCGCCGAGTGGGGAAAAACGGTTAGACACATGAACAGGTTGGTGGTGTACCTGGGGCTTCAGTTTAAGACTATGCTTCCTCCTCACCGTCACCCAGCCGCCCTCTTTCCCCAGCTGCTTGGGGTCTGCTGGGGAACAGCTAGCGGGGCCTACGCTATCTTCGGCTGCACCAGCTACAGGGGCCTGGCTAGCTACGGGTGAATGAAGGGTGCGAAGCCGAGTCTCCAATTCAGTAATCCTGGCCTCCAGAGCTGCAAATATGCTACATTTGTTACAGGTATCATTACTGCTAAAGGAGGCCGAGGAGTAGCTAAACATCTGACACAATGAGCAGGAAAGTGCAGGAGGGACAGGTGAAGTAGCCATGGTGCTAACGAGTCGGCTACGAGCTAAGCTAAGCTAGCGAAACAGTAAAGACACAGTGAGGCAGGTCGTAGCCACCTGGCCGCTGCATCGCACATCGTACGCAAAGGGCCGTTCGTCTGGGAGCGGCAGCAGCAAGGAGCCAAACTGAGTGACAAGGTTCTCCAAAGTTTTAGTCTGTCGCTCGGTCTGTGCCTGCACCTCCTCCAGCTGTTTGGGATGCACCGCTGCCTGCTCCTTGTGCATTACCGCCAGCTCCATAACCACCTGACCCAACAACTCCACCGGCTGTGCGGGTCGGGGCTCCAACAAGTGGGCAGCCCCGGTTTCGGCACTGCTGTAACCCTGAAGGACCCAACACAGCTCAGAATGCTCACTTTTCGTTTTTTTATTTTATTGACTGTGGTGTCACTTTATCGTCTGACACTTTGCAGTGCTCACTGCTTGCTGCTGCAGCCGCTCCGTCCTCCTCTTCACTGAAATAGGGAAGACATAATTAGATGATGTTTGCCGGCTGTGAAAAGCAGCCTCACTGACACCACTCCCTGAACTCGCTGCTTCACTCCTCCCCTGCAGCCGAGCCACCAACCACACCCCATCACAATACCTCTACTTTTTATATACATTTTAAATCTAACAATAGAAAGGTTGTAAAGTTTAATGCTTTTTTAAAAAATGTTACACTTCAGTGTGATACATGAGAAATAGCTTTCATAGCAAAGAGAGAATCTGCTTGGATCCACAGTGATAGCTGCAGGGACAAATGCCAGTCGATCTAATTGGCAGTGGCATTTTGTTGATTTAGATGGAGACTCACTGTGACTACTGATGCAGAACAGTTGCTTTATGAAATACTGTTAATCTAAAAGAAATGCAGTCTTGTGTTCAGTCACTCATATTTCACAAATCTCCAGATGTGTACATATCCAAGGGCCAAATCATATTTTGAAGTTGACGTTTCAGTTTTTATTTATGTTGGAGTGACAGCTCCTGTACATTCTTCTCAATTGCTGAACACAGTTCAGCATACGCAGCACACAGAATTACAACATATTTCTTATGTTGCTCTCTGTTGTCCTTTTAAAGTGCTTTTTGATTTTTTAGTTTAATAATGACTCATTATACACTTTTCTAGTTTGTTACAACTCTGGAACGCTGCAGCTTGGCTAGGTTTGTTTGTAGCCTAGCTTCTTCTTGACTAGCAAGACTTGCAAACCTGTTTTCATAGAGAATCTAAGAAACTTTTGTACAACTTTTCTGCTTCCATGGAGAATCCTCCACTTACCACAGCTGAATCTCAGAATTCTTCCCTGAGATCAGAGGGTCGATTTCATCAAGAGCATGTGGACAATATTCACCTGTTTCCTGTTTGTATGGTGTTTAGAGCACTGTGCCCTTCACCTCTAAGAGTTTAGCACTGCCGATGTCCGTCCACTTTCTAGAATAAACGTTGCTATGTAGGATTTCACTCCACTGTTCACTCCACTGACTCATCACTCTTAAAATACTTTGCTCTACTTGAGCAGTGGCTAGCACCTACATGTCACTGGTTAATTCAGGAGATTCTGACTCCAGTATGGACAGAAAGTGCAAAGTTCCAGTGACTCCAGTGTCCAGTAGAATGATGCCATCAAGACCAGGCTCTGAGTGTGGTCCTTCTGGGGTCCAGCCCCTGACACACATGTCTGAAAACTACTATAGCCAGGAATAACATTTCTCCAGTGGCATATGTCTGTGAAGGTTCTCAGTCATCCAGGTCATCGTAGTCAAAGGAGTTTGCAAAGAAAAGCGTCTGGACTTCTTTAAGTTGCTTGAAGACGTTTCACCTCTCATCCGAGAAGCTTCTTCAGTTCTAAGGTCAAATGGCCGAGAGTCCCAGATTTAAACCCAGTGGGAGTGTCCCCCCCAAAGAGGGACAAAGGACCCCCTGGTGATCCTCTAATCACATGCGCCAAGGTGTGAAAGTGGGTGTGGGACCTAATCAGCCAGGGTTTCGGGTGAGCCCATTGTGAAACCTGGCCCCACCTTGTCATGTGATTTCCTGAGGTCAGATGGCCCAGGATGTGAGTGGGCGTTAAGGCGTCTGGGGAGGGAACTCAAAACTGGATTATAGATGGCAGACAGTTGGTGTCGTAAACCACCGCCTCTGTTCAAAGATGGTCGCTCACAGTGGACATAGATGGCCTCTTTCACTCCTCTTTCAAACCATCTGTCCTCTCTGTCCAATATGTGAACATTGGCATCCTCGAAAGAGTGACCTTTATCCTTAAGATGCAGGTGGACTGCTGAGTCTAGTCCTGTGGAGGTGGCTCTTCTATGTTGTGCCATGCGCTTGTGAAGTGGCTGTTTGGTCTCTCCAATGTAGAGGTCTGGGCATTCCTCGCTGCACTGTACAGCATACACCACGTTGTTAAGTCTGTGTTTTGGAGTTTTGTCTTTCGGGTGAACCAGTTTCTGTCTGAGTGTGTTGCTGGGTCTGAAGTACACTGGGATGTCGTGCTTGGAGAAAACTCTCCTGAGTTTCTCTGATACACCGGCTACATAGGGGATGACAACGTTGTTGCGTCTGTCTTTCTTATCCTCCCTCGCTGGTGTCTGATCTTCTTTTCTGTGCCTCTTTGCTGACTTTATGAACGCCCAGTTAGGATAACCACATGTTTTCAGTGCTTCCTTTACGTGTGTGTGTTCCTTCTTTTTCCCTTCAGGCTTAGAGGGAACAAGTTCTGCCCGGTGGTGTAGGGTCTTGATTACTCCAAGTTTGTGTTCCAGAGGGTGATGGGAGTCAACGAGGAGGTACTGGTCCGTGTGTGTGGGCTTCCGGTAAACTTCGATGTTGAGGTTGCCATTCTCTTCAATGTGCACAGCGCAGTCCAGGAAAGGCAAACAGTTATCCTTTGTGTCTTCCCTGGTGAACTTGATGTTTTTATCCACAGCGTTAATGTGCGCAGTGAAGGATTCCACTTCTTGTGTCTTGATTTTGACCCAGGTGTCATCTACATATCTGTACCAGTGGCTGGGTACTCTCCCTTTAAAAGAGCCAAGAGCCTTCCTTTCCACTTCCTCCATGTAAAGGTTGGCTACAATAGGTGACACAGGGGAGCCCATGGCACAGCCATGTTTTTGTCTGTAGAAGCCTTCGTTGTATTTGTAGTATGTTGTGGTAAGGCAGAGGTCTAACAGTGTGCAGATCTGATCGGGTGTGAAGTTGGTCCTGTCTTCCAAGTGGCACACTCCCTCAGCCCAAACACACAGAAATGAAACTGCTTCAGTTATCTCTGCTCACTCTGAGTCTCCTCTAACTTTCTTTACTTCTTCTGTAATGGGGACTGTAAGGACGGACGACCTGGAATGATCGTTACTGGTGATTCCCTGGTGCTATCACTTACTGTGTTACTGGCTGCAATGTGGCAGACATTAATTCTACTGGTGCTGACAGACCTGATCTCTCAGCTCACACATGAATCCATGAAGTTGTTGTGGGTGTTGATGATGTCATGGATAAACTAGTGTCTCTGCCAATCACAATCCAGAATCTGGAAAAAAAAAAGTATCCGATCTCTACTCATTCAACAACTGTTTTAGTTGTTTTCATATCTCACCTGTCCCAGGGTCCTGCATATATATCATCATATCACACCTGACATGGACCCTGTTGCTCTGTTACTGTGTAAAGAATGATTTTAGTTTGTATCTCTACTCTGGTAACAAGTCAACATGTACAACCTTTTCTAACTTTAGTTTTAATGTGCCTAACAAACAAATCTCTTAGATGACAACATTTTGTTCTGACTGGCAAAACTGAAACTTTCTGACTAAGCCTTGTCCCAGTGACTCAGGCATGTCCCCCTAGACACTTATGTTTTAATTAGCCTAGGTGCTCAGGCTGTGGAGCTGGTATAACTAAAATTTTAATAACAACCACAAATATTCACCGTCTCTCTTGCTACATTTCTAGCTTTTCTTTTGAATACCTGGCATCCTGTGCTGTTAGATTTTCAAACAAATATGACAGAGTTCTTATGCAGCAGAATGATCTTGCTTCCACTTCCTGTTCAGAAAATATTAATATGCACCACCTGTTTCAGCTAGCTCTTAGCTATCTCTGCTCTTCATAGCCCTGATCTCAGGAATGTCTTAGTCAATGAGACAGTTTCAATAAAACATGTAAATTTATTTGTGGTGATGTTCCCCTTTTCTTTAAAAAAAAAAAAAACAGAAGCGTAATGTCTTTCTGTGGTTCAGGATCTACATGCTGAGGTCCATAACTGTTGGACAACTTCACATTTGATTTTAAATCAATCACATGTACACACACAGAAAAACAGAACCCCATGAGTGCAGCAATCAAACCATTACAATACAGTTTATTTTAAATTGCGGCTGAAAATCAAACCAATAAAAGTCATGTACTATGTGGATTCTGCTTCACTTCAACCACACCTCAAGCAATGACATCCTGGTTTTGTATGATGGATAAATGTTACCTTGCGTACTGTAACTGGCACAGATCTGATCCCACCCACATGTTTCTGGACCAGGCCTGCTGCTTATGTTTGTCCTCACACAGCTCCTTCCTCTCAGCCTCAGCATGGGCTGGCCTGGATGGAGGGGAAGTGCTGTTGTTGTACAGCTAGTGTAATGTGTGTTATGCTTAAGAATTACAAAACAGTTAAAAGCATCATATTCCTACTTTTGGCTTACATTTGCTTAAAATGTATGGTTTGTCTTAAAATTCAGTGTTCAAGTTATGTGCACAATCTGCAATGGTCTGTCCAAATCTCAGCTAGTATGAGTCATTTTGGTACTCCAGCTTGTAGTTAATAGTGTGACGCATCTGTCTGTGGAAGGTGATGGAGTATGCCGTATCCGCGACATGCCAAAGAAAGCAATTGTGCTCGCTGATGGATGAAGTTTATCAGTGCAGTGGTGTCTGGCTGCTCACTGGCTTAAATCAATCTGTTTATTTGGGCTCTGTCAAATTGATCATCTGAAAATGCAAACAGATTTCTCCTGAGCTGCATTTTGCTATTAGTTAAATCACAAATCACAAACACAGCAGCATCAAAGTGCTGCTGCTGCTTTCTGAAACACCCTGCCTCAAAGTGTTGGATGAATTATCAAAAGGACAAGAAGTGAGAAAACATCATTTTCATCACAGCTATAAATCAGTTACTTCTAGGGTGGTTTAAAAAATTGTTTTCCTGTTTTTTCTCCAAGTGTTGTTGTTTGACCTGGACAACAGTCCCACAAAGGTCATCATGGAGGGAAGAAAACAAACATTTGCATGATCCCACAAAACTGGTAGGGTTTGGTATTCGGAGGGCTCTAAGAACAGACACCGCAGAGGGTGTAGAGTGTTTACTGCAGAGAGAAAGTTCAGTCAGGTAAAGAAGAGGATAAGATAAAAACACAGAGCTTAAGAATGTGACTAAGCTGATGAAGAACAGGAGTCGTATTTGCCTGCTGTATTTAATCTCCTGCTTTTGCTGTGCCAGTTCAGTAAACACAACTCATTAAGGTTAGAGATGTTTTAGATTTTCTCTAGCTGTGCCTCAGCTTCATCAGTGGTTACCATGGTAACATGGACAGCGTGGTTAGAAATCATCACTTGTACCTGACATGACAGAATATTATTCCATAACCTGGTTGCCAGTGATTTATCATTGATGCTAAAGATAACATATTTTACATAGTATGAGTCTTCAGCTGTAACTTCCTGTCCCATTGCTAGCTAAAGGAACAAGACAAAAGTAAGCAAAGCAGCCTTTACAGGGATCACTGACGTCTCCATCATTCATTAGTGGTTGTTGGACAGGCTTAGATAAAAGCAAAAGTAAAACCAAATGACTGTACTGTCTCAGGAGTCAACAGAAAGGCTCAGTAAGCTGTTGGGAAATCGTGTTTGTTTAGGTTATTCATTAGGATCATTCTGTTGTATACTATTCCAGTCATGTCCCTATTGATGTGTCAAAACTCGTCTTTAGGGATACAGGGGAGGTGGTCATGTGTTGCCTCTATGAGGGACAGAGTTAAGATAACTTAGTTAAAACATCAGCTGTATGTGTTTCAGAAAACATTGTGTTGTGCTACAAACACTCGTACCTGTTTAGGGCGATTTTTCCAAGAGTTTGGTGATGATTTGTGTTGTCACACACATTTTACTTGCATCAACACAAAACATTTATTTCTGATATATTTGTAACAATCTTTGGTTTGTACTCACCAAACATGATCATTCCTGTGTTTGCTTGGTTTATTCTGTTTGACAGTACAAACGTCACATTCATTCAACCCCAACAAAGACGCTGACATGTAATAGTAGCAGGACACCGACTGCAGTAATGATGAGGAGAACTGACTGCAGCCTTTTAATGATTCCCCTGACCACTCTCTGAAGTAACTGATCTGACCGTTTCACTTCCTAATGAATGCCCAAACTACAGCCCAGCACATCTGTCCTGAAGCCTGCAGAGTTTTCCCCCAGTGTAAGTGAAGCGCATACATTTGCAGATACAGCGAATCTTGACAATGACCTTGTCGATGCACATAATGATGACACAGTTGTGATAACAGTGAATTATCTCAATAATCTGAACACGAACATTTTTTGATGAGATACTTATACAAATGTAAAACGTGACAAAAATAGGGAATGCTTACATTCAATAAGTTTTTCTTCAGGTTGATTCGGTGATTTTAAAAATTCAGTCGTACACTTCTTTGAAAAAAAAATGTTTCTGACACTTTATAGAAAACTCAAATGAAGTGACCAACAGAAACATCTGCTTTACGTAATCTGAACTCATGTCTTCTTTACTTAAAAGCTTGGTTTCTCTACAGCATTAACATTTTACATATGGACAGTGAGCCTCCACACTGCTCCACTTGTGGTTAGCTTAAAAAAAGAGTGGGTCAGAAACAATGTGAAAGACCAACTTTGACAGTTTTTGCAAGTGCTTGATTGCAGTTCTTGCTGCTAAGGGCGGCATAACTAGTTTGGTTATGCACATAGGGCTCTGTCAGTTAGGATAGGTTTTCTTCACTATGAATAAAATCATTAAAAACTGGATTTTTCATTGATGTGTGTTCTCTTTGTAAATTAAACATTTGTTTGATGATCTAAAACATTTAAATGTGACAAATGTGGAAAAACCTAAAACAAAATCAAGAAGGGGGTAAATATAGACTGTAAATGGCTCCCTTTGTCTGATGGCACACATCAGTGCAGGAAAACCTGAACAATTTAGCGTACTGTTTCCTGGATGATCTGGACGTTTGAGCATGAGAACCAAATGTTAAAAACTGTTTTGCTAAGTCTTCACATTTACTTACACATTCATTGCATTTGAGTCGGTGTTCTGCCACTGCAGCTCAGCACATCATCATTTATTTACTGTAATAAATAATTTAATCCAGGTGTGTCATCATGCACTTTTAAAAGCAACATTTGCCTATTTTGCACAAAAGGGAGTTAAGATGAATTCATGGTCCTGCAAATCTGTCCATGTGCTAATAGGTTTCTGTTCAGACTGCTTACAGAGAGGGATTTTCACCCACCACAAACATGCTTCTATAAAGTCCTCTGAAACTGCACATCGCTGGACACGTGTATCCATGTATCCATGATGTATCCATGATGTATCCATGATGTATCCATGATGTATGCTTGTGGATTAGGTAACCAATAGGCAGGAATAAGGAAGGGACCATCAATGGAAGTGACCAGGAGTGGGACAAGTGCTGAAAACAACAATAAGTACACATGAAAAGTACATCAAAAGTACATGTAGACAGTGGACACCTTTAATTTTAATATTTGGTTTCACTTCAGCTAGCTGATGGACCAACAACAGCATTAACAAGAGTAACCAGAGACCAAATGACAGCCATCTGACAACAAACACTCTCTGCAGGTAGACAGGCGTCCATGGTTCCCATGGTAACCCCCGCCCCAGCATAAAACATTATGGGTCTCTCTCTGTCAAACAGTGGTCTGTAAAAGCATTTGTTATAATGCACTGACGAACAGAAGGAACATTTATTCGCATTATTCCTGTAAAACATATATATGGTTTTTTTTTAAAAATCTGAATACATACATTTTTGATAAAATTAGAAAAATAGAGTGAATTACCATATTTAATCTAAAACAAGAAAAATCTGTGAAAAACAACAAGAACATTGAGATTTTTTTTACAGCATTTCACAAATAATGCAATGTCTGCTGAATAGATACAATTATTGACATAAATACATCTAAAATTAGATGCAATCAGTGACAATTAAAAGTAAAGTATAATTTCTTAATTGTTTTCACCTCAATTATGTTAAACAGTTTAAACGAGAAAAAAATATGTCATATCATATATGTCAGGAAATCAAACTGTAGCAAAGCCTGTTGATTTCTCCTTGAATGATGCCAAACTTCTGTGGAAATTCATCTGGGGATTGAACACCAGAGTTGAGTATGCGAGCTGTGCCCATGAAAAAATGCCAAACAGACTCCATGGATTAGGAAAACAGTCCATGCGTAGATGCTAGGGGCGAGGCAGAGCAGGACAGCAGTTTAGGTAGTCGAGGCCTGTAAGAGCCAGATGGTTCTGGATGCTGGAAGGCCAGCGGCAGATATGGAAGAACTCTTCTGGAAGCTTGGGTGTCAGCCAAAGTTGATGGTGATGATGGAACATCTCAGGTGGTTGGTGTCGACAGTTGGACGCCTCCAGTGTCTGGGCTGAAGACCAGGGGTGTCTACCAAGAACCTTGGGTGGCTGACAGGTGGGCGTCTGCGTCATAATAGGAGGGACGCCTGAGGGGTTGGAGGCCGACGATGGTGACGGACACCCTCGCCACCCCCTAGTTTAAGACTCACGTACTTGGGTTTCCCAGCCAGCCTGGGCTGATGCACAGGTTCAGGCAGCCTGGGACCCTTGGGCTCAGGTGGAGACAAATGCCAGTTGAAGAATGGGACGCCATCCCACATTTCCTCAATGACTGGGTAATAACAGACAACCAAATTAGACCGTGTCTTATTGTCCATATACAGTACAAACTCATTCAGATGGGAGGAGAGAGTGATTTTAGTAATGTGGCGGCGGTGTGGTCTGCGGTGCCATGTGGACGCACCTGCATGGCATTCGCAATCACGCCAAGTTAAAGACAGGGATTCAGGGTTGTGGGGTGTGTGTGGTGGCAAGGAGTCTGTGCGGCTGGCAGCTGAGAGCTGCAGTCGCACTGTGTGAATAAAGTTGGCTCTCAAATCAAACCCCTGGACCCGTCATGCGTCATCCTTGCCACAGTGGTGCCGAAACCCAGGAAGTGGCATGGCGGGTCCACACCCGAGCCAGGGCAGGGAGGAGCTGGCCCAGCTAGTGGCCGAAATGGCGGCCACCCAGGGGAGCAGGCAACGGAGGTGCGCCGCCGACAGGAAGAGCTGCTGGCCCGGACTGAGCGCCACCTGGGGCGAATCGCGGAACTGGCAACACTGCTCCAGGCCTGGGCAACACCACCGCCATCACCCCCACGAGCGCATCCAGGCAGTGGGGAGGCGGTGGAGGAACCTCGAGAGCTGGAGGTGGTGGACTAGGCGCGCAGGGATCCGCACCTGCCGGAGGAGGGGGACCAGCCGGGTGAAGGTCTGCTCCAGCCGAAAGCGGTGGAGGAGCTGCTCCAGCCGGAAGTGGTAGACGAGGCGCGCAGGGGTCTGCACCTGCCGGTGGAGGACGAGCTGCGCCGCGAAGGGCTGCTCCCGCTGGGAGCAGTGGTGGAGTCGCTCCAGCTAGTGGTGGACGAGGCGCGAGAGGGTCCGTGCCCGCTGGAGGTGGAGGAGCCGCTGCGTGAGGGGCTGCTCCAGCTGGGAGCGGTGGAGGAGCTGCCCCTGCCGGAGATGGGGGAGGTGCCAGTGCCAGGGGAGCATGCGTAACCTGTGGCGGAGGGCGAGGAGCGAGTAACTCTGGAGCGCCGGATGCCGGCCCAGCCGCCATGAGCCGGGGCTCACGACCGTGTCTACGGGGTCGTGCCGGCTCGCCAAGTGGCCGGCCTCCGGACCAGTATCGCCACCGACGCTGGAGCCGTGCTGGAGGCATGGCCAGCCTCCGGACCAGCATCGCCACCGCCGCTGGAGGCGTGGCTGGCCTCCGGAAGGGGCGAACTTTCTAAAACGATGACACATTTTAGTCATGTGACCAATTAAACTAAGATAGCGGAGGGCATTATACAGCAGTTGTTTTGTTTGACAGCCTATTAAAGATTACAGTTTTTCTCGATTGCTTAAACACTATAACCAGGCCTCTAAACTAAAATTTCAAAACCATAAACGCTATTGGTCAAAAAGCTCACCCATTTCCCTGAACTATAAACACTATTCCCTGCTTTGACACATGACTCAAATTTGGTGAACTGGTACTGCAAAACTCTACACACAAATCCCTACATTTTACAGTGCTTACACCATGTAGTCATGTAGAAAGCACTAGCATGCAATAATGTTAACTTAAGTCAGCATAGCTTGAGCCCAATTAGCACACAATTAACCAGGTGGAAACACTAGGAGTCAAAATTTAGCACACACCAATCAGAACCTGCGATGGATAGATAAAAGGGCCAAAGTCAGCTCATTCAGGTTTGAAACAATGGATCCAAAGAGATGCAAAGGAAGAGGACGTGGTGGAGAAAGAGGACGTGGTGAAAGAGGAGGACGTGGTGAAAGAGGAGGACGTGGTGGAGAAAGAGGACGTGGTGAAGGAGGAGGACGTGGTGGAGAAAGAGGACGTGGTGAAAGAGGAGGACGTGGTGGAGAAAGAGGACATGGTGAAAGAGGAGGACGTGGTGGAGAAAGAGGACGTGGTGAAGGAGGAGGACGTGGTGGAGAAAGAGGACGTGGTGAAAGAGGAGGACGTGGTGGAGAAAGAGGACGTGGTGAAGGAGGAGGACGTGGTGGAGAAAGAGGACATGGTGAAAGAGGAGGACGTGGTGGAGAAAGAGGACGTGGTGAAGGAGGAGGACGTGGTGGAGAAAGAGGACATGGTGAAAGAGGAGGACGTGGTGGAGAAAGAGGACATGGTGAAAGAGGAGGACGTGGTGGAGAAAGAGGACGTGGTGAAAGAGGAGGACGTGGTGGAGAAAGAGGACATGGTGAAAGAGGAGGACGTGGTGGAGAAAGAGGACGTGGTGAAGGAGGAGGACGTGGTGGAGAAAGAGGACATGGTGAAAGAGGAGGACGTGGTGGAGAAAGAGGACATGGTGAAAGAGGAGGACGTGGTGGAGAAAGAGGACGTGGTGAAGGAGGAGGACGTGGTGGAGAAAGAGGACGTGGTGAAGGAGGAGGACGTGGTGGAGAAAGAGGACATGGTGAAAGAGGAGGACGTGGTGGAGAAAGAGGACATGGTGAAAGAGGAGGACGTGGTGGAAGAGGAGGAGGAGGTGGTGAAGGAGGTGGAGGTGGAGAACGACGGCGACAAGGAAGGGGAAGAGCAAGGGCACGAAGACAGTCAGTCTCGGATGAAATTCGAGCCACTTTAGTTGACCATGTCCTTGTCCATGGGATGACTATGAGGGAGGCTGGGCAACGAGTACAACCAAATTTGAGTCGCTTCACTGTTGCCTCCATCATCAGAACCTTCAGGGAGGAAAACAGGTAGGTGTACTTGCAGTAAGACTGCTTTGTACAGTAACGTTTAAGTTACTGAATTTATGTGTCTTGAGTTTCAGTATGTTTCCATTATTTTCCTGTAAAATGAATGTGTGACAGTTACAGTAATGAGTGCTTCTATTTTTGTAGGACACAGAGACGACCACCTGGTGGAGGCAGGTTAAGGCTTTTGTCGGAGGAGCAAGAGAGGGAACTTGTAAACATGGTAATTGCAAATAATGTAATCCGCCTGCAAGAGATTCAAAGGAGAGTGATTGAGGATGATCATCTTTTTCGAGGCATAAATGCCATCAGCCTCTCCACAATTGACCGCATCCTCCGAAAGAATCAATTCCGGATGAAACAGGCATACCGAGTCCCTTTCGAACGAAACTCTGACAGAGTGAAAAACCAACGTGTGGAATATGTTCAGGTATGAGTTTTGATACTGTATAAGGTATTGTGTACCATCACAGCATGGCAGTTTATGCTGCCATTTCAGCACTCTTGAACTTTGGTTCAGGGTACCGATTGACTCTACTGTGTTATGTGTTTTGCAGAGAATCTTTGAGATTGAAGGACGGCCTGTTCCCCATGAAATGATCTTTGTGGATGAGGCAGGTTTTAACCTGACCAAAAGAAGGAAAAGGGGGAGGAACATAATTGGCCATCGGGCTATTGTAAATGTCCCTGGTCAGCGTGGGGGGAATGTCACTATGTGCGCAGCCATCAGCCAACGAGGGGTACTCCACCGCCATGCCGTACTAGGACCCTATAACACTATGCTTCTCCTTGCTTTTCTTGATGGTTTAAGACAACATATGTTCCAGCTGGACTACAGGGAACCAGCACAGCCAGAGCAGCCTCACTACGTTGTTGTGTGGGATAACGTCAGCTTCCATCGCGCTGCTCTGGTTCGTGACTGGTTTACCAATAACCCAAGGTTTTCTAATATCTTTCTGCCTGCATACTCCCCCTTTCTAAACCCGATAGAGGAGTTATTTTCGGCATGGCGGTGGAAAGTGTATGACCGAGAACCTTATGTCCGTGTTCACCTCCTTCAGGCCATGGAAGAGGCCTGCCTAGACATATCAGTAGATGCATGCCAGGGGTGGATCAGGCATGCAAGAGGATTTTACCCCCGCTGCCTGGCTGGGGCCAATATAGCCTGTGATGTGGATGAGATTCTCTGGCCTGACCCAGACCAAAGACAAGATGCTGTGGTGGGATAATGTTTCTGGTGTGTGTTGTACTGTATAGTACATGAATGACAATGTGCCACTGTACATACATTGGTTGCGTCTTTTGTGTTTATCATGTGACAAGGGTTTTGAAGGGGAGAACCATAAGCAACCTAATTGTTTTGGAACTATTGTTTTGAATTAATTGTACCAGTGTGCAAAACTCTGTTGTAGTGTGTGTGTTTTTGAGGGCTTGTGTTTGATGTCTGAGGGCAAAGTTCGGTTTTTCAGCAGGAGTGAATAGTTTTGGGTGTAGAGCTTCATTTTGACCTGGAAATAGGATGTTTGGGGAATTGAGTGAGATGTTATGGATTTGTGTTTACTGTTGTGCGGATATGAGGCGTAGTTTCAAGAAATGTGTTTTAGCAATCGAGAAAAACTGTAATATCAGTCTGTACATGCTCCAGATAGCTTTTATTCAAATTCTTTAATTCTCACTCACTTTTGCAACTTTGTACTTTTGTGTTACTCGCAGCAACAACTCCACCTCATTGCTAGTCCATTTTAAAAACTTGGTGCGTTTCCTCGACATTTTGCTGCGACGTTTCAGAGAAAGTAAATAAACGGCAGACAGAAATGAGGCATGTTGAATCTTCTTGCGTTTCACGGATGCGCAGTACTGGAACGTAAGTGTTTTCGGCCATTTCAATGTGGACGCACAACTTTGTGAAAACAACTGAAAACGATAGTGTGGACGCGGAGCGTTTTCAGACGTATACGCCGTTTTCAAATCTATCCGGGCTAGTGTGGACATAGCCTGAGACCACGCTGGCAGCATCGTAATAAAATGTCTTCTTCTTCTTCCTCACCTACACCCACATCTCCTATACTGAAGTCAGGCCTCTAACACACAACAACATGCATGAAAATGGTCATTTATTCCCAGTACTGTCACAGTTACTTATTATCCTCAGGTTAGACATCTCCAGAGAGCTGACCAGAGCCAGCTAGGCACCAAATTCTGCTTATGAGATTACATTATGTCAGCTAATGTGTCCCAAAAATCACACTATCCCTTTGACAAGTGCTTTGATTACATTTTCACATCATATAATAATAATTATGGATTGCGTTTATATAGCGCTTTTCTAGGCACCCAAAGCGCTTTACAATTCCACTATTCATTCACTCTCACACACTGGTGGAGGGAAGCTACAGTTGTAGCCACAGCTGCCCTGGGGCAGACTGACAGAGGCGAGGCTGCCATATCGTGCCATCGGCTCCTCTGGCCAACACCAGTAGGCGGTAGGGTAAAGTGTCTTGCCCAAGGACACAACGACCAAGACAAAGAGAGCAGGGGGATCAAACTGGCAACCTTCCGGTTACAGATGAGCTTCCCAATCCCCTGAGCCACCGTGGCTCTTCCCAATCCCCTGATAACTACTACTACTGGATTGTTTCACCGTCACCTACAGTTTCTATGCCCATCATCTGCTGTTAGATAGCCTCATGCAATTTTAATGTACTATTTACCTGCAGCACCATGCTGACAGTTGTTTCAGTCACCAGATGGTCACATGCAAAAACAAAACCATCATTATTATTATTGTTATTGTTGTTGTTGTTGTTATTGTTACAACAACAATAATAATAGATGGACACATTCTAATAAATTTGTAGCCCTCTGCTCTAAATGCTCCACCACCACCTCTTGACTGTGACTTCTACCAGAATGGGAGACAACTGGAACAACAGGACAAGGCAAAGCTGCATCTCTTCCATACAGTCTGTCTACAGTCACTGAGGTGATGCTGAACCTTCCCTCAGCTGTGCTATGATAGGCCTGGAGGCTTCCGATAATGCACCGAGTGGTTTTCTTCTCTCTCGTTTTTACTGTAATGATTAGGTATTATTAAACTGACTCTGTTGTCCTGAGTCGTTGCCCCAGGTTTCTGTGCTTTGGTGGTTTTGTTTATTATTACAGTTTTAGGGTTAATGATTTTTCCTGCTTCTAGGTTTGGAGTTTTCAGTCCTCCAAGTGTTTCACTGACATGTGTAAAGTTGCTGTGTGTGCCTACCTCTGTAGCTGTCAGGTTCTCAGCTATTTCAGCTGTCCTCCCAGGTGTTTCCTCTCCTGTTGTCATCTCTTGTGTATTGGTAACCTCAGTTCTCCCTGTGCTGTCATCATATCCTGTCCTCCTTTGTGGTTGTGTCACCCTGTTCTACATTTCTTGAGTTCTGGATTGCTGCCCTGCTGTTGTTCACGACTTTGTTAAAGTTCAGTATTACAGTTTTTGCCCGTTGCTTGAACACATTTTGCAAAACTGCGCTCATTGTGCCAAAACTCTAAACACAAGTAAACATGACACAACACTGGGAAATATACCATTCACATCTGTGCCAAATTGAAACTCTACTCTCAAAACCTAAACTCTGCTATCAAAACCTACCATTCCTTTGTCAAAATGCAACTCTGTTGACAAAGTGACACACACTTGCATCATATGCAAACACTTTCAGATCAGGGGGAACACACTAGTCTACTTTATATAAAACACTGCAGTCTTTGATTGTCATTGTTTATTCAGAAGGCATATTTGCAGGAGACACATTTTCAAACAACCAAAAAAGCAAATAGGCCTACTCAGTATTGTACATTGCAGTACCATGCAGTCAGATAAAGCAAAAAAAAAAAAAACATAATACAGTAATAGAAAAAAAACACTATACTGTAAACACAAAAAATCATGACAATTGTGCATACGTGGGCTCATGGATCCCGCCGTCTGTTGGGGTCTGGCCACAGGACCTCATCAACATCGCAAGCAATGTCTTCTCCCGCTAGGCACCGGGGAAAATATCCCCTTGCATGTCGAAACCATCCATGGATTGCTGTTACCTGAATGTCGCTGCAGGCCTGTGCCATTGCCTGCAGAAGAGGCATGCGGGCATGTGGTTGGCGGTCATATACACGCCATCTGCAAGCTGAAAAAAATTCCTCTATAGGGTTTAAAAATGGTGAGTAAGGAGGCAAGTATACCACTTCAAGTTGGTTGTGGTTGGAGAACCAGGCCTGGACCAGAGCAGCCCGATGGAAACTGACATTATCCCATATCACCACAAACCTGGGCTGATCTGGGCTGTTCTGTACAACTATATTATGGAGAGCATCTAGAAATGTGAGTATATGTTGGCTATTGTATGGACCTAGTTTTGCATGATGATGCAGAAGCCCTCGAAGGCTTATGGCGGCACACAATGTGATATTTCCCCCGCGCTGCCCTGGGACGTGCACAGTTGCCCTTTGGCCAATTACATTACGACCCCGTCGTCTTGTTTTGCACAGGTCGAATCCAGCTTCATCAATGAAAATGAATTCATGAGGCTGTGCAGCTCCATCCATGGCCAAGATTCTCTGTAAAAAAAACAGGACATATTACTGTACTACAGTGCTACACATACAGAACCCTCACCCCAGCACACAGGTACCTGTGCAGCTCTCAGAATGGATCTATGTGATACTGATGTGGTACATATTCAGCTGCTACTGGATTTCACCAATACTGTATTGTAAATGTAAAGGACAGTTACACTTACCCGTACATATTCAGCTCGACGTCCTTTGACCCTGTCACTGTTCTTTCAAATGGGACTCTGTAGAGCTGCTTCATGGTGATGCTGTGTTTTCCCAAGATGCGTCTGATGGTGGTGATGCTCACATGGTTTATGTTGTTGAGCACTTGCCTGTCTGCAAGTATTGTCTTTCGTAGCTGGTGGAGACGGATGGCATTGTCTGCCCTCACTAGGTCCACAACGGCAAGTTCCTGCTGTTGTGTGAACAGGCGTTGGCGTCCTCCCCCAGAAGGTCTTTGAGTCATTCTAGAGACGTACAACCACATATTGTCATCGGTTTGCTTATTTTTCTTACAGTACTTTACTGTATATACTGTATCATCCACTGTACTTCAATATAAGTAATCATGGTATGTTTCACAAAAACTACCACTTTGGCTGCAAAAGGAGCATTAGCACCCTGCAATATCCTGTACACTTGATATGCAATGTTCCCTCTAAGCTGCGCAATTGCGCACTGCTGGCATGGTCTCTGCGCACAGAAAATCTGCGTTGCGCACAAAAAAAAAATCTAACCTGAATTGAAATTAAAATTAAAACTTTAACAATCCTGTTTTGCAGTGTTAGTCAGTGAGTGACTGGCTGCTCCTGTATGGGATTAGAACGATGCCACCTTATCCTGTAGTCCAGCCAATAATGCGATTCACATTCGTATACACGCAGCCAATCAACGTCGTTGACAGGCTATGACAGCGTCCTTATCTGCCGACACCGGTGTTTTAGCTAGCAAAGCAGCGTGGCTGATGTGCAGTGAAGCCACATTAATGACAACGTGTACAACCATTGGAGATGTGAGCAGGACAGACGGAACAACTGACGGAAAAAGTGTGGACTTTATACCAGTTTTTAAATTGTGTTGATCGGCCACGTAAAACCAGAGTTATGATAAAAATATCTGCAATGTTTGGTTTTCTTCCTGAATACTGTCGTTGTTTATATTTACTGCGGGAAGAAACGGTAAAAACGGCGTTTTATAAGGAAAACGCTCGAAAGCGCTCTCCGCCTGTGAGCAAAAACAAAACCAAAAAACCCCCACCCTTTCCTATTGGTCGAAAAAAGTACCGTGTCGACCAATCAAAAAATGATATGGCAACGTGGCATCTAGTTGTTAAGAAACGGGGGGAAGTTTTAGGAGTGACGGCGGTGTTCTGAGATGTGAGAGATTTGAGACGTTTAGCACAAATGTTGTGTAGTTAGTGTGTAGTTAGTGTGTAGTTAGTGTGTAGTGTAGTTTTGCTGTGTGTGTCAGAACAATGAGGCGGGTGCTGAATGTTACAGGTGTTACAGCAGTGATACATCTCCTGTTGTCAGGCCTGCAGGTATCAGGCTGTTGTTCTCCTTTATCTCATAGTGGACAGAAATTATTTTTTGGAGTGGCACAAATAATTTGTGTGGCATCAGATTTGATGCAGAACAGCTGATTGTTCTGTAAATAGTTTGAAATGTTTATTTAAAAACGCCTTGGCTGCATAAAAAAATAAATAGCTGCAAAAAACTTTGTTGTTTGCCAAACTGAGTTACTTTTTTGAAGTAGTAACTATATAATTAATTGCCCAGCATTGGTCATTATATACTGTATTTGGCAGACAGAGTTACAGACTCTCTCCCAGACCACAGACTCATAATACAAGTCAGAGCTTTATGGAAAAAAAAGAAAAGAAAGAAAGTTTTGTTTTCAAAATTGGAGTTCAAGTTATTTTTACTTCCAATAGTGTTAACATACTACACAGGTCATGAACAAGATTTTTTAAATTTTCATTGTAAGTGGGCTAAAGCAGTTAATTAAAAGTAGTCTAACATAAATGTAAATGCTGTAATTTGATTATTTTAATAAACCATGTAACTTGGATGGATTCGATGCTGGCGTGACCACAGTGCACACGTCTGATGTCGCTCACAGTGGTCCAAGGGACGCTCAGGGAGTTTGTGTGTTCGCTCAGGCACATGAAAAATTAGAGGGAACATTGTTGATATGGTAATGTAATGTACTGTAGAACAGTGCTATAAGAACCATCTGAGTAGAAGGTAGAGAGGTGACGACATACCTGTTTTCTAGTCAGAATGTTCTTATTACAGATCCCACTGTGAAGCGGCTTAGATGTGGGTGGACTCTCTGCCCAGCTTCCCTCATGGTCAGGCCATAGTTGATGACATGGTCCACCAAAGTTGGTCTTATATCATCAGAAATATGAGTCCGTGCATGGCCTCTTCGACCTCCTCCTCCTCCTCCTCCTCCTCCTCCTCCTCCTCTTCCTCTTGCTCTCCCTCCATCCATGCTTGCAAAGTTCTTGAAATGGCTAAACTGAGGGCTTTTTGTAGTTGGCTGATTGGTGTTCAGTTTTGCAAGTAAGTGCCTTCAGGTGTGTATTTGAGTGGTTGCAATTACCCGATGTGTTTTGTATTTTGGATACATGTGTTTTCCAAATGGAGTGTCTTATGTATGAAATAGAGTGTAGTATGCAGGACCATGTGTGTTGCATAAAGGAGTAAGTGTGTTGCATAATTGCAACTAGAGTGCAAAGCAGCGCTTTTGTTTAAGGTATGGATACATGTGTTTGGGGTATGGTAACAAAAGCTTCAAGTTGTGTTACTTTAGTCTAAGCATGGGTTTATAGTGTTCAAGCAACGGGCAAAAACTGGAAATTGAATTGTATTGAAAATACAAACAATATAGAAAATGCTTCAGTTTGTTCAAACAGAGCTGTGGTCCACTGTCACAGCAAAGTCAGAGCTACTGCCACCAACAGAGCCAACAAAATAACCAATTATTATTAATAATAATAAAGAGTAGAGCCGCTGCTCCTCCACATTGAAAGGAGCCAGTTGAGGTGGTTCGGGCATCTGACAAGGATGTCTCCTGGGCGCCTCCTGGGTGAGGTTTTCCAGGCATGTCCCACTGGGAGGAGGCCCCGGGGCAGACCCAGGACACGCTGGAGAGATTATATCTCTCAGCTGGCCTGGGAACGCCTTGGCGTTCCTCCAGACAAGCTGGAGGAGGTGGCTGGGGAGAGGGAGGTCTGTGCTTCTCTGCTTGGGCTGCTGCCCCCGCGACCCGGCCCCGGATAAGTGGAAGAAGATGCATGGATGGATTATTAATAATTAACTTAATGCAGGAATTATTCATCAGAATGCATGTATGCATGTATGCAACTTCATTTAAACTCTGTGAAAATGTGCTTGTGTAGCATGTGGCTAAAAACAGCTGGGCTCCTGATCCTAAATATTCATTGGAGACTTAGCCATTAGTTTACACGTGACACTCACTAACTTTACTCCAGCTGACATTTATACATAAACCCAGTTTAACCTTCAGTGCCTAATAAGTCATGTTTTGTGTAATTCAGCTTCCACTGTGAAAGATTGAAGATATAAATGTGTGTGTGTGTGTGTGTGTGTGTGTGTGTCCACCACAGAGGACAGTCTAGACCACACAGATGGGCAGGAAGTCTGAGGGCCCATCTACACACTGAGCCCTGAGAGCAGTTATCCTCTCAGTCAACATCAAGCAAGAGCACGTTAACAAAAAAAGGGATAAGAAGGAGGCCTGAGGTCAAGATTTACTGTCCCCACTCAAACTATCCTGCACTTCACTGACAATCATATCTTCACGTCAATGACCCTCCAAATGTCTGCAGCCACCCCAGAGTCCCTGCAGACCAGACATCCCTCCTGCTGCTAATACAACAAGTAGTATTGTTTCTATATTTGGAAGTTTTCAGAAATTCTTAGCATGTTAAAAGTACTCCAAATACAGCCTTTGCACCAGGAATGTGTCTTCTTACTAATCATTTCATCTACTTCTGGATCACTGGTTGATTAATAAAAGTGAAAGATATCGACAGCAGTAATATTATCTAGTCATTGACAAACAAAACATTTTAATGCCTTATGTAGCAGGTGTACCAGCGAAACTGAGGAGAACCTTCACAAAGCACGAGATCCCAGTGTACTTCAGACCCAGCCACACACTCAGACACAAACTGGTTCATCCTAAAAGCCTCAGAGTGTATCCTGTACAGTGCAGCGAGGAGAGCTCAGACTCCTGTAGAGCCATCTCTACAGGACAAAACTCAGCTGTACGTCTGTGTCTAAAGGTCAAAGGTCACTCTTTGAGGATGTCAATGTTCACATTTTGGACAGAGAAGACAGATGGATAGGGGAGTGAAAGAAGCATCTATGTCCACTGTGGACGACACCTTAACGCCCACTCACATCTTGTGTCAGTTGATCTCAATAAGTCACATGATAGGATGAGGTAACGTCTCACAATCCTTTCACCTCAAACCTCTGCTGATAATGACCCACGCCCTTTTTTCACACCTTGGCTCATGTGATGAGCCACATGACCAATAGTGGGTCAACGACCCTCTTAAGGGACCGCTGCCACTGGGCTTAAAATCTCCACTGTCTGATCTTAGAACTGAAGAAGCCTCTCGGATGAAACGTCTTCAAGAAACTTAAAGAAGTCCAGAAACTTTGCTTTCCTTAGGTTTTAGTCTCCATCCGCTTATCCTTTCCAGGGTCGCGGGGGGCGCTGGAGCCTATCCCAGCTGTCATAGGGCGAGAGGCGGGGTACACCCTGGACAGGTCGCCAGTCTGTCGCAGGGCCAACACACAGGGACAGACAACCATTCACACTCACATTCACACCTAGTGACAATTTGGATTATCCAATTAACCTATCCCCACAAGCTGCACGTCTTTGGACGGTGGGAGGAAGCCGGAGTACCCGGAGGGAACCCACGCAAACACGGGGAGAACATGCAAACTCCACACAGAAAGACCCCGGCCTGATGGTGGAATTGAACTCAGGACCTTCTTGCTGTGCAGCAACAGTGCTAACCACCGTGCCACCGTGCTGCCGGTTTTAGTCCCTTACACTGTATTTTCTGTATGTTTGCACATGTTTCAATCAATCGCTGAAGGACTTGGAACTGTCAAAATAAAACAGGAAACATGAGACACACACACACACTAAGACATGGACATTACACTAGGACTGGTGGATGAACAGACATGGGAACATGTGAGAATAAACAACTGTTTCAATATGAGACTGAGTTATGAATAACGAAGAATAAGCTTCCTTTTGAATGTTGATGTTTTGTCCTATGAACACATGTTCTTCACTCTTGGTGTTACATCACAGGTGCCCAGTAGTAAAGGCATTGTGCACTATACTGCCAGAACAGAGTCCTGATATCTCTTGGTTTTATATCAGGACTCTGTGCAGGCCAGCCAAGTTCTTCCACATCAAAGTTGTTTGTCCAAACATCCTTAGGGGTCGCTGTAGCTCAGAGGTAGACTGGCTCATCTGCTGATTGGTTCCCTGGCTGCTCCAGTCTGCATGCCATATAGTCCAACTAGCTCTCTGATACATCCACTGAAGTATGAATGTTTGTGAATGTTAGATAGAAAGCACTTAAGCACAGAAAAAAGTGCTTGTATGAATGTTGTAAATGGGTAAATTGCGCATTTTGTCTAAAGCGCTTTGAGCGCTCTGGGTGAGTAGAGAAGTATGATATAAGAATCAGTCCATTTACCTTTGCAGACCTTGCTTTGTGCACTACTGCACAGGGATGTTGGAACAGGAAGAGGCCATGCCCAAAGCGTTCCCACAAAGCTGGCAGTATGAAATTGTCTGAAATGTCTCGGTATGCTGAACTATTCAGAGTTCCTTTCACTGGAACTGAGGGGCTGAGTACCAGCTCCACCACAGATCATCCCTCCATCACTTGGCACAGTGCAGCTGGACACGTGCCGTTCTAATGGCAGCTGCTAAACACAGATTCATCGCATTGCCAGAGAAGCATGATTCGTCACTCCACTTATGGGTGTGGCCAGAGAAACTGAACACCACAGTTAATTTATGTTACAACGGGGCAGGGGCAATCACACAGGGACGTGTAGGTTTGGATTTCTGTTCCCCTTAATCACAAGTAAACACAAAAAACGTCATTTAGAAACTGCATTTTGTGTTTACTTGTGATATCTTTGTCTAATATTTACATCTGTTTGATGATCTGAAACATTTAAGTGTGACAAACATACAAAAAACAGGAGGCAGGAAGGCAGCAAACACTCGTCACACCACTGCAGAAAGAAGGACTTGTGTGAGACGGCATCACTTTTTTCAGCAGTGGTCCAACCGCTCCATGTGTATATTGTAGAAGAAATGCTACCTATAAACACTGTTGACTCACCCTTGTTTCGTGCCATAATAAAAAAGATCCCTACTTCTGTTAATGCCGAGCTGCCTCACCGAACGACTTTTACTTCTTACCTGGAGAAGGATTTACAGAAATGGAGAGAAATCTGAAGGCCGCACTGAGTGAGATTGACTTTGTTTCAACTACCGCGGATATTTGGACAGCTAACAACAGAAGCTATATGGGAGTAACGCTCCACTGGATCAGTAGAACCACATTAGAGCGCCACAAGGTTGCATTAGCATGTAGGCGAATTCGTGGTAGACACACGTATGATGTCATTGGTACAGAAATCGAAAACATTCACTCCTCTTATGGATTACTCAACAAAGTAGCTGCAACAGTTACTGATAATGGATCCAACTTTGTTAAGGCGTGTCAAGTTTATCATCCTGTCACGGAGTCCGATGATGAGACGGAGGAGGAAGAGTCCACCCCCAAAGACAATGATGTCACTTTTTCAGATCTGTCAGAAATCCTCTCGGCTGAGAATGAAAGTGATGGTCAGCTGTCTCTTCCCCCGCACCGCAGGTGTGCTTTGCACACCATCAACATAATTTGCACACATGATGTGGAGAAACATTTAACAACCAATGCAGAGAGCAGGGCTGTGTATAGGAGCAGCACAGCAAAATGCACAGCTCTTTGGACCAAATCGAGTAGATCTACACTTGCATCAGAAACAGTGGAAGAAATCAGCAAAAGAAAGCTCCTAATACCAACATCCACAAAGTGGAATTCCTTTTTTGATGCTGTAAAGAGAATTGCAGAAATCCCCATGGGTGAACTGAATACTCTGTGCACAAAGCTAGGACTGAAGTGCTTCATACCAGTTCCTGCATGAGTACTGCATAGCCATGAAACTGACTGCAGCACTGGACATTTTACAAGGCGACTGTCCATATGGAACTTTACTACCAACACTTGAAGTTCTGATGCAGAAGACCCAGGCTGTGAAAGATGACCTCTCCAGGATGACTGCAGGCCTTTCAGATGCCATTGTACAGGTACGCTCCATCTTGAAATTAGTCAAATTTTTTGCTTCATACAATTCACAAACATGGAACAGAATATTAATTATCATTGCAAAATAAGATTAAAACAATTTAAATGTTTATACGTAACCTAAAACAAAATTAAATCCATAATATTGATCTCATATTAGGCATGGTTTGCAAGTAATTCAATAACATAATAAATTGTAGGCATAAAAATATCGATTATGTTTTTTAGGCTATTCAGACTCGTTTCGCCGGTGTGCTGGACGACAAAGATGCCCTTCTCGCAGCTGCCAGTTGTCCAAAATTCAAACTCCGATGGCTGAGAGATGCAGGAAGAAGGGAGCGAGTAAAACAGCTTCTGACAGCAGAGTGTTGCACCACTGCTCCTGTTGCAAAAAAACCCTGCCAGTTTGCCCAGTGCTACTACATCTAGCACCCAAGGTGAGATGGACTTTTTCACTTTTGAGGCAGAGCCAGAGGAGGAGACCTATTCTGCAGAAAAAGAAGTCATGGACTACCTGATGTCAGGCTACGACCTTCAGATTCTGCATAAGTTTTCAAACATAATTTTTTTAAAGTATAACACTCCAACCCCATCAAGTGCTCCTGTAGAGCGACGTTTTTTGTTTTTTTAAGTGTTTGTTCATCCCTCTCAGATAGAGACAGTCCTGATTATAAAAACATAAAGAGCTCTAACTTGTTAGCCCACGAACCTGTCCCTGAGACTTATAGGCAGAATCTTTGGGATGTGAGGAAGACACAAAATCAGTCCTATCTTGATTTTGCAAGAGAAAATGGTATTCTCTTTGATCAGTGGTGTACGGCTTGTAAGGAATCTAATTTAGCAACAGTACACGAGTTAATGCTAGTGAAGGCAAAAAGATTTACCTCACAATGTGACCACTTTGCAACACATGGGTTTTTCCTAACACACAATAGTAACTTTATTAAACCTGCCTTTCCCTCAGATGCCAATGGAAAGGCAGATGATAAACAGGCAACCCAGTAACTTCTTGCCAATAATTCTTCAAGAACCAAAGCAGAAAAACGGTGCTGTTTCTGTCACAATCCTGGACACCGAGGGACAGACAGTGAGACTCTGGTGTAGGCTTGATGACACTCCTGGTTAGCCTCTGTGTGCAAAAAGACAGATGTCTGCAGGGTTTGTGTCAGTAACAGGGAAGGCCGAGCATCAGTGATCAGTTACTGTACTACTTGATGCCGGTGGTTTGCAGTCCCTCACTCTTTCCAGTGTCTTCCCAGTAGCTGCCATGTCTACTTGTGATGCAAGTGCTGTGGTGAGAGGTGTGGGAAAGAGCAGAATGCATGCACCCCATCACCACTTTCACATCCAGTTAAAGCTAGCCACTGGCATTTTCCCAGAAGCTGTGTGTAAAACACTTCTAGTGAAAGGTGTTGACTTCTTCATGGTTAATGATGTAGTTGTAGTAGAGGCTATCCAGAGGTCATAGATGTGCTAGTGCCTGGATCTGTGCCTCAATCCCAGTTCCAGGCAGTGTCGAGGTCTGTCATGGTTCTGGGTCATTCAGCAGCATTTTCAATTCATGATGTCTTTCTGATTTCTTTGGAAGGTTTTAGTTTTTTGTCATTTAGTTTACTCCTTGGTTTTCCTGTCAAGTTGATTATACTCCCTGTCCATGTTTTCTTATCCCTGTGTCCTTCCCAGGGATATTTGGACAGCTCTCTATTAAACTGGCTGCTATGTTTGGATCAATCAGAATTCGCTGAATCTAAAGTACTATTGCTGTGTGATTTATTACTATTACTGAAGGTTACTCACCATACCAATTCCAACTAGATGTTTAAATCTTAATATAAATGAGTAACAGTAGGTGGACATTAGGTAAGGCTGCACTTTTTGCAGCGATCTTGTATAGAAAACTATTCCACGCGTATATAAAACAGGTCCGCGGCTCTGATCCGTAGTAAAGGGACCTCTGGCTAATACGTCGGGTTCGTGTCGGGCTGGTAGCCGAAAACTAGCTTTACTTTGTTGTCTGGGTCAACTTTGCTAGCGAGAGACAGAGAGAGGCGTTGAAAGGCTGCTCCAACAGAAAAACATGAGCACAGCGTACAGTCGAGTCTTAATAGCTTACTTACAGCTGGGCTCGTCAGGCACTGTTTTTGGCTGCAGTGGTTATTATTATATTTACATGCTTCCAGCTCCCGTTTCTGCTCAGTGACAGCTCGGACTTTTCCTTTTTCTCCCTCCCTCGCTCACAGACACATCACGGGTATGACAGTCCATTCTCCCTGCAGCACGGACTACACTGCCCATGAGGCTACAGTCTTTAGGGCCATGCCTGTAACACTCTGCCTATTGCCTTCATATTAAATCACTTTTTGAACAATAATTTTTAAAAATATTTCTTCACGTCATTATGCGGCCGCAAGTAGAGGTGACATAGGCCGTGACATTGAGACACAGACATGAGAGTCTCTTAATGTGTGTTTTGTTTGAGTTTCCACCGGCGTGGAATTCCCAAATATAGAGAGGGGACAGCCTAACATATGAAACAGGAAAAGACCACCGTGTAATCCCTTTATTACAACAAAGTAACTGTATTCTGAATACCACCTTTTTAAACGGTAACTGTAACGGAATACAGTTACTCATATTTTGCTACTTTACTGTGCAAGTAGTACAAAACAAACAAACAAACAAGAAAACACCTACAAATATTTCCTAAAAAGTTTTGTTTGTTTTTTTAAATTTCAAATACTGTATAAGAAGACAAAAGATTTGAACTGAAGCCTTTCATTGAATGACCAAACAAACACACTGGTCCTCTCTGTCTGTGCACACATGTGGCAGGACTTCTGCTGTCACTGCAAAGTGCAGACACAAGTGTACACATTAGTACATTCGTACACATACACTCATATCGCCTTCATATTAAATCATTTTTGGCTCTTTAAAGAACTTATTTTAAAATTGGACTCAACACCAAACAAACCCTCTCTAACAAAAAAAGTGACTTCAAGGGCCAAACGGTGTTATATTTCTTCATGTTAATATATGGGCCACAAGTGGCCCCTGGGCCGCGAGTTTGATACCCCTGCTTTAGACAGAGGAGAAAATGAAGCATTACAATAATCTAAGCAGGAGGAGATGAAGACTTGAATAAGCATCTCCAGTTCACTTTCTGAGATAACAGCTGTGACTTAAGTAATATTACTTAAAAAGAAAAAAGCAAGAGTGGGTCAGAGAGTTGATGTTTGCATCAAAGACTGATGAACAACCAACCAAAGACTGTCAGTTTAAATGGATTCTTTATTCAACTCATCAAGGTTAGAAGAAAACACAGTTGAATGTCATCCACACAGAGATGGTAGGAAGCTGTTTTAAACCTGCTAATAGTATGATGTGATGTCAGAATATACAGTGGCTTGCAAAAGTATTTGGGCCCCTTGAACTTTTCCACATTTTGTCACATTACAGCCACAAACATGAATCAGTGTTATTGGAATTCCAGGTGAAAGACCAATACAAAGTGGTGTACACGTGAGAAGTGGAACGAAAATCATACATGATTCCAAACATTTTTTACAAATAAGTAACTGCAAAGTGGGGTGGGCGTAATTATTCAGCCCCCTGAGTCAATACTTTGTAGAACCACCTTTTGCTGCAGTTACAGCTGCCAGTCTTTTAGGGTATGTCTCCACCAGCTTTGCACATCTAGAGACTGAAATTCTTGCCCATTCTTCTTTGCAAAACAGCTCCACAACTGCCCTGTGACGGCCTCAGAGGTTGTCTAAGAGAATATTGGGAGCAACAACACCATGAAGTCCAAAGAACACACCAGACAGGTCAGGGATAAAGTTACTGAGAAATTTAAAGCAGGCTTAGGCTACAAAAAGATTTCCCAAGCCTTGAACATCCCACGGAGCACTGTTCAAGCCATCATTCAGAAATGGAAGGAGTATGGCACAACTGTAAACCTACCAAGACAAGGCCGTCCACCTAAACTCACAGGCCGAACAAGCAGAGCGCTGATCAGAAATGCAGCCAAGAGGCCCATGGTGACTCTGGACGAGCTGCAGAGATCTACAGCTCAGGTGGGGGAATCTGTCCACAGGACAACTATTAGTCGTGCACTGCACAAAGTTGGCCTTTATGGAAGAGTGGCAAGAAGAAAGCCATTGTTAACAGAAAACCATAAGAAGTCCCATTTGCAGTTTGCCACAAGCCATGTGGGGGACACAGCAAGCATGTGGAAGAAGGTGCTCTGGTCAGATGAGACCAAAATGCAAAACGTTATGTGTGGCGGAAAACTAACACTGCACATCACTCTGAACACACCATCCCCACTGTCACATATGGTGGTGGCAGCATCATGCTCTGGGGGTGCTTCTCTTCAGCAGGGACAGGGAAGCTGGTCAGAGTTGATGGGAAGATGGATGGAGCCAAATACAGGGCAATCTTGGAAGAAAACCTCTTGGAGTCTGCAAAAGACTTGAGACTGGGGCGGAGGTTCACCTTCCAGCAGGACAACGAGCCTAAACATAAAGCCAGGGCAACAATGGAACGGTTTAAAACAAAACATATCCATGTGTTAGAATGGCCCAGTCAAAGTCCAGATCTAAATCCAATCCAGAATCTGTGGCAAGATCTGAAAACTGCTGTTCACAAACGCTGTCCATCTAATCTGACTGAGCTGGAGCTGTTTTGCAAAGAAGAATGGGCAAGGATTTCAGTCTGTAGATGTGCAAAGCTGGTAGAGACATACCCTAAAAGACTGGCAGCTGTAATTGCAGCAAAAGGTGGTTCTACAAAGTATTGACTCAGGGGGCTGAATAATTACGCACACCCCACTTTGCAGTTACTTATTTGTAAAAAATGTTTGGAATCATGTATGATTTTCGTTCCACTTCTCACGTGTACACCACTTTGTATTGGTCTGTCACCTGGAATTCCAATAACATTGATTCATGTTTGTGGCTGTAATGTGACAAAATGTGGGAAAGTTCAAGGGGGCCGAATACTTTTGCAAGCCACTGTACAATGAGTAAACTTTAAATAAGGATTAAAGTTTGATCAGTTTAATTCAGTTTTATTTATATAACACCAAATCACAGGTTGGCTCATGGTGCTTTATCTTGTAAGGCAAATACTCTACAGTAACAGAGAGACCCCAACAATCACCCGACCCTGTAACACAACTTTACTCTATACCCAGACAGGAGACACACACACACACACACACACACACACACGTGTCCTGAGCTGGTTCATCTCCTGCGTAGAGACACAGCTTCAGCTCTGTTCCCCTTCAGCTCCAGCCCACACTGCCACTCCAAGCCACCAGCAGAACAGGACAGGTGTGGTTAGCATGATGACAATCAGCTGTGCCGGCCAGCCTTCCCTGGCACTGCCCCCTAACCCACTGCTCCATCCCTCTCCTGCAGCTGAGACACAGGCTGTGTCCCAATTCAGGGTCTGCACGCTTGAAGTACGCATTTCAAGTGCGATTACGTCACCGCCACGCGACGACGGCTGTCCCAATTCAAAGTGTACTCCAAATGCGCCGTCGATTTCCCCAAATATCAAGCGTGGTCCGCTGCATGCTTCGTGGCCCCATATATCCCACAATCCATAGCGCGGCGGTGGGTGTGGATAATTTTTCCGCAAAATACGGCAGAAGGGAGTGGCCGAAGAGTGAACTGTCAAAAGTAAGTACTGAATATTATGTCACTTATTTATGTGCGAATGTTTAAGAACATTAAAACATTACTGTTGGCCACATGTCGGCAAAGTCATGTGACATTAGTGATGTTTGTACTTTCAGCGTTTACTTGGTTTTAAAGCTCCAAAAGTTGAATCTGTTCATCTGTGAGACTGCAGGTTTCCCCAAACCTTATAAACAGTACATTTGCATAATGACTGAAACCAGCCCACTGAAGGAACAATGGGCTGTGAGGTCAGTTCCTTAATCATAATTATGCAAATTCCCATGACCATTGATCAACAATCACTGACCAAAACCCACTGATCAAAGAACACTGATCAATGGCCATGAGTACCATTCACAGAGAGTTGGGGAATGGCTGCAATCACAGCGTTGTAAGATGGTGACAGATGTACCCTTAGGCCCCCTCCTCGATTCAGAGATGGTCTTTCCCTCTTCACGTAAATGGCCTCCTTGACTCCGCGCTCAAACCAGCGTTCCTCCCTGTCCAGGATGTGTACATCCTCATCATTGAAAGAGTGTCCACTGGCCTGTAGGTATAAATAGACTGCAGAGTCCTGGCCTGATGAGGTTGCTCTTCTGTGTTGTGCCATCCGCTTCGCCAGAGGTTGTTTGGTTTCCCCGATGTATAAATCCTGGCAATCCTCCTGGCACTTAACAGCGTACACTATGTTACTCTGTTTGTGTCGGGGGACCCGATCCTTGGGGTGGACCAGTTTTTGGCGCAGCGTGTTTTGGGGTTTAAAAGCCACAGAGACCCGGTGTTCTCCCACAAAACGCTACGTCCAGATGAACAGATTCAACTTTTGGAGATTTACTTTCCTGGATGATTGAGAATGCATCAAGACCTTGGTTTTAAAGCCTCTACTTCTAAATATATATATAGTCGACCTTAATCTTACAGAGAATGTGATGATTTTATGGATAATTAAAGTCAGTCATATGTCCACAAACACAACAAGCTGAAAGTCAGTGATGCTGCTCGGTTTGCAGTCCTGAATATGACGGCACAAGCAGGATTCACTGCACTGTTAATGTTAGCTATGTTATATTGCTGCCTCTGTTCGGTGGTGTCGAGCCAAACGGACTTTAACGTGTGTTTGAACGAGCTGACGGTTCACTCGTTAAGCTGAAAGAAAGATGCTTTAATCACAGGAGTCACACATGTGTCCACTGGACCATCTGGAACTCTTCTTGTTTAGCACTCGTAATAACACAAACACTAAATCCTCCTTCTCTTGTGCTGTTTTGTAGCAGTGTGTACACCTGAGACTGTCACCTGTCTGTCTGTCCTGCACTCTCTCTCTGTTTCTTTCTCTCTGATTGTGGAATAAAAGTATGAACATGTATTTATAAGTTACACTTGTGTTTGAATCCTGCAGCTTATCACACATTTGATTTCCATGTGTGACGACTGCAAGTGTCCAGAGTGAGGACAGACTGAGGGACCCACTGCTGCACATCATCTGTGAGGCTTTGCACCCCTGATGATCCACCAGGACAAACTCAGCAGTGTGTGAGGAAGAGGAGGAGGAAGAGCCAGCAGCAGCTGACAGATGGAGAGAATAGACAGACTGTTCCCTGTTTGTGAAGGACTGCTAGGAAAGTTTAACATAACTAACTGTCTGTCCTGAATCAGTCTTATTAGGTAACGTTCAAATAATGTTATCATCCCAGTGTTTTCAGTGTGGGAGAAAGTACTCAGGGCCTTCAAGTTACACACTATGAAAGGCAGCAACAAGTTTAATATTCAGAAACCTAAAGTATGTATCAGCAGCAGAATGGAGCTAAAAATAAATGTTTGTTTCAGTTCTATGAAGCTTTGAGTATTTTGAATTAGTAGCACTGCTGTGTTTGTTGCATCATATTGCTGTAATTGTTTATATGCTTTATATATTCTGAGGTAAGTTGATCTATAGTGTTACATCATATTCTATAAGGATGTTATGTGTTTGTAGACTTTCTGCCCAGTTTGACCCATTTAGCAGAAGTCAGCCTGTTTAAGGCTCTGATATCTATTCTGTATGACTTAAAGCAGTTATGACATGGTCTGATTTTCTCACCCAATAAAGGAATATTTCATATATCAGTCTGATCTTCATTCTATCAGACACAGTTATCACAGCTTGTACATTTTCTTTTTACACATATATGTAAGCATTGAGCCAAATTTAGTAATGCCAACATATTAAACGAACAATATTTGTCTCTTATATATAATACATCTGTATATACACTGTCAGAGATACTTGTCTTTGAGTGAAGATTTAAGGTGATAGGAAATATAAATAACTGCAACTTGCATCTTACAGACAGACAGACATACACCCATACATACCATACATTATTGTCCATATTATATTAACATTACCACAGTGAGATGACTTTAGTCTCATGAACAACATGAGCTAATTATCATTTACTAACTAATCTTGAAATGACTGTTCAGTACAGAAATGAAGCCCAACTATCATGTTTTACAGTCCTGTGGTCTCAACTAATCAAAGTGATGTCATGACAAAAATGAATGAACAACAAAACATTCTTTCTCCTTCATTTCTGTCACACAAAGCTGTATGAAACGTTTCTCGCGGTTAGTATCATGGTTGCTAGGCAACCTGAACAGCACGACGAAGGCTAGACCGTCCCATTTCACAAGCCTCTCACTTCCGCACTTCCCGTACTTGTAGTACGCACCGTACGTAGTACGCGTAGCGCGCGTACTTCAAGCGTGCAGATCCTGAATTGGGACACAGCCACAGACCCCTTTTTAGCAAGTACTTTGTTCCTGTTAAGAGGGAGCATTTCCTTCCTACTGTCACCAGCTTCCAGCAGAGCCAGGCTCAGGGAGGGCGGGCATCTGCCACGAGCAGTCGGGGTGAGGGGAGGAAGACAGGACGAAGACTCTGTGGAAGAGAGCCAGAGAGGAATAATAACTAATGGTTAAATGCAGAGTGGTGTATAAATAGACAGTACACAAACATCAACTGTATTCGAAATTAAATACATACTGGGGTTCATTTATGGTGCTGATGGAGTTAGTACTGATTCCACGCTGTGTGCATGGAAATAGGAATGCTGTTGTTGGAATATGTTGGAGGGCTCACCATTTTGAAAAATTCTTCATTGTTCAGAACAGGGTGCATTTATTTACGTTATAGAATACCATAGATATAAATATGATTTGCAATTTTTTTTTTTTAAATATTGTCAAACTTTGGATTTTAAATAAGAGTTTGAGCAATTCTGAGACCAATAGTTGTCTTAGCTTTTATTTTTTTTCTTGTTGCACTTTTTGTGCCTGGAACAATGGAGTCTTCAGTCTTCCTCATCACCCTACCTGGACATCACTCTGTGAAAGACATCAGCTCTGGTCCCCACCTGACACGCAGCTCTCACTCACTGTAGCTCAGGGGTGGGCAATTCCAGGCCCCGAGGGCCGGTGTCCCTGCAGGTTTTAGATGTGTCCTTGAACCAACACAGCTGATTTAAATGGCTAAATTAGCTCCTCAACATGTCCTGAAGTTCTCCAGAGGCCTGGTAACGAACTAATCATGTGTTTCAGGTGTGTTGACCCAGGGTGAGATCTAAAACCTGCAGGACTCCAGCCCTCAGGGCCTGGAATTGCCCACCCCTGCTGTAGCTGAACCAAGTAGCTCTCATGCAACAGCAGCCACATTCCAGGCGATAGTTACAGAATGTGGCAGAACCAAGTGAGGGTACCCGGAAGATCTGAAACACGTGAGGAAGGGCTTGCAGACCTGAGAGGGATGATTTTGGTCGGCTCAGTTCTCTGTTAGTGGGCTGCAGCACTCTTGCCTTTGGGAATCGCTCATTTGGCCATGTACAGACCAAATGGAAGAATGAGGACTGGCTTGATGAAAAATGTGATGAAATCAAGCAGGATGACAAACATTGTCTCCATCAAGCCAACCTGTGCAACCCCACTGCAAAGAAAGATGCCATTCATAGTGGTATTCAGGAGAAACTGCACCAGAAGCAAGACAAAAAGTGACAAGATCCAGGGTCACACTGACATGAAGAAACTGGTTGATGCTGTGAAAGACGTCTGCAGCCCCAAACCCTCAATGTCATCCCTCCTCTTCGGTGCAGATGGAAACAGTGATGACTGATAAGGAAAGGATTCTTGAATAATGAGGCAAGCTCTTCAACAGAATCCCGAGCTGCCCTTTTTCAATCAGTGATGAAGCTATCGATTGTCTTATCCAAGTGCCTATCAAGAAAGTACTGGATGAGCTGCCGATGCTGTCCGAGACCCAGAAAGCAGGAGTTCAAATACAACACACATTAGACGGAGTATCTGAAGGGAACTGAGAACACGTGTTCAGGAGTGCAGCTAAATTTACACACACAAGCTAATACTGATAAATCACATTGTGGATATTTGTATGTACAGAATTCCAAACAGTGAATAAATGAGGCCGCTGGAGTGCTGCTGACTCTAATGTGTGAGAGATGGGTCAGCAGCAGGGAAATAAATGTGGGCACTGCTTCATGCTGCTGCACACAACACACTCAATGATAGTTTCTACTTTGACTGCACTAGAATGAAAAATAGAAGCACTGTCTTTAGTTTTAGTCTTCGGTCTGTTAACATTATATTTGTTAAGAGACGCTTCATGAGGTTTCAGTGAGTATGTTTCACCAAAAGGCATGATGGGAAGCCACAGCTTTATTTGTATTGTAATACATGAGCACAATAAATGTGCCTCTTACAGATACAGCCTGTATTATAATATTAAAAACAAAGACCAAGAGTAACACTGAAACTACAGACATAGAAAATTAAACTGAAACTAAAATAAAAACATTCACACAGACCTTCATCCACTCATTAACCATAGGACACATTCACTGTCCTAACATCATCCCTGAACCCTCACTTTAATTATCACAACTGAACCTAACCCCAATCTAATCATGCACATGCCTGTGTGTGCAGTCATCATGTGCAGCAGCATCATTAACCTGTAGTCATAAATGTTTGAATTTGATCTGTGGTCCAAAGGTGCAGGACACGCTCAAGAAGATCCACCAAATCTAGATAGGGTACTCCATTTTACAGTTTCCTATCCAGTGTGGTCAAGTTACTTGAAAATAGTAATTAGTTACCAATTACTGATTACTTCTCCAAGAAAGTAATCCCATTACTTTACTGATTATTTATTTTCAAAACTAATTAGTTACTTTATTACTTAGTTACTTTTCAAAAACGTGATACACAACCTGAATACTTAATATAACAACAGACCGTTCAGCCCAATTCTACTTTCTCTGCATAATCCATCATATAAAACTGAACCAAATGAAAATCTTAAAAAAAATTGTTTTATTAGTTTGAATCTTTAACTTTCTGCACATTGCATCAAGCAAAAAATTAAATTATATGCACCAGTCTTTGACCTGAAGAAATGTGTTTACCAATTAAACCTATGTTCTGCATATGCCAGCATTTACACTCTTTCAAATAGATGCAAGTAAAACAGCAGAAAATATGAATAAAATCAAAGATTCAGCAGCTCTGAGTCCTGTCGCTCTTAAATCTATTGTCACCTGTTTAGCAGGAGTGGGGCGGGTGGAGGTTTGCCCACAGCGGTCATGTCAGTGGGGGGATCCGGGGGTTTCTCTGTGAGTGTCACATTCCCGTGGCAGCGTGCTCGCTGCTCGCTCAGATTTGAAGTTTAATTTTTCGCTGTAGGAAGACGTTTTCTTCCCACGCAGAGTGAACAGCGGACACTGTTTGTGTCACTTTTTACAGAATCAAACTCAAAGTAATGTGATTACTTCAACGCTTTAAATGCTGCATGGTCGTACTCTCCCACACTCCATATTATCCATTGTTGAGCTGCACACGTCTGTTGCTGCCACGGACGTCACACGCTCCCACAAACAAAATCACGCTTTAGTAACGCAGCGTGACTACGGGAAAGTAACAGTAATCTTACTACTTTTTTGCAGGATTAATCCGTTGCGCTACTTGTTACTTGAAAAAGTAATCGGATTACAGTAACGCCTTACTGCCCATCTCAGTTCCTGTCATACTACATACATGAGCAGATAAAATGAGAGACACAAACACATGTGAAAAATGAAATCATGGAGGTGAATATAAGTCCACTTGTACAGCATGCAGATTATTCACAGTAATGAGTCCTGTGGGAGTGAAATATAACGATGCAAGAATGTAATATAATGATGAATAGAAACTGCAATATTTTTTAAGGTAGTGGAAACATGCAAAAGCCTAAAATGAGTGATGACTTGCACAAGCTGTCATGTTACGTGGACACGAGGAGGTACACACTAACCCGTCACTCTTGTCAGGAAACACTCAAATTCTTTATGCACAAATACGCACACACACACACACACACACACACACACACACACACACGTGTACGTGTGTACAGACGTATACACACACAGTACACATAATGTACTTTCTGTACAAAGGGCTGGTGGCCGTGTGCAGCAGACTGACTACAGCTTTCAGGGAGGTGAGTTATTAAGATGTATGTGACAGTGGATACACCGTGGGAGAAGGTCTTCACCATAGAGCTCATTTCACAATGTGAATAATTAGGATGGATTTCCGCCTTGAGGGAAAAGTCAGTAACAGCATCCTGGAAGCACATTAGCAGGGTGCTGAGAAGCCTTGTGACAAAAACAAATGGTCCCGTATGCCACATGAGCTCCTTTATTGTTTCTGTTGAGAGCCAGAAGTGTTTCGTGGTTAGACTCTGTTGAATCGAGTCTCCTTTAATGTACCCACACAGCGACCCTGCACACACTACCCTGAGTGCTTGTGTCTGTAGGATAGAGAAATAATAGCCCAGCACACTACAGTAGATAACAGTGTAAATAACACAAACGAGTGGATCCTCTGACACAGTTTTGTACTCGCACAGCCTTTAAACATCAAGCTGCAGTTCAACTTTAGTAACGAGGCTCCTAAAGGATAACTGGACTGCAGTTACAACCTACTATGACTTTATTTTTAGCATTCACCATTAGGATTAAGGAATACTTTAGCTAGCCCTCTCTGCTTTGTTTGACGGGTTTAAAGCAAAAACCATCTGCTTTTGATTCCTGAAGTGAAAATCATTTAGTATACTGAAACATGTTGCAGCCCAGTTTAAAATATGAATTGTTTCTTCAGTGCAGTGAGGGAGTTCAGTCATGTATAGGTAGGTCATTGACACAAGGATCCTGTGTAAAGTGGCTAGCAGGACCACTTCGCTTCGAAAGGCATGAGCTGCGGTGATTCAGCGGAAAATGATGGGATGCCTCCAACAAGGACTCTGGAGAGGTCACATGACTCATCTGGCCTTAGAGTCCTGCATGTGACCAAACCTCAGCCAAACAAAACTGAACAGAAATGAAAACCGAACCGTATTATTTTCATATTAGGACAGAGCCGTCGGCATACAGTCAGTTCACAAGGGTTAGTGGTAACACAAAATAAAATGAAACATGTAACAGTAGCACCTAAAAACAATTAAAAACTCTACTTTATAAAATACAATCACACAGTTTCAGTTTTAAATGTAGGTGGGAGACAGGATAAGCACTGCGCGAAGTCCGTTATAAACGAATCAATAATTGACACACGTTAAGGGGAACGGCCACACACTTCACCCCAACTGGGCGAAACGATATAAAAAGGAGAATCTTCAGTGCTGTCTTCACTCAAGCTCAGCGCGGTGCATACAAAGCGGCAAGGGAAAGGTCAGTTTCAGTGCAGCGCCATTACTGCCTGCAACCATATAAAAAACTAAACTACTCTAAAATAAAATCAGTACATGCATCAGTGTCTACTGATACAGTGAAACAAAAACAAATAAAACAACATCGACAGCCATAGCCGTCACAACAACCCTCAGCTCTTTGCTGTCAATTTAAAACAAATTAAAATAACCGCTGGTGTATCAGGACCTCAGCAACTTGGCACTCTGGAAATGCAAACAGGACATCACTTACACCGAACAGTCGACCGCAGCAGGAATATCCCACCTGGCTTCGTATGTACTGTTCAGTTACCTGTTTACGAGTTGGGGACACCCTCTTACAAATATCGGCCAACAGTGGCGGAGTCCGCTACACGTTTCTCCACAGGAACAAAACAATGGTTTCTTCCTACAGGGGGTACAGATCACTTTAAACCTCCACCTAATTACAAAAATGCAAGCAGAACATTTTCGGTGACCTACCGCTCCAACAGAAGGCTATGGGACCCACACCAAGCTGTCATAGAAAGTTAAAAACGCCAAATAGCACGGCTTAGACCAGGCACTCACACAGCTCAAGGTTCACTCTAGAGACCAACTAATCACCTGCACCTGTGCTTATAAAAGGGAAAAACCCAGCCCCGCCTACCAGGGGCGGTTCCCAGTCTCAGGCCTCACCTGTCACATTCAAACTGAAAAATGTATTCTGATGCCGTTACTGCAATATGTCACAATGGCAATGATAAAAGAAAAACACTGCCTTTCCACTATTATAAAGTCGTCTAATTTTCTAAGCCAACAAACCTGACACTTCAAACATGGTATGAGCATCTGTGGTGACTGCAGTGGACAGCTGTAAACAGCAAACTGACCCTTGTTACACAAACACATGAAATTTTAAGCATCCTGAATAGAACCAAAGAACCGATCAGTCACTGAATCATGAGCCACTTGTGATGTGCAGTGGGAGAGTGGAGCAGAGGTGTCAGGGTGTCTGCAGGGTAGAGCTGTTCCTCACTGGCCTCAGACACCCATATCAGCTCATCTGAAGACTGTGTATTTGGGGTTGACTGTGTTACTCCATCAGACTCTCCCTAGCTTTGTGATTTTCTAGAATATGACCACCTGCAACTCTTTGGAGGAATTCCCCTGCTTCAGCTTGTGGCTCCCTTGGATCATGGCTGAATCCTCTGTGCACACCTGGAGCTTCTCCTTGGCAGCCATACTCACCTGCTAGCCTACTCTACACCACGCTGCTCTGGAAACCCTGGCCCCAGCTAGCCCTCTGTCGAACCCCTCCCCACTACAACTCCCCAATCCTCAAGTAAGGTTTTCAATTTATCACATAGTATCACCTCTCAACAGCAGGTGGCTGGACCACAGACTGGGCTGGAGGCTGGACGAGCTGCAGGCTGAGCTAATAAACCAGGTGCTTGAGCTGGAAATAGGTCTGCTAATTTAACCAGGGATTGAGCTAGTGCCTGAAAAGCTGGATCAGGAGATGGATGAGGTGGATAAAGTGATAGACTGACAGGTGGACCGGGTAGCTCTTCCGAGCCTCCAATGTGCGAGGATAATGGCTGGAGAGCCTCAGCTGAGGCTCTAGGGAGGTCAGGTGGGATCCTGGCCGCCCTCACCCTAGGCACTGGCACAGGCACAGAGCTAGCTGGACACCAGTCACCCCTACCCGAGGAACAGGAACAGGAGTGGACTGGGTCTTAGCTGCCCTCGCCCTGGGAGCTGGCACAGGAGTGGGTGCTGGCTGCACGTCAGCTGCATCGACCGGAGGAACTGGTACTGGTGTGGGGATGTGCTGAGCCCTAGCTGCTCGAGGAGCTGGTAAAGGGACAGGCTGAGCCTTAACCGCCTTCACCTGAGCGGGATGAACAGGTGAAGGGCATGGCTGAATCTGAGGCGCCTTGCTAAAAGGAAAAGACTGAACCATGGGTGAGGAAAGGATGATTGAGTGGGAGAAATTATCAGGTTTAGCGGTGTGAATGTTTTTAATGGGAGGGTGGAACAGTCTTTATGAAAGAAGGATGGTGAGTATTAATTGGAAAGTCCAGAATGTAATCACAGTAAACAGTCTTTTTTTGCGAACAGTTTCTGGGTTGTGGTGATGGGGAAGAAAAGTCTGTTTCGCTCACCATCGGACACTGCTGCTCCAAGCAGGAAGGGCGACGGTGGCGTGAGCCTCGCTTCTCCTTCACGGAAACAGCTGAGCCGCTGAGCGAGGGAGCCTCCATTGAGCCGAGATGGGAGGCATAGTCGCTGCACCACAGAGAGGTGGAAGGACCAGTGAGTGAGGCGGCTGGCCGGGCGAGCGAGGAGCGGAGCAGCAAGAGAGGGAGCGGCCGAAGCGTGGTGAGAGACGGCCACTCTCCGCGGCGAATGCTCCGATGCAGGTAAGAACGCGGCCTCTCCAAGACCCGCCCAGAGCCAGGTGAGTCCCTGCGAAGATATGCTCCCTCTCCGCAAAGAGCCGCTGTTTTCCCCTGAGCTCCTCCGTCCAGAGAGAGAGCGCTGCCTCCTGCCGCTCGAAAAGGTCAGAGTCCGCTGGGTCACACTGTCTCCGTGGCACGGGTCGTGTCCTTCTGTCAGGGGTTGCAGTGTGGATGTGGAGAAGAGGAAGTGACCCAAACGCAGGACTCGCGGTGAAAGCTGGTATTTATTGCAGATGGAATGAACGAACAGAACACGAGCAGGAAATGGCTGGCTGACTGAACTGAGCGTACGGCGACAACCTAACATCAACAATGACACGACGCGAAACTTAGGGTTTAAATACAGGGACCGATGAGGATGGTAATGAGAGACCAGTGAGTACACAGCTGAACATAATGAAACCGGAAATGGAACATGAGGAAAACAAACAGTGAACATGAACTGAAAACGCTGGGTCAACGACCCAGGAACCCTGACAGTACTGTTGCCATTACTGCAGTCATGGTGTGTTTGGTCCTTCACGACCAAGCAAGTGAAATGTGTTACCCAAACTAAAAATCCAGAATAGGACTGTAAAGATACCCCAGCACTTCTGACACCTTCATCTCATTCTGTATATGAATAAATAAATAAAGTACACTTATGGCTCCATGTGGGTCACCGATTCACCAAATGTAATCATATATTCTTTGACTTTCACATAATTTCACTGCTTTAGACTGTCCAGGATCTGCATGCAATTTGGCATCCGTTTTGGATAGTGGGAGAATTACAACATTTTATATAAAAATATTCCTGCAGCCTTATTGGGCCACTGTCATGACAGTAGTTTGTTTGAATTATAACTACTTTAGCCATTCAATACTCTCCAACAGGTAGTAAAAAAAAATAAAAAGCTGTCACGACGCCCGCAAACTGATAGCAAAACTGGACTCAAACGCAGAGAACCACAACAGAGACGGCAAGTACATTTTTACAGTGTTTATTTAAGAAAACAGAGATTAATACATAGCAAAGTGTTACTAGAGCAGGGTGTGGGTGGCATAGTGACGTGGCCGTGGGTCAATAAGGGAAAACTGGGAATTAACAGGTGCGACTGGAACGAAGTGGGTACGTCTGAGAAGAAAAGAGAGCGGGGTTAGGAAGGTGATGAGGCAATGGCCACTTAGGGAAGGTGAGTACGACTGATGTTGCTTACTTACCGGGGTGAGCTTGGCTGTGAGGGAGAGGGGGCGAGAATCCAGGTGAGTATTGGCAAAGACTGGCTTACCTGAGTTCACTGCGTCCGGGGTGGTGAGAGATGGCTGGAGAGCAGGAAGGTGAGGTTCATGGTATTTTCCACAATGGAGAGGTAGTCCAAGAAAAGCTGAAGGTAAGCGGCGAGGATGGTCCAGGTGAATTGTGGCACAGGAAAACAAGGTAAGCAGAAAAAACCAAGAATATGAAAACTTGGAGCCAATACCAGCACGAGGTCGCTGTCAAACTGGCAGTGAAGGAGAGTCTGCATCACGCTTAAATCCTCAACCTGATCACCCAGAATATCAGCTTCAGGTATGCAGGACTGCAGGAGAGATGATGGCTCCACCCAGGGGTGGAGACCAAGGGAACTCAGCTGCCTGATGGGATTTTTCAGTCATACCTCCAGATCATGACAAAAGCTGTGTTATAATATGTATATATATATATATTCTGATTCAGTAAAAGGACTAGATATTACAATCCCTGACAATGCATTGCATTAAATGGAGAGAATCTTGAGGGATGGCTGTTATGAGGAAAAGCATCCCAGAAACTTTACCAGCAGCACACATCGTTGTGTGCCTCAACTTTCATTCTTTTACCCAGGCTAATCTGCCATTTTTCCTTGGTTAGGTTTAGGGATTAGAGATCTGATCTAAATTATCATATTAAAATTTGGGGACATTGTCAGTAGTGGACCTTTGATTCATCGGGTGTTTCGGCCATTATCACTAGACACCCTCATCCAAGGAGGCCCTGCCAGGGTTGATCAGCCTCGGAGTGTGTCACTGGTTTATGTTAAATTGTTATTTCTCTTCTACTTTCTGCTGTTTAGTTTTCTACAGTTTATTTTCTTATATCTATTCACTGCGATGAGAAATAATGCTTACCTCTTTAACATTTATGGAGCCTGATTTCTTCAAAGGGATAGAAAGGTGATAGAGAGAAGTAAGACAAGTAAGTCAGATAAGAAAGGAGAGAGCAGAGAGGAGAGCTGGACAGGGGGTGCCCGATCTGGCTTCCCACACATCCCCGCCGGTTCGGGCTGTACGCTCTACCTCCCCACCGCCTCCAAGAAAAGGGAAGAAGAGCAGAGGGGAGAAGAGCGAAACATTTTTCTTTTCTTTTCTTTCATTCTTCCTTTTGGTTTCACTACCATGAGGTTAACTGCACAGTCCCCAGGAGGCCCTGAGACAGCTGTATCAGTCAATCAGCAAAACGTCTAATGTTATGTTTTACCCTTTGACACCCCTGTTGAGGCTGGCCCACCCCGGGTCGATCGATCCTGGGCGTGTATCTCGCAGTTAGCTGACTGCCTTAGCTGCCCAGGTGATGTCAGCCCTTTTTAGCCATAGCCAGTGACTGGTCCTGTCAGCAGTGTTAGCTAGTTCTCTAATAGCCTGAGCAGTTACAGCCTAAGCAGTTTTGCTGTTGTACTGGCAACAAAGCCCCTGCACCCCACTTCCACCGGGCGCACCTTGATCTTCCAGCCTCTGTCCTCTGCCTCAGCTGCCAAGTTGGCATACCGCAGCTTCTTACGCTCAAACGCTTCCTCAATTGCTTCCTCCCATGGTACCTTCAGCTCAATGACGTACGCAAGTTTTTGGGAGTTATTTTGTATGGAATTGTATTATTTATGTTATTTATTTATTTTTGTTTCTCAAAGATTATTTTTTGACCTGAATGCAAATGGGGTTCAACCAATGGGATTGTTTGTCCCGCCTTGTTTTGAAAACTTATTAGCTGTTGTTAGGTTAAGGAAAAAACAGTATGTCTATCCGTTGTATTGAAATGTTTTATTGTGTTACTTTTATTCATCACTGTTGTTACTTGACAGTGAGCAGAGTATACTGAGTTTGCTGCTTTTAATGAGCAGTGTCAGTTGCTTTAATGATTGGTGATAGCTACATTGCCATGTAATGAAAACCCTTTTGAATTTGATCAGTTGTACAACGTTAGAAATAGGACTTGAATTTGAAACAGATTTTGTTCATGCTTTATACCTTAAACAGAAGTGTTGTTAGTTAAGTGTGAACAATGTTCATTTGAAGTAATTCTGACCTCACTCTTAGGTCAGGTTTTTTTGAGTTGGAGAAAGGAGCCGAGACTCCCCGGAGAACTTTGGATTACAGACTTTGTGGAAATCCGCAGAAGAGGAATAATTTTCCATTGCAATGGATGGCGAGCCACAGCCCATTTGGAACTGAATCCTGAAGTATGGTTGCCTGAACTGTGGTAGGACAAAACTGTGCAAACCATACACCGATCGTGGACTGAACTCACACCAATAACTCACCAGATCACCAAACAGGCCTGATCTGGATCCTATTGACACTTTAAAAGACCCGGGTCTAACATTTGTTTCTTTTTTATTTTGAGTATCTGTGCGCGCACACACAATTTTGGTTATTATTGTCAAATGCAATACAGTGCACAAATTTCAAATACAGTTGAACCATTGCTTCATCATTTGCAGTTGTGTTTTCATTGTGGTTACCCATCCTCTGGGCTCCTGTCATTCCTGAAGTCTTCTGATTTGCCCATTGTTTATATATTTTGCTACATACTAGTTACAGAAGTCTCTGCAGCGGATAGTGAGGACAGCAGAGAGGATCATTGGAGGCCCTCTCACATCCATCTCCCAACTCTATGACAGACTCATCATCCAGTGTGTGAACAGCATAGTGAAGGACACTTTCCACCCCTCACATGCACTCTTCTCACTCCTTCCATCTGGCAGACAGTTTCACAGCATCAAAACCGTAACGACCAGACACTGCAAGAGCTTCTTCCCCCAAGCAGTCAGAGCCCTCAACTCACTACCACCAAAGAATTGATATACACATACACCTCTACAAACACCTACAATACTCATCAAAAGACAACACAAACTTCCACAAATCCACTACAAACTGGTCCTTGGAACAATATGCTTATTTGCACACTCAGTCACATAGTTCTGAACACACATCTAAATCATACTATATTTGCACATTTTGCATCTTGCTCATGTCTTTGACCTGTCTTGTCTATCCCGACCATAACTTGAACCTGGTAATCAATCCACTTTGTATTGCCTCTGTCCTGTCTTTGTTTATCGTACAGTTAGTTTTGTATAGTTGTCATTATTGTCACAGGTTGCCGGGGCAAGCCGTGTGAGAATATATTAGGACCCAAAATGCGGCAGCTCTGGTGCAGGTGAGTTTATTTAGCAATGTGAATACAAACAGAGATGGCGAGGGTGAGCTTAAAACTAAGAAAACCTAAACTGGGAACAACTAAGGAAAACAAACCTGAAACCTTGAGATAAGCAACCAAGATGCAGGGAGACGAAGAGAAAATAGGGAAAAACCACACAGGACGACAGAGGGAGAATCACAGGAAGATGGAGCGGAACAACACAGACGAACCAGCAACTACTAAGACAGAAGACACGACTTAAATACACATTTACACACAGGTGGGGGACACAGCTGGGAGTGATTAACATGACGAGACCAGGGAGGCAAACTGAAAACACTCACATAAGACGCAGACCTTCACAATAAAACAGGAACTTACATATGCAAGGACACAGACTAAGAAACGCAGACTTGACACAGGAACACACGGGCAGAACAGAATAAACACTAAACTGAGGAAGAACAGAACCAAAATCACAGTAATAGAAAACACAAAACGCTGGGTCAAAAGGACCCAGGATCATGACAATTATAGTATTGTATAGTTAGTAATTAGTGCCTTTTATCCCTTAATTTTACCCAAATTTAGCACGTTATTTATTTATAAGTTCTAGTTTTATGTCTCTTGGAGATTTATCTTTTATATACTTATAACCTTAACCTTAACATTGCTTTGCAGCATAAACATTGAAGAAAATGACTGTCTTTTCCTTCTTCTTGTGTGCAGATTGACGGTGATGTCATAGCACTGATGGATGACGCAACTTTGGTAAATTACATTCCCTCCTATACGGAAACTGAGTTGCCCTCTTCAGTTTCTGCAAAAGCAAGCAACTGCTTTCAAAAAGAAAACTAAGACTTCTGGAAAAGCGTTGTGAGAAGTTAAAAAACAGAAAAGAAAGTCCAAAGGAGAACACAAGAATAAGACAGACAAAGAAGCAAAAAGCAACAGGAAGTGTTGTGATAGGATGGACACATAGTGATGGAAAAATACCCAAACAGGTGAGAGCGAAGCAGGGAGGTGGACCTAGAAAAATTCAAATGGCCACTCATACTGGATTAAAAGATATTCTTCAGGAAGGAAAGAAACTTTTTTTTCCTGATGGCATATCAGGGATCTGAAACAGATTTCGAGTTTGAGGTTTGGGACTTTAAACCAGAACCACCACTGATGCCACCTGCCAGTCTATTGGCAATATGTATGAGGCAGCGAGACTGACAATGTTACGCTTCTACACTGCATCAAAACCAAAAGAAGATGCCAGCGAGACATCTGACATGGTGTTTGTCTCAGAAAGCAGTGGCAGTGAAATTAATCCACTGCAAGTTGGAGAAGTCGGGGGTAATTTTGATGAAGTCAAACATTTGTTTCAGAAATGTCAGACGATCCAGAAATTACTTTTGGTCCAATCTTTGATGCTGAGGACGATACAGAAGACACGTTAGTCTATGAAGGTTTTCATGTACCCCCCAGTCCAGCTAATTCAGAGGATGTAATAACAATCACCATACGCCATACTAACACTTTACTGCTTTCTCTGATGCAGAGATTCTGAGAAAAACACTGAATGTGAAGCGTATACTTCCAGACAACACTGGATCAGGAATATTAAAAGATGTACTCACCTGCTTCTGGCATGGATTTTGAGCAATGCACCCTTGGTATAACAGTTAAAGTGCCATTCATTCATGATTTTTCTGCTGAAAAATGGAAGACCTTTGGGCGAAATGTAACCAAGACTGTCAGTATTTTACAAATAAACATGTGATCCCTTTTCTTGAACAAGTGCTTTTCAATAGTGTTTACAGTGATCTTAAAGCACACTTTCTACAGTTTGTCAGCAGCCAAGAATGTGATGTTTTGATGGAAGCAGTAAATAATTCGTCTGTAGCTGACTTGGATGATCTTGTGGAAGTTCTTGACAGCTATGGCTGTAGAAAAAGAATCACTGCTGAGACTCTTCCTACAATCCTCGATGAACACAAAGAGCTTGTCTAAACACCAATGTTTGTTTTTGACTGCTGGAGGGAGATCATCTACTCCCATATGTCCCTCAGTCCAGAGGCACTAACCAAGCTATTCTCTGACCTGCAACCAACTTCAAAAAAGTGTGCCAGCTGCTGAAATGTGCTGTGGATTTGACTCATCTAAACAGAGTCATCAGAGAGCTGGATAGGGCTGCCACAAACGATTATTTTGATAGTCGACTAGTCACCGATTATTTTTGCGATTAGTCGACTAATCAGATCATGCATCCGTTGGACGTAAAACGTACAGCTTATTGCACCAGCATGCATCTGCTCTTATATAACTATCATTAGCTTACAGCTTTAAGTGTTTAAGGTATGTGCCAAGTAAAAATAAAGACAAGATGATAGTTTATTAAATTTTAATGACATTTGCAGATTGTTTCGGTGGAGTTTAATAAACTCAGCTGTCTGCTCCTTGCTATCTAAAATATAACGGGACCCCGGAGTATATTCTCAAGCATCTCACACCTCTGATAATCAGTTGTCTGCTTGACGTTTATTTAGCTGCTGTGTAAAACCTATAACTTTACTCTCCGCCAAACCGATTTACTCAGGAACAAATAAAATACTAAAAAAAAGCCAAACAATAACATTTGTAAGTTATCTAAGTGACTCATATACGTTTAACCTGAGTAGCGAAAGACCGCGGTGGGTTTGAAAACGATTTGCCGGGAGTCCGGTGTTCTCACGGGCGCTAGTGAGCCTTGCCCCCGGCTAGCTATCGAGCTAGTGGGTAACAGACGTCTCTGAAGACGTCGGAGCGCTTTTGAAAATATGTGGTGTCTTGATAAACTGAGCAGATATTTGCGGTTTACACAGCTACATTCTCGCCTGAAAACATGTTAAATATGTTAAAGTTATTTTGTGACCCAGAAAGAATAATAAGAGTAATATTAAAACTAACTAGCTGCCGCCATTGTTGGAAACTGAGCTGGGCTGCGCTATGAATTCTGGGACGGAGCTACTCCTCCTTCTTCTTCTTCTTCGGGGTTTAACGGCAGCTGGCATCCTTGTACATGCAGTGCTGCCATCTTCTGTTTCAGTCCGTTATTACACTCTTAAATCCTACTACTTATTCCTGCGTCTTTTGTGATCTTACAAAGCTTCAAACGACGCGTCGACTATTAAATCAGTCGTCGACGATTTTGATAGTCGACGTAATCGTGATTAGTCGACTAATCGTGGCAGCCCTAGAGCTGGATAACATCAAACCTCAGAAATGCATGCAGTTCTGCACTGGAGCTGATCTTGTAGTAACAAACAGTATTTATGTGGAATTTCAAGATATGACAGAGTTCACAAGAAGACCAGTCGCACACACGTGTGGGAATGTGCTGCAGCTAGCTAACAGCTAGGTACACTTCCCAGATTTTCATTCTGATGGGTGATGGACTTTGTTTAGACTCCCACAGCAATCTTGAACTGTTCATGCACACTAGAGCAGATGTTAGGAATATTTATTTTTATGTATTTTGAACTTATACAAAATACTTCTTTTTTTTTAATTAGAGAGAAGTTACTCATCTGTGTCAGAAGTCGAGTTTTGGTCCAAATATTTCAGTTTCTTTTATCATTGACATGATTCACATGATACAGCCACAAAACAAATGAAAACACTGTTTATTATCCAGAGCCATCTACACCAGCTCCAAGCTCTCCAGCTGTATGACAGGAAGCTTTAGCGACAGCAAGAGGAATGAATACTAAAGATCTATCAAATATAATTCAGCTGCTCTTTTAAGCTTTCTTTGACCTCCTAGGATCTGGCGTCCACATATGTGGACATAACATTTTGGGTTGTCTAGACCAAAATACAAAATTTTGCTCTACAAGGGCCTGATATCCACTTACGAGGACATTATACTGCCACTGTTCTATCAACATTTAAAGCGAATGTCCTCATGTGTGGATCTCATTTTTCTCAGAAACAAAAATCAGGTAAAAAAAAAAAAAATCTGGTAATTCTTTGTTTTTACATTCATCATGTCCCAATCAGCCCAAATAGCAAAGAGAAATTAAAAATGCTGCCATGAAAGAGTTCAGGCATTAGGAGGTTAATGCACCATGTGTGGTGTGAGAGTAGTCAAATACTTTTGTAAGTGAGGAGTAAGACTAACTCATCCAGATGTTATTTTCTTATTAGGTCACAGCTAAAACTGAACATTGTTATAATGTAAAAGTTGTGACTGTTCAAAACTGTGTTGTAAAATGAATCTGTACAATCTTACACATTTGCATTGGTCATGTGTGGAATCATGTTGCTTTACAGTATATGCAATTGTTAGTAAAGGTGGGTTGAGTTATCAAAGTTTGGTATTTGCTGTTGATTTCAAAGGTTCAATTTAAAGTTAGTGAAAACATTAAAAAAAAATTATTCCAGTATTTTCTTAATGTCGTTTTATTTCTAATCATACGTGTTATTCATCCAACGAAGTGATTCAAGCTGCATAAAGGATTCAGTCTGTTTGGAAGGCAGTTACTGATTATTGACATCATAAACAGACACTGTACAGTTCATTTCAGTGGTAGATGTAGTATTAATCTAAACACCTGAAAAATGTCCTGTTACTGACAGAAATTATGCATGCTGTTAGGTTTATATAGTGGATTGTCATTTATGCTTAGAAATATCTACTGATATATGCTTAGAGTTTTATAATTAGTTGTAGATTGGTAGAGGTTTGATCCTTAATCGTCTGCAAACTTTGTGTGCATTCCAGAGCACTCTGGGAGCATGGGAGAGGTCGTACCTTGTCTTACTGTTTTATGGCAGGATAAACGTGTCTATATCTGTTTAGTCTAAGTGCCTTTTGTTTAGATGAAGTGCTGGACTTCCAGGCCAGCAGGTTTAGGAAGTCATTTATGGGGTCATTTATGGGGTCACCCCCCCCCACACACACACACACACACAGGGTATTCTTTGTTCACATGTATACCTATGTAAGATGTTATATGTTAATGACCCTATGCATATTCATGTAACCACAATAAAAGGAGTGCTATGGGGAACCTGGCTGAGACTCTGACGGAGGTCAAGTGGGTGGAGCGACACTTGGCTCTGGACAGGCTTCCCTCATGCATGAGTAGCACAAAGAACTTTGCCTACTTGTGTCTTGTTTTTGCTGTGTAGTAAATTGCCTTGAACGTTCCAGCGAATAGGTTGAAACTACAAACCTATCACATGCATTTTCTCAACCAGTAGCCAGTGTTCATGATGTTTACAGTAAGTCACTGATGTGAACATAAGACTGTATGACAGCTATAAGTTGAGTCATTCCTGTTACAGGGCAGCTTATATGGCTGTGAGTTTCAGTCATGTTATTGGCTTTAGACAATGTAAATTTACCGATACAATGTTACACAGTACATTTCCATTGTGGTTTTGAGTATGTTCATTAAGTTCCTTATCCATTTAAACAGGCCTGAAATCCATGACCTAACCTCTGACTTTACTTATTTTGGGGTAAATGAAACAAATATTTGCGTGTGGTTTGGCATCAACCAAATTAAAGCCTACGATCAGCTAATTTCACTGAGAACACATATTATTGGACCACAAGGTAAAGAACGCATCGTCAGTGAGAATGTAATCAGAGTTAAAGGGACTGCAACACATGAGCTCAGTGACATGGAAGCAGGCCATTTATTTTTCAAACATTTAATGATGTCAAACACGTCACACGTGATGGGACGATAACTTGGTTCCACTTGCGGCTCTGTTCTGTTGCATTGGTGCTGCAATACTACAAATACAAGTAAAAATATTTTTGATATGTTTCTTATAATTTTAGGAATCATATGATAAAGGAGCTCACACTGCATCAGTATGACAGTGACTCACGGTCATTGAAAACATCTTACAGCATTACAGAAGTGAAATACAATAATGATAAGGTGATGGGTCTTCACATGGGTAAATGAGTATAATAGCTTTGCTTTAACATAACTGCACTAAGAGCTTGAAATATTAACAGTGATGCATTTTTATAGAAATGTACGTTTGCTGAAACTACCACAGGTAACTATTGGGTCACCAGTCTTAAACAATAAGAATAAAGGTGGCTACTTAAAACACTGAACAGGGAGCATTAAGATTTGTGAATGCAGTTTAATGTTTGACCTTTTAAAAGCACTGACATTTGTTCCATAACTGATTGATATATCACAACATTCAGCTTTGTCAAGCAACATATCAGCATTTTAACAGTAGTGTGACTGTAGAAAAACGATCAAACTGAGGGGATTCCAACCAAACTGTATTTTTTATTGTGATCAACATAAAATAATACTATGTGGTGCTGACCTCCTATCAGCACTCTGAATCTACAGGGTGGGCCATTTATATGGATACACCGTAATAAAATGGGAATGGTTGGTGATATTAAAGTCCTGTTTGTGGCACATTAGTATATGTGATGGGGAAAACTCCTCAAGATGGGTGGTGACCATGGTGGCCATTTAGAAGTCGGCCATCTTGGATACAACTTTTGTTTTTTCAATAGGAAGAGGGTCATGTGACACATCAAACTTATTGGTAATGTCACAGGAAAAACAATGGTGTGCTTGGTTTCAACGTAACTTTATTCTTTCATGAGTTATTTACAAGTTTCTGACCACTTATAAAATGTGTTCAATGTGCTGCCCATTGTGTTGGATTGTCAATGCAACCCTCTTCTCCCACTCTTCACACACTGATAGCAACACCACAGGAGAAATGCCAGCACAGGCATCCAGTATCTGTAGTTTCAGGTGCTGCACATCTCGTATCTTCACACCATAGACAATTGCCTTCAGATGACCCCAAAGATAAAAGTCTAAGGGGGTCAGATCGGGAGACCTTGGGGGCCATTCAACTGGCCCACGATGACCAATCCACTTCCCAGGAAACTGTTCATCTAGGAATGCTCGGACCTGGCACCCATAATGTGGTGGTGCACCATCTTGCTGGAAAAACTCAGGGAACGTGCCAGCTTCAGTGCATAAAGAGGGAAACACATCATCATGTAGCAATTTCAAATATCCAGTGGCCTTGAGGTTTCCATTGATGAAGAATGGACCCACTATCGTTGTACCCCATATACCACACCAAACCATCACTTTTGTTGTTCCAACAGTCTTGGAGGGATCCATCCAATGTGGGTTAGTGTCAGACCAATAGCGGTGGTTTTGTTTGTTAACTTCACCATTCACATAAAAGTTTGCCTCATCACTGAACAAAATCTTCTGCATGAACTGAGGGTCCTGATCCAATTTTTGTTTTGCCCATTCTGCAAATTCTGTGCGCCGATCTGGGTCATCCTCGTTGAGATGCTGCAGTAGCTGGAGTTTGTAAGGGTGCCATTTGTGAGTAGCTAATATCCGCCGAAGGGATGTTCGACTAATGCCACTCTCCAGTGACATGCGGCGAGTGCTACGCTGTGGGCTCTTGCTGAATGAAGCTAGGACAGCCACTGATGTTTCTTCATTAGTGACAGTTTTCTTATGTCCACATTTTGGCAAATCCAACACTGAACCAGTTTCACGAAACTTAGCAAGCAGTTTGCTAACTGTAGCATGGGAGATGGGTGGTCTCGTAGGGTGTCTTGCATTGAAATCTGCTGCAATGACCCGGTTACTGTGTTCACCAGATATCAACACAATTTCGATCTGCTCCTCACGTGTTAACCTCTTCGACATGTCAATGGCTGTGAACAAAGAGGAACTTGTAAATAACTCATGAAAGAATAAAGTTACGTTGAAACCAAGCACACCATTGTTTTTCTTGTGACATTACCAATAAGTTTGATGTGTCACATGGCCCTCTTCCTATTGAAAAAACAAAAGTTGTATCCAAGATGGCCGACTTCTAAATGGCCACCATGGTCACCACCCATCTTGAGGAGTTTGCCCCCTCACATATACTAATGTGCCACAAACAGGACTTTAATATCATCAACCATTCCCATGTTATTACGGTGTATCCATATAAATGGCCCACCCTGCACATTACAGCAGTAAGAAACAGCAATATTCTGACAGAATGACATAAAAAAGGCATGTTGGTTTGCACCCAAAAGATGTCTTTCACTAAATGCAATGCAGAATGACCTGCATATAGATAACCTGTAAGACACAGCACCAACTATCAATTCAATTCAATTCAATTCAATTTTATTTATATAGCACCAAATCACAACAAAATCGCCTCAAGGCGCTTTATATTGTAAAGTAGATAGCACAATAATAAATACAGAGAAAAACCCAACAATCATATGACCCCCTATGAGCAAGCACTTTGGCGACAGTGGGAAGGAAAAACTCCCTTTTAACAGGAAGAAACCTCCGGCAGAACCAGGCTCAGGGAGGGGCGGGGCCATCTGCTGCGACCGGTTGGGGTGAGAGAAGGAAAACAGGATAAAGACATGCTGTGGAAGAGAGACAGAGATTAATAACAGATATGATTCGATGCAGAGAGGTCTATTAACACACAGTGAGTGAGAAAGGTGATCAACTCAATGCATCATGGGAATCCCAGGCAGCCTACGTCTATTGCAGCATAACTAAGGGAGGATTCAGGGTCACCTGGTTCAGCCCTAACTATATGCTTTAGCAAAAAGGAAAGTTTGAAGCCTAATCTTGAAAGTAGAGATAGTGTCTGTCTCCCGAATCCAAACTATCAGAGCACATGATCAAGACAAAGAGAAATATTTTGTATTTATTTGTACATTTGCAGTATTTCTTCTCTTAACCTAATATACAGATCTGCAGTACCTATTGGATCTCCTGGGGCATCCCATTCATTTTCTACCACAAGCAGACAACAGAGTTCAAAGACTGTTTCATCACAGGGATATTGACCTTTTGGCGTACACTTCCATACACACAGTCATCTCCTCCATGGAAATAGGTTTCAGTCTATCTTCAGCACTGTGCAGCTCTGGAAATGATTACATCACTCCTGGTCGACCAGATGCCGCACTACCACGTTTTGTCCGAGTTCCGTGTGTTCACAACTTCATCAAGTTCCTTCGGCATAAAAAAGAGCACAGTATAAATGTATGACACGGACCATGAGTCATGGTACGGCTGTGTGGCAGGCAGGATGTAGGACCCAAACACAAGACACTCAAACAGAGAAATAAACTTAAAGAGGCTGCTTTATTGCAGCTGCATAAACTCCACGAAAATAAACTTAGAAAAACAAACCAAAACTAGAAACGTGGAAGACACAACTGACCGGGGGACAAGATAATAATAATAATAATAATAATAATAATAATAATAATAATAATAATAATAATGCCAGTCTATGGTTCTACTGTTGAATACATAGCCCAACACTTCATACTCAATGTGCAATGATTCCACAATATATTTTCAGTATGGAATTAACCGATTGATAAGACTGCTTTCTGAAACCTTGCCCAAAGGAGCACTAGGGAACAGACTCACTAGACCGTGGCAATAAAAACAAATATGCTCCATGCACCTGTGCTCAGAAAGGTGCACTTACTTCCGTGATAACATGACTACAATTCCATCGAAGTATTAAAATGAAATCCCACAAGGTTGAATCTGTTCATCTGGATGTTCTCAGTGGGAGAAACGTTTCATTAGTCATCCAGCTGACTTCTTCAGTCTCAGCTGACTGCAGGTTTCCAACCTTATAAACTGTACATTAACACAATGACTGAAACCAGCCCAGAAAATAACTTGCAATCAATTTAGGGTCCTTGTTTGAGGTATAAGCCTCTATCCATAAAACATAGCAGCTCAACCCATCTATGCAGCCACTGATAGCAATGCCATATGGTTTTATTTTGTCATAGCCATCCATGTACCGCAGTGCATTTGGCCCTCTGCAGATGTACTGACTTCTTCTCAACCTCATTCCACACCTTGTGGGTCAACCAATTTGATTTTGCATCTTACAGTATCCTGTGACACCACAAATCCACAGTGAACTGCACAGAGACGACTAATCCTCCTCCGTAGAAAAGAGAGGAGCTTATCAGAGTACTTTTTTTTGCACTCAGTTTGGAGAATTTTCATCAACACTGGATTATGGTGTTACAATAACTCTGAAAGAGTGCATTTCTTGTAACATTTGACAGGTTTCACTGTAAAGAGTCATTTGAAAAACATCTATTTTAACTCTGAATATTTTCACCAACACTGCGGGACATAAGGAGGCATTTTAGACTCAATATCATTAACTCTGATAGAGTTCACAGACTCTGACACTGTGTGAGATTTCCAGATGAACTTGAATGAGGAGGTTGTACAGAACATGGGTGGAAGCAGTGAGACATGTACATTACAATACCGGTGTCCCTGAATTTCATGTGTTCCATTCCTGTAAAGAAACCACACTTTGCCCACTTTGGAGGCGCTCCGATGATGTGTGTGTGGAATGTATAATGAAGCTATGAAGTAAGACACTATCTGCTCTCACAGCTAGAGACTGACGAGGTACAACATAAATGCTACAGCAAGGGGGAGCCAGGACGCCAGGCCAGGGGGGGATATCATCACCCACCCGAGATTGGGTACCAAGCCCCAAGTGCGATAGGAGAAGGATCATTGAGTGCGAGAGGAACTGACCTGACCCCCGTAGCTGGTTACCAAGGCTACGTGAAGTACCCTCAGAAGGTCTGCTAGATGATGTCAATGCAGCACTACGGACGATACATACAGCCACTATTACCATGACTAACAAGCTGATCTACACCACGGCAGCAGTGATCAGTGAGATGCTTGCCTACAAGTTGTACAGCCACAAGGAGCAGTACCCTCCATGGAGAAGGAGGCTAGAGGCTATGATGCCTGACAGGAGCTTCCACGTGGTGCTGATGCAGGTTATTGGTCGGTAGTTGGAGGGGCAGCACAGAGGGAGGTTAGCCAACTATCGGAGTTGCAGAAAGGTGCGATGAAGAAGGTGCCTAAGAAGTACAGGAAGCTGAGGCCTTGGAAACTGCCAAGCAAAGACTCACAGCCTTGGCCAGCCGCTTAAAGAGGTACACTAGGGTGACCATATTTTGATTTCCAAAAAAGAGAACAACTTGGCTCAGTCATGTTTTTCCTTTCCAGTCACCTTTCTCACTCACTATGTGTTAATAGACCTCTCTGCATTGAATCATATCTGTTATTAATCTCTGTCTCTCTTCCACAGCATGTCTTTATCCTGTCTTCCTTCTCTCACCCCAACCGGTCACAGCAGATGGCCCCGCCCCTCCCTGAGCCTGGTTCTGCCGAAGGTTTCTTCCTGTTAAAAGGGAGTTTTTCCTTCCCACTGTCGCCAAAGTGCTTGCTCATAGGGGGTCATATGATTGTTGGGTTTTTCTCTGTACCTAGGAAGCGCCTTGAGGCGACTTTTGTTGTGATTTGGCGCTTTTATAAATTTTATAAATAAAATTGAATTGAACTGAATTGAATTCATGAAGAACTTGCTTAAAGAAACATATTTAACATATTTAAATGATGCCTTCTCTCCGCGGTTAATAAATTGTGAAATAAAATATGTCATATACGCTTTTACAAGTCAACAAGTGCAAAAAAATAACTTAAAAGCCTCTGGAATTAAATAATGGTACAGAATTAATGCCTCATATGCATAAAAAAAATTACCAGTACTGGGTCGGTACCAGGTCTGGACTGGGATAAAACATCGACCCACCAGGTATTATAGGAAGAGCCATAAAGCCTTTGAATGAAAACAAACGCTGTTGTGACAGTGATGTACAGTCTTGTTGGTATATGTATGATTTCTATACATCAGATAAAAACTTTGGTTGTAAGATTCAGATAATTATTTAATAACAGCCAGACATTTCAAATGAGAATAAGAAAGTATTTCTTTGTGCCCCCCTTTCCCTGTTAATGCCCTACCTGCCCCCCTGGCAAAACCTTGCTAGACCCGCCCCTGCACAGTTACTAGCTGTCGGCTACAAAGGATCCTGGTGTTATTTGTCTCTCAGAAACAGTTCATAACTTCAACTCATTCATGTCACCTAAAAGGTAAACCTGTTTCTCCATCACCTGTTCAGCTCTGATGATTCAGTAAGGACATCTCCTGGTTTCATCTTCATGTTTCCCTCTCACCAGATAACCAAACCGATATCATGACCAGCAGCTTTACAGCTGTGGCTCCAGCAAACATCAGCTGATACTAGAAGTTAATATTAAATAAATTCTAACAACAGCTGATCAAGCTTAAACGTGCTGCTGTTGTTTAGCGCGACATCCGCTGGTTTCCTCTTTCTGGCGCAAAGTGGGCGATAAACAAACAAGAGAGAAAAGCCGATCAGCTGATCATTGATCAGTTTCATGATTGAAGTAGAAACAGGAGAGGGAGGGGGAGAGAATGAGAGAAGAAGATGCAGCTGACAGCGCAAAGACGCAGAATAACTCCAGCTTTGTGTCTTTTTCCATCCTGGCTGAAGTACAGGACAAACTGTGCTCCTTTTCAGCTCAACACGAAACAAGTAATATTTTCTCTGAATACGAGACAATTCGTTTTTTTACAGGATGGTTGGCAACTCTACTAACTAACCTTATGAATAGGGATGGGTATTGATAAAATTTTAACGATTCCGATTCCATTTTAACGATTCCTGTTTAACGATTCGATTCTTTATCGATTCTCTTATCGATTCTTGTTTCTAAAAAGGAGAGCACTAAGGTCGATTAGCTTAGAACTGTTTTATATCTTCTCTTTCAACAAGACAGAAATTTAGGAGTAACATGGCCTTACAAACCCAACAGTGAGATCTTAAGAGATCCACAGCCTGCGGCTCTTCAATGGGGTGTCACAGGGTCCCCGGGGAAAATTGTAAACGTAAAATAATAAAATAAATATTCTTCTGTAGCAATAACAAAGTATAACATAAATTATTCTGTAGCAATTACACAAGAATATCCAGTAATGTCCCTGCCTACAATTAAACACATTCACTTACCATCTGCTGTGGCAAATGGCTGCAAGGTTTTGACCACAAACTTAATCACTGCTCGGTGACATGCGGGCCTGAAAAGAGACGCTACCGGTAGACTGCAGCGACAACTGCCAGCGAGCGCCAGCCAGACTCTGTCTGTCTCATCATGGTCACCTAAATGCACAGTAATGGCAGGTTTTGTAATAAAGCAGATCGCGCTAACATAATATGCACTGTTAGTTGATTATTTACCTGCCGCATTAACGGGAGATGACGTGCAAACGTTACCGCTGCTGCTGCTGGGTTGAGATTCACGAGTCCGGAGCGGAATTAAAAACATTCATTTAAGGTCATCGCGTGTTTTGTGAGCAAATGCTTTTGCATATTCGTAGTGTTTCCTCCCTTAATGAAATATCTACTTTGCAAGTACTGCAAGTTTCCCTGTTGTCATCCGTTCTGGTAAAGTATAAACAAACTTTTAAGCGTTTGAGCCGCTTAGGTGCCGTGTTTCCTGCCAGGTACGCTCCGACGCTCCGCAACGTGGTGACGTCATTCGGGGCGACTGGAATCGATAAGGGAATCGTTTGCAAAAATGGCAAACGATTCCAAGGAATTGAAACAGTGGGAACCGGTTCTCAACAAGAACCGGTTTTCGATACCCATCCCTACTTATGAATAAAATAAAGTTCACTATCAGTAACATCATGGCACCCACCCAGCTGTATATAAACTCCATCATGCTAGCTAGCACGCAGTACGAGTTATTGTAACTGACTGTAAAAAGTCAGCATAACGAAAATAAACTCCACCTAAACTCGGTTTATATCTAACCCTGATAGACTGCAGGTCATAACTTCTTACCTGAAGTTCAGTTCACCTGACACTCGGACCAGCGGCTGCCTCGGGTCTCTCCTCCTCCTCCTGCCTCCCCTTTCCCTCATCCACCTGCTGGCCTCTGTGGAAGCTCCGCCACAGCCACCACCAAACAACTGAGTTATTTTTACACATCGGCCAGCATCTGGCCAATCCACCACCTTTCATTGTTTATACCGTTACAAAAAAAACCCATCAGCCCATAAAAATGAAAAATCACCATCGGGCATACCGGGATGGCCAGTCCAGTACTGGGCCGGTACAAGGGAAATTTCTTTTGCAGTTCGCCCTGGACAGAACGTGAAAAGTGGACATGTCTGGGAAAAAGAGGATGGTTGGTCACCCTAGGTACACCAGAGAGATTGAAGAGAGGAGAATAAACCAGCTGTTCTCCACAGAACCAGCCAAGGTGTACTCTCAGTGGCAGGGGAACAATATGACAACAGCACCACCAAGGCTGGAGACGGAGCAATACTGGAAGAGCATATGGGAGAAGGATGCAACCCATAACGGCAATGCTCAGTGGCTAGTGGATCTGATGGCAGACCATAGCAACCTCCGTGAACAGGATCCAGTAACCATCACAGTGGCAGACATCCAAGAAAGGGTCTCCAATATGAAGAGTTGGACAGCACCAGACCCCGACATGGTTCACGTCTACTGGCTGAAGAAGCTGACTGCACTCCACGAGTGCCTGGCAGCACAAATGAACCAGCTGCTAGTTGATGAGAGACACCCAGAATGGCTAACCGAAGGCTGGACGGTCCTGATCCTCAAGGACCCCCAAGAAGGGACCGGTTAATAACCTGCCTCAGCACCACATGGAAGCTCCTGTCAGGCATCATATCGGCTAAGATGAACAGGCACATGGGTCAATACATGAGTGGGGCACAGAAAGGGATGGGCAAGAATACGTAAGGCGCAAAACACCAGCTACTGGTAGACCGAACAATTTGATTTTTGTGAATGTTAGATAGAAGCACTAAAAACCTTGGATAAAGTGCTTGGGTGAATGCACGAGTTGTATAAAGCGCTTTGAGTGCTCAGTGAGAGAAGAAAAGCACTATATAAGAACCAGTCCATTTACCATTTACCTATGACTCAGTGCCCCACACATGGATCCTGGAATGCCTAGAACTATACAAGATCAACAGGACCGTAAGAGCCTTCACCAGGCCAACTTCAAGCCCATAGCACAAGTCACCATCAAGTGCGGGATCTACCAAGGAGATGCTCTGTCCCCACTGCTGTTCTGCATAGGCCTGAACGCAGTCAGTGAGATCGATCATTGACAAGACTGGCTATGGATACCGACTATGGAATGGAGCAATTGTCAGCCACCTCCTGTACATGGATGACATCAAGCTGTATGCCAAGAGTGAACGAGACATCGATTCACTGATCCACACCACCAGGATATACAGCAATGACATCGGGATGTCATTGCTGGGAGGGAAGGTAGTCAGAATTGAGGGGACCGAACTACCAGAAGGCAACATTGCAGACATAGAGGAGAATGGAAACCATGAAGAGGTCGCTAGGAAAGCTGCAACCACCAAGTACCTGCAGAGGGTCAGGCAAGTCCTGAGGAGTCAGCTGAACGGTAAGAACAAGACTCAGGCCATCAACACCTACGCCCTGCCGTGATCAGGTACCCTGCTGGGGTAATAGGCTGGCCAAAGGAGGAGATAGAAGCCACTGACATCAAGACAAGAAAGCTCCTGACCATGCATGGAGGGTTTCACCCCAAGTCCAGCACCCTGAGGCTGTACGCTAAGCGGAAGGAAGGAGGCCGGGGACTGGTGAGTGTCAGCACCACAGTCCAGGATGAGACAAGAAACATCCACGAATACATCACGAAGATGGCCCCAACCGACAGCGTGCTCAGTGAATACCTCAGGCAGCAGAAACCCAAGAAAGAGGAGGAAGGCGAGGAACCATCATGGAAGGACAGGCCCCTGCACGGTATGTACCACCGGCAGATAGAGGAGGTGGCTGATATCCAGAAATCCTACCAGTGGCTGGACAAAGCTGGACTGAAAGACAGCACAGAGGCACTAATCATGGCAGCACAGGAACAAGCTCTGAGCACAAGATCCATAGAGGCTGGGGTCTATCACACCAGGCAAGACCCCAGGTGCAGGCTGTGTAAAGATGCCCCAGAGACAATCCAGCACATAACAGCAGGGTGCAAGATGCTAGCAGGCAAGGCATACATGGAACGCCATAACCAAGTGGCCGGCATAGTGTACAGGAACATCTGTGCCGAGTATGGGCTGGAAGTCCCGAGGTCAAAATGGGAGACGCCCCCAAGGGTGGTGGAGAATGACCGAGCTAAGATCCTGTGGGACTTCCAGATACAGACGGACAAAATGGTGGTGGCTAACCAACCGGACAGATCCCGGGAACAACATCGGAGATCTCTGTCCAGAAGAGCGCAGTCCTGGGAACAGCTAAGATACTGCGCAGGACCCTCAAGCTCCCAGGCCTCTGGTAGAGGACCCGAGCTTGAAGGATAGACCGCCCGCAGGGGCGAGCAGAGAATTTTTTTTTTTAGATAGATATAAAACAGCAGACAGACCAAAGAACACTGGGATTATTATCATTATTATTATTATAATTATTATTATTATTGACATCGAGGACCACTTCGTAAACACCAACTTGCCTGATTGTCATAAGAGAAGGACAATGACAAGTGTAAAATGTTAGCAAAAACAACAAAGTAAAGGAATACTAACGATTCTTCAGACAACATGTACGAGTATTCGTGCAGCTACTGGTAAAGCTTCTCTGCAACATGAATATAAAAAGCTGTTCTGCCATAAAGTGAGCTTATAGAAACAATTGCAGAGAGGTGGGACTGGTGGGACTAGTGTTAGTCATATGTTTGAAGCTCTCCTCAGACTTTTTGGTTACCAGGTTGGAGGCCTGGTAAGGAGTGACAACACCACTCCTCAGTGTTTTTTATAAGCAGTTCAGGGATTTGATTCATGGCACAAAATGTTGCATGCAGCTTTAGCATAGCTGTTGAAGTCATATCAGAGTGAAATAGTAATTTAAACAAACCTCATCACGTATTTATAAATGGAGTTGTGCCCATTTGTTTCCAGCTCAGCTCATTCATGGGTCTGCTGTGATTCACGTGAGTTTCCTGTGGTGATGTATACATGAACTCTGTTTGTAGATGTGCTGCTTCTCTGTGCAGTTGGGCTCATAATGCTCTGTCTTTGCCCATGGTAATGTCATCCACACAATATTCACTTGGAATGCGGCTTACGTAGGCTACAGCAGTATCAGGGATGACAAGTCAAACATGGATATTCACATAAATAATACTCAAACTGATGCATTGTGTTTTGCAAGATGTGCCCTTTAGTGTGGTCTCAGGATGTGTGTGAGAGTGTGTGTTGTTATTCATGTGTACTTTATGTGTGTGTGTGTGTTTCAGTGAGAGAGAAAGCATGAGTGAGTCACTCTCTCACTCTCACAGTTCTCTGCAGCATCGCCAGATTTCAGTGGACAGCACTCATGCATGCAGCTGGGGGAAGGGAGGTGAGGCCTGGCTGAGAGGAGAAACTCTACATTTGAATAAAGTAAATGAAGTGAGAGGCCACACGAGACATCTTCTTTGTAGTTTTAACTTACAGTAGGTGAGCTATGAATTAGAATGAGTTTGTCTGTTTGAATGCACATGGCAGGCTGCGTTTGATCTCCCCTCCTGGCAAAATATGGAAGGATATGGACTGAAGTACACTGGACTATATGTAGCCCTAGTTTCTAGTCTCAGGGACCACTCAAACAGCTTTAGCACTTTATGTAGCTTTTTGTTAAACAACATAAAGTTTTCAGGTGAAAACAAAGATGTGGCATCAACAACAACAACAACAGAGCTCTATCAGATTTTGCATCTCAGGCACAAATGCAGCAGGAAAGAAAACTAAAGGAGCTGCTTCACTAGCTCGTGTAAAGAAACAGATTGAGACAGACTGTAGCTTAGCTAAGGATGGGGTGATCCTTGGGAAAACCTTGGGATGATTAAGCTGCCCCTATAACTGTGGCTGTGGCACCCACAAAGGACAGCAATAAGAGTATAACACCTCGGAGGTAAATTACATACTCCCAGGCAGCGGATGTGTTTAGTTTCCTGAAAAAAGTATACCTTGTTGGTCTTAAAGGATGCAAAAGTGACTGCTGCTGCTTTGTATCCTATCAAATGTGTCTGTCCTTCTTCTGTTCGGAGCAAGTCTCAGAGAGCACGCTGATACAGAGAGAGAAGTGCTCCATCAAACTATTCATACAGCTGCAGGGCTTTAAAAAGCATGCCAGGTGTTGATTTTGTGTCCTAACTGTGGATACACAAGAACATTAGAGAGACAGGATCTAATGAACACCCATGTCATTAGTGGACGACCTGTTCTAGCTCCAGAACAATAGCTGCCCCATTAGACTGATGGCCTATAACTCAATAATCTGTCTGTTTGTGTGGGAGACGCTGGAATCCAGAGCTCATTAATCCTATGAGACCAAACCTCGTTTTCATTTTCAACAAATAGAAAGCAAAAAAAAAAAAGACTTTAACCGGACACCTTGTACCATCACCCAAATCACGCCTCAACAAAGCTGGAATGTCGTGTTAAATGTTAATAAAATAAGCCTGCAATCTTTGATTCATTTACTTCTGATATGTTCTGAGCTCAGTACAAACACTGCATTGTCGAGATGGGCAACAAAAAACTGAAAAATGGACATAACTCACATAAAATTATGTGCTGGAACATCTAAGAACTAATTAGCTTAATCAAGTCGGACTCTCTTCCTCTGCTTTCCTGTTGATTCCTCACTGTCCCTATCAAAATAAAATAAAATGCATTTATAGTGGATATGAAAACAGAGTACGTCACCACTCTATTCAACAATCATTTTTATTTGTGTCTTTATGCAATATGTCAAAGAAACTGTGGATTTTACCATCTGGAAATGCACCTGTAAGTGTCAGGACAGGCTGTGTTTGTCTTTCACAGGTGGTTTGGTATGAGGCTCCCACCTGGTTTCCACCTTTGGGTGGAGACGAGTTTTCAGGTTTGCTGTCACACACCTGTAAGCAATCTACTCCTACAGCCCCGTGTATTTAAGGCCAGCTGTGACTGAGACTGTCTGTGAGATTATCCCCCTCCCTGTGTTTTAGGGGTTTTTCCCGTGCGTGGTCCTCACTCGCTGTTTTAGTAACTCCAGCGTCTTTATCCTGTGTTCTCATCTGTAATACTTACCTGTTTTACCTTGTAGCACACTTAGTTTGTAGGTGGACCCAACGCCCGTCACTCACACAGCCTACAGCTCCATTATCCTAGCTTCCCTGACCAACCCTGTCAAGGATCCAACCCTCTGGATCACAGCAGTGTTTCCGCATTCCACTCATTTTACCAGACAGCTCCCCTAGGCTGGTTTTATTGTGTGCCTGTCTTTCCATAGGCTCTTCCTGTGTCCCACTGTTCTGTTGAGGGACCTCATTTCTCTGCCTCATTCATTCTAAACCTTGTTTACATCAATAAATTGGTCGATAAAGTTCATGGAAAATTGATTTTTTTTTCATTTTATTACACCAATATACTCAAATTCATCAGAATTTTACTCTGTATTTTTTGAATGCACTTTAATTTGTACTTTAAAGCAAAACTGATGGCAGAAACACAACTCTTCCAAGTGTAGTCATAGCTGGCCCGTCGTGGATCTGACTCCTGAAAGTCGAGATGCTTAATCTGGCACAGGTGATGGACCAAATGCCCTCAGATGTTGTTGCTATCATAAACAAAGCAGTTACGAGGGAAGTTAGGGCTGCACTAGTGCCTTTGGAAAACAGAAAGGACGATATAATAGCTGAACTTGATCGTGATCACAAAGTAACTGAACTACAAGCTAATGTTAGCAGACCAAATCTATTGCTATCTAAAAAACAGGACTTGGAGGGACGGTACAGATGGAACAGTGTCTGCCTGATAGCTGCGCTGGAGGGCTCAGACGGCAGAAGACCCACAAAATTTGTAGCACAACTTTTACAGGACCTCCTCGGGGTAGATGGAGACCTGCCTTGGACTGGGCTCATCATACCCTAGGTCTAAGGCCTGGAGGCAGAGGGCCTCCTGCCCTTTTGTCATTGACTGGTTCCAGAGTTGAAACCAGATCCTTTGCCTTGCCAGTGAGTTTTCTCCTTTCTTATAAGGGTGAGAAGCATTCAGTTTGCCTGATGTCAAACCAGATGAAACAATCAGGATTTGCTAATAAAAGGAAGGAACACCACTCTTGTCTGAACATTCATTTTGGACCATAGCTATAATTTAAACAAGAAAAAAAAAGTTCCAGATGATTCATATATTTGGGGTTATTAACCCATACACTTAACGTTGTATGTGCAACAACTAAAATAAAAAATATCCACACATAAGTCAGTCCTTTCAAAATAATCCCACCCAAGTCTGCACACTGCATCTCCACCTGTGACACGAGGGAGCTGCACACATAAACAAAAGTGAACACACCTGGAAAACTCATACATTTTGGGACGCATCAAGGAAAAGACCTATTTTGTTTTTTAACTGGAGAAAATGTTTAAAATTTTCAGGCTAAGTAACTTCTGATGTTGGATAATATTCTAGTTTTGATTTTCTGTTACCTCGAATATCGTTTACTTCAAATATATATTTGGCTTTTTTTCCTCTCTGTGACTTAGAGCCTCTATGTTACTATTTTAGCTGTTGCAGGTACATGTATAGTGTATGTGGTGTACACCACCTTTGGTCCCATTTGTATATATCTGTATATAAAACTAAGACAGATAATATCTATATATAGATATATATTTTTAAATGGTCTGTTATCACACAAAAACTACTAAAATCCAAAATAAATCTGTCATTTGGGACAGCTACATTAAAAATGTATATCTACATATATCTATCTATGTACATATATAAAAAAAACTAAAAACCACCCAGCACGCCCCTGCGGGCGGTTTATCCTTCAAGCTCGGGTCCTCTACCAGAGGCCTGGGAGCTTGAGGGTCCTGCGCAGTATCTTAGCTGTTCCCAGGACTGCGCTCTTCTGGACAGAGATCTCCGATGTTGTTCCCGGGATCTGCTGGAGCCACTCGCCTAGCTTGGGAGTCACCGCACCTAGTGCTCCGATTACCACGGGGACCACCGTTACCTTCACCCTCCACATCCTCTCGAGCTCTTCTCTGAGCCCTTGGTATTTCTCCAGCTTCTCGTGTTCCTTCTTCCTGATGTTGCTGTCATTGGGAACCGCTACATCGATCACTACGGCCGTCTTCTTCTGTTTGTCTACCACCACTATGTCCGGTTGGTTAGCCACCACCATTTTGTCCGTCTGCATCTGGAAGTCCCACAGGATCTTAGCTCGGTCATTCTCCACCACCCTTGGGGGCGTCTCCCATTTTGACCTCGGGACTTCCAGCCCATACTCGGCACAGATGTTCCTGTACACTATGCCGGCCACTTGGTTATGGCGTTCCATGTATGCCTTGCCTGCTAGCATCTTGCACCCTGCTGTTATGTGCTGGATTGTCTCTGGGGCATCTTTACACAGCCTGGACCCTGTTCAGGGAGGTCGCTATGGTCTGCCCTCAGATCCACTAGCCACTGAGCATTGCCGCTATGGGTTGCATCCTTCTCACATATGCTCTTCCAGTATTGCTCCGTCTCCAGCCTTGGTGGTGGTGCTGTTCTCTTATTGTTCCCTTGCCACTGAGAGTACACCTTTGCTGGTTCTGTGGAGAACAGCTGGTTTATTCTCCTGCCTTCTATCTCTCTGGTGTACCTCCTAGGCGAGTGGCTCCAGCAGATCCCGGGAACAACATCGGAGATCTCTGTCCAGAAGAGCGCAGTCCTGGGAACAGCTAAGATACTGCGCAGGACCCTCAAGCTCCCAGGCCTCTGGTAGAGGACCCGAGCTTGAAGGATAAACTGCCCGCAGGGGCGTGCTGCGTGTTTTTTTTATACATATATAAAAATATACATACTCTGTCAACTTCCCAAATGATCAGTCAACTGAACTTACTGTGGGTGGACTCCATCTGGACAAACATCTAACAAATCAACTCATGCCAAAAGCTGTGAATACGGTGTCATTGCAACAAACCCCAGTGGGTTCATTCTGTTAAGAAATTCCTTATATGTGTCAGAAATTCTCAAAAATTATTAGAACATACTGAATAATACAATTTGTAAGGGTATGTAATGTTTGCTTCCCATTTTTTCCCTTTGTTTACTACATAATAAATATTTCCTGTCTTGTATGGTTAGAAGGTTTCCCATAACAAAGAATCAGATATGAGAGTTTTATTTAATCTGGCAAAGAAGTTAAGATGGCCTTGTCCTATCAAGGAGGAACAGGATGAGCCCTTCAAAATGACCTTCAGCAGATCTGAGCTATAAATATGACAGGAAGAAATAGATGCCACTGATGTCAAGACATGAAAACTCCTCACAGTGCACTCAGGGATCCACAGCCGCTACAAGCCACAGAAAGGGGGGGAGACAGGAACAGTGAGTATTAAAACCACAATCCTGGATGTTAGTGGCAGAAATTGAGAGATCCTACCAGTGGCGAGAAATGACTGGCCTACAGGACAGCACAGAGGCTCTGATCATGGCAGCACATGAACTGGATCCACAGATGTAGCAATCTACCACAGCCAACAAAATTCAAGTTGCAGACTGTGAAAAAGTGCCTCAGAAACAGTACACACATTCCTAGCTTCTTACATCCTCCTACTATGCCCTTAGACTGAGACGCACCAAGTGGCTGGGATAGATTACAGGAACATCGATGCAGCAAATGAATTTAAAAGTTCAAAAGTCCAAAATTCTGATGGGAAACCACCAAAGATGATTGAAAATGACAGGGCTAAGGTGCTGTGGGACTTCAATGCTTCCTTGGGTCCTGGGGGAAGTTCCAGACAGATGGGTAGCTGCTGGCCTAACAGCCTGACATAGTGGTGGTTGACAAGGAGCAGAAGTGATAGTTGTGGCAATGGACAACATTCAGTCAATTCAGTTTTATTTGTGCCAAATAACAGCAACAGTTACCTCAACGTGCTTTATATTGTAAGGTAAAGACACAGTAGTCACAGTGGTGACGGAAGAACTGGAAGTCGTAATCCCCAAACTGGAAGAGCGGCTCATTCCAGGCACATCAGTGCTCTCTGTGCAGAGGACTCCAGTCCCAGGAACGGTTGAAATACTGGGCATGACGCTCAAACTCCGAGGCCTTTGGGAGAGGACCTCAGCGCATTTGTGTGTTTGCACAGTTCTTTGCTCCTTTGTTTCATTTGGACACTATGACTCCATGGTGGAGCTAAGGAGCTACAGCTACATGTCGTGTCAGTGCATCCTGCATCTATTGCCATTAGCTTCTCCTGTACATTTCCTACTACTGTAGCTGCCACTGTTTTTATCATCAGCCATAAAAGACTGATATTCATCACCAGTGGGCAGCGTGGACACTCTGTGAATGTGACAACTCGAGAATGAGGCTATGTAGCTTTTTCAAGTTGATGTTATAGGTGCATCTACTTATAATCTCAAACAAGTTTAAAAACCGATGACCTTGACATCAAGGTCAGAGGTCAACTTTTCTGAAAAAAAGAAAAATCATATTATTGATGCATCAACTAGGAGGCTGAGGGGCACCACTGGCAGCCCCCAGTATTTTTGAATTTGTCAGTGAGAGAATATTACCATCACCTCAATATAAAAAACACTCATAGCATCACCAGGACTTACATGTGTCAACAAATTGCAGGAATGAGGTTGCTGAAACTAAAGGACACGAGGGTTAACATGAATGGCACAGCATAGAAAACAGTGGGTCATGACCACAAGATCATTAACACAGAATACATGATGCAAACAGCTGAACACTAATAAAGGCAGCAGCCACAGAAATTCTAGAGGCAGGTGGATCAGTCCAAATATCAATAGCATTGATATCAGTGCTGGTATTGGTATTTGATTAATACTAGTGCAATAGGATCTATCCAGTATATAGCCCACTGAAGTGTGTGATTTAACTTCTTCTAGGGAAATGAAAAAACAGACCTGAAAATGCACTATGAGCACTTTTTGTGTTGACTGTGACGTGTGTTTTATTTTATTGCACATTTAAACAACAGAAGCCGACCAAAGGTGCTTTAGAGACAGGCACACATATTCCAGGTCTCCAGCTTCAAAATACATGAAAAGCCGAAAGGTGTGTTTGACTGTGTTTAACTACTTGATGTGGAAAGTAAACATTCAGGTGCTTTAGTGCTCATGAAAATGTGCTCAGTATTGAGTCGTGTCATGAATCAAAGGCTGCCTTTAAAGGATAAAAGTATCAGAACCATAGAGCGTAAATGGCAAAAGAAAGGAAAGGTCTGCAGACTCCAAAAACATGCACACCCACCTTGAACTGGTTTGATTTGTAAAGCTGCAACGTAAATTGTAAATTCAGACTGTTATTGATCCGCAGCACGGACACACAAAAAAAACATTTCACTGTATGTGACAAATAATAAAGCTTGTTTGTATATTTTTACCTTAGTCTTAAAGTGTATATTTATTGCTGTCTTTGCGCTGAATGAACTGGAGCCTCGTCGTCTCGTCTCTCTATAAACTGTACTGTATATAGCAGAGAGGACAATAAAGTTTACTTTGACTTTTCATTTCAGCCGGAGAAGCATGTCCCGTTTACAATTACTAACTCCGCCCATAAAACAGAATCCGGTGTTCGCTGGTGTAAGCTAGAAGCGTACCTTCTCTGCTTACTCGGGTAATGTAGTCACTTTATCCATGCCCTCTATACAGCCGCTCGACGTCTAAACTACAATACCCATAATGCCTAGTTTACATGCACCTTGTGTTGACATCTGCCGGTAGCGTACTCACACACTGACTGTTGGATTTGTACGTGGCGCTTTAGAAAGCAGTTGAAGCGTAAGTTTCATGTTGTGAATGGTTTATAGACTCATCTGTCGCAGTTCGCGTCACATTAATAGTGACGACAGTGTTAAAAGTGAGTTCTTAAAGAGATGTAGCAGGCAGCATGACAGCTAGCAACACGCATACTTAACGTTAGCTTTGTGTGTAATAGTCGCGCGAGAACTTATAAAAGTCAGCTATGGCACGTTCACTCAGGCGCGTGCCTTATTCTTCTGTTGGAGATGTTTGTGTTAGCCACCTGACTTCCTGTAATCCGGGACCTTTTAAGTTTCCGGAGACAACATGGATCTGTAGATACTATAAACCAAACCACTCAAGTCACCAAGAAGTTTTTATTTTCCAGATCATTTCGTCCCAAGTGTCTCATTTACTCTCCCACTAACACAGCCAGCCTGTTCACAGGTACTATGACCACCATGACTACTGTACACGGACGGCATATTGGCTTCAGAACATCAGTGGCTGTTGTGTCACGACACATAGGTCCAAAGCTCTTTGGCTGCTTTGTATTTGGAGTTGCTGTGGACGTAGAGACAATGAAGGTTCATCTTACTGTTGTGTTTGTATGTCAGTAGGTTCCAGGAGAACCACAGATCCAGGAGAACAGGTGTGTGGGGAGGGAAACAGAAACAATGTCTCCTCCTCGACTCACAGGAGCACTTCGGTCCTTCTCCAGTGTCAGCAAGAAGGAGGACTTCAGCGAACAGCTCTATGATCTAAAGGTGAGGCTAAATAGTTTATAAAAGAATTGTGTTGATAATAACCTTTGTGCATAAGTGAGGTTTCCTGGACAAACCAGCTGGTATGCTAACAGTGAGCTGGTTATGAATTTATCTTTAATGATTACAATGTTATTTGTGAAGAAATTCATGAAGTAATTGCTCGTCAAGATTAAACTAATACTGGGCTCAACAGAGCTCTGACTCTTTTTCTAGAGCAACATGAAGACAGTCTTCTAAGGAGGTTAGAAAGAAAAGCGTCTGGACTTATTTAAGTTGCTTGAAGACGTTTCTTCAAGACAGATGGTTTGAAAGAGGAGTAAAAGAAGCCATTTATCAGAAGCCATTTATCCTCCACTGTGAGCGACCATCTTTGAACAGAGGGCGGGGCTTATGACACCAACTGTCTGCCATCTATAATCCAGTTTTGAGATCCTTCCCAGACGCCTTAACGCCCACTCACATTCTGGGCCATCTGACCTCAGGAAATCACATGATAGGGTGGGGCTAGGTTTCACATGAGCTCACCCGAAACCCTGGCTGATTGTGACCCCCACCCGTTTTCACACCTTGGGTCATGTGATTAGGTAGAGGATCAATAGGGGGTCCATGACCCTCTTGGGGAAACTCCCACAGGGCTTAAATCTGGGACTCCACCATTTGACCCTAGAACTGAAGAAGCTTCTCGGATGAGAGATGAAACGTCTTCAAGCAACTTAAATAAGTCCAGACGCTTTTCTTTCTAAGCTCCTTAGAAGACTGTCTACATGTTGCTCTATAAAAAGAGTCAGAGCTCTGTTGAGCCCAGTATTAGTTTAATCTTGACGAGCAATTACTTCATGAATTTCTTCACAAATAACATTTTAATCATTAAAGATAAATTCATAACCAGCTCACAGACGTATCTTTAAGTACAGCTACTTTTAAGTACTACTACTTACTCTTTCTTTCTGGTTGATTTGTCTGAGGTAACTTCAGTGATTACTTCATTGTATCTTTTAGAGTATTATTAGAAGGGATAGGATGCATTTTCATCTTAAAGCCTTAGAGTCAGAAAGTCTTAAAACGTTTTGATAAGTCTTATAGTTAGGGCTGGGTCAGGTGACCCTGAACCCTCCCTTAGTTATGTTGCAATAGGCCTAGGCTAGTGGGGGCTTCCCATGATGCACTGGGTGTTTCTTCTTCACTCACTGTGTTTATACACCACTCTGCATTTAATCATTAGTTATTATTAATCTCTGGCTCTCTTCCACAGTTTATCTTTTGCTCTGTCTTCCTCCCCACACCCCTAACCAGTCGTGGCAGATGGCCCCGCCCCTCCCTGATTCTGGTTCTGCTGGAGGTTTCTTCCTGTTAAAAGGGAGTTTTTCCTTCCCGCTGTCACCAAATGCTTGCTAATAGAGGTTGTCTGATTGTTGGGACTTCCTGTGCATTATTGTTGGGTCTTTAGCTCACAGTATAAAGCAGTGTGAGGTGATGGTTGTGTTAGGTTTTCACCAAACATCTCCACTTTGGCCTTGTGTGTTCAGAGCATGGTGGAGCTCATTCATTAATATTTGCACAGTAACATTAATGCGCTGCTAAGAAAAAAACAAGTACTTCATTAAATATGCGCACCAGTGTTCTTATTTCCATCCACATCCGTTCCATCACTTTATACAAATTCACACACATTCATACAAGCACTTCTTTTTGTGCTCCTGTGCGTTAGTGTGCAGTAAACGCATCAGAAGCAACTTAGGCTTCAGTATTTTGCCCAAGGATACGACCCACCAACCCTCTGGTTAGTAGATGGCTCAAGCCACCTGTCCAAAGTGTTTTCATCAAAGACACACACACACACACACCCCATGTGGTTTATCAGCCTGAGATGAGAAACTCGCTGCAACGGAGAGAAAAAAATCCCAGATTTGCAAATCTAAGTCCTGCTGTTGTAGAGAGAGGAGGCTTTCCCGGCACTCCCTCCAAAGCAGCCATACTTGTCTGTGTGTGCACATGCTGCGCTCTGTCTGACAGTTTCTCTGAGTTTCTCTGAGCCCTGCAGCGTCTGACTTTGGGTTGAGTTTGCTGGGGAAAGATTGACAGCTGTCTTGAGTATTCACATAATTTCCTCAGGGATTATTAAATTAATCTGATTCTGAATTCCACTCATGAATAATTTCTCCCACTGATGGACTTCAGATTGTTTGGGAATGCCTTCACAGATTAGTGGGCAGTAACAGGCCACACCTGTGCTTTTATTGAGGCAGTCATAACACACCTCAATAAAAGCACAATCAGGTGCATTTGATAAACAGCACCTAGCTGCTGCTAACCCGCTGATTATCTATGCAAGCAGTACTTAATACTTAGATTTTCTCATACAGGAAAAACAGATTTACTGTTTCATTTATTGTGCTCGAAGAAGTTGTTTCCTCGCCTGAAAATGTAGAGTTTGATTTCTCAGAAGAAGTAAACGAATCCATTAGAAGAGCTTCTGGGGCTCTGGAGCACTTCTTCCATGTGAAGGCTCAAACACAGAGCAGCCTTCCTCTACAGCAGGGGTCCCCAATCCCAGTCCACGAGGGCCGGTGTCCCTGCAGGTTTTAGATGTGTCCTTGATCCATCACAGCTGATTTAAATGGATAAATTACCTTCTCTACATGTCTTGAAGTTCTCTAGAGGCCTGGTAATGAACTAATCATGCGATTCAGGTGTGTTGACCCAGAGTGAGATCTAAAACCTGCAGGGACACTGGCCCTCATGGACTGGGATTGGGGACCCATGCTCTACAGTATAACATGTATGAGCTCAAACCAAACACCATGTTTGATAGCAGAGTTAAAGTCTGTCCACAAGTTACTGAGCTCTGAGGAAACCTGTGAGGATCTGATTGGCTGCTCACCGTTCACCAGTCACACTAACAGTGTGTGTGCTGGTTTGTGTGTTGGAGCTGCCCTCAAACTGTGTGACTAGATCCAAATGAAAAGTTGTTCTTAGGATGCTCTCGAGGATGAAAGCAGCCATTGTGTTTGTAACATGCAACCACGAGCCTGCTGCTTTTTTAGCCATGCTGGAGAAATACTATAAAGCAGCCGACTGACTCCAAAACATGTAAAAATACACGGGCATGTTTGACACAACACCTGCTGTGTATCTTGTAGTGCAGGCTGAAACTATCGCCCAGGCCAAAGCTGAGATGTTGTTATTGTCTCAGACTGGACAAAGGTCTGGGACAAACAAGAGGCTGAACATACCTGTAGTAAAATGAAATGAAAGCTCAGCATCTGTAATGACATTGGAATGTTTCATATTTGATATCAAGCAGTTGATGTGATTTCAACACGTTTGTTATATGACAGAAATGGTGTAGCTGCGCTGTGATTTGCTGGAAGGTGTTTGTGACCCAATCTTTTCTGTAACATGGCTTTTGGTAAATGGATCATCTGTTTGTTGGCTCTGCTGCAGACAAGGTGGCCTGTGGCCTTTAAGTGGCTGCTGATGGCTCAGAGTAGCAATCCTAATTTTTACTGAATGGATACAAAGTTTCCTGCTGCTGGTAGCGAGCAGTCATTGGAATGTGTCCCACACTTGACAGAAGAGGTTAAAGATACAAAGTTACCGACCCAGAAGTGAAATGTTTGTGATTTCTGCTGTTGGAAATAAAAACATAAGCCAGTCACTAAATTTGTGCAAATTTGTCGCACTTCAGATCATCAAAAAAAATGCTGTGTGCTCACCTTTACCTGCCAGATATTCAGGCCAGCTTCCTGTCCACTGCTCACTGATGACATTTCTGCTGTGCTTTCACATATTTGTGTCTTTGTTTCCTTTTCCCTGCCAGTCAGCATTACTGTTTGTAACTGAGAGGTGTCCCTGCTTTCCTTTAGTTTCTCAGATCAGCTCCTCATGTTTAAAATGAAAGTGAGCATGCTATTCAACCACTGATCTTCAGCTAGCTAAGCTCTCGTTAAATCCTCTAAGCACAAAGTGTTTCTCCGGGGAAAAGCGAGCTGAAGTCAGCCCAACATTATATCTCAGCTTTAGAAGACGTGCAGATGCTGATTGTAACGGAGTCGTTATGTTAACGCTTGTCCTGACCTCCTGAACGGTGGACACGACTGCTGAGCACGCATGAAGCGTCCACGACACGTGTGAACTATACTGTTCTGGTGTCACTGAAGAACCAGAAACGACGAGCATTATATTGGCAGTAAATGATATCACCACTGATCAGTAAGCACGAGAACAAACAGAGCTGTTCCATATCACGTGGGAGTGGACCCATGATTCAGTCTCTGGGGTCTGTTGATGAACCCTTCCCACAGTCGGTAAACTGGGCCTGTATTATTAATATAGTCAGTATAGGCCAGGGGTCGGCAAGGTGCGGCTCCGGGTGGTTTGGGCAAATAAATTAGAAGTATTTAGCTGAAGTGTATTTTATTTGTGTTTAGTTCTTTTTTTAACTCGTAGTTCTATATTGGAAGATTGTTGTGATATTGAAATATAAAAATAAAATTATATTCTATTATTTTTTCATCGCTCAAAGTAAGAGTCACACTCGAGGAAGCCGGTATTCCCGCCGAAACCCCGTGCATTTATCGAGACTTTCAACCCCAGGTAGGCCAATTATGGATCTTCGGATCCACATTATGTCAGCAGCTGTTCTCCACCGTGAACTATGTTAAAGACAATCACCGCTCACGCCTGACAGATGACAGCTTACAGTCCTGCGTAAACTGACTTTCGTTTTTTCCAATTATTTTTTAAGAGTCAGGTCAAGGCTCCAACAGCCCAAAGGCGATATAAGGGTGGCGGCTGACAACAGTTTTTGTTTGCTACATGGATCATTTTAGTTCAGCTGGGTGTCTTTGCTTTTGGCTGTCGTATGCTCAGTGAAATATAATAGAAATACCTGTTGTTAATAATGTACAGGCACAGTGCTGTTAACCAAAGGTAGGTGGTCATTCCAGTGATCAGAGCAGTGAGTGCTGCTCTTCTTGAAGTGTAATTGCATTTCTCCCTGTGACCCTTTAGGCCAAGCGTCTGAAGAGACAGGAGCTGTTTGCCAGAGAGGGCCTGACGTGGCATAGGATTGTCCATTTCTGCACCGAGCATCAGGACAAAAGTCAGCAGCAAGCTGCCAGTCAGGAGCTGAAGAGCCTGCTCCTGGCAGCCAAACAGATGGGTGAGTGCACCTCAGCTGTAGCTCTGTCACGTGTTTGAGTGAAGCTGGAGAAACAATCATGAAAATGTTAGAATGCCTGTTTGCTGTTTATGCACATTAAAACCTTTAATAAAAAAGGGCGGGGCCAAAATGACATTATGCAGTGTTGTTAGGTTATATTTGGGGAATTCTCTGCAAAAGCAGCATGGAAGATTTTGCAGGTAGTTTTAATGGCTGTACTCTATCAGCTGTTAATGTGATCATGTGATTATTGTACTGTTCACACTTCTTCCATGTGAAGGTTCAAACACAGAGCAGCCTTCCTCTACAGTATAACGTGTGTGAGCTCAAACCAAACACCATGTTTGATGGCAGAGTTAAAGTCTGTCCACAAGTTACTGAGCTCTAAGGAAACCTGTGAGGATCTGATTGGCTGTATTTCTGCTCACCGTTCACCAGTCACACTAACAGTGTGTGTGCTGGTTTGTGTGTTGGAGCTGCCCTCAAACTGTGTGACTAGATCCAAATGAAAAGTTGTTCTTAGGATGCTCTCGAGGATGAAAGCAGCCATTGTGTTTGTAACATGCAACCACGAGCCTGCTGCTTTTTTTAGGCCATTTTAATTGGTTTAAATCCTTTTCATCTGTTTTCATTTTGCCTCTCCAGCCTGCTTTGCTCTAGTCTGCCTCTGTCCTTTTGACATTTTTTCCTCTAATTGGACAATTATGCTGTATTTCTTTTTTTTAAGTGCAGTTCTGCTAAAGTATGAATTGTTTGGAATATTATTTAAATGAGGTGCAGGAACTTTAAACAGTTAGCTCGTGTTTGGCCTTTCCTGCTTAGAGCTGCCGACTCTTTCTAGCACTATTAATAGTGCTGTGCACAGATTTAATGGCCATATAAAACAGTACTGCTGTCTAGGCACAGCTAATGGTAATAGAAAGGGTAAAGGTGATTGTTGCAGCAATCCTAATAATCATCATCATTAAAATGATAATCATTACATCCGTTTTTCCCTTAAGATGGAAATTCTCATTTCTGCCAGACCTCGGGCCACACTGGGTTTTATGGAAGAAAAGGAAAACCAGGACTGTTCCTGACAGGGCAGCTAGTGTTTAACGAATGTAAATCCTGTAGGTTATAAACCACACATGGACGTTACTGACAGAAACTTCAGTCATGCCAACAGCTGAAGCTGCTGAATAAGCCAGTCGACTGATACTGTTGGCAGTATGTGACTGCTGAGCAACATCATGCATTTAAATGAGTCGATTAATTAGTGACTGCGCCCTTCTTTCCTGGTATTATTGACTTCTTATGACTTGACATTACACCTGAGTTCATATAGAAGGTAGACTTTGGGTCTCCTGGTTGGCATGGTGTCATTGTGCCTGCGAGGGCTTTCTCTGGGGGCGGGTACAGGAACATCCATGGGTTTCTGGATAGTGACACATTTTTAGAGTTTTACTTCTGTATACTCGAACAGTTGAATTTTAAATAAACAGTTAATTTGATTGAAGTGCAGCGTGGACACACAGGTCTGTGAATGCAATGACTCGAGAACGGGGCAGCTTGGATGAGTTTGAATCTCAGTGACTTCAACCTTTGGGTCAGGGATTTTGGAAATCTTGTCAGTGTGATAAGTGAAGCAGGAGGCTGAGGGTAGAACTGGCAGCTGTACTTTGAATAGTTGTGCAGGTTTGTTGCAGTTGGGAGCGTCTACAGCCAGGTGCAGTGTTTTCTCCCATGAGAAGTTCAGCCACGCCTTTGCTGCAGTTGCCTTCAGTTGTTGCATGTTTACAGGTGTCTCTACCTTCAGTTTGTCTTGAGTCTGGAAACCTATTTTGGGTTGCAGTCAGAGTTCGTTGCCTTTACAAACTCTTGGTTCTGTGCAAATATAAAATGACCAAAGTGTGTAATTGTTCAAACATGTGTGGACCTAACTGTAAATTCTGTGTATTCCCGCTGCAGTGCTAACTGTGGTGTACATGTGCTTGTTCCACAGTGGGTTCTGAACTCGGTCAGACGGTGGTTGAAAGCGCAGCTGTGTTTCTGTTTGAAACCTTCCACAACAAAGACCACGTTGGTACAGAGGAGACTCGGGCCATCAAACACATGTTCGGTCCTTTTCCATCATCGGCAGCGGAAGCGTCCTGCACCTCTGTGGGTCGGCTGGTGGCTTTGCTCGGTGACTCCCGAGTCGAAGACTTTATCCAGAGCCAACGCTCCAGTCACAACCTGGACCGAAGCGCCGCTTTTGGACGCAACATTGCTTTCTCACATGATGGTTACACACTCGACCCACTGGAGGGGCTGCCCTTCTCCAGTATCCAGGAAGAAAGTGCGAGCTTGGATTTCATCAACTTTTTTAACAACCAAAAGAGTGGCAAGAAGGGCATCAATGAAGAGGCTATGTCCAGTACAGGAAGCGCCCTGACCCCCGGGGATGGCTCCATCCTTAGAACAGAAGTAGATAACTATCTGTGTGGAGGCAACATGATGTCATCCAACCCAGAGGAGCTGTGCACGTCTCTGTTTGAAATGCTGGCCTCACACAGGAGCAACGATGAGCTGCAGAACGAGGTATGTACCACTGGTCTGTTCGTATTAACCCTGAAGGTGAAGTGAATATATCACATGCACAGTAACATAAATAGGAGTCACAGGAAAATAAGGAACTGATTTTATGTAGAAGTGTTGACTGAAGTTGGTGTTTCAGGGTTGTTTTTGTTGTCACACATCATCTTCACACCGTCAGAAATCAGGACATTCCTCTGTCATATTCAATAACTGTCTGCTCTGTTTCTTCATGTGAACCAATCAGATTGTTTGTACAGATTCACCAGTGCTACAGTGTCTACACTGGTTGTTGTGGTAACTTGGCTTTACAAACACCCTGGTATAGGACATGCATGGACATGCATCATCCTACCCTAGACCATCTCGTATGAACCCCACCTCTAAAGCACCATCCGCTGTCATGTCGTCCTCCATGGGGCTCAGCTAGTAGCAGGTTGGAGCTCATCCATATGCGTGATTATAAAGCTGACGGACTGTTTTGATGTTGAACTTTCATCACTGCTTTTCCGTGAAGTTTGACCCCTCCCACTGTTATGTTTATTGTTGTGCGACACCTATTGATCCTATGAAGCTGACCTTCAACAACACTGGAGTTATCATGTCCTGGCTGTTAAACCGAGTCATACTTGGCCTTTACCTAGAGCTGGGCGATATAAGATTTTTTCATATCACGATATGTTTTTTTCCTTTCAGGCGATAACGATATATATCACGATATAAGCCAAATAACTATATTTGTAAGATTTAAATGTGCCGTTGCTCACAAGTAAAATGTGAAATAATCAGCAGCTTGTTTTAATTAAAATATTTATTTCCCATAATAAGTTCAACAGGGTAGATGTACTTAAGGAACATGAGACTTCAGTTTCAGATAAATAAAGGCAAATATTGCAAACTACACAAAAGGCAGCCGCTAAAGCGTTTAAGTTTCAAAACAGAAAAAACAAACAGACTAAATTGTCGATTCCACTTAGAAACAAAATATTAATTCTAAAAATAAATCTTAGTTTGTTTTACAGAAGAACAGACAAAATTGACTAACTTTTGTCAATATCAAATAAACTGAGAACTAAAAGGAAATTCTCAATCTCTCCTTGTTGTATAGCTTAGCTTTTCAAACAGTTTTAACAGTTACTTTAGTCTGACAAAAGCCGAATGACGAATCAGCGCTTTCAGTCAGAGATTGAGCATGCACCGCTTTATTGTATTTCCAGACTTGCTTTCGGCACAATTTACAGTGCGCGCTACTCTGTTTTTTGTCAGACTTGAAATAGCCGAAATACCTTCACACTACGGAACTTCTGTGGCCCTTCCGTTCGACAAGCTCTCCGGAATTGGAACCATCATCTGTTTTTTCTTCGGTAACCTTCACTCACGCTCTCGGTTCATTTTTCTCTAGTCGGCAAACTCCTTTCCTTCATTACCCGGGCTGCACGGCTGCAAAAACAAATACACATGTGCGCCTTGGCGCTTGTGCTGCACGTAACAAGTCGCGTGACGTGTGGCTGTGATTGGTTCGGCTCTGCGCTACTTAATTTGGATTGGCTGTTCTTTTTTTTTTTTTAAAGGACAAGAGAGATGAGGCCTATCGCAATAGTTTAATTTTTCTATCGAGAAAAAGTTATTTCGCAATACGTATCGTTATCGTTCTATCGCCCAGCTCTACCTTTACCTCTACACTTTTCAGACTTTATACATAGATTTGACCTTCATTGGCAATAAAGACCCTGAAATATTAGTAGCCTAATGTGCACACAGTTAAGACTATAAGGAGAGATGTACCAGTGCTGCCAGTGCCTGACTCAGGGTTTTTTCCCATTGTGTGACCTATTGGAAAATATATAAAAGCAACAGTGTTTCTGTGAATTCACCAGGTAACAGGATGTGGAGCCTTTTGTCTTTTTCACTTGTATCCATAATTTTCCTGATAACTGCTTTGATCCTTCGCCCATATCAAGGCTCTTACTGGGGCTGCTGGTTTGTGGTTGGCTATGAGCTCTGAATACGCGGAGCTTTAGCTGTAGGTGTCAGAGTGATTTTAAGGTTTGATTATGTTTGTTGTTGTGAGGTTTTCGTTGTTGTGCCTTTGCTGTTTACTTTGGTCACAGCTTGAGGACATTTCAGTCCCTTTCTGTCCACGGGGATTTGGACACATCTTTGACTGTGTTGCCAAAAAAGTGATGCATTCAGTGTATGTTTGGTGGTGTTTGTTTTTTAGTAGATTCTGCAATGAAATCATCTAAATAATGTGTATAATGAATAAAATCTAATCTAACGTGTGTTCACAGCAGGGCTGTTTGGTCTGGTCTTCCTCTTCGTTGAGTGCAGACACAAACACTCTTTGGAGATGTAGTGTTGGCTCCAGTTTAACTCCAGTGCTGTTCCTCCATATCGTGAACATGACCACAGTAAACAGACTATAGGTGTGAAAACAGCTGTAAATATTCACTTTGTCAAATCAAGCTTATGTTTTGGGAATTTCATTTTGTCTCAAGTCTGTGATTTAACGATAATGAAAACAAAGAGTGAAAATGAAACCTGATCTCATCAGTGATGTGGATGATGTACTGTTGTGTTCAGTGTGGCAGTGATGCACTTGTTGCCGTGCTGTTAGCCATCAGCTGTCTATTCTGGCTGAAGCCAAGAGAAGGAAAAGTGTTGCATCAATACAAAGGTATTTAGAGATATTGATGAACTTATATTCACAGTCCAAGGAACAAAAGGAAAGTGTTCCTGGGGAAAAGCAGGATGAGTCTAAAAACAGTGACTGTCATTAACTGTGTTACTTCAGTCAGCAGCTGAATGATCACTGCGTGCTGCTGTGCCTCTTCATACTTGCCTCAGGCTCATCACCACAGTAGAATTTCAAACTCAATTATATCACAGGGAAGATGTTTACCTCTGCAACAACACCAGTGTTGGTGAAGAAGTCATTTCTTAGTCAACGTGTTCATTTTCACCATCGATCGTGGTGATACATTTTACAACCTACTAATAAATAAATGGATGAGCAAACAGCACAGTACCTGACATGTAAATATTTTCATTATTGTAGAAGAGTTGTGAAAATTAAAACTGTAGTCATGCTAAAATATAGAAGATATCAAATGTCACTGTCAGCCGTACAGCTGGCTAAAACAAGATGACACGTTTGAATAAATTACTGTAAAAGTACAAACTTGTCACCAACATCAGCCTGCAGCTCTGCAGGCCTGAAGCCCGTCTCATTGGTCTTCTGTTCACTTTATCTCATGCTCAGTTCAGCTGTGGTCCACCCACTGCTCTGCACATGTGGTTCTTGCTCCAGGACAGTAACAGTAACAGACTAAACAATTTAAACAATACAATATGTTACAGATTTTACAAATTTACGAAATCACACTAATATATACAGATCACTCAATAATAAATATCAAGGACTAACAGAGGTGAGTATAAATAAATACCAAGAATATTGAGAAGAATATTACAGAGTAGGAAAGAGCGTGTGCAAAAAGGTAACTATGTAACTATTGCAGTGTTTACAGTGTGTTAGATGGAGGAGTTGTACAGGGAGATGGCCACGGGCAGGAATGATTTCCTGTGTCATTCAGTGAAAGATGTTTAAATGTCCGAATACTGGAGCGTATGCATTTGTTTTTGTGTGAGGGAACACAAGCAGTGGACATACTGAGGATTTCCTGTGCAGCTTTGGGTTTTGTTTGGATCTACATCTTCCTGTGTAAAGCAGAAAGATCCAAATTACTTACATGTCTGTTTCTCGCCCCGTTTGAACCTCTAATTTGCTATTCTTCACATTTTTATATGAAGCAGGAAACCGTTCCATTTTGTGCCTGTGGATTTTCAGCCACTTCACTTATATGTCCAGGCTTTTATCTGGCCCATCCTCACGCTGCCCCTACCCCACAGCCCTTCTGTCAATTTAGCACAGAGTCAGAATTGTACAACTTCAGCTGGTTCCAGTTGCTTCCAATGTTTCTCACGTAGTTGACATTTGGAAGCCAACTTTCCCACTGACATCCTCAGGTGTAGACTGCTGTGTGTGTGTGTGAGCACAGACACACACAGAAACACACTGCGAGAGTGCACCTGCAGGCTCTCTATGCATCTACCTCTGTGTGACTCCAAAGTCAACACTAAAGTTTAAAGGCTTTGCACTTTGTGGCATTAAAGCCAACAATGGAGAAACTCGCTTCTTATTATTTCTCGTTGGTGACCTTGGATTGCTGACATTTTGTGGTAGGTGCTGAGTGCAGGCGGGGACCGCGGACTGGAAAGCCATTTAGTTACATACAGATCTGGTCATGTCATTTCATAGTGAGGGGAGTCTGACCCTCTGAGTTCAGTACAGTAGCAGAGAGAAATCTCAGAAACTTTTTATCTTTATAACTTTAAGCTTACGTTTACTTCTTCCATTAGTTACTACTCAGATCGACTGGTTTTTCCATTACAGCTGATTACCACCTAATGTGCATGGTCATCACCATAGTAACGCGGCCGAGTGTCCTGTGACGTAATTGGTATACGACACAAACTGTACAACAAAGGTGGAGGTGGAGGCGACGATACACCTGCTGCTCGCTCTGTGGTTTTTCGTCACACTCGGGGACCACACCGTTGGTTTTGTAGCCATCTCCCTCGTCGCCGGATTTCAAAAATGGTGGTTTTGATTTTCGTGAATGACACTCTCTTATGACTCATCGAGTCCACATCCTAATCATCCACATCCTCATCATCCTCATCCTCATCATCCTCATCATCCACATCTTGATCATCCACATCATTAGGGGTGGGTTTTTATAATCGATTTATCGATTAAAATTGATTGTGGCTTGGATAACGTAAAATCGATTCATTAAAATCCTGAATCGATTTTTTAATATAAATTTATTTTGCCCGAAATGCCAGAATCTCTGGTGAAATCTCACAAAATTTCAACAACCACCAAACAGCTAAGACAGTAAATGAGAGCAGGTACAAGGATTCTGCACAAAGACATAAACACACAGGGCGACCCGCGGATCAGAATCAGTGAGATGTCGCCTTTCTCACAGTCGTGGCTGAAAGCCGACAGCTCGCTGATTCTGATCTGTCGGCGGGTCCGCGCTTTGTGTTCACGCCCTTTTTGCGCTGATTCTAAAGCTGTTAGTTTGATCTCTCTCCAAACAATATTGACCGAACCAGCAGCAAAAGAAGATCCAAACTACGCTTCACATAAACATCGTCATGAAATCACTCTGACTTTTCCTGTTTTGCTTCCACCACGATGCACCGCTCTCTCTCTCTCTCTCTCTCTCGACTCTCTCTCTCTCTCTCGACTCTCTCTCTCTCTCTCTCTCTCGACTCTCTCTCTCTCTCTCTCTCTCTCGACTCTCTCTCTCTCTCTCGCTCTCTCTCGACTCTCTCTCTCTCTCTCGACTCTCTCTCTCGACTCTCTCTCTCTCTCTCGACTCTCTCCTCTCTCCTCTCGACTCTCTCTCTCTCTCTCGACTCTCTCTCTCTCTCTCTCTCGACTCTCTCTCTCTCTCTCGACTCTCTCTCTCTCTCTCTCTCGACTCTCTCTCTCTCTCGACTCTCTCTCTCTCCTCTCTCTCTCTCTCTCGACTCTCTCTCTCTCTCTCGACTCTCTCTCTCTCTCGACTCTCTCTCTCTCTCTCCACTCTCTCTCTCTCTCTCTCCTCTCGACTCTCTCTCTCTCTCTCTCTCTCTCTCGACTCTCTCTCTCTCTCACTCTCTCTCTCTCGACTCTCTCTCTCTCTCTCGACTCTCTCTCTCTCTCTCGACTCTCTCTCTCTCTCGACTCTCTCTCTCCTCTCTCGACTCTCTCTCTCTCTCTCTCGACTCTCTCTCTCTCGACTCTCTCTCTCTCTCTCTCGACTCTCTCTCTCTCTCTCGACTCTCTCTCTCTCTCTCTCTCTCGACTCTCTCTCTCTCTCTCTCTCTCTCTCTCTCTCTCTCTCTCGACTCTCTCTCTCTCTCGACTCTCTCTCTCTCGACTCTCTCTCTCTCTCTCGACTCTCTCTCTCTCTCGACTCTCTCTCTCTCTCGACTCTCTCTCTCTCTCTCCACTCTCTCTCTCTCTCTCTCTCTCGACTCTCTCTCTCTCTCTCTCTCTCTCTCGACTCTCTCTCGACTCTCTCTCTCTCTCGACTCTCTCTCTCGACTCTCTCTCTCTCTCTCTGTACTTCAAGAACAGTTTCCCGTCTAAAAATCTGTTTTCTTCATTAGGCTGTTCGCTTGCTTGTTATGCACAAGTCTACCGTTGTTTACAGCGCTGTCGGCCGCTGGTTTTTCTTCCCTTTTACATTCTTCCGAAAAGAAAACCTCATTTCTGCCGTTCAATACTGAACAAATTTAAACTTTTTAAAATTATGCAAAATGCAAAACGCTTAGCTGTGTCTCTAATAAAACCGCTGTAACATCAGAGGTAACGTTCATATATTGATTAATGGTTTTCTTTCGTTTTTGATGTACTGCAGTATATTTTTATAAAATCCCAGGCCAGGAAAACCACCTTCATGTTTTTCTGTGTTTTATCTTCAGCTACTTTGACACAAAGGCCTCTGCTGTGACGCTCACACCTTTGATAAAGTCTTGCGTGTGTCAGCTTCCTTTTTATAGCTACAAAAATATGTAAATGTACTGATCTGAATTATAAAATTTTTGACTGTCAAAATTTTTCCAGATTCAAATCGAATCGAATTAAATCGAATCGTGGATCGAATCGATTCGGGACCTTGTGAATCGGAATTGAATCGATTCTAGAAATCAGTGACGATACCCAGCCCTACACATCATCCACATCATCCTCATCCACATCATCCACATCCTCATCATGCACATCCTAACATCATCCACCTGCAGGCTGAAATCCCTGATCATCAAGATAAAAAGTCTGCAAAATCCGAAATAAAAACACCTGTAGGGCTGGGAGCGAGCAAAGCAAAGAAACACAGCAAAGTATGTTTGATGAACCAAGCGTAAGAAGTTGTGACTCAAAGGAGGGGAAAGTCTCAGAGTCCATAACTCTGCAGGACACATCAACTGTCCCGGTAAACGGTGGCACGTCCACCACCATGACGGTCCAAATGTGGAGTCCCGATGAAGTGACAGCTGACCGGGCAGAGCTCATTAAGGCGGACAAATTCATTCTCCCACTGCCAGGATTCAATGAGAAACATAAATCCAAACTGTTACTGATTTAAAAAAAAAAAAAAAAAAAAAGTCGTTTAGTACAAATGATTTGTTGGCTTTGTTGGAGCGAGCGTTGAGGAGAGCGACCTGAAGCAGAGCTGACAGGCTGACGTCATCAACAGCTGATTGACAGCAAACAGCTGGAATGAGGACGTAGTCTCCTGGTCCCCACAGCTGTGGAACTGTGGTCCGGTTTCCTTTTACATCATGTTGATAGCTGGATCTGTTTGCAGTGCTTACCTGGGAGGAAGGTAAACTGGTGGACGCAGTGTGATGCTTTGGGCCGTGATTTGTCTGGAAATCTTAGGTCCTGTGATTCATGTGGATATTATGTTGACACATACTGCCAACCTAAGCATAGTTGCAGACCATGTAACCATGGTGTGGTGGGCTGGTCTGTGGCACGGCTGCAGTGAGGCTGACACACCTGAACTGCATCAGCTCGTCACGCCTCCCCTGCCTATAAGAGCGAGCTGGGTGCTGAAGGATGAAGTTGTTGGTGGTGTGTGTGGCTGGCAGCTGCAGAGCTGTGAGTCCTCTTTGGTTTTAAAGACGTTCAGCTGCAGGTTGTTTTCTGAGCACCAGCGGGAACAATTCTCTATCTCCACCCTGTGTGCTGTCATGTCGACATCACCAGAGATGGTGGTGTCGTTGGTTGGTGTGCAGTCATACAGGACGTACAGTAGGGGGCTGAGAATGCAGCCCTGTGGGGATCTAGCCTCAGTGGCAGTGGGGCGGCTGGTTATGTTATGCTTAATATGTATTTTTGTATGACATTATTTATTTATTTACATTACTTCTGGAAATTTGGAAATCATGACCAACCCTTCTGTGTTTACCACAAGCAGCTGGACTAATGTTGCTTTTCTAGTACCGATACTGATACTAGTACTAGCACTGATACTGGTACTGATACTGGCACTTAGGGCTGGGCGATATGGCCTAAAATCCATATCACGGTATAATTTGAAGCATGTGCGGTAATGATATATATCGCGATATATTCTTTTCTTCTGTATAACGTATTTTACACACTATAAGGCGCACTTAAAATCCTTTAACTTTCTCAAAAATCAACAGTGTGCCTTATGTATGATTTCTGGTTGTGCTTACTGACCTCGAACCGATTTTTATGAAGTACACAGCGCGCAGAAATCTGTCAAAAACTGTTTTAGTCCGACTTTGGTAAGCTACGAAGCCGCACCCCTTGATGGATTGTTGGAGCGTTACGGCTGCCGTAGTCAGGAGCCTCGCGGAGTAATCTGGGTCCTAAACTCTGTTTGCTTCAGGTCCCAAAGTCAAACGAACACTGCAGCATCACTGAGAGTTAAAAACGGTCTAAATTCTTTCATCTTTAATAAAATGATCAGCGTTGCTGCTTTTCCAGGTGTAACAATTAAGTTTAACATCCAGGCATCCATGAAAACAGGATTTATTAAATTCAATGGAGTTAGAAGTTAGCAGGAAGTTAGCTCGCTAGTTTCCACCTAAGCATGATATAGCACAGTGGTTCCCAAACTTGTTTTGCCAGGCCCCCCTTTTTTACAAGAAAATGTTCGCGCCCCCCCCCCCCCCCCCCACCTAACCCCCCCCCCACACAAACACATCCTCCAAACACACACACCCATATTTTGCTCCATTGCGGTTTATTTCACACCTCAAACATTTAGTAAACAATTAAGCAAATACAAGTAAACGGCAATAAATTACAGGTAGTAATAAAATATACTACTAACTCTTTTACGCTGCGTCCACACCTACACGGGTATTTTTGAAAACTCAGCTGTTTCTATGCGTTTGGGCTTTTCGTCAACACGTAAACGGCGTTGCGATTCACCGAAAACGGAGATTATTTAAACTCCTTTTTTGTGTTTACGTGTGGACGAGGATTACAGAGTTCGTCACGCAACGACAAAGGTATGTGCCTCTTTTCACGTCACGCTGTGCGCCACGTTATTGTTTACATGAGATGAATTGCAGATAGAGACAAAATACTGTTAATCTGACTATCTGCAGGTTTTACACACTTACATATACACACGCAGTTACTGTCCCTGCATTTAGAAAGGCAGAGGTGTCACGGTGTAATTATTTTACGTGTAGTTGTTTTTTTCCTGTGTAATAATGTTCAACATTGCTGTCAATACATTTTTCAAAAAATGCCTCTCTGTGCAAAATGGGTTTAAACACATAAACAGCTGTGGGATACTGTTTGTCCGTGATTTGAGCCGGGGGAACAAATTACGGCAGGATCAGCCTGATATTATTTGTATCCCGCTGTAACTTTACTGCATAAAGAGCTAACATGTCCAAAACGTGAGGAGTAGTTAGTTATTACAAGAAGTGTTTGTGAACTAAAAATCAAGAATGTGGGATCCTGTTTGTCCGTGATTTGGAGAGCCCAGCGCTGCTCCCGACGCAGGGAAACTAATTTTGCAGGGGAGACCTACCTCGGCACTTGTGCAGGTGAAGCCAAAGGGAAGATATGCTTCACCATATTTTCCTGTCTTTGGCTTGGAAGGAAGTTGGTTTGGAGACATATTTGGCGATGCTTCATCTCCTGCTTTGCGTTTGTGTGGGAGCCCCGTCAAAAACCTGTCCACAGTGTCCAAGCGCTCTTCTTTTTTTTTTTTTTTTTCTTTTCACACCGCGCCCCCTGCAATGGGGGGGCGGGCCCCACACTTTGGGAACCTCTTATATAGCATGTTCTGACTGAGAGATTTCTGAAACATTCAAACGTACAGCTCTGCTATCACTTCCAACATAAATGAAGACAGAAAACTAAACAGCAGTGACGTTTGTAGGGTTACTGAAGTTGGGCTAGCTGGTATATAATGATGTGCTACGTGATCGCTAGCAAAACAGCTACGTTAGCATAACATAAACACAGTGAAGTTGAAGGATGGCCGCTAACTTTTTTCCACTTGATAAAAGTTAACGTGAGGGTTCCTGATGGTTAGAGACAAATGCAATTGCATGGCAGGATGCTGTAAACGGACCAAACTTCAGTCAGGAGAACAACTGAGATAATCCATCCACAATACCAGGTTAGTCATTAATATACTGCAACAACATGGGAATAGAGCTGCTGTGATAGAATACAGCATTAATGAATCAATGGTACAGAAGTGGAGGAAGCGCAGTTTTTGGCTTTCCCCATATTCCAAAACTGCTTCGTCTCTTTGCTGTTACTGTCGCCTGGCATAATTTGCAGATGATATTGCTTACAGCCGCTGCAATGCTTTCGACCGAAACAGGCGCAGCTTGATGACACCATCAACATGCGCTATCGCGGTAGAGCGGTATAGTCAGAATCTCTACCATTGGCCAAATTTGTATCATTTCTACCGTATACCGTTTATACCGTGCACCCCTACTGGCACTGGTACTAATACTGGTTTGGGTACTGGCACTGATACTGGTACGTGTCCTGGTACTAGCACTGGTACAGGTACTGGCACTGATACTGGTACAGGTACTGGCACTGATACTAATACTGGTACGTGTACTGGTACTAATACTGGTACAGGTACTGGTACTGGCACTGATACTGGTACTAATCCATAGCCTAATGATCTCACTTCCAATTATTTCTGGTTGATACAGTCAGATCTGTTTTGAGAAGTGTACCTGGCAGTGATCAGTTCCAACACAAACATCAGACTGTTCAGTTGAGCTGTGTTCAGACCTGATCGTTCATCCTAGTCTAGCATATCTGAGTGTTTCAAATAGCTTTAAATCATTTTAGGATGTTTGCCTTTCTCAGTAAATGTTCAGTGCAGGAAGCGTTGTATTTCAGATAAGTCAATGATAGTCAGAGCTTGTGGTCTTAAGTAGCTGTTCAAAGCTTGGAGATGTGTTTGGGCTCATTATTCTGTCTCCGTCTGAGTCCTAAGTTAAGTTTGATAAGTGTTAGTCCTTCCCCACAAAGATCAAACCTGAGGGTGGAGTCCTGCTTCTCATTTATCAGGGTGGAGATGATTCACTGCTGGTGAATGCCCCCATTTCTCTGTGTATAATTCATTGTTTGCCAATGTTTTTCACCCTTATATTGATTTACCCACATTCACCTTTAGTGTGATTCATCAGGATACACCACACCTAGCACTGCCATGTGTTAGCCTTCCTCCGTGTTTCTCCTTCTCTCCATGACATGATTGGAGTGTTTTTATTTACTGAATTCTGTGTGTGAGAATTGTTCATACAGTTGCTTTTCTGTCTCTCAGTGAACAAAGCCTGATGTATCGATCCTCTGATAGTTTGGTCTGCTGTTCGTGCTTTAGATACAAGTGATCCAGTTAGCACAGTATACTCTGCCCTCTTACAAACCTCTAGTCTAGCCATGATTTGATGCTCTGTGCTCAGAATATGACTGTTCTGATGTCATATTTCTCCAGTGTGGTGATGCTACCTGCTCAGTAACTTTGGGTTGGGAGCTTTAAGTCGATCAGCTGGGTGTCATTTAAACATTGTTTTGGTAGAAGAACCCAGCTCTATGAAAGTGGATCCTCTCTACACAGGACTCTGCATTGTTGCTTCATCTGAGTGCTGAATTATTAATTTTACACATAACTTTTTTAAATGTTTGTAGACAGTCAAACTTCCCAGCTTTTCCAGGATTTAAATACACTGTAAACCTTTTTAACAACACTGTAGGAAAAAGTCTGCCTATAAACACGTTAATAGATCGATATGTTTGGTCATACATCAGTATCATATGTGTTGTCCGTTTATATTCAGTTCTAATACAGTTCAATATAAAAATCTAATATCATGTAATGTAGTGTAATCTAATGTAAAAATGCTCATTAGTTTTAGTAAGGCTGTCCTGAATGAGTTATGCTGTGCTATAATTATCCAGTCGTTGCAGAATAAGTTACAGTTACAGTGATAACTACTGCTTCTGACTTTGTTCTTATTTCATGGCTGCTTGGATGTTAACAGCAGGTCAATCAAAAAATGCTTTTTAATCCTGATGAGGTAAATGGACTAATGTTCCAAACCTGCATTAAAGCTACTATATTCCATGCATAGACTTGTCCACATGCATCCATCACTGTGCAATTCTCCTCTTCAGCACCAAGGACACCTTGGCATTAGGCTCAGAGGAGTCAGGGATCGAACCAGCAGCCTTCTGAAAATGAATCTTTAGTGTATTTTTCCTGTGCATGTGGTTTCAGGATGCCCTCCTGTGACTCATTCTGGTTCTTTTGTTCCATTTACTCACTGGAAATGAGCAGACCACACAGACCTTGCCACTGCTGACCCTTAGCTGAGCACATGCAGACTTATTACACAGTTAACGTTTGCCTGAAGGATGAAGACTGCACACAAGCCATCTGAAGGAGAAAGTCTGTCTCTGTCCTTGCAGAGCCCACACCTAATCAGTCAGTTCCAAGGCCAGGATTCATGAGAGTTCATTTTAAAAAAAAAAAAACCCTGTGAGCAGATGAAACCTCACCCCCACCGTCCACTGAGAGGAGAGGACATCACCTCTCCTCTCACTCCCAACGTGAATAAAACAGATATTCAAAGGGACCACGAAGTTTAGAAACCATAGAGCAAAGCAAGGCCTCGACAGAGACGAGGTGACCAGTTTCCTGCTGTGCTCACTGTCACAGCCTTGATTCTGAAACCAACCCTTACAGACGAGGGATAAGGATACTGCATTGTTCCACTGATGCTCACAAGCCTGTCATGTCTATTAATTTCCAATTAATAAGTTTTTTCCCCAAGTACTGACTGTCTTCTCCTGTTCCTGTTTCCAGCTGTTTGAGCTGCTCGGCCCAGAGGGGCTGGACATGATCTCAACCCTTCTGCAGCGAAGGGCGGCCATTGTTGACTCCCTCCTCCGCATCCAGCCTGACAGGACTGTTTATCCATCAGGTAAGGCCCGTGGCAGCCATGTCACCTCAGGGGTGGAAATAGTCATGGAAGAAGACTGTTAGAAAGAGTAGTACTGTGTTCAGTGCGTAGTGTCCTAACATGACTGCATCCTTTGGATTTTATTGCACTGTAGGGACAATCCTGCACAGTAAAACTAGCCTAAAAGGGAGAAGCTCATTTTATCAGTGAGGGTTAAACACTGGAGTTTCAGATGTCCTTGGTAATAACCTGCACTTTAAATGTATCTGAAGTGTAAGGTTACACAGGCACCATTGCTCTGCTTGCTGTGACTGACTGTAGTAGTGTTAGCAACAAAGGCTAACAACTCTGATGCTGTTGCATGTTGGCTGTATCAGAGAATACTGAGACATTAGCACTCGACCGTAGCACTGTGTAACAAAGTGCTGCAGTATTTCCCTGCATGTGTGGACTGGATGGTTGTTATTTATTTAACCTGCTGTGTGTGTGTGTGTCCAGCTGACTGTGCCTTCCTCACCATCAGGGAGTGAAGCTGGGCGTGTTTAGACGTTGTTGTCAGATGATGATGATGATTCTCAGAGACACAGATGATTGGTGCTACATTTGAATCTACAGTAGACCATCTTAGCATCTTTTCTAACTTCTTATCATCCAGCATTAAGTCTGCTTAATGTTCCTGTTGATAACAGTTCATGCACGGTTGCTTCTAACTGTCTTTATCTGGTCGAAGTTTTTCATTTCATTCACCATGTGACTGGTCCAACATGCGACTGGTCCAACATGCAGTGGTAGTCACAGCCCTGACCTGATTCCCTAACAATGACTGAGAACTGAGAACATTTCTCCTTTTGTCTGTCAGCTGCTCTGCACACTGCAGGTATTCCACTACATTTATTTTAGTTACTAATTATCATGTCAATCAAACTATAAATAACAAATCAATACTGGCAGCTGCCAGTGCTAACCCTCAGCCTCCAGGCTGTACAACCCTCAGGTGGCACCAATCCCTGAAAGTTGTAGAAAACATAATTACCATAATTACCAGTATCAGTTCAAATGGCCAGTAAGAACACAAAGTCATGATAAATCTATAAAGCACTGAGACACTGTCACTTTGTGTTATTGGCTTTGTTATGGTGAGGACTACAGCTGGACCGTTAGGCTTTTGACTGATAATCTACTCAACCTTAACATGTTAGCATGTATGCCATAGATATAACATTGAAGCCGAGTTACTAGAGCCACTAATCAGATGAGCTATTACATGTACGTGTAAGTTCATTTCATCCACCCCAGAAGGTGTGGTTGTTTATAAGCCACTCCTTTTTGACACTATGTTTGCTGAGTGCTCATTAAATCAAAAGATTAATTAGCTGTTGATATTTGACCTCAAACAGGCAGCGTGGGCTTCATCACAAAAGAACTGATACATCTGTGACATCAACCTGAAAACAAATTGACAAGATTTACAGAAGACTTGACCTGAAACCTTCAAAGGTTTCAGTAGACACGCCCATTGTGTCAGTTTGGGTCGTTTCCTGAGTTAAACTACACCAACTATACTGCTGATGTAACTGACATGGTTGTTAGTGCGGACACGAACATAACATGTGTCTTTCCAACCCCATGAGGAAATCAGTACAGTCATTTTAGTGTTCCTAAAAAACGTTTTACTCTGGTGACCCGGGGAGGTGATTGTCCTGATGTGGTAACCACAAATGATTATCAATGTCAATTGAAATAATACATTTAATTCAGTTTCAATTTTATTTATACAGCGCCAAATCACAACAACAGTCGCCTCAAGGCGCTTTATACTGTAGGGTAGACCCTACAATAATAGATACAGAGAAAAAGCCAACAATCATATGACCCCCTATGAGCAAGCACTTTGGCGACAGTGGGAAGGAAAAACTCCCTTTTAACAGGAAGAAACCTCCGGCAGAACCAGGCTCAGGGAGGGCGGGGCCATCTGCTGTGATTGGTTGGGGTGAGAGAAGGAAAACAGGATAAAGACATGCTGTGGAAGAGAGACAGAGATTAATAACAGATATGATTCAGTGCAGAGAGGTCTATTAACACATAGTGAGTGAAGAAGAAACACCCAGTGCATCATGGGAATCCCCGGCAGCCTACGTCTATTGCAGCATAACTAAGGGAGGATTCAGGGTCACCTGGTCCAGCCCTAACTATATGCTTTAGCAAAAAGGAAAGTTTGATCAGGCTTCAAACTTTCATGATTAAAAAAAATCCTACGTGTCACCAGAGGCAAACATCATTTATTTAGCTTTAATTTATGAATGTGTTCTTAATCAGAGTGCAGTCGTACCTGCTTTCTCATTAGAGAACATGTGACCCAACAGTGATTATTCTCAGTGATTCGTCAGAGCTCTGTGTGAACACATCTTCTCATCATGGTCATTTTGACCCCAAACTGCAGCAGTCGTGTCAGGAAGGAGTGTGGAAAGCTTTCAACACTTCAGCTCTGGCCTGTACAATGGTGACAATTCAAACATGGAAAACCAAAAAGTGAATGAAAAATGATTCATGAATGAAATTAAAAGTGTCAGAGGATGACAGTGTGAGGAGCCTACATGATGATGCTGTGGTTTAAAGGAGCCTACACCGCCTGCTGCTGTCACATTCACTAAACTTGGTCTCTCACACTGATGGGTTTGAAGAAAAGGCACTGATGCATGCTGCTCATGCTCAGCAGATGGTTTCACTGAAACGGCACCATTAATATACACATATATGAACCAGTGGAGACAGCACAGCCTAACAGTACAGTTCAGACTAACTCTCACACACTGCATGAGAAGAGATGTGTTAGTTTCAGTTCAATAACAGTCTGACAGCAAGTGTGCAAAATATCTGTCAGTCACGTCACATTTAGATGAAGTGTAAATGTTAAAAAGCAAAGCTGTGGTGAAATGCTGCCAACCCACAGCTGGGACAGTGGTGGTGTTACTGGAACCCACTGGTGGGCTGATGTAAAGCCACTGTACTTGGACAGTAACAGAACACCTCGTTAGCGTGAAAACGTGACTCGTTTTACGGCGTTTCAGTTGTGATTTTGGTCACACCCATACGCTGTTTCACACGTCAGCCAATTTCGAAGAAGTCCCGATCAGCGTCGAAAATTGGACTCGCCAGACAGCTTTTGAGATTACTGTTGCCTTGACAACTGAGGGTGAAATCAGGAGGGGTTAAAAAAGGCTGATTAAATTTTCCACTATTTGCATGCCATCAAGAAGAGTGGGATTTAGTGCGAATGCCTGTCTCTTGCTGATTAGCTTTTTAAATTGCAGTTTGGCACTTGCATGTTTATCAAAGAGCAGATTCTCTCGGTGGCTCTTCTCCACGTTTCAGCGGCTGACGGAGGCAGCACCGTGTGAGACGGACCATTAAAAGACAAGATGGCCACACATGCAGAAAGTGTTTGACCAATTTTGGAAAGAAATATTTGAGGCAATCGTACCCAGTGTGGTACATTTTAATGCCCTCACACTTTGATGAGCTGATTCTAGGCTCCCGTGGGCAGTGGAAGCATCTGCCTGTTCCTGCGGTCTCCGTGTACACGGGAGGAACACGGGAGGAACACGGGGGGAATACGGGGGAACACGGGAGGAACACGGGGGGAATACGGGGGGAAACTGCCTGCCGGGCGCTAACGTTTACAAAGCTGCAGTGTTTAATGGAAGGAAAGAACGTGGCAGAGGTTCACGTCCTAGTTGGATGCTTGCAGGGTGGTTAATAACAAAGTAACTTGTTACTAGAGCAGATTAGGTTTAACATGGATGCAAATGATAACCTTCTGTTTTAGGCTTCAATAATCAGATGCAGCTGATAGGAACATCGTGTTCTGGTTAATGTTGTTCTGGGTTTGAGAAACCTGAAGCTGAGTAAGGACATTATGTTCCCAACATTGGTTGCTGAGATGGTGACACCTCATCGAGGCAAGGAAAGGTCCAAGTACCTGTACATACCCAGAGGTAGCCTGCCAGCGTGTACTTTGTGTACAAATGCCTTTGATTTAAGCTTGTATGTACAGATGTAGTTCAGCAGGTGTCCACAGGATGTAGGAAGCTGTCTCTCTGACAACCTTAAAGTAGAGCTGGGCGATATAAGATTTTTTCATATCACGATATGTTTTTTTCATCTCAGGCGATAACGATATATATCACGATATAAGCCAAATAACTATATTTGTAAGATTTAAATGTGCCGTTGCTCACAAGTAAAATGTGAAATAATCAGCAGCTTGTTTTGATTTAAATATTTATTTCCCATAATAAGTTCAACAGGGCAGATGTACTTAAGGAACATGAGACTTCAGTTTCAGATAAATAAAGGCAAATATTGCAAACTACACAAAAGGCAGCCGCTAAAGCGTTTAAGTTTCAAAACAGAAAAAACAAACAGACTAAATTGTCAATTCCACTTAGAAACAAAATATTAATTCTAAAAATAAATCTTAGTTTGTTTTACAGAAGAACAGACAAAATTGACTAACTTTTGTCAATATCAAATAAACTGAGAACTAAAAGGAAATTCTCAATCTCTCCTTGTTGTATAGCTTAGCTTTTCAAACAGTTTTAACAGTTACTTTAGTCTGACAAAAGCCGAATGACGAATCAGCGCTTTCAGTCAGAGACTGAGCATGCACCGCTTTATTGTATTTCCAGACTTGCTTTCAGCACAATTTACAGTGCGCGCTACTCTGTTTTTTGTCAGACTTGAAATAGCCGAAATACCTTCACACTACGGAACTTCTGTGGCCCTTCCGTTTGACAAGCTCTCCGGCATTGGAACCATCATCGGTTTTTTCTTCGGTAACCTTCGCTCACCATCAAGGACCATTCTCACCCCAGCAATCAAGTGTTTGAACTATTACCATCAGGCCGACGGTACAGGTCACATAAAACCAGGACAAACAGATTCAGGGATAGCTTCTTTCCCAGAGCTATCACCGTAGTAAATAAGCACAAAAACAATTGAAACTGCTTAACTACTCCATACTGTCACCGTCAATTATTATGCTACTATTCTTACTGTCATTATATTAATGCTGCTATCCTGTATATATTGTACTTACTATTGTTTGTTTTATTGCACCTTTTATATTTTACATTTATATTTATTATTGTATTTTTGCACCAAGGGAGTGGCACTCCAATTTCGTTGTACCCTGTACAATGACAATAAAGGCTATTCTATTCTATTCTATTCTATTCTCACGCTCTCGGTTGATTTTTCTCTAGTCGGCAAACTCCTTTCCTTCATTACCCGGGCTGCACAGCTGCAAAAACAAATACACGTGCGCCTTGGCGCTTGTGCTGTACGTAACAAGTCACGTGACGTGACGCTGCGGCTGTGATTGGTTCGGCTCTGCGCTACTTAATTTGGATTGGCTGTTCTTTTTTTTCTTTTTTTAAGAGGACAAGAGAGATGAGGTCTATCGCAATAGTTTAATTTTTCTATCGAGAAAAAGTTATTTCACAATACATATCGTTATCGTTTTATCGCCCAGCTCTACCTTAAAAAGAAGACGATGATGCTCGTGTTGCCTTGACAAGCTTTCACACAGTGTCCTGAGGCCATAACCAGAACAGAAGCTCACAGACGACCGTGTGACAGCGAGCAGACACGAGCTTGGCTGATTTAGGGCTGTTTGCATCATTCTCCATGTCAGCAAGCCCAGCAAGAAAACAACGTGAATGTCTGCTGAGCCACTGGAGGCCTGCACAGTCACGTTTCCATTGAGTTGCTGTGGCTGCAGGAGTGTTTAACTGGCACAAATGCTAATGTTGCAGGCAAACACATATGTTGTGGAAGTTTTTCCACTTAAATAAAGCCTGCAGATGAGCGGTGAGCGGTAGCCAACATTTTTTAATCAAAACACACAGAACAGAAAACCAAGCTTGGTGGAGAGCCTGCATGACCACGGGGCAGGGTCAGCAGAGTCTCACTGAGAGTAGTGTGGCTCTCAGTTAAATACCTTCTCCAGGAACTAAAGGCAGTACACAGCTGTTTCACACCTTAAGGTTCACACTCCCTTGCTACCTCCCAGAGTCCTTGAAGAGACAAAAGACTGGTCCTCTGGAGTTCCTGTTTCCCCCAACATCCTACTACACCCCCTACCATTTGTCTTGAGTATGAGTGTCAGACATGCTAAAATCACCAAGGCATTACAATAACGTGATTAACACATAGGTGAAAGAAATTCCATTACAATCCCACCCTTTGGTTCTTAAATCAAGAATCACATTAATACCAGAATTTCTTTCCTGACATTCTGTAATCACATCAACATTATTGTACACTTAAAGGAGTTTCACACTGTGTATCCTCACTTCACTGTTCTCTCACCACCCTTTGTTCATCTTTAATCTTCCCCCCAATCTAAGCTCTCACATGCAAATGGCAACAACAATGATACAGAGGAAAGGTCTTCTCCAGAGTGTCAAAGTACTTTGCATGGCAAAGTGAAAAAGCATTAGGTGGTCATTCTCATGTCCCGATCATGGCTCCTGGTGTCTGTGCCATTTACAGAGTCATAATTCCAACGCTGGTCTCCCTCTGCGCTGTCACTTTTGGAGCTTGGCATGCTCTCTCCATCCCTCAATTTCCGTTCCAACGTGGCTGTAGATTTAAGGCAGAGCACGTCGTACACCTTAGTTGTCTTCCTCAACGTCAACGGCGAAATTCTTTCATTTTATTTAAGATTTTACTGTTCAAAATCTCCTCGTGACAATCATTTGGAAGCCCAGTGGTGCAGCCCATTGTCGTTTGTCTGCTGTCCTGCAGATGGTCCCTGCTTCTCACTGGTCCTGTTGAAGCGTTCTCTCCCGGTCGTGGTCTGTATCTGCATCAATCCTTCCATATCTCTCATGTCACGGTCACTGCAATTTAAAATGAAAGCTTCCACAGAAAACCCTCTTTTGCCCTATGTCAGCTTAGCACAATTAGACATGCACAATGAAGTTGTGCATTGTCTCTTAAAAATTCCCAGGGATTCTCCCCTGGAGTAGCTTCACTCCAGGCCCTGTCATAAGAAAAGGTAAAACATTAGCCAGCGGCGTGTCCTGCTGTAAATCATGTGATTAGATCATATGATTAACCCTTTGCTGTGGAAAAATAGATGTTAGCGCAGCGCATCTGTATGCACACTTTCTCACAGTGACCTCTGCACTGTAAACAATACAAGGTCATGAATAACACACCGCTGGTAAATTCAAAGACACAGAAAGTGGCAATTAAAAGGTTAAACCAGCATGGCCCAAAAGCCCATGCAACCTGTTGCTGTCACCTTTCTGCTCCTGTAAAAAGAAACATACATACATCCACCCTTTTGTCACTCTGGGTGGAGGTGCAATCTTGCATACTGGTGTCAAGTCAGTAAAAGCTTTTGTCAGTCCAGTCAGTCCTCATTTTTTATTTGCTGACAGTAGAACCTCGTGACGCAATAAGTTTCTACTGCCAGCAATGACGTCATTTAAAAAAAAGAAAACTAATTTAGACTGGATTACCTCGCTGAATCCTTTTTGACAGGGACTTGTTTTCTGATTGTCCCAAATAAGTGGCTTTCTCCCGAGCCCATTCTAATTTTTGGAGAAGCTCACTTGCGATTGTTCAACATGTTGTGTAGCGCTTTCGATCCCGATCTTGCAGGCCTGCTTTAAAAGAGAAAATTGCTAAACAAAAAAAAATCTCAGTGCACTGTTAAAAATCAAAACAATATGAAGGCCTCTTTTTTGAAGTTGTCTAAGCATACTCTCTTAGAATTATAGATCAAAACAAAACTAATTGGCAGGCTCAAAGTGGTACCAAAGGAAAATGCTAAATCCCCAAAACTTCCATCCACCAGTCACACACCTCACACAGCAATATTCTATTAGATAATGAGTTTTGTTTTCCCCCGTGTACCCAGATGTGTGTCATGATAAGACCTCCCCCACACATCAGAAACAAGAAACTCAATAATCTATTAGCCCCCACTCATCTGACCCCCCTGCAGCATTCTGTTCACCCCTGCTATGATTCAATCATCCTTCCCCAAAATAATACTAGTTCACTAGTCTACGTATCACTTCTTAACCCACTAAGTGAACCGGACAAGATGATGGTAACAGCAATGCATGCTTAAAATGCTATTTGGTCTTCATGAGCTTCATTGCATGTGTGTTTGTGTTAGTAGGATTAATGCATTTTCCTGTTTGTGTAATTTTGTGTACCTCTCCTCTTTGCGGTGCTCCAGACACTTTTCAATTCTCCACGCAAGGCAGTCATTTTTTCTTCCCAGTTTCCTAAACCCAAATTTCATTTCCCACACTAAAAACAGCCATGTTCTCCCCTGCTCCTTCCACTGTGGTCTCATCTCATCTCTCCTCCCTTGCAGCAGTCCAGTGAGTCAGTTGTCTTTCAGCTTCGTCCTGTGTTCTCCACTGTCTCATCTTGCCCCAAAAGTGGCAAATGTCCAGCTCAGACAGTCTTTTCAAAGGTCCATTCACACACAGTGAAGTTGCAGCTCGTTGGAAATGCACATCCATCCATCCAGTCATGATGATGCCATTTTTCTCCTTGCTGTCGCTGTCTTGCACAGCTGCTGCTGCTGGACCTTTTCTTCACTGCTCAGGACCCTGCTGTGAGCTCCTGATATCCACCTCGTTGTTCTGGAACTGCATTTCTTGTCTTCAGGGAGAGATTCTTTGAGCTTGTGTTCTCAGGGTGACAAACACATGGAAGTTAAGCTGTAAAACCATTCAACCAAAACTTGGCTTGAGTGTTTTTAATGATGTTAACCTATAATTTTCTTCCGACTGCTGCACGTGGAAAATTGATCAGGGTCTGCTCTTCACCTGCAAGTGACACACTGAGACATGTTGATCATTCTTATCACTGCTTAAAACAACACGTCTCCCCTCTCTGGTTCTGAAGTCCCCTTTCTTAAAAACCCAGAGAGATTGTAGTTGTTCTACATTGAAAATCACCAAACCCTCTTCCTATTTTTTGCTTATTTTCCTTTTTTGCTTATTTTCATCAACAAGTCTGCGAAATTCTTGTGTGTCCATCCTAGGGGAGCTGGTGGCCTGCAGTACCACCCTCTCCCGCTAGTTGGAAACAACTTTTACACACATTTCTACACTCCTCTCTCTTTTTTTCCCTTTTCTTGTTTTTGTTCCCATTTTTCACTGTTTTTTTTTTTTTTTTTTTTTTTTTTTTTTGTTTTACACACACATCAACTTTTCCCACACAACCATTCGGCACACATTTACTCAGTTCTTACCATACAGTCAAACATTGAGTTTTGTCCCTGGCCGCCTGGTGGAACGTCTGCCGCAGTCGCCTCTCGAGCCGCTAATCCGGCTCCGCTGACTGCCCCTGGAATCTAGATTCTCTTCCTACTACACGAGGCGTCCCCCGTGAGGTTCCTTGCCTTCTACGGACCAAGGAACGAACACCGCCACCCCCAGTCTCCTTTGAAGAAGTTAGGATCTTTTAGAAGACGCTAGGGATGTCACTCCGTGATTCTACACGAAGACTCTCCGTGATTCTACACGAAGACTCCCTCGGAGCTCTTGCCCTGAAAGGTCGTAACACACCTTCTTGGGCTCCCCGAAGGCTGCAACACGCTCAATTCTTCGGCCAGACACAAAACTCTCGTGACTTGTTACAAGTTAGCTATCACTCACCCATCTGCAGGAGTCCCCTCAAAATCGATGGTCTCGGTGGTGGCTGAAACACGCGGCTCCGTGACTCCTCCATTTCCTTTGCTTCAACAGCCGGTAGGACAAAGGTACCTTTTTCCTCAGGGGTGATCAGCCCGTCCACGGAACCGTTGTTCAGCGACCACACGGACCATCCTGCTCGCAGCGCCATTCTGTTGTGGAAGTTTTCCACTAAATAAAGCCTGCAGATGAGCGGTGAGCGGTAGCCAACATTCTTTAATCAAAACACACAGAACAGAAAACCAAGCTTGGTGGAGAGCCTGCATGACCACGGGGCAGGGTCAGCAGAGTCTCACTGAGCCTAGCATGGCTCTCAGTTAAATACCTTCTCCAGGAACTAAAGGCAGTACACAGCTGTTTCACACCTTAAGGTTCACACTCCCTTGCTACCTCCCAGAGTCCTTGCAGAGACAAAAGACTGGTCCTCTGGAGTTCCTGTTTCCCCCAACATCCTTACTACACCCCCTACCATTTGTCTTGAGTATGAGTGTCAGACATGCTAAAATCACCAAGGCATTACAATAACGTGATTAACACATAGGTGAAAGAAATTCCATTACACATATTAGGTTTCCACTCATTATCTCATGTCCATGTGGTAGGTCTGGGTAATGTCTTAGTCTCTCCTGTTCTGATAAATACAAATCTATATGACTTTACTAAGACCAGGGAGACTTTACATTCATACAGAACTGTGTGTAGCTCACATGCATGTATTACAGGTACTGCACTGCAGTGGTTTGTATCATATCTATCTAATAGACTCCAATTTGTACATGTAAATGGAGAGTCCTCTTCACACACTAAGGTCAATTATGGTGTTCCACAGGGTTCAGTGCTAGGACCAATTCTGTTTACATTATACATGCTTCCCTTAGGCAGCATCATTAGAAGACATAGCATAAATTTTCACTGCTATGCAGATGACACCCAGCTCTATCTATCCATGAAGCCAGGTAACACACACCAATTAGTTAAACTGCAGGAATGTCTTAAAGACATAAAGACCTGGATGGCCGCTAACTTTTGCTTCTTAATTCAGATCAAACTGAGGTTATTGTACTCGACCCTGAAAATCTTAGAAATATGGTATCTAAGCAGATTCTTACTCTGGATGGCATTACCTTGGCCTCCAGTAATGCTGTGAGGAACCTTGGAGTCATTTTTGACCAGGACATGTCCTTCAACGCACATATTAAACAAATATGTAAGACTGCTTTCTTCCATTTGTGCAACATCTCTAAAGTTAGAAATATCCTGTCTCAGAGTGATGCTGAAAAACTAGTTCATGCATTTATTACTTCCAGGCTGGACTACTGTCATTCATTATTATCAGGATGTCCTAAAAACTCGCTGAAAAGCCTTCAGCTGATCCAAAATGCTGCAGCAAGAGTCCTGACAGGGACTAGAAAGAGAGAGCAGATTTCTCCTGTTTTGGCTTCCCTTCATTGGCTTCCTGTTAAATCCAGAATTGAATTCAAAATCCTGCTCCTCACACACAAGGTCTTAAATAATCAGGCCCCATCTTATCTTAATGACCTTGTAGTACCATATCACCCTATTAGAGCACTTCGCTCTCGCACTGCAGGCCTACTTGTTGTTCCTAGAGTATTTAAAAGTAGAATGGGAGGCAGAGCCTTCAGTTTTCAGGCCCCTCTTCTGTGGAACCAGCTTCCAGTTTGGATTCGGGAGACAGACACTATCTCTACTTTCAAGATTAGGCTTCAAACTTTCCTTTTTGCTAAAGCATATAGTTAGGGCTGGACCAGGTGACCCTGAATCCTCCCTTAGTTATGCTGCAATAGACGTAGGCTGCCGGGGATTCCCATGATGCATTGAGTTTTTCCTTTCCAGTCACCTTTCTCACTCACTATGTGTTAATAGACCTCTCTGCATCGAATCATATCTGTTATTAATCTCTGTCTCTCTTCCACAGCATGTCTTTATCCTGTTTTCCTTCTTTCACCCCAACCGGTCGCAGCAGATGGCCCCGCCCCTCCCTGAGCCTGGTTCTGCCGGAGGTTTCTTCCTGTTAAAAGGGAGTTTTTCCTTCCCACTGTCGCCAAAGTGCTTGCTCATAGGGGGTCATATGATTGTTGAGTTTTTCCTCTGTATTTATTATTGTGCGATCTACTGTACAATATAAAGCGCCTTGAGGCGACTTTTGTTGTGATTTGGCGCTATATAAATAAAATTGAATTGAATTGAATGCATGGACTACTCAGACTCACTAGTTGATATAATCAGTACCCAGAGGACACACACGAGGACACGGGGAAGCCACAGACCCAAAACTTTGATTTACACTCTAACAGCTCAGAAATGAAAATGATTTGAATGTTTTTATGAACGATGAAGTCATGGTCTCTCCTGCAGTAGTTAATCAGACGTCTGTAGGTCTGTCTTAACAGTGGCTTTGAGTTCGCTAACACATACAGCAAACTCAAACTCAGTCCTTCAAAAACAACAAAATGTGTGAGTCTAAACGACTCGTCCTGCTTTGACACTGTTTCAAAGGAGAATTTCATTAGAAATGTAAAATCAGACTGTATTTAGCTTTTTCACCCATTCATCCATGAATCAGGCTGTGCATGTCAGAGCTACTATACAGTATCACCAAACCCAAAAACTGGTAATGATCATAAGCGCCACTGTTTGTAATGTGTGAAACACCCTGATCTGTCTCGGTGACGCTCTTCAGCACAATTATAGCACTGTGATTGCTCGGGAAATGAGAGTCCTCGAAATCTGGAGTCACTGTTAGAGACATATAACGAGGCACAATAGCTCCCAGAGAGAGGGCCAATAAAGGACGGGGAATGGTGCATGGAGGATGACAGAGTTAAAGGAGGTGGGAGGGTGAGAGTGACAGGAAGAGGGGAGCTGTTAGAGTGCAGGGAGGCTGTGCAGCAGGTAGAGCCGCTAGGTGAGATAAAAAAGAAATCATTCAGTCAATCAGCCTGGGCCGTGGTGCAATCATGAGATCTCATCTGTTTTCAAGAGCAATTCTGCCTTTTATTGAGCTGTTGTGTCTCAAACAGGGAGGCTGCAGCGGCCAAGCTTAACGTGTGCACTGCCAGATAGATCTGTCACCACGGACTAATAAAGTATTCCTACCTGACTTCAGCGTGCTGCTGAGAACTAACGATGAGCTGTGTACGTCTTTTTCCTTCAGATCTCAGCCTCAAGGTCAGCGCCGAAGTGACCAAGCCCACCTACGGGTGCCAGGTGACCATCCAATCAGAGCAGGAGAAACAAATGCTAAAGATGTACCGAAGGGAGGAGAAGAAAGAGAGAAGGAGATTCAAAGGAGGCGATGAGGGTGACTCTACGGATGCTCTCCTGACCTTTGACCCCAGAGAGATGAGAGCCCAGCGGTATGTCGTCTCTACAAAACACATCTTAGTGTTTGTGTGTCTTTGTTGTGTGCCCACCTGTGCTCTCAGGTGTGTGTGACCGACAGCCTCGTGCATTTTTCATGACAGCTTCAAACAAAAGCAAAGCTGCTTTTCTGTTGGGGGTGGTACGAGGGGGGGGAAGGGGGGGTGCTGGAAGATTCTTCCAAAAGTTTAATTTCAGAGGGTAAAAAAACGAGCAGCGGTCTGTTTAATTAAAATGTTAGCGTGTGCAGATCCAGCGCAGTGTGAAGACAAAGATTAGCAGAGAGGTAAGCCACTTTATAAAGCCTCACATCTTTGCCTCTTCACTGGGCTCATCCATCACAGCGCGGTTTATTTCCACAGCTGTGGATCAAGATGAGGGCTGTGCCGTGGATCTGACACTGTGCCAATTTAAATGTTAAAGCTCTGTTTACTGTCCCGTCTTACTGTTTCACGTGTGCCTTGGTGCAGAGAGCAGGCCCTGCTGACTGCACGCTATGAACCTGTGCTGAGCAGAGACAGAGTCTACGAGCGGATCCGATATCCCAACGTCTACGACAACCTCGCAGAGGCCACAAAGACAGCTGCGTTTGTGGGAGGAGCCAGGGTGAGGCTCTGTTTTACTGTGCTGCACTCTCTGCCTCTGATGTGTGACATGACCCACAGGTTTAAAGTGCGCATGCTCTGTGCTTCATTTTTCCTTTTCTTACTGTTCTGGAGGAAGGTTAAATCATTTATCTGTGCAGCGGGGATAATCCCATCTTAACATTGTGTGATAACATCATTCTTGCTGCTTCATTGCATTTTACACTGTGGGAGATGGCTCTAACAAAATCTGAGCCCGTGTCAGAGTGTAGAATCACTTTAGTGGCTGTCAGGCTGCTGAACGAATCACAGAGAAGAAACACGGTGTGACCATCTCACAGCGTGGGTCTGTGGCCACAACACAGTGCTGAGAACCATCACAGGAAATAACCACTGGGCTCAGGACATATGTGTCTGTGTAGCAGCACTGGTCCTTAATCACAGGCTGGCTTCTCCTGCTCTGTAAATGAATGAACATGTATGAGAAAAGTGATTAAACCTGAAGAACATCTGGAACAAAAGGCTCAGCGATCAGCTTCACCTGTCGGGCAGAAGGAAACGTTTCATATGACAGAAGCAGCTGACTGCTTCATAAAGCATGTTTCCTCCCTCAGCTGGTGGAGGAGTGCTGTTCCTCTGCACAGACAGGAAGTTGGTTCACTGATGATGGTCAGAGATGAGGGAGCTCTAGTGTTAGTCATGTAAAGTTGCTTTAAGAGAACTTACAGAGGTTTGAAAGACGAGCTTGTGTACTCATGAACTTGAGATATTCAGCTTGAACGCCTCTGTGTGCTTGGAGGGCCTGTAAGTCAGACGCTTCCACAGTGTTTGTGTGGCTTCATTACACATGTGACAGTTACTGGAGATGGTCAGGGGGGAGCTTTTTGTCGCACTTGACTGATTTATATGTGGAATAAATGTATAAGCATTGACTTTATCTGTTTTATGTAATGTTCATATTTAGTCTTTATTATAAAGAGATTTTTTTATCATTGACAGTATAAACGTGTTTATGTTAGGGTCTGTAGTTACATAGAGAGGGGAGAACATGCTACAGACCCAGTGTGGGCTCAGAGAGGCGTTTTGTTCTGTGGACCTACATCCTGTGTTGTTTTATGGACCCAGGCTACTCTGTGCTGTTCATCTGTAACTCCAAATACCAAGTACACCCTGCTCATTGTAATGTGCAGTTAGGAAACTAAACGTATTGCTTCAGATTTATAGTGCTCACATGTAATCAGACATAAAGTTCTTCATTCCTGTTAAATGTTTTGTGTCTCTGAGATATTGTGTCAAACCTTTTCTTCTGTTTGGTCGCTAACGTACAGATGCTGCTGCCCGAGGGAATCCGCAGAGAAAACTGTAAGATGTACGAAGAAGTGGAGATCCCACCCAATGAGCCCATGCCTGTTGGGTTTGAAGAAAAGCCCGTCTACATCTCTGAATTAGACGAGGTAGGAGCTGCTGTGTTGTTCGATGTTTGAGGGGACCAACAGTCACCTATGGGGACAAAATCCCCGCCCCCACAGGTCTGAAGGCATGTTTGAGGCTCACAGTGTGGCTTTAGTGTCAGGGTTAAGTTTAGGATTAGTGTGTGTGTGTGTGTGTGTGTGTGTGTGTGTATGACCACAATGCTTACTGGAAATTCTGTGGAGTTTTGAATACCCCCCCACCTCCACCTTAAGGTGAGCACATGTCCCAACATATGTATACCACAGGTCCTTCCACAGCAGCCACAGTCACAGCTGTACTCCAGGTCACTTCTATCTTCTTTCAGTTCAGACTGGGTGAACTGGTCTATCTCCAGCTTAAGTTCACACTGTTTACTTTCCCGGCATTTCCTCCTGTCTTGTGTCTGTAATCACCTTCTTCCACTCAGCTTTTCTCTAAAGCTTCAGCTAAAGCTTTGATTTTGTGAGGTATCCACTGCAGACTGCTGGCCCTTTTATTACCAGCTGTGGTATCAAACCAGTGACTGACTGATATTATTCTTATAATTATAGACACAGGTTTATTTTTGAGTGTATGATTCCAATGATTTGAGTTTCTTCTTAATAAACATGCCCAAACAGGTGAGTGTCACCTTTTCCTGAAAGTAAAGGCTGGAGGTACTCTGGCTTCCTCCCACTGTTCAGAGACATTCATGAAGTTTGGTTAGCTGGTGATCGAATGTTGAGTGGCCATCTGTCTGTAGGAGTTAGCCTGGGTCTACCCGGGTTTGTACCTTTCCTTCCTTGTCACAGCTCAGAAAGGCTCCATCCTCCTGAGCCTGGGAAAATCCTGCCTTGGAAAAGTTGAATGGTTTTAGGAATGCTGTTAATAAAATACGCCTGTGCTGTCTCTACACAGCGTCTCAGGTGGCACGTTTGAGTGAGATGTAGCGCCCTGAGGTCCTTAGACTTGATGAAATAACTGCTGTACTTCATCAAGTACCTGAGTATGAACCACAGGAACTGTTTGTGTGTCTGCTAAGCTGCCAGGAGATGTTGCTGATGCCCAGGAGATCATGTGACTGTAGCAGCCAGTGACTGATGTTCAGTCTAAATGAAAGCACTGTAGCACTCAGCCAGCTGTCAGCCGGCACAATGATCAGTCAGCCTGAGTGGCAGCTTGATGGACAAACCCACACTCACACTGGTACGTTCCCAGCCTCCAGCAGACTTTACCCAGTCACCATTAGGCCAAACAAGAGAGAGCAGCAGGCTGGAGAACCTGCAGCTGAGTTAGATCTGTGCCTTAGAGAGGAGCAGGACTTCATCAGAGTCCACATTCATAGAAAGCTCTGCTCTGATCCTGCTGAAGACGCAGCAGAAGATCACGTCGGCTTCTCCAGTCTGCAGTCTGTCCATGACGACACCAACGTGGAACATCCATGAATCCAGAAAATGAGTGTAACTGTTACCATTGTTATCCTTCATGTCATTCACGCTGCAATGGCTGTAATCATAAATGGGACTGATAGTTGTGATGAAAGCATGTGTGTCCTGTGTGTGACTAACTGATGCATGGATGCTTTAATCACATCAAAATTGTGGCTTTTGTCATCATAGTTGACCATACTTGCTCCTGTGTGTGTGTGTGTGTGTGTGTGTGTGTGTGTGTGTGTGTGTGTGTGTGTGTGTGTGTGTGTGTTGGCACTGGCAGTACTTCAGTAGCTGTCAGCTTCAATCTTCCTCAGTGTGTCTTTCAGCACTTCACCACTAATCCTTTCATTAGTCACAGAAACAGAACAGGTTGCCACAGTGTGACTGTGCATTCCTCCGTTCAGGTTACACTCTGTGTTTCTGCAACAAGAAGCAGCTCAGAGCAGATTCCCAGATATAATCCAACCCCATCCCACACCCGTCTGTAACGTCTGCTGCACACCTCGCCGCTGTCCTCATACATGTACTGCACCAGCCTCATGTAGTGCTGTGCCACTCCCAGCTTCCTCCTGCAGTCTGCATCTGCAGGGCTCTTTCTTGCCATAACGCCATACTCCTCTTCACTGATTGTCACTTCTATCCTTATCTTCAACTCAATTTTGTGAATAAAGTCTTTTACATAGAACAGACTTTACCTTACAGAACAGGAGAAACCCCATCAGAGCAAGCACTTTGTGGCAGTAGGAAGGAAAAACTCCCTTTTAAAAGGAAGTAACCTCAAGCAGGCACAGCCATCTGCTGTGGCCAGAGGGCTGAGCGTAAGGAGAAGAGAGCAGCAAGAGGATGGATAAAATAGACACCCCTGAAGAAAGAGCTGATTCATTAATAATGACTCAACACAGCAGTGATGTATAAATGCACAGGCAGTGACAGAGATGAGTAACAAAGGTATAAATGCTGCACTGAGGTGCAGCGGGACAGTCACAGAGATGAGTCCGCTGACAAGCCAATAAGATCATTTGTACTTTTCACCATTTTATTATAATTATTTAATCAGAACTGAGCACGAAATTGAATAAAAAGTCTGAGAAATAAGACATTCTGAATAATAACCACAAACAAAGCTATGATTTGTCTTTGTTAGTTATGATAAACAAAGCTAAGAGGACTCTGACAGGAAATAAACCAACGTGTTCATCGTGCTGTGAGCAGGTTCCCTTATTATTAATCATAAAATCACTGACTCATAGGGACAAGGGCCACCTAATGTTCAGTTGTCCACATGTATTGGTTTCCTTGTAGGTACAGTTGAAGGTTTTATAATCCTCTTCTATTGGTTCTTTGATTGTCTGGGATTGGGAGGATTGGGGGGTGACGAGAGGACAGCGCTGCAGGTCTTCTGGTCCCAGCTCTGGTGGTCACAGGTTCAACATATTCACGCAGAGAGCGAGCTGCTCCATCTAAAGACTGATGGACGCCTCTCTGTGAACAAGGCCAGCACTTTAGCATGCAGCTAATCATGTGACTCCTCAGGTTCAAAGGAAAACTAGTCCCCACGTGTATGAGCAAAATTACATTTGGTGACCTCTAATTGACACAGCTGAGTGTCGTCACTCCTGATGTGAATTACTTGTGTGTGTCCTTAGCCCACAGTTTGTAATGTCCTTTTTCCTTGATGGGTGTTGTCTGTTAGAGACAGCGTGTGCTCTGATAAAGCACACAACTACAAAAGTAGTCACTATGTAAATGTTAGAAATGAATCGAGCTACCGCACCGCTGTGTGACAGGCACAGGAAGTGGAACGATGCGTAGTTTCATGGTGTTGCTCTTCATTTTCATCCCTCTTGTTCTCTCCAGGATTATGTTAAACAGTCTCATCTCCAACTAACTGTCCTTCATCTGTCCTCCCCGTCTCTCTCAGGCTCTACATCCATCAGCTCCTCATCTCCTTTCTTTCTACACACACTTCCTTCACTTGTTGTCACATTTCAGGCTCCTTAGCCAGCTGTGCTGCACATCCTTTCCAGCTTCGCCTCTGACTAACCAGGTGACAGAAGTCTTAGTGTCCAGTCTCCTTTGCCACCCAACACACTCTTGACTGTATGTCCAGCCTCCCAGTACGCCTGTCTACTCCCTCCATCTCCCTCACTGCCCCAGAGCCTTCACTCCTCCCTGAACTCTGTGCACCATCTTTCTTCAGCTTTCACCATTTAATCCTCGTTCTCACCATGGCTTGCTTCGTCTTCTTGTACAATGACTTTGGCTTCCACAGTTATTATGGTAAATGGCCTGTATGTGTACAGCGCCTTACTAGTCCCTAAGGACCCCAAAGCGCTTCACACTACAGTCACACACACATTCACACACTGGTGATGGTAAGCTACATTGTAGCCACAGCCGCCCTGGGGTGCACTGACAGAGGCGAGGCTGCCGGACACTGGCGCCACCGGGCCCTCTGACCACCACCAGAAGGCGGTAGGTGAAGTGCCTTGCCCAAGGACACAACGGCTGAGACTGTCAGAGCCGGGGCTCGAACCGGCAACCTTCCGATTACAAGACGAACTGCAAACTCTTGAGCCACGACCGCCCCACAGTTATACAGACTAGCATCCACTGTTGCCCAGCTACACTCTCCCCTGATCTCTCAGATTATACCTTCTGATATAGATGTTGTCCACCTGTGTGCATCGCCCTGTGTTCTTCCCTCTTCTTGAAGTACATGTTTTCCACAGTCTTTTCTGTCATTTTCACAAAGTTCATTGTCGTCTGTCCTTCAGTTCTTCTCTTCCTCACACCTACCTCCCCATCATCATCACCATCATCACCTTTCTTCCCTTCATCTACATGCCCAATACAATCTGCTTCAGTCACCACGTGCTGTCTCACCCTGCTTCATCAACAAAAGAAGACTTTTCGACTGCTTAGACAGATGAACATAGGATGAACGTGCAGCTGAATAAGATAGTCAGCAGAAGGAAGGACACCACTGATGAGCTAGAAGACCACGTTACTGATCAGGTGTGGTAGAGGCGTAGTGTAGTAAGTGTGGCAGTGGGAATGGTGCTGTAGTGTGTGTTGATGGTATGACTTTTGAAGTTCTACCTTAAGCTCAGATTTAGTGCAATGCTGCAAATCAGATGAACAGCTCTTCCCAGTGCAGGCAGATAATGAGTGAAAACACGCTGTGAAAACTACCCAGGAGCGTCTTAAGGCAAAGCGTTATGAAATGGGATTTACCTCCTCAATCCTGCTGAGTGTGGTTTTCACTTTCACAAAACTGAGACCAGCAGCGACGGGAGCGGCTGCATTAAGGTGTAGTGAAGCAATAATCCATCAAGGTCTAAACTTTATGCAAACCTTCAGCTCCCTGTTGTTGTGTGTTGGCTCTAAATAAATAAGATTGAATTGAATGGAGTCATTTAGTTGTTCTGTTAATTACTGTGAAGTATTTAGACGCGTCAGCCTTTGAATAAAACACAAAGTTACACGTTTGTTGACTTGAATCAAATGTCGAGTTATTTCTGAATCGTGTCCCTGCTTCACTCTTTAAATGGGACATCCCTGCCCCCCCTCAGAGTTTCTCTCTGGCAGATTTCTTTTCCTCCTTCAGAGTTCCTGTGTAACTGATCTATATCGATATGGAAGCTCTTCTCCTGAGCGATGTGAATTAGCCTCAGTCAAGCAGCGGCTCTATTCATTAACTTAAGCCTGGGCAACTGTGGAACAAAGTGCCTCGCTGCTGAAGCGCCAGCACACAATGCCTAATAAGTCTTTATTTGCTATTAGGATGGCTTTGAAAGGCAAGCTGAAAAGTCTGCCGCTGCCGCTTCCTTCCAGTTTACACCGCTGCCGTTTGTCATTTATTGAAAGCTGTAATGGGAATCGGGGCTGGCATTCCTTTTAACAGTGTGAAACATTAAAAGTGAGGAATTTATTAAGGTGCTTTTCAGCGAATGAATCAGGGTCTCCATATCCTGCACTTGCCACCATGGTAAAAGCCTTCCTAATTGGTCCAAATAGATATGTACTGAGTGTGCTGAGTTAGAGCGAGTGCCAGTCAAACATGTACAGAAACTGCTACTTCTGCTTGCTGATTTACAGCAGAACGCCGCTGAAACTTGGATACGGAGACCAGTATTGACACACACACATGGCCTAAGCTGCTAATTGGTAGGAATTCACTCAGGCTGCTAACACATTCTGAAAAAAATGACATGCTCCCGCAGGGAAAAGGTCTGTAGAGGGATAAGGATTAAGGAACACAGAAAGCTTTGCTCTTTAGCAGCTGAAGGAGAGTGTGGGCTGGTTGAAAGGCATAAGTAATGAATGCCCCCCCCCTCCACTTCGTACTGCATATCATTCTGCTGCCTGATACTCGACGAACTGGCATTATGGCTCATTTAAATGTTTTTCTTAATGAACGGAGTATATTTAAACAGACATTGTAGTTTTCTCCAGATTCATATTATAGTGCAGATTCTCCTCCCTCCTCCAACAGGCTGGAAGCTATTTATATCTGAAAAAGTGAGTTCATGCATTGCTGATGCAAATTTTTATCCTAATGGAAACACTGAAGGCTTTGTAAAGACGTTCTAGATGCTGAACAATCAGCAGCAGTGCACTAGTCTCTCATGTAGCTGCCGTGCATACGAAAATTACAACAAGGCAGTGAGTTTAAAGTCTGTGTAGGTTCTCAGTCATCCAGGTCATGGTAGTCTAAGCAGCTTGGAAAGACAGCAGCTGGACTTCTTTCAGCTTCTTGAAGACATTTCAGCTCTCATCGAAGAATCTGGTTCATTTGTAAAAACAAATGCTGTCCCAGGTATTTAAACGTTAGTCGGTTTTGGCAAAGAAAAGATGCCAGTATTCAATTTTTGCACAGAGAGGACAGACGGTTTGAAAGGGGACTCAAAGAGGCCATTTATGTCCACTGTGAACAACCAACTTTGAACAGAGGGCGGGGCTTACAGCACAACCTATCCTGCTGCCAGTCCTGAGATCCCTTCCCAGGCACCTCAATTCCCATTCACATCTTGGTAATCTCAGTAGGTCACATGATCTCATAATGGTTTCACCCGAAACCTCCAGTGGTAATGATCCGCGCCCTTTGTCACACCTTGGCTCATGTGATGACAACATGATCAGTAGTGGGTCAGCGACCCTCTTAACCCTCGTATGGTTTCACCTTTGGCCCCCTCTGTTTTCCCTCGGGCCAAATTAACCCATGACATATTTGAGGTTTTAAAAACAAGTCTGAAATAAAATTTTACTTTATAAATAGTGCTGTCAGCGTTAATCTCATTAAAATGACCTTAACACCATAACCGCATTAATGCGGCAAATCTCTATTAGCAAGTTAATGTGTCGACGCCGTGCGTGGGGGCTGCATGGTGTTTGACAGTTGATGCCACACACAGTGGAACCATCCTTTCGCCTACTCGACGGCGTACAAAGATCCTGCGTGATGAACCAAAGATTTCAAATTTTGATTCATCAGTTCATAATACCTTCTTCCAGTCTCGTGACTCTATGAAAAAGTCTCAGTATCCCATAAACTCTTGGTCAACTCCCACCAAAAAGGATTATGATCCCAAAGTAGGCATGCAAATGCGTGATGCCCACATCTTTCTACTAATCACTGAAAATACATCTTTCCTCAAGATTGGTTATATCCAGACTAATTTTCTGATTTGAGTCAGGAGTCAGCACCATCCATGTTATGGTAGCAGGTGATTGGGGGGACTCTCTCACTGGGGAATTGCACAAATGGAAGAAAGCAGTCTTACATATTTGTTTAATATGTGCATTGAAGGACATGTCCTGGTCAAAAATGACTCCAAGGTTCCTCACAGCATTACTGGAGGCCAAGGTAATGCCATCCAGAGTAAGAATCTGCTTAGATACCATATTTCTAAGATTTTCAGGGCCGAGTACAATAACCTCAGTTTGATCTGAATTAAGAAGCAGAAAGTTAGCGGCCATCCAGGTCTTTATGTCTTTAAGACCTTCCTGCAGTTTCACTAATTGGTGTGTGTTACCTGGCTTCATGGATAGATAGAGCTGCGTGTCATCTGCATAGCAGTGAAAATGTATGCTATGTCTTCTAATGATGCTGCCTAAGGGAAGCATGTATAATGTAAACAGAATTGGTCCTAGCACTGAACCCTGTGGAACTCCATAATTGACCTTAGTGTGTGAAGAGGACTCTCCATTTACATGTACAAATTGGAGTCTATTAGATAGATATGATACAAACCACTGCAGCGCAGTACCTGTAATACCTACAGCATGTTCTAATCGCTCTAATAGGATATTATGGTCGACAGTATCGAACGCAGCACTGAGGTCTAGCGGGAGCTACAGTATCCAGAGTCGTACGTAGTGAGAAGGTAAAATTATTACAAGATAATCAACCTCTGCTGGAGTAGTGTTCAGGTGGCTGCTCTGCTCTGTGTTGGTATAGGCCAGGGGTCAGCAACCTTTAACACCCAAAGAGCCACTTGGACCCGGTTTCCACGCAAAAGAAAACACTGGGAGCCGCAAATACTTTTTGAAATCTAAAATGAAGATAACACTGTATATATTGTTTTTTTTACCTTTGTGCTTTGTGTAAACAACTAAAGTAAGTAAGTAAAGTTTATTTATTAAGCGCTTTTCACAGACAGGCAGTCACAAAGCGCTGTACACAAATATTAAAATAAACAATACAATCAATAGACATTATACACAATGTAAAAGATCAAATGTAAATAATGTAAAGAATATAAAATACGTAGATCAACAAAAGGCTTGTTTGAACAGAAAAGATTTTAACTGCTTTTTAAAAGAATCCACAGCAACTAAGGTGTGTTGCTTATGTAATCCATGAAGTGCTACAGAGAAAATTACATTTTATTTAATTTAAACTCTTAAAGAAATATAACAAAAGCAAAGACACCCAGCTGAACTAAAATGATCCATGTAGCAAACAAAAACTGTTCTCAGCCGCCACCCTTATATCGCCTTTGGGCTGTTGGAGCCTTGACCTGACTCTTAAAAAGTAATTGGGGAAAAAAAGCACTATGCTGCTAAAAAAAATAGATATTTGCAAAATTCTGCCTAAATATGTATTTTACCTTTACTACAAGTTAAAAAAAGAACTAAACACAAATAAAATACACTTCAGATAAATACTTCTAATTTATTTGCCCAAACCACCCGGAGCCGCACTATAAGGACTATGTTCAAGTCGTTTTTTGGTGGTTTTTAGCAAAAAAAAGACTTTTTGTTATCCCCAAAGCCCGATAACAGGAGGAGAGAAGCTGCAGAGAGGCGTGTAAGACTGCAACTCTGCTTCCTGGTCCCAACTCTGGATAGTCATATTTTGGGGGGTTTAATAAATTTGTCCACATTTCTAGAAATGAGAGCTGCTCCATCCAAAGTGGGATGGATGCCGTCTCTCCTAACAAGACCAGGTTTCCTCCAGAAGGTTTGCCAATTATCCTGATTTGGTTACTGAATTAACATTTACATGTAGAAGAGTCCCTTGACATGGAGTTTGGAGCATGGACTGGTACAGTTTTCGATGACAAAACATTTAAATTCAACATGAAATAGTTTTCTGTGCTGCCCACAGATTTCAGTAACAGTCTGTAAACCTGTGCCTCTTCTTAAATTCTGAGTTAAAGTCAGTGTAATGTACATTATTATCGTAATCAGGGCTGGGGGTTGCACTCTTAATCATACTGTTTTCGTCTAACACTCAGATCTTCCGTCAGTAAACCTAGACACTTCAAGCAGATGTTTCACAGCCTTTTTTTCCCTGCAGCTGACGTAATCAAAGGCGACTGTTGGAAAATTTATTATGAGTATATATGGAGTGGAGTGATTCATTTATCTTTAATGATAGTAAAATAATCATTTAGCACATCACACCCCACTCTCCTAAACTGTTTCATGTCTTTTAATCCACGACTCAGACGGTAAGGTTTGTCCAAACACCTGGGAAAGATATAGTTAGAGATGTCAGATGAAGGTTTTGTCTGGTATTTTCAGACATCTGATGGTAGCAGGTGAGCAGTGCTGTTGTCATTCCAGTACACATGCCATTACTGCTTTCACTCAAAATCCTTTGATTCTCCTGACTTGACAGCGTCTAAGCACAGGCATGCAAAGATGAGGCAGAACTGAACAGCCCGCCATCCATAATTAATCCACCTTGATTGCATTTTCTAATCCAGTTTGGATGTGGTTCCCCCACAGCACACACATGTGGTTCTCTAACTTTCCTTAGACTTGCTTTAAGACATCTTTGAGGTTTAACACATTCACAGTGTGGTTTGGTGATGTGAGAGCATGCACACATGGTACTATACTACATCTATATACTATACACAGTATAGTACATCTGTATACCACATACAGTATAGTACATCTGTATACCACATACAGTATAGTACATCTGTATACTATACACAGTATAGTACATCTGTATACCACATACAGTATAGTACATCTGTATACCACATACAGTATAGTACATCTGTATACTATACACAGTATAGTACATCTGTATACTATACACAGTATAGTACATCTGTATACCACATACAGTATAGTACATCTGTATACCACATACAGTATAGTACATCTGTATACTATACACAGTATAGTACATCTGTATACCACATACAGTATAGTACATCTGTATACCACATACAGTATAGTACATCTGTATACTATACACAGTATAGTACATCTGTATACTATACACAGTATAGTACATCTGTATACCACATACAGTATAGTACATCTGTATACCACATACAGTATAGTACATCTGTATACTATACACAGTATAGTACATCTGTATACCACATACAGTATAGTACATCTGTATACCACATACAGTATAGTACATCTGTATACTATACACAGTATAGTACATCTGTATACTATACACAGTATAGTACATCTGTATACCACATACAGTATAGTACATCTGTATACCATACACAGTATAGTACATCTGTATACTACATACAGTATAGTACATCTGTATACTATACACAGTATAGTACATCTGTATACTACATACAGTATAGTACATCTGTATACCACATACAGTATAGTACATCTGTATACTATACACAGTATAGTACATCTGTATACCACATACAGTATAGTACATCTGTATACTATACACAGTATAGTACATCTGTATACCACATACAGTATAGTACATCTGTATACTATACACAGTATAGTACATCTGTATACTACATACAGTATAGTACATCTGTATACCACATACAGTATAGTACATCTGTATACTATACACAGTATAGTACATCTGTATACTACATACAGTATAGTACATCTGTATACTATACACAGTATAGTACATCTGTATACTACATACAGTATAGTACATCTGTATACTATACACAGTATAGTACATCTGTATACCACATACAGTATAGTACATCTGTATACTATACACAGTATAGTACATCTGTATACTACATACAGTATAGTACATCTGTATACTATACACAGTATAGTACATCTGTATACTACATACAGTATAGTACATCTGTATACTATACACAGTATAGTACATCTGTATACTACATACAGTATAGTACATCTGTATACTATACACAGTATAGTACATCTGTATACCATACACAGTATAGTACATCTGTATACTACATACAGTATAGTACATCTGTATACCACATACAGTATAGTACATCTGTATACCACATACAGTATAGTACATCTGTATACTATACACAGTATAGTACATCTGTATACTATACACAGTATAGTACATCTGTATACCACATACAGTATAGTACATCTACATACCACATACAGTATAGTACATCTTTATACTATACACAGTATAGTACATCTGTATACTACATACAGTATAGTACATCTGTATACTATACACAGTATAGTACATCTGTATACTACATACAGTATAGTACATCTACATACCACATACAGTATAGTACATCTGTATACTATACACAGTATAGTACATCTGTATACTACATACAGTATAGTACATCTGTATACTACATACAGTATAGTACATCTGTATACTATACACAGTATAGTACATCTGTATACTATACACAGTATAGTACATCTGTATACTATACACAGTATAGTACATCTGTATACTACATACAGTATAGTACATCTGTATACTATACACAGTATAGTACATCTGTATACCACATACAGTATAGTACATCTGTATACTATACACAGTATTGTACATCTGTATACTACATACAGTATAGTACATCTACATACCACATACAGTATAGTACATCTACATACCACATACAGTATAGTACATCTGTATACTATACACCAGGGGTGCCCAATCCCAGTCCTCGAGAGCTACTGTCCTGCAGCTTTTAGATGCATCCCTACTCCAACACAGCTGAATCAAATAGTTGGATTACCAATTCGGCATGCCATCAAGTCTGGCAAAGGCCTGATAACGAGCCATTCATTTGATTCAGGTGTGCTGGAACAAGGACGCATCTAAAAGCTGCAGGACAGTAGCTCTCGAGGACTGGGATTGGGCACCCCTGCTATACACAGTATAGTACATCTACATACCACATACAGTATAGTTCATCTGTATACCACATACAGTATAGTACATCTGTATACTATACACAGTATAGTACATCTGTATACCACATACAGTATAGTACATCTACATACCACATACAGTATAGTACATCTGTATACCACATACAGTATAGTACAGCACGTCTTCTTAAGAATTAGAGATGCAGCTGCTGACGTGGAGTTCTTTCCCTTCCAGTCTGTGATCAGATTAGAGTTGAATTAAATATCAGGATCCTTTTTTTATTTTTTTATTTTTTTCTTTAGATCATATTGTCACAGTATTATTACTGATTATTGTCACAAAGATCAGGCTTAGTTTATTTAAAAGTGCACTTGTTTTGGTTTATGAGCTTTAGTGTGTACTGTATTGGGGTTGGGCGATATGTAAAAATTTTCCAACTGACAATCATCAGTACAATAATCGACGATCAGCGATATATTTCCGGATGTGCAGACTTTTTGATGGGCGGAGCAATGTAATCATGCACGGACTGATTTGCACGTTTACAACACAGAAGTCCAAACATGGACGAACTAATTTCCCCCCAAAGTTAGGGCTGTCAGTGTTAACACCTTATACGGCGTCAACGCGGTCATCACAATTAACGTGATTAGAATATTTTATGCGCTCAACCCATCTGGAGCGCAGAATGAACAAACTGGACAAACTGCCCGAAATGCGTTGACAGAGACATTTCAGGGATTTTGACTCAGTCTCCGCTCCAGATGGGTTAATTGTTAATCGCGTTAGTCGTGATGGCGGCGCGTTAACACTGACAGCACTGAAAAAAGTCACCAATTTGGGATGAAAGAGGGAAACCTAAGGATGTAATCAAAGCAGTGTGCCACTTGTGCAGACGTATAGTGCGAGCAAAGTATTCAAACACGCCTAAAATGCATGAGCATGTACGTGTCCACCATCCGGCTGAGTATGCTAGGCTATCACCAGCTTCTGCAGCAGCAAGCATTTGGGCGTGCTCTGAGGAGGGTGCATTTGCTCGCACATGAAAGAGGGTGCTGTTAAAACAGCGCTAATATTTTTTTTTCTGTTGACTGCTGCTGTTAGCTCCATCATTATTAGCAAACTTACCCATGGGCAAATAAATAAATAAATTGCCCTTGTAAAAATGATCGTCGATAGTCGAGATATTCGTCCAATTGCCCAACCCTATACTGTATATGAGTGTAGACCTGTATATAGTTAAACATGTATGGACTGTATAACGTCCAATTCCAAATATCAACTTTTAAATAATGGAGTTTGAAATAAGGGGTAGGAACAGCAAGTCTGAACTTCATCCTAAATATTGTGCAGACATGGAGACACTTTTCTTCTCTCTTGTTATTTCACTTTTATTTACATGTTTGAAATAAAATTATTCTATCTAAGAAAAGCATCTGGTTTTATTTGCTTGGCTTAGTTTCAATTTGTCTTCATCATTCTTCCTCCTCCTGCATTGTTTTGTAATGAATACCTCACCTGGCAGTATTAACTGTGTATGCCTTATACACAGGAGGGTTGTGTCTCTGTGAATAGACTCAAAGATAACAAGATAGATTTTCCAGATCTGCGTATCTCATTGAGATGACACTGTTGTTTTGTTGTTAGTTTGTTTTTAATGGACTATTTTAATAGTGATGAAGGTTTTTGTTCTGTAACAGTAGAATGTATTGTTCTGCTTTCTATGAACTCAAGCTTATTTCAGATGGGCTGAGATGAGAAGTGGAAAACGTTTCTTCTGGTCTGATCAGTCAGAATGACCAGTTCTGTTTAAAAGCCATGGAAATTGACCTGTGCTCCTGGACCTGTGCACGTGGACCTGCGCTCCTGGACCTGCGCTCCTGGACCTGCGCTCCTGGACCTGTGCTCCTGGACCTGTGCACGTTGACCTGCGCACGTGGACCTGCTGCACTCCTGGACCTGTGCTCGTGGACCTGTGCTCGTGGACCTGTGCTCGTGGACCTGTGCATGTGGACCTGCACTCGTGGACGTGCGCTCCTGGACCTGTGCACGTTGACCTGTGCTCGTGGACCTGCGCTTGTGGACCTGTGCTCGTGGACGTGCGCTCGTGGACCAGTGCACGTGGACCTGCGCTCCTGGACCTGTGCACGTGGACCTGTGCGACGCACTGAAACACACACACACACACACACACATTCATACAGCAGTCCGTTCTGCATCTCGTGGGCTGAAGAGGAGAGTTACCATCCACATCAGTTGGGATAATGTGTGTAATGGCAACGACCCCATTAAAGCTGTAAATGTGTTCTATACGCCACACGTGTTTTGCTGTTATATATGTACACACACTACTGTTAGTGTTCAGTGTTGACATTGATAGGCTGGAGCTGTGTTGGTTCATGGTTTTTGGGCTCACAAGCCTCTTTGCTACTTCAGCAAGTGCTTCTGGATCAAGTGATGGATTACCTCACTGTTTGCTATCTCCATCATACTCCTAGCTCTCCATCTCCCTTGTTTGTGCCCTCTTCTTTCTGCTGCTGCTCTGCAGGGAAATGAATGGACCCCCTATTTGCTGCATCTGCATCTCACTCTAACGCTACCTGCGGGGAGAGTTGTGCATGTGTGTGCTTCCCGAGACTCGGGAATTGATGGTGTGTGTGTTTCTGAGTGTGTCTGGCCAGGTCATTTAGTACTCTATATGCAGGCTTGGAACAGGCTGATAAGCTGTTTGCAAAAACTGGCAATTAAAAGTTGATCAGGCTGTCAATTCAAATGGAATGAAATGGAACCAGAAAGTAATTAAAAGGATGGCATGAAAATGACAACAATTATATCTCTTAGCTTCCCATTACCAATGCACACAGGAATTTAATTAGTTTAGCAGCTCATATGGTGAGCTTATACAGTAAATGCACAATAACACTAAAAGGCAGCCACTGGACACACAAACAAACACTGATGGCTGTTGTCTATAAGGCACTCTGGCCCCTGCTTTCACATTAAACCCACACAGAGAGAGGTAACACATGTCACATGCAGATATGCTGACTTTTGAACTGTTGCTGTTGGATCATTAATGCAGTCTATGTGGGTACAATTAGTGTGCTTTAAGCAGCAGTGGATTGATGGAATATTCCCAGTCCTCCCAGTTTGCCCATATGGTCATAGACTGCATATTTGCTGTGTTAATGAGCCTGTCAGTTTTTATCCTGCTCAGCAAGGTCCAGAATGGCCACCTTCAGCAGCACAGACTGTGTGCGTGCAGCCTTTTCACACAGTCTATGTGATTCTTTATAGAGACTTTTTTCTTCTTCATATGAAGCCAACGCTTGCTCATAGCCCGAGGAGCTTCATATTGGAGAAAATGTTGATTCCTGTTGGATCCAGCTGGGCTTTAAGATTGGTTCTGCCCCAGACTCAAACAGCTGCTCTCATTAGAAACTTTATTTAACCCTGCTGCTGAAAGCTTGACCACAGATGTGTGTGCTCTATATTAGCCAGCTGGGATCTGCAGAGCTTTCCCTCTGGATTTTTAAAGTGGCCAAGGCCGAGTGCAGCCGGGAACTTTTATTTGTGATGATGCAGACTGATTTCCAACAAAACGAAAAGTTATTATCATGGTCTGTGTTGGTAATAAAGCACCGTTCTCATGTCTGTGTTTTGGTCTGCGTTGGTGGGTGGTTTCAGACATTTGATCGTAGCAAAAACAAAACAGGCTGCCACAGTCCTGTACTCCAAAGATGTATCTGGGGAAAGGAGAACAAATGAGCTGTTGGCACTGGATGTGTTTTATTTGAATTTCCACTTGATAAAGTCTTCTCAACTCCTGTCAGCTTAATTAACTTGGCATCTTTCCTGGTAATGTCAGTTTGACTCTCTGGCTCCAAGTCTGCTTTCTGTTGCTGTGACTTAATGTCACAATGATGAGGTCTAACTGATGGACTGTCTGTCTTAACTGGTAGAATTTGTCAGTTGACTAACAAAGTAGTGTAAAACTGAGAGAATCCAGTTTAAATCTGAGGACCAATAAATGGACAATTTCAAACGCTGTATAACCAAAAGCATTGGAAACCATTAGTGTCTTATTAATCCTCCTAGGACCTGGCATCCACATATGTGGACATCACATTTTGGGTTGTGTAGACCAAAATACTAAATTTTGCTCTACAAGGGCCTGATATCCACTTACGCAGACATTATACTGCCACTATACTCATACTGACATTATACTCCTGTAATTCTTTGTTTTTACATTCATTAGGTCCCAGTCAGCCCACATAGCAAAGAGAAATTAAAAATGCTGCCATGAAAGAGTTCGGGTTTTGGGAGGTTAATAATGACTCATATTTGAAATGCTCCTTAAGTCATAATGAACACTGCACGTTGTACTCAACACAGGAGATGAAAAACATTTATAGTAAACTGATGTTAAGTATAACATGAAAACATGTTACTACAAAAAACAGATTTGCAGCATTTTTCTTTAAAGATGACACCGATGCAGCGCCATCTGGTGGCATAACAACAAAACAAATTAAAAAACACATCTGTATAGGGATGGGTATCGAAACCCGGTTCTTGTTGAGAACCGGTTCCCACTGTTTCAGTTCCTTGGAATCGTTTGCCATTTTTACAAACGATTCCCTTATCGATTCCAGTCGCCCCGAATGACGTCACCACGTTGCGGAGCGTCCTTTACCTGGCAGGGCGCCTAAGCGGCTCAAATGCTCAAAAGTTTGGTTATACTTTACGAGAACGGATGACAACAGGGCAACTTGCAATGCTTGCAAAGTAGATATTTCATTTAAGAGAGGAAACACTACGAATATGCAAAAGCATTTGCTCACAAAACACGCGATGACCTTAAATGAATGTTGTGTTTTTAATTCCGCTGCGGACTCGTGAATCTCAACCCAGCAGCAGCGGTAACGTTTGCACGTCCTCTCCCGTTAATGCGGCAGGTAAATAATCAGCTAACAGTGCATATTATGTTAGTGTGATCTGCCTTATTACAAAACCTGCCATTACTGTGCATTTAGATGACCATGATGAGACAGACAGAGTGTGGCTGGCAGTTCTCGCTGCAGTCTACCGTTAGCGTCTCCTTTCAGGCCAGGATAGACGAATGTCACCGAGCAGTGACTAAGTTTGTGGTCAAAGGCTTGCACCCATTTGCCACAGCAGATGCCCCGATTTTCGGTAAGTGAATGTGTTTAATTGTAGGCAGGGACATTACTGGATATTCTTGTGTAATTGCTACAGAATAATTTATGTTATACTTTGTTATTGCTACAGAAGAATATTTATTTTATTATTTTACATTTACAATTTTTTTTTTCCTGGGGACCCTGTGACACCCCATTGAAGAGCCGTAGGCTGTGGATCTCTTAAGATCTCACTGTTGGGTTTGTAAGGCCATGTTACTCCTAAATTTCTATCTTGTTCAAAGAGAAGATATAAAACAAAGATCTAAGCTAATCGACCTTAGTGTTCTCCTTTTTAAAAAGAATCGATAAAGAATCGAATCGTTAAACAGAATCGAAAATGGAATCGGAATCGTGAAAATCTTATCAATACCCATCCCTACATCTGTACTGTTACCAGCTTTGCTTAATGCTGTGATTATTTCAGGTCATCCAAAGTCCCGCTGCCAGATGTGATGAGTGTTTACGTGGGGCTGAACACGCGACGTTTATAACACAGTTTTAGCAACTCATCATAGGCTTTTATTTGGATGGAGAGTATCAAATATAATATTCAGACACATGTGGATAAGTGTGTGTGTGTGGCTCCTTCTATGGCACACAACTTTCTCAAATGTGTTTACATGAGATTAGATTTAATTGTACAACCTAAACTTGAGGAAACAAATTCAAACTTTATCTAGAAAACACAAAGGAAACTAAACTCGGTGCAGGTCACCCAGTTAAAGAGCCTCTATGACCGTAGAGTTCACTGCTTCTGCTTATAGTCAAATTCAGTACTTTGTAGTAGGCACCAACCGAGAAACACGACCACTGTTTAGTTCATATATGAAAAATGTGATCAACAGCAGGTTGTTTTGATTGGCCAAAGTGACTTTAACTTTAAAAGGTAACCTCCATTACCGTATTTTCTGGACTATAAGCCACTACTTTTTTCCTAGGTTTTGAACCATGAGGCTTATACAAAGGTGGGGCTATTCTGTGATTTTTCTTCCACTGCTAGGGGGCGCTCTAACCAGAATTAGAATCAAAACAGGTCATCATGGAAACCACACGAAGAAGTTCGTATGATGCAAGTTTTAAGTTGAAGGCCATCGATCTTGCTATCCAGGAGGGAAAACGCGCTGCTGCACGCAAGCTTAGCGTCAATGAGTCTATGGTGAGACGTTGGAGGTGGCAGCGGGAAGAGCTCATGCAATGCCAAAAGTCGAGAAAAGCTTTCAGAGGACATAAAAGCAGGTGGCCTGAACTTGAAAATGTCCTGGAGGATTGGGTGAACACACAGAGAGCAGGTGGCCGAGGTGTATCCACTGTACAGATCCGACTGAAAGCCAAAACAATCGCCCGCGAAATGAATATTGAAGATTTCAAAGCTGGGCCGTCATGGTGTTTCAGATTTATGAGACGTAAAAACCTGTCCATCAGGGCACGGACCACTCTCTGTCAGCAACTCCCCCCTGACTATCAGGAAAAAGTTGAAAACTTACACAAATTTGTTGAAACAAAGATACAAGAAAACTCCATCGGACCAGACGACATAATCAGTATGGATGAAGTACCTTTAACATTTGATCTGCCTCTGACCAGGACCATTAACAAGACAGGTGCATCATCCGTGTTGTTGAAAACAACAGGCCATGAGAGGACGCACTTCACCTGCGTTCTGGCATGCACGGCATCCGGACAAAAACTTCCACCAATGGTGATTTTCAAGCGCATAACTATGCCGAAAGAACAACTCCCGAAAGGCATAGTGGTCAAAGTTAACACCAAAGGGTGGATGATAGGAGGCCTAATGAAGGAATGGTTAACGGAGTGCTATGGCAAGCACCTGGGGGAATTTTTTCACCAGATAAAAGCACTGCTTGTTTTGGATAGCATGAGGGCCCAGATCACAGATTCTGTGAAAGCAGCGATCAAGAAAACAAACTCCATTCCAGCTGTGATTCCTGGAGGTACAACAAAGTATTTGCAGCCACTTGACATCAGTGTGAATCGGGCATTTAAAGCTGCACTCCGGGTTGAGTGGGAGACTTGGATGATAAGCGGTGAGAAGTCATTCACAAAAACTGGCCGCATGCGAAAAGCATCCTTTTCTGATGTCTGTCAGTGGATCCTAACAGCGTGGAGTGCTGTGAAAGAATCCACCATCACCAACGGGTTCCGAAAGGCTGGACTGCTGCGCGAAGACAGCGGCGCACCTTCAGAGCCAACTTCACCGGAGGATGGCAGTGACACAGAGAGCGAGACTGATGGAGAGACAGATGTGACGAAGCGCGTCTGAGGCTGTTCAACTCCAACACTGAAGAAGACGACTTCATGGGTTTCAGCGAAGATGATTAAAGTGACTTGTGGTTTCAAACACAGGAGAAATGAAGGTAAATAAATACCGGTTATTTTCTCTTGGTTCTGTTCTGTTTTAATCAGCAAAGTTGCTGCCGTGTTAAAAGGCACTGTTTGGAAAGAATCTATTCAGGTGCATACATGTACATTTACAGTACAAAATCGTTCTGTACATGCAGCTAATTTTTCAACATAGATATCTGCGGCTTATAGCCGGGTGCGGCTTGTATATCTTTTTTTTTTTTTTAAATAGAGCGGATGCGGCTTATATACAGGTGCGCTCTATTGTCCAGAAAATACGGTACTTTAATAGTTTTACATCCATTTTGTCATTAAACAAATGAAAATCTCCACATGCCAAACCTTAAAATACCGAGCCTTCTGCCCTGATGTGTTCGGAGCACGTCGTGTCCAGCTCTTGGTCCAGTCTCCACCTGCTGCAGTTCTTAATGAGCAAGACAAAGCAAGCCTGCTTGTTTGTTACAGCTGGCTAATGCACACTGCATTTTATAGTAACTACCTCCCCACAACGTTGGTATCACACCCTTGAGACATGCTATGGCAGGCACAGCTGGATCTCCAATTGGAAGATGCGCGTGCATACATTAACATAACAATGTATCTGCAGAGGCTTTAAAGAGAGAATAAAAGCACTAAAGATTTCCAAAGATCATTAAATTATGACAACTTTGTGTTTACAACATGTAAGCTTTACCTCAAGGTGAATACTGGGGCGGGCATGCATTTGCATTAATTAGCATCTTTAAGAAGTGTGGGGACACTGCCGTTTCATTATAACAGAAGAAGTCGATAAATCAAAATGAGGACTGGGCGCTGGAGTGATCGTTAAGGGTCTCTGGTCGTCACAGAGCCACAGGACAGAGTGCGAGGGTGCTCTCCTAAAAGCTTAGTGAGTGGTAATTATAAAGTGAATATTCATAAGTCAAAGTGTAGTATCCTGGTGGACTGAGATCACTATTCAGTTACTGTTTCTCACTTTGATGAAAATGTGTTTTGCCAACACAAACACTTACCTTTACTACTGGAGTCGTGGAAGGAGGAGTTTTATTTTACATCTGTATAAACTCCAACACCTGGGAGACACACAGGATCTTAGCTGCACTCCTCTGAACAGATTCCTCCGATGTTGTTCCTGAAATCTGCTGGAGCCGAAAACTAGCTTTACTTTGTTGTCTGGGTCAACTTTGCTAGCGAGAGACAGAGAGGCGTTGAAAGGCTGCTCCAACAGAACTTATTGTTTGGGAGGAAAACACGAACACAGTGTACAGTCGAGTCTTAATAGCTTACTTACAGCTGGGCTCATCGGGCACTCTTCTTGGCTGCTGTGGTTATTATTATATTTACATGCTTCCAGCTCCCGTTTCTGCTCGGTGACAGCTCGGACTTTTCCTTTCTCTCCCTCCCTCGCTCACAGACACATCACGGGTATGGCAGTCCATTCTCCCTGCAGCACGGACTACACTGCCCATGAGGCTACATTCTTTAGGGCTATGCCTTAATGTGTGTTTTGTTTGGGTTTCCACCGGCGTGGAATTACTAAAAATAGAGAGGGGACAGCCTGGAAAAGACCACCGTGTAATCCCTTTATTACAACAAAGTAACTGTATTCTGAATACCACCTTTTTAAACGGTAACTGTAACGGAATACAGTTACTCATATTTTGTATTTTAAATATGTAAATACTCCCCAACACTGGCTGTGACAGAGTCATATCTGTATTATTTTAACTGAACCCACAGTGTAAAAGCAAACTGTTTATTCATACTGGACACTTATGTGCTTGCACTTCTATTTATTGTTTAGTAATTAGATATATATGGAAAGCCTGTGATAGACCAGCACTCTGTCCACTTTGTGCCCTATCACAGCTGGGATAGGCTCCATGTCCAGCTGGGCTCTGGTAGCACACACTGACCAGTGAAATCACCGATGTTTGTGCTCATAAATTAGGGCGTTATTTATGGTGATGATATTATTATGTTAATTAGTCCTGGTTAATAACTCTGGCCCAAAATGTCCAAGTTGTCACACGTAAGCATTCACGGCTATACCAGCGTCCTCATCACAAGCCTGTGGGCCCCCACCCTACCTAGCTGAAACCACAGCCACTTACTGCTTCCAGCTTAAGTGGACTCTAATAAAGTTGCTCTTTGATGCATTAATAACTTCTTCCCTTCTGGGCTGTGGGGCCAACTTCCGAACAGCACTCCGCATATCCTTGCCTGACATGCACATCTTTAATTATTTCTTTCTATGAGGGTTGGATTGAAACGAGGGGAAGAGGAAAGTGATGACATATTTCTAATGAATCCTTGAATAAATAATACTGCTGTCTAAGCTTAAGGCATCCTGAAGAAGCCTTAGTGAGAGAGAAGTGCAGCACAGAAGAAAGGAGGAGCACTCCAAGTTTTATTATCTGTAATGGTCAGCTGGGTCAATGAGAACTTAGAATGAGAATTATATTATTATAATTTTATCATTCTATATTATAATTATGGAAATAGAATTCTATAATTCTATTTTAATTCAGTTTAATTCAATTTTATTTCTATAGCGCCAAATCACAACAACAGTCGCCTCAAGGCGCTTTATAGTCATGTGAGAAAATTAGCACGCCCCATTAAATAATCGGTTCTTTATTAATAAATGTTCACATATCAATGTCCAATCATGTTTTCATGTATTACTGGAAAAGAAAGTGACTTAATTGCAATTAAACATCAAAAATAAAAAAAAAATTACCCATCTAAAAGAAGATATGAACAAAAATGTGTATTTTAATGGAGGAAAAAGTTAGGACACCCTGCCCCCTAATAAAATGTGTTGCTGCCTTGGGCTGATATAACTTCAGTGAGGCTCCTTTTGTAGCCTTCTACCAGTCTCTGACGTCGATCAGAAGCAAGTTTGGTCCACTCCTCAATGCAGAATTCTTTCAGCTGTGAGATGTTTGAGGGTTTCTTGCATGTACAGCCTGTTTCAGGTCACCCCACAGCATCTCAATGGGATTAAGATCAGAGCTTTCACTTGGCCAATCCAGGACTCTCTGCTTAGTTTTAGCCAGTCCTTGGTGGATTTGCTGGTATGATTTGGGTCATGTTGCAGTGTCCAGTTCTGCTTCAGCTTTAATTTTTTACCAGATGGTTTCATGTGTTCTTCACCCTCTGATACACAGTAGAATTCTATGATGGTGAGCTGGCCAGGTGCTGCAGCAAAGCATCCCCAAACTAGGACACTGCCACCTCCATGCTTCACAGCTGGTGTGAGGTTCTTTTCTTTAGGCTGTGTTTGGTTTACCTCAAACATGTCTACTGCTCTGGTGTCCAAATAATTCAGTGTTACACTCATCTGTCCAGAGAACATTATTCCAGAGGTTATGGTCTTTGTCTACGTTCACTCTGGCAAACTTCAGTCTGGCCTTAATGTTCCTCTTAGAGAGCAAAGGTTTCCTCCTTGCACACCTTCCATGAAAGTCAAACTTGTGTAGTCTCCTTCTGATAGTAGAGTCATGCACGTTCACATCGACAGTAGAGAGCCTGCTGTAGTTCCTGTGATGACATTTTAGGTTTTTTGAGCATCTTGCGGTCTGCTCTGGGGGTGAATATGCTTGGAAGGCCAGACCTGCGCATGGTGGCAGTTGTTTTGAATGTCCTCCACTTGTAAACAATTTTCCGGATGGTGGAATTGCTGATGTCACATTGTTTTGAGATCTTTTTGAATCCCTTACCAGACTCATAAGCGGCCACAATCTTCTTTCTGAGAGGATCACAGAGCTCTTTAGATTTCACCATGGCGCTCACTTCAACACTTCAACAGTCAGGAGCACGCCAAACTCAATCTGAGGTTTAAATATGGCAAGGCTCCTTTAAAATGCTGGGTAACGATGTACTGATCATGTGCACCTGGTGTGATACACCTGTGTGTGATTTTAACCATTTTAATTGGGATAACATGTGAGGGTGTCCTAATCTATCCCTCACCAGAAATTGCATTCTTTTTAAATTACATTTCACATAAAGTTCTGACGACGCTTTTCTTATTTTTTAATCATTTAGTTATATTATTTGGATCCCTCAGTAAATTTATATTAAATATCCATATGTCCAAATATATTTTAAAATATACAGGCTTTCATGGGGTGTCCTAATTTTCTCACGACTGTATATTGTAAGGTAGACCCCACAATAATACATACGGAGAAAAACCCAACAATCATATGACCCCCTATGAGCAAGCACTTTGGCGACAGTGGGAAGGAAAAACTCCCTTTTAACAGGAAGAAACCTCCGGCAGAACCAGGCTCAGGGAGGGGCGGGGCCATCTGCTGCGACCGGTTGGGGTGAGAGAAGGAAGACAGGATAAAGACATGCTGTGGAAGAGAGACAGAGATTAATAACAGATATGATTCGATGCAGAGAGGTCTATTAACACATAGTGAGTGAAGAAGAAACACCCAGAGCATCATGGGAATCCCCCGGCAGCCTACACCTATTGCAGCATAACTAAGGGAGGATTCAGGGTCACTTGATCCAGCCCTAACTACATGCTTTAGCAAAATGGAAAGTTTGAAGCCTAATGTGCCTAATGAACATGTTGGTGGTGTACCTGGTGCTTCTGTTTAAGACTATGCTTCCTCCTCACCGTCACCCAGCCGCCCTCTTTCCCCAGCTGCTTGGGGTCTGCCGGGGAACAGCTAGCGGGGCCTACGCTATCTTCGGCTGCACCAGCTACAGGGGCCTGGCTAGCTACGGGTGAATGAAGGGTGCGAAGCCGAGTCTCCAATTCAGTAATCCTGGCCTCCAGAGCTGCAGATAGGCTGTCATTACTGCTAAATGAGGCCGAGGAGTAACTAAGCATCTGACACAATGAGCAGGAAAGTGTAGGAGGGACAGGTGAAGTAGCCATGGTGCTAGTGAGTTGGTTACGAGCTAAACTAAGCTAGCGAAGCAGTACAGACACAGTGAGTGAATACTTTGCTATAAATTAGGTAGTGAGTACACAGAAAGTGTGCTTCGGATGAAGCACGTGAAGATTATACTATTAAAACAGAATGTATCTAAAAGTTTTTAGTTAAATTGCTGTGCAGATAAGCTACTCAGAAACACCACTGTGTGTTGGAACAGGAAGTGATACTCTACTGCAGAGAGAGAGAACACCAAGTCACCATGTCAGTAATCACATGACCTCTTTTTTATTCTCGTACACATCACCTGCCTCTTTCTGCTGTGGATCAACTTTGGAGAAACAACATTTAAAAAAACAGATACACACCTTTCATCGTTTGATGAAAATGCATATCGATTGAGTTTGTTTGCACCACAGTCTCTGTAATCATCATTTAAGTCAGGTCTTCATGTTATTGTACCTGAATTAAGTTTGTTTCCACCACCTTTACACCACTTTCTTTTTCCACACTGAGTGGAAATGTATTTGCATTCACCTGTGAGTGAAAACACAAACCGTAGATGAAAAGTATTGTGTTCACAATCCTTTTATACAGGATCTGAGATGCTGTCAGTGAGTAGTCACCTCAGCGTGTGAGTCAGCTTGGAGGGACAGTGGCTTTTATGCCCTATGATAATCTCGTTTGCATTTCATAACCGTGTTTCTGTAAGTTTTCAGGAAGCATTCTCACTGCTGACAGTAACCCACAGACTCAGGTTATCACTATTAATAATTAGAGATGGCACGATACCGATATCATAAATTTGGATATCTGCCGATACCGATATGAATCCGATATAGTGTGTTTTTTAATCAATAAAACAGTTTTTTAATATCTTGCTGCATTTTGTATAAGTTCATCCTCAAGTTTAAATAAACAACAACGCTAAAGCTATTCTGTTATACCTGTATGTAAAAAATACACTGCACCCAAAATATTTCATAGTTCAGCAACACTGATCAATCTAATAAACTTAAACCTGCTCCATCCTCCCTATTCTGGTATTTTAAAGAGTACTTAGCAGAAATATTAAGCAACCTAACTAATAGGGTTGCAAACTCCCAGTAAAAAAACAAAATAGGGAACCACCCCCCCACCCTCCACCTCATGATGCTTAATCGACGTAATCAACTTTAATTTGATGCAGGGTGAAAAAAAAATGCACAGAAATAAATTATTTTTCAAGAATAATTAAATAGATTCAACATCTTTCTTCAACAGAACTGCAGACTGCACAGATGGTACCTTCCCAAAGGAAAAAGTACTATAGCTTACTAGGGTATATTAGACTTAACAGTTACTATATACAGTAATGGACTTCTATACATTTTACATCAGATTAAAACTTTGGGTGTAAGATTCAGATAATTATTTATTAAAAGCTCGACATTTTAAATGAGAATAAGAAAGAAAAGTATGTCTTTGTGCCCCCCTTTTCCCTGTTCATGCCCTATCGGCCCCCCTGGCTACACTTTGCTAGATCCGCCCCTGCACAGTTACCAGCCGTCAGCTACGTAGAAAAGGATCCTGGTGTAGAAAGTAATATTAAATACATTCTAACAACAGCTTATCAAGCTTAAACGTGCTTCTGTTGTTCAGCCGCTGGTTTCCTCTTTCTGGTGCAAAGTGGGCCAAAAACAAAGAAGAGAGACGGACTCGCGACAGAAAAGCCGATCAGCTGATCATTGATCAGTTTCATGATTGAAGTAGCAGCAGGAGAGGGAGAGAGAGAGGCAGTCGCTCCATATATCGGTTGTTAAGCTTAACGTGGGAACGCTTTACAAACATTCAGAGATGAACTTACACACTTGCTTTACTTCTCTCTGGGATAACTTCCTCGGAGATGAAATGCTGGTTTGGTAGCGAGGCTACAAATACACACAGCCGCTCTATCACGTGAGCACACTGCTCCGACTGCTACGGTTATGAGCCGAGTTACGCCGTGTCGCAAGTTTTGTGAGGTGCTTTTGTGATATTTAATGGATCAGATTACATTTTTTATTTCTCTCCGATATCTGATCCAGTAATTTACGTCAGTATCGGACCGATACCGATACGTAATATCGGATCGGTCCATCTCTACTAATAATCAGTTTAAGGTCACTGTTTAAAATGGTTATCAATATGTGTGTGTAAAATGTGTGCATGTGTGATTTGTTTGTTTTTTTAAAAAGCACATCCATGACATGATATGGTTTTATTCACATTTCTCGTGGTTTTGGACTTTGCTTGTTCTGCTCAAGAAGGAAAAGCCTCACCTGTGCAGCAGCTCTGTTTCCACTCTCCCCTGTGTTTGTGTGTGTGTGTGTTTGTGTGTGTGTGTGTGTGTGTGTGTGTGTGTGTGTGTTTGTGTGTGCGTGTGTGTGTTTGTAGTGTGTGTGTGTGTGTGTTTGTAGTGTGTGTGTGTGTGTGTGTTTGTAGTGTGTGTGCGTGCGTGTGTGTGTGTGTGTTTGTAGTGTGTGTGTGTGTGTGTGTGTGTTTGTAGTGTGTGTGCGTGCGTGTGTGTGTGTGTGTTTGTAGTGTGTGTGCGTGCGTGTGTGTGTGTTTGTAGTGTGTGTGTGTGCGTGTGTGTGTGTGTGTTTGTAGTGTGTGTGCGTGCGTGTGTGTGTGTTTGTAGTGTGTTTGTAGTGTGTGTGTGTGTGTGTGTGTGTGTGTGTGTGTTTGTAGTGTGTGTGTGTGTGTGTGTTTGTAGTGTGTGTGTGTGTGTGTGTGTGTGTGTGTGTGTGTGTGTGTGTTTGTAGTGTGTGTGTGTGTGTGTGTGTGTATGTAGTGTGTGTGCGTGTGTGTTTGTAGTGTGTGTGTGTGTGTGTGTGTGTGTTTGTAGTGTGTGTGTGTGTGTGTGTTTGTAGTGTGTGTGTGTGTGTGTGTGTGTGTGTGTGTATGTAGTGTGTGTGCGTGTGTGTTTGTAGTGTGTGTGTGTGTGTTTGTAGTGTGTGTGTGTGTGTTTGTGTGTGTGTGTGTGTGTGTTTGTAGTGTGTGTGTGTGTGTGTGTGTGTATGTAGTGTGTGTGCGTGTGTGTTTGTAGTGTGTGTGTGTGTGTGTGTGTGTGTTTGTAGTGTGTGTGTGTGTGTTTGTAGTGTGTGTGTGTGTGTTTGTAGTGTGTGTGTGTGTGTGTGTGTGTGTATGTAGTGTGTGTGCGTGTGTGTTTGTAGTGTGTGTGTGTGTGTGTGTGTGTGTTTGTAGTGTGTGTGTGTGTGTGTGTTTGTAGTGTGTGTGTGTGTGTGTGTGTGTGTGTGTGTGTATGTAGTGTGTGTGCGTGTGTGTTTGTAGTGTGTGTGTGTGTGTTTGTAGTGTGTGTGTGTGTGTTTGTGTGTGTGTGTGTGTGTGTGTGTATGTGGCGCCAACTGTCCTTCACAGTGGCGGTTTCTGTCCTTATCAGAGGCAGTGTGAGATTGAGGGCCATCACCCACACTCTGTTGCCATAGTGAAGGCAGACAGAGGCCAGGGTGAGTGACAGCTGGTCTCAGCACATACATTCGTCCTCCTTCATGCTTTTTAATTTTCCAGTTTCTGTTCACGCTGAGGCTGAGTCACTGACACGGACTGTAACTGATCACCTGTCTGACTGCATGTCAACACAATGAAGAGAGGAGTCTGCAGCATGTTTCTGTCATAAAAAATGCCGTTGCGAGGGCGACTGCACTGAATAGTTGGCATTGGCCCAGATCTAGTTGCCAAGGGCAACCAGGCAACCAGTCCAGAGCTGCGTCAGTACCTACCAGGGTTTGTTGTACAGGTATGGCCCTAAGTCTTTACATTCCCACAGTTTAGTTTAACAACATGACCTGATTCTGCTCAGTTTATCTGAACCCAAAATACCACAAGAGTCACATTTTACAGTCACAGTGGGAGGTTATCACAGTGGGCTGGATTCAAATATCCTGCCTTTTATTTAGCAGAAAGGAGCATGTTGACCTGCAGAATTATTCAGTGCACATGCATTATGAATTCAGATTTTAACATTAAATATGGATGTTGCCAGTTTATTTGATGGAGAATATGTGTATGGCGGTTTTGTGCTGACATTAGAAAACCAATGTCTTCTGGCACACGCGCCGCCCGTCAGTCATGACAGAATATCACATGTCTAAGATTCATGGCCTGTATATCCAGAAGCTTCACGTCTGGACACATGTGAATGGATGAAGTGCAGGACAGTGATTCTGCTGGTCTCTTCAAAATAAATGACAAACAACATACATGTGACAACTGATATCAGTGGCTTCAAATAGGAATTACCAACAGCATTGTTACTTTATTATTACTCAGCCACATGGATCATGTTGATACATGGATATAAATTCAATGTAATTAGACTGTGTTATATCTAAACATGGGCAGCACCTCATCAGTCAGTGTGCTAACATTTTATTGAAAATAAAAAACACAAATATGACATTCAGAAGTATTCACAGTGTGTGTGTGAAAGTCCTGTGTAGACCTCCAGACTGCACAGGCTGACCTGCAGCTTCAGTGTGTTAGGGATGTCCAGGATAGCTAAGTGTCATGGTGAAGACTTTCCTCCCTCCTGTCCGTCTGTGTAAAACCAGAGACAAGAATCATCAGATGATAGCCAGTGTTTAAAGGTGCTTAATCACTAATCTTTATTTGTTACAAAGTGATATAATGATACAATGATTGTTAGCGTCTACCTTCCTGTTGCATATCAAGGGGTGTGAGCTTGTGAGGGGGCAGGGGGCGGGATCTGTTATGTCCACACCCACTACAGCACACATGTGGGTTGCAAATACATCTCCTGTGCAAGATGACAGGATGTTTTGAATGTGTCTTTGCTTCTGTGGTCCTTTTCTGTTTGTTTGATTCACAGACACTCTGTACGGACACAGGTCGGTCACAAAGTAACGCAGCACTGCTAATCACACATATTTGAACACATGGTTTTCAGGTGCGTCCTAGTAAATGGGGTGTTAGTCGTAATTCTGTGTGCTTGTCTTATTTCCACAGATTGGGCAGCTGGTGTTCAAGGGCATGAAGCGCCTGAACAGGATTCAGTCCATAGTGTTCGAGACGGCCTACAACACCAATGAGAACCTCCTGATCTGTGCTCCAACCGGTGCTGGCAAGACCAACATCGCCATGCTGACAGTTCTCCATGAAATCCGTCAGCACTTGCAGCCCAGTGGTGTCATTAAGAAAGATGAATTCAAGGTGTGATGCTGGCATATACACACACATCAGATACACTTATTAGTGCTGTTTATGCTGAAATGGCTGTAGTATACTGATCTGTCAAGGAAAGATGTCTTTGTGATAACTGCTTCCTGTTTGTAGTGTCACTCCAGCTCGGAGCCTTTGAACACGAGTCCCGGAGATTCAGTTTGCTCCTTGGTGAAATTTCACACAAGCCCTGCAGGGATTCAGATCACTCGCTGAGATTTCAGGCAGGGAGTTAATAGGACTGCTCTGATAGGCTGAAGTCAAGGGGAGCTGGAGTTATGGGATGTTACTTCCTTTAAGATGCTTAGATTGTTCTGTTGATTTGTACAGTTTCCGTGTTGTTTAACTCCAATAATAATGTTTACCTGGATTGTCTTGTGAGTCTGAAAGGATCTACAGCACTGATGATGCTAAATACTAGAGCAGTCAGTCTAATGGTACCATCTCATGCTGTCATTGCTGAGAAGGGAACGAGCGAAAAGCATCAACAGACAGGAAGTGTAAGGAGAGAGCAGTGGGCAGTTGGCACCGCCCACCAAACCATTGCTTTTTGGGGTTCTCTGATGTTGGCTGCACAGAGCAGCTGTTGTTACTCTGATAGGTACCAAAGCAGGTTAAATGGGTGTATGCTTCCTCACTGGGCAGGGGTGTATTTCTGACTTTGGGTCGAGTGTTCCCTTAATTCTTGTGAGAAGTGTGCATTATTACCTGGAACAGGCCTTATCTACAATCAGCCAATGACATTTCAGGGATGGAAAACTGCAGATTGAAGCACTTTAACAGTGAGTTTCCTGCCTTACAGCTGTAAAAGTTCACATCTAATGTGCCTGCTGAGGGACTAAGTGTTACTTTGTTACATGTTACAGAGGTTTGACGTTTCATAAAACAGCCTTTGTATTAAAGGTTGATGCTAAATGATTTTTAAACATTTTCATTCACAGAAATGAGCCTGCATTTAATCTGGGCTGACCTAATCAGCCTCATGTTCACACAGCTGACACGGTTTATGTGTATGAATGTGTCTGTGCTCGAGCAAAGAGAAAGTAGTCTTTGCTGACTACTGAACAGTCGAGACAGTCCTGGTGTTTTCTTCAGACTGAGGCTGAAGCTGACCAGATGGACTGAGTGATGATCCAATAAGCTGCACTAGGGTCAAATGTGTTAGCTGTTGTGATGCATTGGATTTGACTGACAGGTGTGATTGATTGTTTTTGATATCAAATTTTATTGGTGAATAAAATGATGACCTCATTATTATGAGCCACCTGAGAAAACAGCTCAATAGTGTCACCAGAGAAAAGCTAGAAATCACGACGGGAATTTCGGTGTTGGAGACGGCTTAGATGCCGAGATCAGCTGTTTAAGATTGAGTTTTTACAAAATAATGGCAGAAGCATAATAAAACAGTTGATTAACGTACGCACTTTAAAGCCACACGGCGCTCGTCCCACTGTTTCTGGTCTCATAGTTAGCGTTCAACTGTCAGTGCTGGATTTAGAAAAACAGAAGCTCACGGTGGTCAAAATGAAAAATAGCAACAGTTGGAAACAGACTCAGTGTTGACAGCTTGGTCTAAAAGCACTGGTCTTAAACCCAGTGTCAGATCCACACACACACATCAATAATGCAGACATCCAGAGTCTTTGTTCTGTGTATAAAAGCGCGTACACACTCTGACAAACACCAGCAGTGACAATAGCTGCTTTTCATACATCACCATTACATTTTATCCATGCGAGTGCTGTAATATTTCACAATAAACTGATTTGTGCTGGTAGCTGGGGAACAAATGATCCTGCCCCTCTTTGCTCATTTATCACCACAGTGTCCTTTCAGCCCCGTCTACAACCTTCCTCCACTCACATTCATTTCACGCCACTCTCTCTGTAGATCGTATATGTGGCTCCAATGAAAGCCTTGGCGGCTGAGATGACGAACTACTTTGGTAAGCGGCTGGAGCCACTGGGCATCACTGTGAAAGAACTCACTGGAGACATGCAGCTTACCAAAGGGGAGATCCTTCGAACACAGGTACACACACACACACACACACACACACACACACACACACACACGGCTCACTACACACTGCTACACTTACACGTCCTCTAGCACCCCCAGCTGGATCGGGTTAGGACATCGTCCTTAAAGTATATGTGTACATACTGAGCTTATTACTCACCTGTAACTATGATCATCAGTCTGACACATGTGCAGGTCATGAGTGAAACCACGCTGTCTAACAGAGCACAGTGAGTGTTGTTCATATCCGTTATTATTGTTATGGTCACTGTGTGTGTGTAAGTGTGCTGATGTTGTTTAAACAAAGTCTGACAGTGAAAGGATTTGAAAAGGTTGATCATACACACATGTAACAGTGTTACACTGTAATTCTTCATTCGGTCCCACTGGCAGTCCAGGTTCAGGGCTGCACTGTGGATTTGGGTTCAGGGGTGTTGATAAGGATTTTCATTTTTCCGTATCAACACCAAACCAGCGATGAATCCAACCATGTGTTGTAAAGTAAGGCTGTGCTCAGAGATACACTCTCCTGCTGATGGTGGGATATGTAGGCAGACCTCCAAAAACTCAAATCTAAAACAAGAATGTAGGAGAACATTGTTCCAGTAACACTCTCCATGCCAAATAAATAAATAAGACTTGTTTTTAATTTGGTCAAATGTTGCTTCAAGGTCATCTCCTCATGCACCTTTGGACCGCTGTTAGCCTGCACTTTACACAGTCCTGCTCTGTCCCTGTGCTTTTGCCTGTCATATAAAGGTGTTCTCATATACTCATTTTGGAGACACGATAGGTGTTGCAGGGAGGCAGATCTGGTGAATAATGCAGGTGCTAAGTAGTGAAAACCACTAATGCTGAGGGTGGCTAGATGAATGATCGGTGTCATTCATCTATCCACCCTCCCTCCACTTATCCTCATCAGGGTCACAGGGGGCTGGATCCATCCCAGGGACCGGTCAGCGGTCACAGCCAGCACACAGACAGACACCCGTGTGAACTTGCATTCACACCTCAATTTAAACTCATTCATCATCCTAACCCCACTAACTGCATGTCTTTGGATTATGGGAGGAAGCTGGAGTATAGTCTGATCAGGCACAGCATCACGACTACCTGCTAAATCGTGCTAAGTTGTGAGGTGGGGCTTCCACAGATCAGGCGTGTCTGTCCAGCACAGGAGGCCAAGTCAAACCTCCAGCTTGTTGTTGTGCTCCTCAAAGCATTCCTGAACCGTGTTTGCTTTGTGACAGAAGCTTTATCCTTCAGTGTGCTGAGAGAGGCCCTAGCATCAGGGAGTGCAGATGGTTAGTGGATATCAACAGCAGATTTGATACAGATAGGGTGAACCCACGCTGTCATGCACTCCTGTGAGGTGGCTGCATGCTAATAGAGCAAGTTTCACAGTGAGTTTAATCTACACTGATGTTATTCATGTTTTTCATTATTCTAGTCAAGCCTGGTTCTTGTTCTACCTCACCACCTGTATTTAGACCTCACTCTGTTCTCCAGGTCAGTTCTCCCTGCTGACCGCAGCACTTTATCTGACCACAGTCTGTAGTTTGTTCTGTGTCCTGCTCCACAGTCCACTGTGTCTGTGTTTCAGTGGGCTAAGCCTGACTGTAGGCTCGACTCTACTCAGCCACTCTGTGTGAATACAGATAGCAAGAAAGCCAGAGGTGAGAGTCTGTGTCACAGCATTTAGAAGTGTTAAAGCCAAATGCATTGTTATTGTCCACCGTATGCTGCAGGCTTTGGTGGTGTCAGCCTGCTCGCCTGTGTTCAGCCAGTCTGTGCACTACCACACTGTGCTGTTAGTTAAAGGTGCACTGTCTATTTAAATACAGAACTGAGCCATAAAAATGCAGTTTAACTGCTGTTTGTTTCTTTCCAAGCTCCTTGGAATATGACAGACGCTGTATCGTGGACTACATGCAGGAAACAGCCAGTGTGAATAATGACGCATGTTCACTTCTTAAGCTGAATTTCATGTTTAGTAAGTTTAATAAGTGAAATACTGGTGACATTTTTAATAGTAATAGTTCTTTAGGGTTAAATGAGTTTTTTCTGTGTTAAAGAAGATGGAATGAAGCCAAAGAAAAGATGATGATGAGAGAGTTTAGTCCTGTGGCTGTGAGAGACGTCGAGGCTGTTGGATCCAACCTGAACGGCACTTAGAGAGGGAACACTGGGAAAACCTGCATATCTGTTAAATCCAAAGGAGTTGGATTTAACAGATCGCACAGCTCAGATTTACCATTTATAAGTCTCATGGGACTTATGAATACAAAGTGTGTGTGTGTGTGTTTCTGAAATGAGGCCAATTCCAGCTAATCTGAAGGTGTTTTAAAACTGCATTTCTATCAGGTCATATGATGAGATTACACAAAGAGAATGATTAGTCAGATTCAGAACAGCCCTGCAGCTCTGCTTCACTTTGAACTCTCTCTAATGCCTCCGTTTCACCAGGTTATTTGTCGTGCATTTGCACAAAGTGTTGGAGTGCAGAGCTGGATCCACGTTTAGTGGGCCTGAGTGATGTCATGCTCTGTAACCTTGGTTTGTTTCGTCTCCCCTCGGTCCCATCGCTTCTTTCATCACACACCTTTGATGTTGATAGCAGAGCGGGCTTCCTGCCGTGACAGTGTGTAAGGAAGGGAAGCAAATACTTCTAAGAACTTTTGCTTTATTAAACTTGCATGTTGTGCCCTTTGACCTTTATCGGGATCATTACACAACCATCGTCAAAGACAGCACATCAGATAAAAGAAGGAAAATCACCGACACTGAGATTCAGGGGACAGTTTGGATTTATTGCAACCACATTACTGCTGATACATGTGTCAGAACAAATACTGTGCAGTGAAAATGTCACAATCTGGGTAAAACAGCTGCAGTAAATATTTGTAGTATCCTGAATCTTTATTTATTATAAAAATGTACACGGGGATTAACGGTAGGACTTCTGGTAGCAGGCGCCAGCTCCAGGTCCACCGAACTTCTTGGACTCACAGTGACGTGGATCAGCAACCGGCAGGGTCCTGTCGTACTGGATCAGGATGTCCTGGATCTCCTTCTCGGAGGCCTCATCCACATCCTTCTGATAGTATGCAACCAGGACTGTGGACATGGCTGGTGGATGGTGTAGGTCCGTGCGATGTGTCCACCACCCTCCACTCTAGCAAAAGCAGCAGCACTGGCTCCAGGAGCTTGTTCTGGAGCGTAGCAGGCTCCACCCTCTCCTGAGGTCTGCCGTTCACCTTGATCAGGACGTTCCTCCTCCTGCACTGGGAAAGTGCTGTGGTGGGTTTTTACCTCCAAACACCTGGATGGACTCCAGAGGACCGTCAGCTGGCATGTTTCTGAAACACACAAAGACACCACTTAGTGTCTGAATATGCGTATACCGATGAACAACAAATAACCCAAAGCTACAGGAGAGAGTGGAAGAGAGGGAATCGGTGCATCGTGGAAAGTGCTCGGCCAGCCTCACCACTCCTAAGGGATGACTCGGTCCCCTCGCGCCCCTATTGGTGCCTGGATGTCTCTGCGACCTCACAGGTCATCACACGTCTTCCTGTTGAATCTTTGTTGTCAAAAACCTTCTTTGGAAAGTGAAAGTGAAGGATGCATTTCATGAGTTTGTGAAAGGATGAATCACATGTTTGTCTCCCTCACTGTGTTTCTTACACAAAGTGTAATCCCTGAATCCCTAAAACAAAGCAAATCCCAGAGCTGTGATTCAGAGTTAAAACCATAGTAACATCATAATGTCACGTTGGTTTGGATTGGCATGGTTTCATATAAAGACGTGACAGTAAGCAGTGTAATGATTGTAGAATACGAATACGTCGTTAACATGTTTGAACACTCTGCTGCTCTTTTCTACTAGTTCACCATCACTTCCCTTTTTATTTTATTCCTCCCACTCGTAAAATCCAGCGTCATCCACTCACTAAGCAGGAGGAAAGAGCAGCAGTTCCCACTGAAATGATTTTTCCACATCAGAGTGTAACGACGTGCGCGCTCGCACAGACACGTGCACACACCAGAGTGGAGCTTTGAGAAGGTTCTCATTACAGTTGGCCTTGACAGGCTGTTAGTTGTTAACATATCACAATGTAGTGAACGTTTTTCTCTCACCGACCCACTCCATCGTCCACCCGCCCACCTCATCCTCCTACGTGCTCCTCTCTCCGTAACAGCAGAGTTACTATGGAAACAGAAAGAGTTTGGAGGGATCCTGCCATGTGGAAGCCAGTGTGGTTTGGACGGCATCCGGGGACGTCCGGGCACCTTTGCTCTGTCCAGAGGGGAAATGTGAGTTAATGACAGTGAGGAAGGAGCAGCGACGCAGGTTTCTGTGAGAATGAGTCAGTGTTTCCTGGTAAAGGGACAAAGTAAAACAGCCTCCATAAACTGGGCTTAAAAAAGGAACAAACTGCAGGTCGGTGAAACTGTAAAGACGGAGCCCATCAAAGCAGCTGAAGGAAGATCAAGTCATTACTGAAATGCCATGCTGGACTGAGTCACGGCACTTACTGTAAAGATCATTTATTCAAGTGATCATCGCTTCTCTGATGGTCTCTCAGCGATTTCAGTAATTAGTATTTAAGTGCTGAGAGTTGGCGAGATGTGTCGTGGCGTTGCTGCACGTGTCCGTGCTAACCTTAGCCCGTACCAGTAAGCAACAATCTTCCTCCCACTCAGGCAGCGACCTGCAGGGATACACGCTGATGTGCATGTAGCTGCAGCTGCTCTAAAAGACTGGCACTTCCTGCAGATTAAAATGGCCAACTCCAGCTATTATCAGTTTAATGACTTGTTTGTGGTAGTTACAGAAGTAGTTTGGTGTATTTCATTTCCCCCAAGGCTGAAGTGGACATCTCCATGTGGTTTGGTTCTTTTTGCAGCATTTATGATGGAATCAATAACAATAATAATAATAATAATGTGACCAAACAACGTGTCTGCTGTGTGTGTTCATTACGCCCACAGTGACTGTAGGTGAAGCAGAGACATGAAGGGATCTGATCTGTTGTCTATAGAAAATATTACAGTCATCATTTTCAATTAAAGTGCAATACAATAAAAAACTGCTGTAATGACCATAAATCCAGCAGCACCGAGGCCTAGTTTATGTTTTAAGCACTGATAAAACAGCCGTGGCTCCGTGTGCACAGCAGCTTATAATAAAATAAACCAGGTTTATTGAATGAGAGTAGTCACAAAGATGAAGAGAGAAACGAACGTGACTTTTAGAAACCTGTGTGAAAGTTTGTAAGGTGTGTGTGTTATGAAATGTGTAAAGATCACGAATAAGGAAAAAATCAACAATTCATCAAACGTACCCGGCACATCCAGATAAATGGCACAGCACAAAGACCCGTCTCATATAATGTCTAATGATATGGTAACAAGGTTTCCTTGGAAATGCTGCAGGAAATGTCACTGGTGTCTCCCAATGCTGAACATGTCTCAGCCTAAGTATTCCCAAAGGGGGAAACAGGCATTCATCTGTGCACCTGCCAGGATCGGTGAGGAACGTCAGCTTGGATGTAACTAAACTAATGTTTTCTGTCCACACATCAACACAGACTGACCATAAATCATGTGAAGCCGGCTCGTAGTCTAAGAATCCAATCAATCATATTTATACTGCACTCAGTAATTAGCAGCTCATTTAAAGAAACAATGGACTTGTCAATGAGTTTAGTTTTTTGTAGTAATTAAATCAATGGGTTGCTTTTTGGATCATTTCTGTGGTGATTCCCGACCGTCTGCATCCAGTAAGGCTCCTGGTCCTAAACCCTCGGCTGATCGGGGTGAATTGGTTACATATTTAAGCAGGTTGTCTTTTTGCCAGGTCTCTTTACTCTAATTCAGTAATTAATGTTTGAAAAGAACAATTTTTCTAGGCCACTTTATTTCTCATGTTTGGGAATTTGTCTGATTAAACTGTCACATTTGAGAAACCTTAACTTACATTTTCTTCTATGAAATATGAAGAATGAGTCAGTTTAGAGGGTTGATTGCAGTCCTAGAGCGATCATTTGATTAACTGGCTAAATAACACCATTAAGGAAAACAATTACATGTTTTCTCTGCACCTCCTCGTGTGTGTTTGTAAAGCAATTAAAAAAGCACTTTGGCCTTTGCTCCATTTGCCAGAGCCTCCATTTAAATTAACCGGTACGTCCAATTAGGAGCATGCGCTTCTTTTCCTGTGAGCGTGCCAGCCTCTAATGGCTGGATAGATTGATTTAAATGCAAACTAGAGGGAATTTAATGAACTGCTTTTACAGGAAGACTTTAATAGGAATTTGCACATCCTCCAACAGGTTCACACTCCATTAATTATGCATTGTAGTATTTTTTTTCCTTAAAGAGACAAATATTGCACTGGAAGCTGTAGATACGAAGAAGTATGCAGAGAAGCTTTCTGTTGTCATTTGATGCAGAGAGACATGCTGATGCTGTTCAATTTAATTAGTCTGAGAGGCAAACTAGCAGCGTTTATACTGATCATGCCGTCACACAGCACAGACTCACGTCATCGACGGGCACAGGGTACGTACTGTAACTCAGCACACAGTGGGACAGTCTAACATCTGTCATTACCTTTTATTACTGTGATGGAGCAGATCTGTGGGCAACTGGGCATTGACCACCCATCAATCTAAGATCATCTGTTGGAACGACGCTGCTTTGGTTTCAAACAGCGTGGGAATGAATCCACTCAGGGAAACTCCAGTCTTGGTGTGACCGATGTTCTAGATGTTTCCAGATCTGTTCGAGTAAACAAATACCAGCTGATTGATGTGTGTGTAAGCATTATGCCAGTGCTAGCACAGCTGATATATTCATTAGTGACTTTTCAAAGTGGGCGTGACCAGTGCTGTCATAATGTCACCAGGCACTGAGAGAGATGAGAACAGATGATGTGAAATCTATGAAAGTGCACGTTACCGTGACAACAGTGAAATAAATTCATGTAGACAGTCCTGCATCTCCCCGCTAAGTAACAATAATCTGTTCAGTTCTGGGTTTGTTTGTCTGTTGTTGTATTTTCGGTTCCGTTCATAAACTTGTGAGTTCTTCCAAAACCAGCGTTTAGCCAGTGAGTGTGATGGATGTGATTCTGTCTATCAGAGTTGTGTCAGCCGTTTAGGGATTTCAAGCTGTGGTGTGTTTATGGGCCTTCATCAGGTGACTGACCTTGACTGATGCTGATGCTTTGGGTCATTCTTACTTTGTGAAATCTTATCCAATCAGTTTCTTGTCCTCTGAGTTAAAGTAACACACCTTTGTCTTGGCTGTTGAGAACTGGTCTGGATGCTGTGAAGAGGTTTGTATTAACCAAGGACAGAATTTTAAAGTCATCCACTTAATTTGTGTTTTGTGATTTTTTTATTTAAATTGGGTGTTGCTGAGCTGGCCAGCACGTTCCTCCTCTTTACTGTACCAGACTGTTTATCTGACCACTCCTAACGTTTCTGTTGGCTTTACTTTGTTTTCTCAGCCTAATGAGGGCCTGCTTCTCTCACACTTGTGCTCATGCTGAGACTGAAGAAGTTTAACTCTCCAGCTCTCATACCTGCTTAGAATCAGTCAGGGAGCTGAAGGGAACAGCCTTACTTGTCGTCGTGTAGTTCTTGTTCAGCCTCTGACGGCGGGGGGACAGTCCTACTACACTGTGGGCACAAGCTGCTTCTTCCTTAAAGTTTGTCAGGATCTCTTTGAGGCCTGACTGAACACTTTCATGGCCTCACTAAACTCCCACTCTCGAGTCTTTGCCTCAGCAGGCCCAAAGCTGTAATCCAGCTGGCCCAGGTGACATTGTTTTCACAATGAGCTCACCCGAAACCCTGGCTGATTGTGACCCACACCCATTTTCACACCTTGGCTCATGTGATTATGTTGAGGATCATCAGGGGGTCCATTGTCCGTCTTTTGGGGGGACACTTCCACAGGGTTTAAATCTGGGACTCTCCACCATTTGACCCTAGAACTGAAGAAGCTTCTCAGGTGAGAGATGAAACGTCTTCAAGCAACTTAAAGAAGTCCAGACGCTTTTCTTTCCAAGCTCCTTAGACTACGATGACCTGGATGACTGAGAACCTTCACAGACAACAAGAGCTCTAATTCCTAGGATGGAGTGATGTAACCTACAAACACTTTTACATGTAAATACAGTGCTTTATTATACTATGAAAATAAGGTACAACTCTTCACACTGTCACTGTGTGTGGAGGTATTTGGGTATATGTGGTCCCCATAATGATCTTATATAAAGTGATCATTAGTGCTGTTGTTTTGCTGTATTCAGATTTCTGTCTACACATTTTTTAAATTTATTTATTTTGATGAGCATTCAGATCTCTGAATGAATCCAGAATAAAGATCTACCACACGAGATAAGGCTAATCAGAAAGGTATTGGCTGAAGCACGCGCTTATTGTGCAAAACCTTTAACAAAAGATCGTTTAGGAAGCAGCTCATTTACATCAGGCTCGAAGCAAAAGAGCACAGCAAAACTAAACTTCCACCTTAGATAAGTCACTACATTAAATTACATTTCATAACAATAATCGCAAAACAACCAAGAGTTTCAGTATTATTATTATTGCTCTTCTTCATTCATGATTTATAGAAAATGAACTACACCTTTTTAAGTCACTGTCACAACTATGCCACACGTTAACTCCTCTAACAGAAACAGATCTCTGCTCTGTGTTTGTCCTTTTCTTGGTTTGGTTTAAAACTGACTTCAAACAGCTTCTGAGCACTGCGGCCATTTTATATTCAGCTAAATCATAACATTTGAGGGTATTCAGATTAATAAGCAGGATGTTATTTGGTTCCATATAGCTTGATTTATAGTTCTTAGAGCTCTTTTTTGTAACTTGAAAATAGGAAGAGTATTAGTTTTACATGCATTAGCCCGTATCTCTAGACAATAAGTCTTATTTGGAAACAACAGAGAACAATAAAGTGTGTATAGTGATTTCTTGTTCAGGACGAGCTTTGTTTTGTAGAGAATAGCTTGGTTATTCTCTACATAGCTAACAGCTAATGGTTTTTGACATGTTTTGTTTTCACATGGTTTATATGAGACTTCCAGCTCAATTTATCATCAATTATCACTCCAAGACATTTATTTTTACACACTCTTTCAATTTCAGTTCTATCAACCCTGATTTTAGATACATTTTTCATTTGTTTAGTGCCAAAATAATACTTTTTTTTTCATATTTAATAATAACTTATTTACATCAAAACAGTTTTTTAGTATATTTAACTCCTTTCCCACTGCAGTCAGAAGTGTTGTAGGTTTTTACCTGATTAATACAGAGTGGATCATCAGCAAATAAAACACATTTATATATAATATGAATCATTCAGGGCCCAGCACAGAGCCCTGAGGAACACGTTGCCTTCAACTGATTAGATCTTACATTATTGATTTGCACGTATTGATCCAGGTAACTTTTCATCCACGTGTATGTGATCCCTCTTATACCATATCTCTCTAGTTTATTCATTAATATAGTATGATCTATGTTGAAGTGTGTAAAGCACCAACAGTATATTCCTTATTATCTATTGCAGTAAATATCCGCTCTGCAAGTTCCTCTAAAGCTGCATCGGTTATCACTTAGGAGATTATGTTTCTCAATATATTTATCAAGTTTATTAACAAATCATTTTTCTAAGATTTCTGAGAACTGTGGGAGTGGTGATATTGATCTGTAGTTGGTAAACTGACATCTCTCTGTTTTTATGGATGGGAATAACTGTTGCTGTTTTCATTTTGGAGGGAAACGTACCAGTTTGAAAGGACAGATTACAGATGTATGTGAAAGGTTGACTATTCTATAATACTTATAACTAATATCATGTCAGTACTGAAACAATCAGCGGACTTTTTATTTTTAAGTGTTTTCAGAACATCAAGTATTTCTCTGAGTTACAGCACCAATAAACATGGAGGACGAAATCTAATATGGACGTGTGCAGGTATATATGTATGTATGTCTATACATTGGAATAGTTGTGTTAAGCTATATAGTTTATGTCTTGCATATTTCCACAACCATATCCTTAATCACATAATGTGTATGCTGCTGTTGTATATAGTGTATTATCTTATTTATTTTTTATTTGTTTGTATTTTATTTGTATTTTTTGTATTTCCTTCTGATATCTGTACCTGAGCTGAGGTAATGCAAAAATGTCCCCGCCGTGGGATCAATAAAGTCTTATCTTATGTTTATTTAGTTCATTATTATTTCTTGACTCTGGAATTTCTTTTGCTACCTTAAAGCCAACATGTGTAACAGAATCATTCAATTAATTTGCAATTTCTTTAGTTTTATCAAGCACAATATCTTTATCTGTTCTAAAATATTCTGGATGATTCTTATTTTTCGAGCCTTTTTTGATTATACTATTTAATAACCTCCATGTTTCTTGTGTGTTACTCCTGCTTTGCTCCAATAATGTGTGGTAATATTCTTTCTTACTTGTTCTTACAATATTAAATAATCTATTTTTATATGACTTGTACTTTATTTCTGCATCTTTTGTCCGCTGTTTAATAATCTCTTATATAGATTATTTTTCTTTTTACATGCGTCTATCCCCTTTGTGATTCATGGCTTATTTGAGCTGTGATGCTTTCCAGTGATTTTCACTAAAGGACAATGTTTGTCATATAGTGAGATTACAGTTGACAAGAATGCATCATGTTCACTGTTAGTCTTCATTTACAAAAACCTCACTGTGTTCCTTTAACTCCGCCTGGAGGGCAGCAGTGGCTCGTGTCGTATCATGTTTGATTCTTTTGTTTAGTTTTTCAGGTTTACTGGTGTTGCAGTTCCTTTAGTTTTACTGGAGAAACATACATTTCATTATAGAACAAGTTCTTGAAGAAAGACAGAGGGGGAAAAGAAATGCACGATAATCTATAGAGGAACTTGTCCTGTTTTCAGATGTTGGTGACGACTCCGGAGAAGTGGGACGTTGTGACCAGGAAGAGTGTTGGCGATGTGGCTCTGTCACAGATTGTACGGCTCCTCATCTTGGATGAAGTCCATCTATTGCATGAAGATCGAGGCCCGGTTCTTGAGAGTCTGGTGGCCCGGACCATCAGACAGGTTAGTGTTCCTCCTCGTTCCTCCTACACTGAGGTCGCACACACAGTGGTGGAACAAAGTCTTTGTCCCGTCCTCATTTCATATTTTTCACTTAAATGTTTCAGATCATCAAACAAATTTAAATATTAGTCAAAGATAACACGAGTAAACACAAAATGCAGTTTCTAAGTGAAGGTGTTTATTATTAAGGGGACAAAGTCCCAAATGTGATGGCCCTGCTCTGGTATAACTCTGGGATCTCACGTCTTTGAAAAGCTGAGCAGTGATGAAAGGACTCCAGCAGTTAGTCAGCATTAGGGATGCGTACCTGTGTCCAGTGCCATGATGGCACCGGTTCTGACATAAACGGTAGTAACCAGACCAAAAAGCAGCGCACATTTCGGTGCTTTATTTCCTGAGACGTCATACACTTTGGATTCTAGCCAATCATTTTACCTTTGCAAGCGTAGTAGGCGGGGCCAGGTACGTACGTTCTTTTAGAGCAGAGCTACAGATTAAAAATGCCCAAGGCGAAGCGATCAAAAGTCTGGCTGTACTTCACAGCAAAAGATGCAAACTCAGCAGCCTGCAACAAGTGCTTTAAGCTGATACTGTCAAAGAAGGTAACTCCTCGAATCTGATGAAACACCTGGCGACGCATAGCGTTTTTGTTAAAAGCCGAGAAATGCGCCGTGTTTGATAGCTTGCTGCGAGACCTCACACCAAGCACATCTACTGCGGGTGTGGTGCCTGTTATCGGACCCGGAGTTAGCAACATCCCCCAAAAACCCGAAGAGTAGAGTCCTGGCCCCTAGCCCTGCCAGTGTAGCAGAAATGATGAGGATGATGATGGCAGCAGCAGCCGTTCTCCTCTGCGTGAGTAGCTTCATGTTGTTCGTGTGTAATTTACATTGAGTAGGCTAACCACATTATTACATTAATGCATGTAAGGTGAACTAGCAAACACCGTGGTAGTTGCATGCGGCTGTCTTCTTGTTTGATGGCAGATGCTCCCTTCACCCTGGCCAAAAAGGCTAAAATGACCAAAGTGGAAAACAGTTAAACATGAGAGGTTTTTGGACAAAGTTTGTGTTTTTTCCATTGTTTAAGCACTGCTTCCAGCCAAGAGTGAGACCATATATGCCCTATAGCTGCAGAAAAGGCTAACATTGTTATCTTTTTACAAAAGAAACAGCTGAACATGAGAGGTTTTTGGACAAAGCGTGTGTTCTTGATTCTTTAAGCATCGGTTCAAGCACCGTTTAAGCACCGGCACCGTTTCAAAAGTACCGGTTTGGTACTGGTATCAGATAAAACCTAAACGATACCCATCCCTAGTCAGGGGGTAATTCTTTCTGAGAGTCGGGTCTTATTGGGACCTTCTTCACCACCTCAGCGGTGTGCGTTTCCCACATCAGGTCCTCCATGACGCCTTGATGCATGCTCAATCATCCAGGTGAGAAAATCCTAAAATGTAGATTCTGTTCATCTGGATGTTTTCAGGGGTCCTCCCTGACTCTCTCAGACCTTCTCCACACAGACCCCATCGATGGTCTTTGTCTTTGTGGTCTTTGTGGTGTTCAAGACCAAGTTGTTGTTCCTACATCACGCTGTCAGCTGCTCCACCTCATCCCTGTAGGCGTCCTCATCCCCCCAGAAATGAGTCCCACCACCGTCTGCAAACTTAACAAAGGTGTTACTGTGGTGGGTGTGGAGCAGTGCAGCTCCAAGTGGGACAGAGCAGCATGGACGCTGTGGCCACAGTGTTCTCTGTAGGCAAAGCACATTACCTCATGTAGCTGATCCCACTTGATAATTTACATTTTTCATTAAATATACAGTCTTTGAAAAACAAGCTCAGATATTTGGTCTTTGTGTCCAGTGAGATAAACAGGTCCCAGTCATGTTTCAGATACATCCAGTCCTCTGGCATGTTGTTGCTGTGATAAGCAATCATCAGTGCACTGTCTGAGCTGCTGATTCCCTGTAATGATGACTGACGTGTGCAGGAAGCTACCTGGATATTTCACATAGCGAGTGATTATCCAACTGTAGAAAGAGACAGAACTTAATTTCCAATAAGCCAGTGTGATGCAGTGCTGTCACATGTCAGTTCATGGAGGAAAGTTAATAAGTGGAGAAGTCTATTTTTAGCCTGTCACTGACTCAACCTTGCGTCTTATTCTGTGAACTGCATGTGGATCCAGAAAAATCTGCCATAAATACCAAATACATTTCTGAATGTGTCCTTGGCCCTGAATGATCTGACTCAGTGTGCACCCAGTTCATGAAAGCCTTTAGATTTGGATCATACATGAAACACACAGCAGCACATGTAGCCTGTTGAGCATAAATATGCATCTAAACACAGTCTGTGGATTGTATACGTAAGAGAGCAATGAGAGGATGAAAAGACGACGATGGATAAATCTGATGTGTGTGTAAATCACATTAGCAGTGAGGCAAAGGAAGCTGTCCATATGCATGACTGCTTTGTTCAGTGGTGGTTATTTATAGCAGCTCTTAGAGTTAATAATTCACCTGCCTGGCCTGTAAACCATCATCAGCAGTAATATCTTATCATCGCCATGAATCTTCACAAAGCCAGTAAAGAAGGGTTTGCAGTTATATACAAACTGTTTCTCTATAAAAACACAATGAAATGAAGAAGAGAGAGAGAGAAGAAAAATAGATGAAGGTAGAGGAGGAATTCATTTTAGTGGGGCACAGTAAATCAGCATGCACCAATCAGAAGGTCAGTAGTTTGATTCCCAAAGTCCCAAAGTGTATTTGGGAGGATGCTGATCCCACAGTTGCTCCTGGTGTATTTGTCAGAGTGTGAGAGCACTCCATGAAATCTGTGTAAAGCCGTGAATGTTGCTCTAAGCGCTCAGTTAGAGTACCACATAGACCAGTCCATTTACCATCTTGCCCTAATGCAAATGTGATTGGAGTGATGAACCATTGACCAAGTGTTTGTGAGGAGGAGTGTGAAAATAGAGAATTGTGTGGTAAAGATGTCAGAGCAGAGAAAGCATGGAGCAGCTCTGAAACACAGCGGCAGGATGAGCTGCTGTGCTGTGCAGTGACTCTGACCTCTTTGGCGAGGTTAACCGCAAGGTAATTGAAAACTGGGCTGTACATGTGACCGCTGTTTATTCGGTTCACAGCCCATTTATCTGCAGGTTGAGCTGATATTACTGAAGAAGGGCTGACTGGGCTCTTTGTACACCTTGAAGTTGTGCTGCAGTGCACAAGTTTGAAGCCTCTTGACTGTCTGTGTAGTTGGCAGCAGACTGCATATGTGGTCAGGGCTTAACGATAGCTGTAGAATTAAACCAGAGGTATTAGCAGAGAAACATGGCGCTCATGGAAAGCACTGCGCCACAGCAGTAATTATGCTAGAAGTAGAACTTTCAAGGAAAAAGTTTTTTTAAGCACAGCAGGAAACCAGCGTTTGTGTTTTTATCCCTGGTGATTCTGTGCATGAAGGTTTAATCCCCACGTGACCGATGACATTCATTTACCAAATGCTTTAAAAACAGCTGCTCCAGTACCTGCTCAAGGCCCTTTGAAGGTGGCTGCTGATGGATGAGTTCTGATTCTACAGTATAAGGACTTAACTTACACCAAGAAAAGAAAAGCTTCACTGTTTCCACTTTTTATGCATGCTTAGTAAGTCAGTGGCTCTTATTGAAAACTCATTTTTCCCTGTTACTGTTACGCTGTACTGTTACTAACAAAGCACAACCCAAACTATTCCAGTGTGCTGCTACACCAGAGTGTGGTGATACAGTGGTTAGCACGTTTGCCTCACTTCAGGAGGGTTCCTGTGTGAACCCATTTGGAACATTTCTGTGTGTTTTGTCTGCTTAGGTTTTACTCCCACAGTCAAAATACAGAAATGTAAAGTGGGGATTCTAAATTGGAAAACTGACTACAAAGTTGTTCATTAAATATCTGTTTATTTCTATGATACTTTGCTAGGGGTGAAATAGGTGTTGGGTGGCTGGACTAGAGCTATTCTACTTGAGTATGTTCTAAGTTTTTGCCATAAAGCTGAACAAGGAGCCTCTTTGGGCTTGGTTGGCCCAGGGGTCTCCTGAAGCAGAAAATGGGTATTGCATGCCCAAAGGGCTGTGGCACTGGCAGTTACTGAAGAAGAAAAATAGAGTCTAAGCACAGTTAAGGGAGGCCATGGAGGAATACTTTGGGCAGCCCACAAAGAGGTTCTGGCAAGCTGTTCGGTGCCCTGGAAGGACTTGACACGGGCCATTTGCAGTCAGGAAGGACAACTGATGACCTGATATTGAGATGCTGTTGGGTGGTGGAAAGAGTACTTCGAGGAACACTTCATTCCTGTCAAAGTGTCCGACGAAGAGGAAGCAGAGCCTGAGGACTGTGGGAAAGTCTTATGAATTACACTGGTATGCTGGCAGAGGTCACTGAGGGAGTTGAGAAGATCCCTGCAGCCAAGGCACTGGGTTTGGGTGGAATGCTAAAGACTCTAGACATTGTGGGGTTGTCTTGGTTAATACACCTGGAGCGTGTGCTCCAGTTACTGAGGTATTATTCTGCCCAGTTTCCCAGGCAAAGTTTATTTCAGGATGCTGGAAGGGAACCTCCAGCCAACTGTCCAAACTTGGACCCAGGAGGAACAGTGCACATCCGGTCTGCATGTGCTTTGTAGACTAGCTTACGACCCTGGAGGCACCTGTACTGCAGGAGAATAGGACCCCTGCTGCTATGGGCCATTAGGTCCGTGTATAACCAAAGGTAGAGCTCTCTTGGCCCAAAGTCGAGCACCTTTTCAGTGGATGTTAAACTGTACCATGGTTGGCCCCTTTGTCCAATGCTGTTCTTGATTTTCATGGACAATATCTCAGCCGGAGTGCGTCCACTTTGGGAAGCTCAGAGTTGCATCTCTGCGGTTCTGTTGGGTTCGTCAGAGCATGACCTCCAGCATGCCGTGGAGCAGTTTGCACCATCAGCTGGGATGAAAGCCAGCACCTTAAGTTTTCTTGAGATCTTATTCATTAGTGATTAGCAGGAATGCAGTTTTTTCTGCATCCCAAACCTCACCTAAAATCATGAAATCTGAGAACTAACCAAAAGAGTAAGATCATAAATACAAGGCCCCTCCTCCAGATGGTGACCTGGCTCAGTCTTAGAAATAGGCTGAGGATCTCAGCCATCTGGAGCAATCTGGGACTCGAGCTGCTCCCTCAAGTCTGTCCAAAGAAGCCAGTTGAGCTGGTTTGGGAATTTGGTTAGGATTGACTGGATGGGATTGACTGGGAATGCTTTGGGAACAGGAAAGTGTGGCTGTGGATTTTTGGAATATCCTCCTTAGGCTACAGCCACGTGAAAGATTGTGGATGGATGGAGTATAATTCCCATGGTCAGGATGATGCATGGCTTGGCTTCTGCTCTGACGGTCTTCATAACTGTTTTAGTTTCAGATATGCCAAGCTGACCATGTATAGTGCAAACCCAATTACTGTGTGTCTCATTTAAGGCTGGTAGTGAAAATGGTTGCATAACAGTTGTGTAACAGTTGTGACTGATTTTGATTTTTATAACGTGCAGTGTTTCATAATTGATAACCGACGTTACTCCTGGAATGTCTTGTCATTTCCGAAAGTTGGAATTTCTCCCAGTCTTCCTGTGACTGAGAAACCTGACAGGAGCTCAGAGGGCTCTGCCAGCTCTGTACAACTGTAGTTATTACAAAGTAGAAGTGCTGGCTGTGTGTAATGGCGGCACAGGGAATGAAGTATTATACATAATGTTTAATTTGTTTATACTTGGTTTCTAATATCGTTTCCTGGGAGTTGCTGGGTGGCACCTCCCTTCCTGTAACATTAAACATGTTGTGAACATGGCAAAGTGATGGATCTGGGAGTCTGTCACTAAAAAGCAAGACTTAATGACTTTTTAATGACCCAATCTGACACTGTGACGAGCAGAAAACCTGCTTGTTTCTTTTTGTATGTACGTGAGAACTTGTTTACAACGTGTAGTCCACCCTCCAACAGAAGATTTTGGGTACCGAGCGCCTGGCAGACCTCCCCCTCTTCCTTCATCTCCCTGTCCAATTATTGCCACACCTGACAGACTGCTATAATTGTTTGTGCTGAAGGAATTACGCTGGCTGCTACTGATGCGCTAGGTGCTTAAGTTCACATCCTCACACACATTAATATGGAAATCCCTGTAAACTAAATATTTGTCCCCCTTTTTATGCAAATGTCTTAGAACCAAGCCAGATATTGCTTTGATGTTTTGCTTCGAAGAGCTTTAGTTTTCACTGCCTTTTCTTGGCTCCGTATAGAAGCTACCAATTATGCCCTGCATTCAAGATAAAACTCCCTCTAACCTTTATGAAAAAAGCCTTTAATGTTACTGTGCTGTACAGCTTCTTCTGTATGGTTTAAGCAGCATTTGTGTTCTACCTAAGCTCACAGGCACACCTTTTATTATAAGGTTCATTTAGTGGAATGCTATTATGTTTAATGCTAGAAGAATATACAGTTTTTATGAGTTTGTTAAGTTGGTTCACCCATGAATTTCACTGGGGCAGATGTAGAGATACTGTGCTATTATAACATGTACTTGTCCTTAGTGCGCTCTTGTAATAGGTTTCTGTTGAAGCCCCAGACATGCTCGTCATGCACTATAAATTGATCCATTAAGTTACAAACTGATTACATCACACAGAACAGTACTCAGACTGAGGTCTAGCTTTCTGTTTTGGTTTTCCAGCCTGAAGGTTGTGGTTGTATGGAGGTGCACTGCAATACTGACTTCACTGCTGCTCTGAGAAAACCTAGAGATGCCACAATACCACGTCTTTATACCACTGCCTTGACTGCCTTCTGGTACCAATCGTATGCTCCCTTTTCCTCTCTGGAACAATGATCTAAGTTCTAGATGCCACTGGAGACACTAACCAGCCTAGCGTCATCTATGTTACTCATATCTTATCTTCCTAAAAGGTCAGTTAAGCATTTTTATGCTGGTTAATAGATCGTATTGATACTTTTTCTCCTGTTTTCTGTTTGTTGTCAAGACGTCTGTGAAACAAAGATGGCTCTTTAGAAAGTGGGACATATTGTTAAATACAAAGAAAGACACTGTCAGGACAGTCAGGGGCAAACAGCCAAACACCATATGGAGCTCCATGGCACTCTCTGGTATCATTTCTCTTTCAGTGAGTCAGGAAATGCTAGCAGCTATATTTTTGAAAGCAGGACACTTACAGGAACAAACACTATCAATACAAGAAAGAGAGGACTCTCAAAGATAAGGCTGTGTACTCATGTTTATTAGTGCTATAATAGAAAAACTGTGAGAAAATAAAATAAATCATTCTACAATAAATGTATCTAAAAAGAGAATTAAGGATGTTTTAGGAGCCTGCAGTACTGATAACAGATTAACTAGAGGCCATGATTTGAGAGAAGAATAAAAAAGGAAACTGAATTTATTCATTATTATGTTCAACACTGTTTCACAGATCGGATTCAAAATGATTAAGTAGCTAGCTTTCACATTGTATCCATTTATTTCAGAGAAGGGAAACAAAGTAGCGCATGCCTCAAGAAAGGTCATTTATCAATGTGTAGCCACTTCCTCTGCTTCTGCAACAAACATACAACCTAGAAAATACATTGTAACATTATTATCCAGCCTTATAAAGCATGGTGTTAGCAGCACTAGGAAGAACTAATCCTCTTTAAATGATCTGTTTCAGTATTTGTGGAAAGACACTTGCTGAGACATAAACTGAAGCCAGTGTCCCAGTCGTGGCAGTGTAACCTGGTATTACCTGCACTCTGTTTGAGCTACAAGGATCTCAAACACACAAATGACTTCACAGATATTAATTTTATTCCACTCATTACCCACTCTCCTTTAGGCAATTGCTTACTTTAGCTGTTAATCACAATGACCTGATGTTTCCCTAAAATCTGATTTTTCCACAAACGTACCTGAAACAGGATCCAGAGAAGCAGTTCAATTCCTATTTGTGCAATATAAAATGTACTGCAGCCTCTTTAACTCTCTGCATAATGAGCACAGTGCATGTCTATAGTGTGGAGGCTCCGCAGCATTGCTGTGAGTGTGCAGTGAAGCCCTGGTTGGGCCGCAGGGATTGGTTAGATCTTATCTTGATAGGATGGTTTGACAGGTACTGCATCACATTAAAGGCCTTACCAATCTTCCCTGTCACTTCCAGCAGGAGGCATATAGATAGGGCAGCCCGCCCTCTCCACCAGCACCTTCTCACCCACGTTGATACACAACATATTGAATCTTCTTCGAGTTTCAAAGACAGATTAAAGACACTAAATGAGCATGATGTTTTTTTTGTCCCTGAAGTCAAGGACATAGTACATGTCAAAGCTACTTCCTCCCTCCCCTTTTGTCCTGTAATTGGTGCAATAGCAAAAGTCTTTTTTCCACTTTTTGAGCACAATTCTTGACCCAGCCTGCATCAACGTCTTTGGGCTGCAAAATAAATTCAGCCCTAAATCTCTTTACAGCAACAGACAGTTCTTAATTTTTATGAACTGAATTTATCGGCGCTTCATCAAGTAATGACCTTCAGTTTGCACTGAGGTACTTTGAAGCCAAGTGCAAAGATGACAGTCAAACCTGCAGCGCTTTACTGGTCAGCTGTGGTAAAGAGAGAGGTGGCCATGGATATAGGGAATATCAGTCATTATGCAAATGTGCTGTTTATAAGGTTGGAAACCTGCAGACAGCTGAGACTGAAGACGTCACCTGATGGTGATGAAACGTTTCTCCCACTGAAAACTTCCAGATGAACAGAATCAACTTCTGAGGAATATAGGGAATAGTCCTGGGACATTTGTGGTTTCAAACCATCAACCCTGTGCAAACCACTGCCACCTGAATCTCATCTGCCCTATTTGAAATATACAACAGAAAACCAACAAAAAAATGACATTAAATGTTAAATAAAAATGTAAGATTTAATGTAATTTAAACTGAATTGGTGAGCTGTCATTTGTGAACCCTATTCCTCTTTTTGGAAGGAACTGTTGTCTCTAAGTGACTATTTGAGTACATTCTAGCAAAGATGCAAAAGGAGATGGTGAAAGCAGCATATTGTATACTGAGTAACAAGCATTCCATCCTCTCTGTGGTGAACTGATCATTGTATTTTTTATTGGACTCTGCTTTACGTTGATTCGTCATATTACTCATTAACATTGCAATTGTTCTGACAAAATCTAACAGATGATATCACTGAATGTATAAATGGTATTGAATATTATACAGGAGCGTGGTGAGAATCACACTGTAACCTCTGTAATTTGTTAGTTTTTTGTAAATGTGTTGACACCTATGAATGATTTGGACCCCACACAGCGATGGGGTGACTGTTTCCTTTCTTATGAATAAAATAAAGTTCACCATCAGTAACATCACAGCACCCACCCAGCTGTATAGAAACTCCGTCATGCTAGCTAGTACGCAGTACGAGTTATTGTAACTGACTGTAAAAAGTCAGCATACCGAAAATAAACTCCACCTAAACTTGGTTTATATCTGACCCAGATAGACTGCAGGTCATAACTTCTTACCTGAAGTTCAGTTCACCTGACACTCGGACCGACGGCCGCCTCGGGTCTCTCCTCCTGCCTCCCCTTTCCCTCATCCACCTGCTGGCCTCTGTGGAAGCTACTCCATAGACACCACCAAATAACTGAGATATTTTTACACATCAGCCAGCATCTGGCCAATCCACCACCTTTCATTGTTTATACCGTTACAAAAGAAAGAAAAAAGAAAAAAAAATAATCGGCCCATAAAAACGAAAAATCACCATTGATGGTCAGTCCAGCTATGGTCGTGCCATCAGTTAACCCTTCGTGTGCCAGCTGTGGCACGCGTGCCCAGGGTTGCCGACCCCTGTTCTAGCCAGATGCAGAACTAGTGCAAATGAGTCAGAAAAGATGAGAAGGTGGCCTGCACCTGTAAAACTCCTATTATTTTAACCTTTCTCTCTGCCTAGATAAAACCCTAAGATGGAATCGAGTCTAAGTACAACAGTATGTTGTTTTGGCTTTAGGTGGAGTCCACCCAGAGCATGATCAGGATTCTGGGACTGTCTGCTACCCTGCCTAACTATCTGGATGTGGCCACCTTCCTACATGTCAACCCATTTATTGGTCTCTTCTTCTTTGACGGTCGCTTCAGACCAGTGCCTCTGGGACAGACCTTTGTTGGCATCAAAACCAATAACAAGGTATGAACATTTAAGAAGTCTTTGTATGTACAGAAAAATTAGACTGGTAATGTTTAGCTGTGATTGTATCCTGTTCACTGTGCTTTCTGTCCTGTTCAGATCCAGCAGATCCATGACATGGAGGAGGTTTGTTATGACAAAGTTCTGGAACAGGTGAAGGCAGGTCACCAGGTAAGGGCTTTTCTTTGTATTTGACCCAGGTGTGTGGGCTTTGGTGGGGACACAGGATTCATCAAGCCGAGGGCCGTGTTATACTGTGTGTAACTGTGTGTAACCGATGGACTGAGCTCCATTGTCTTTTGGATTTCTTTATGCCTGAGGCATACAGTCTCTACTGAGTCTGGTCCTATGAAGAGCAGATTACTTAAGCCGTTATCATATTCGATGAATCCCTTTTCCCTCAGCGTACGTGTATTTGGCTTTTGCATCTCTTAAGTCAAAGTAGCATTTCTCAGCTCTTTAGTGCCCGTGCTCTGTTAAAGAGTCCTTTTTACTGCATGCATGTACTTCCTGATTGCTTTAGACCAGGGGTCCCCAATCCCAGTCCATGAGGGCCGGTGTCCCTGCAGGTTTTAAATCTCACCCTGGGTCAACACACCTGAATCACATGATTAGTTCATTACCAGGCCTCTGGAGAACTTCAAGACATGTTGAGGAGGTAATTTATCCATTTAAATCAGCTGTGTTGGATCAAGGACACATCTAAAACCTGCAGGACACCGGCCCTCGTGGACTGGGATTGGGGACCCCTGCTTTAGACCTAAAACTCAGCAGCATGCATGCTTCCTAACACCACCTGTGTGGAGTGATGTTGGTGTAGCTCCACAATCTTTTCCTCCAAAATATTTCCCTGAACTTTTTCATGAATAGCAACCGTGCTGCAGTAAATATTTTGTGTGAACCTTTTGGAATGAACACCTGTTATCTAAATTCTCTCAAGTCCTTATCTCCCCCGGTTTTACCTCCCCTCCTTCCCCATCCACCCACCCCCTCCACTCATTCTGCTTCCACTCTGCAGCCTCTGAAGGCCTGTTGGGAACAGCAGAGCTGTGAATTCAGACTTTACCATTTAGCTTCCATCTGCTGCAGGAGTTGAACAGCCTATTGAGGACTGTTGTTATCCTGTCTGCATCTTTTTTCCAAGTGTGCCCACATATACACTCCGGTTTTCCGTGCTTCCCCCTCTTTGTCCCATTCCTTCCCTCAGAGGCAAACCTGATATGAACTTTTCTGTAGTCTTTGACGACATGTAAGCCGGTTTGATTGTCCAAAACATAAACGTGCTGAGTACATGTGTTTGTGATTGGACGGTTTCACTGCTACAGTCTAGGCAGAGTTTACTGCTCAGCCAGCGATCCTCCTCCTTCTTCTTCTTCTCTCAGTAATGAATTGTCAGGAAGTGGCTGTGACATATATTAATTGACGTGATTTTCTTTAAGACCCCCCCAGGCTCGTCTGAGTGTCTCACTGCTCTGTTCCAGCTGTATGAACTCAGCGTGGCTGTAACAGTTCTTCCTGCTGCTTCAGTGCAGTGCAATCTGTACAATCTAAATGATACTTATTAAAGCGTCTCTGTATATCACTGGGCTGTGTTAATATTCTGGTTTGTTGAAGCCGTGTGTTTGTGCCCAGGTGATGGTGTTTGTCCATGCTCGTAATGCCACAGTGAGGACGGCCATGGGGCTCATCGAGATGGCGAAGAACCGTGGAGAGATTTGTTTCTTTCAACCAGACCAAGGATCAGACTATGGCCAGTGTGAGAAACAGGTAACAGGAACAAGTGTCCGCACATCGTTTCATTTTATGTGATTATGTTCAGCGAGAACCTTCAGATACATCTAGGAAATGTTGAATGCATGCATGTATGTAGCTGATTAAAGACAGCACAGTGCTGTCAGAGTGTGTGATGAGGTATTTTTAGATTCAGCATTTTCACAGCCTGGAGGTTCAAGTGGGGCAGACCTGCAGAGCAGCACATCACAAGTTATGGAGTAGCGTTTTGCAGACTAATTGGAGAAGAAAAGTGACATTCCAATGAGCAGTGTCTGTACTTTCATTTACTCCAAGACAAATACTTCATGAGAGCAAACAGGAAAACGCAGCAACATCAACACTGCCAGGAATATTTAAAAAGCTTCAGGTTTCACTGGTAGGTTGATTAGCGGTTTGATTAGTACGCTGCTTGCACATGAGCCCATAGCCTAGTGCTATAATCGGGCGTGCTCTCTAACAAACTTCTGTCTGGTGATAGACTTTAGGAAACCACATCGTGTGTGTTAGATGAATATAATGCAGTTTGCAACAGAGAATCTGGTTTTCTGAAGCAGACCAGGGGGTTCTACACGCTGCACGGCTGTGGGACGCCGTCTGGCAACCATAAGGTAATATAGAGGAGAAGCACGGGTTTCTTTTTCCCTCAACACTCTGAACACATTTAGCTTTGACTCCATAATGCGTGCGAGCGCAGGCGTGAGGGTGGAACACTGATGGCGTGCGTGCGTGTAATTAATGGTCTTTGTGCTGTGAGAGTACACAGAGGTGGAGCTATATTTTCCCTCCGAGGACGGTCAGTCAGATGCCAAGTCCCATATTTAAATCTCCTGCCTGGGAAGGCAGAGTGATAAATTTAGTAACCTTTTCCTCTGTTCCCTGGGGCTGAGCCAAGATTGATGTGTCTCTAATCTTCTTTCTATTTAAATGGGTTATGTATACAAATCAGATCACTTTTCATGCTTTCTAAAACTGGAAATAGCGACGAGAGATTACGTCGGGGGACTGAAACGATGCGTTGTGGCCTGGTTAGTCTTTGAAGCAGTACTTAAAAAGCAATTGTGTAACTGTTCCTTTAGTTTCTGTGCACGCATGAAGTTTTATGTGCACCAGCTGAAAATGGTTTTGCCTGTGTCCCAACATAATGAGTATTATCCATTCCATTAGTTCATCTTTGAGTGTTTGTCAGTCAGACTTGCTCTGGTGAAGGAAGGGGCACAGGGCTGACTCGACTCTAAGCCCACACAGAGATAATGCACTGCTTATTTGCACACTGCAAATTGCCCCACATTAATATTTATAGATGTTTTTTTTAATCTCCAATATGCATATGCGGTGAATAAAGCCCCTATAAGGTCAGACGTATAATCAGCGTTTATTTATCCAGCTTTAAAAGTCGCTCTATTTTCCCGTCTCCTGTCCGTAATATTTAATTGGCTTTATCTCAGGTTTGGAGAGGCTGTCAGTCAAGCTCGGATATCTGAATGTGCCCACTACAGTCTAATGTGGTTACACAGGACGCGTGGTGTGCTCTTGAATGAAAAGAAATTCTCAAGAGTTTTTTAAAGAACAACTTTAGATCCATGCTGTTGGATCATGTGTGTGTATTCTTGGCTTTACAGTTCTATGTTCTAAACATGAGTGGGGCCGGTGAGGTGTGGCATCGTCTCACTAAAATAAAGAAGAGCTTCCCTGAAGAGGCGTCGTTTAACTCTCCTCTGAAAGGAGATTTTATTCATGTCTCCTGTTCAGCGTCTCTGGAGTCAGCTGTTAGGTCCAAGTGATGTTACTGATGTTGGGAATGAACAGGGGCGGATCTACAGGCATTGTCTTAGGGTGAAAATCAAATGGGGGCCAAATCAAAGCCTTTTATTAAAAACACATATGCAGGTGTTACATGTGGTTCAAATGATTCAGTGCAGTAAATATACACGTTTCTATAACTGAATTATTTTCTGTAGCCCACATAATGAAACATCTCAGTTACATAACACATGTACATAAGTATGTAGCCCAATAAGTATCAGATCCAGGAAGCTGCACAGCATGGGCCGGTTATTTACAAACACAGGGAGAACCGAAGCTTCACTGTTTTTGTTAGAAAAAATCTAATTGTTGCTTAAATTTACACAAAGTGTCAGAAATCATGAACAGAAATGTAAACCTCATTTTTCAGGATGTGTTGGGTTCACCCTCTGGGGAGCACGATGTACCCGGACATTTTTGCTCCTTCTTTGTATTTCACCTTGTTTGCCTTGTTCGGTCTCATTTCATCAGCTCAGCCTCACATGTCTGAATTTACACTGATTGTTTCGTTGACATGCTGCAGTAACACAACTGATCTAAAGTCACACAAAAACATAAAATCCTAGTGCTAGTTTTATTTTTTTACAGTAAAACCCACAGACATGTTTAGTAAATTATTTTAATAACTTGGAATGCAAACATAAACGTATGCACACATTTTGTAAACCAAGTTCTAAACAGCTATTTATCTAAAAAGCCAATACATCTGGCAATTTTAAAATTTTGTACAACCACTTAAAAATATTCCTATAACTAAAGTGCGAGAACAATCATGTGTCACAATAAGATGCACCGCAAATTATTTGTGCCAGTAAAAACAGTTTGTTTGTCTGCCAAGCCGATTTCTTCTGTCTTTGTTCTCACACTGTCCTTTTTAAACCGGTGCGTCTGCACTAAACGTGACGATAGTATTTAGAAAAAAGCATGGCTCACATATACTTTTAATCATAACTCTGGGTTTAATGGCCTGTCATTAAAATTTAAAAACTTGTATGTTCTCTGAAGTCTGAACTTTCTACACACCTGAAACAGAGACTCCGCGTGGCTGCAGCTTGTTGCTGTGTCAGCTTAAATCAGTCATGTGATTTGGAGGTGCGGCGTGTCCGTGGACCCCAGGGGGTTAATAACACTCACCTTCAGTCCATTTCCAGAGTGTAACAACCACCTGTGTGAAATCTGAAATGCCCACGGTGTTGATTCAGATGTGCTCTGGGACAATCATAGGCATCGTTGCTTATGTAATATATTCAGTGTTAACTGTAGCCAGGCTCAAAGTGTTAATGCTGTCATATTTTAATAAACAACAGTGTTGTATGCAAAGCTAGGGTGGCACATGCCACCCCATGCCACCCCTCTAGATCCGCCCCTGGTAATGAACCTAATTAGTTTTCAGACATTGCGTTTTTGCATACACTTCATGTAGCGTTAACAAATATTTGGAGCCAGCTGTTATTTTTTTCCTGATATTGTCATGACTGTGCCGGTGTGCAGAGTGTAGCAGCAAATTAAAACAAAGAACAAACGATACGTCCAGAAAATACAGTCATAAACTCTCTGTTTCCACCTACTGGCTAATATGTAACCAATATCTACAATTTATTCATGTTTGTCTGTGTATGTGTGTGTTTCCATAATTCTGATCAGTTTCTGGATGAGGCTCCATGTTTATGATAACAGAATGAGATATGCTGGGATAAAGTGCTTTACTATATAAACATGAAATATTTCTGACTTATAGATACAAAGTCTCCCGACCTCCTGATACAGCTGAATTTCAAACATAAGTAAAGGTGCCTTCATTAATGATTTTGTGCTGTAGCAGAGTGTGAGTGAGGATGATGAGGGAATATGTCACCCTGGAGTTTACTGAAGAGTTTGGAGAATATCATCTACAGATGGATTTATTAGGACTCATAAAAACGAGACACATTCAGTGTTAATGTGGGTTCATCGACTGTAATGAATTCTCTTCTTCTTCATTAATAATATACAGTGTTGTAGACAGTACAGTACTGTGCAGGAAGTGCTGCTGTTGCTTTATCAGTTTTGAAATCCATCACTTGATAAAATGAAGTATCTGAATCGCAGATTAGAAGAAACATGTTTGAATAGACAATAAATGAGAAGACTTGTGTTTGCAGCATAAGCTGTGTGCAGGAAACCTGAAGCTCTCACCTGAGAGGATTCAAAAGCCTATTTCACTTTCATTTACTCGACTTTGACAGTCCGCGCTCTCCCCTGCCCCCCTCACCCCTCTCAGCGCCCCCACCCCATGGTAAGAATCCAGTTGTGAGACATGAAACTGTGTGGCTGCTTCCAAAGGAAAGGCAGAGTTATTATGGAGGATAAGAGCCACCTAGTGGCCCCGTGAGTCCATTACACTTATCATTCTACAGACCCGTCATGTTTCTTGACACAGAGTGGGGGGGGTAACACCCCCTTTCACACTTTGGCAAACAGTGGTGAGCTCGGCATGCCGGAGCAGTGTTTGTCAAAGCATACGTTCACATTAACTGAGAAACCAAATTACTGCTAGAGAACGGTAACACGAGTGTATCGGCACAGCTTTGCTGCTGAGGACGACTCGCTTCTCTTTGAAAGCTCGCTCTTCTCTGGCCTTCAGATGTGCTGCTTCCCTGTCATTTTGTTTGACAACATACACAGATGCAGACACACTCACGCCTCTGAGTGCAAAGCCTCCAGGGACTCTACAGCAACACCCGACTGTGCTCATTAATGTCTCCATTTTCTTTCATTTGGTGCTATTTTTACAAGTCGAGTCCACTGCTGCTGCTTTCGTTGTGACAGATCTGTGACAGCCTGTCACTGTGCCCAACCAGTTACCCACTGCAGTGATCAACAACAATGAGCCGCACCTGAAACGCTGCTGGAAGCAGGAGTGACACCGTGGACTGACAGCACAGAAACAGCAGCCTTAAAAACAAAGGCAGCTTTGTCCAACAGTGTGAAGGGCTGCAAACGCCCAGCCTCTTCTGTTTGCAGCTCATCTGCAGTCTCATAGCCTCAGGGAGCAGCCTTGCATGTTATCATGGCACTGCATAGTCCATTTTCCTGTTTAATTGCTTCTTCATCAGCATTTAAACAGCTGACTGGAGTGTTCACTGTTTTGCTGTGCCACCTACAATGTTCAGGAACAAAGGACCAGGATCATAGTTGTCTTCAAGCAACAGTCCTGAAAAAGACTTGTGTGTTACATGACCATCATAAACCATGTCTTTATATGTTGTCACCTTATTTTTCAGCAGTGTTGAAAAACCCGTGGCTACAGTGGGGGGACGTGTGCTCACTAACAGTGGAATGAGCAGTGTCTGTACTTTCATTTTAAGGGAGAGAGCATCAACCAAAATACACACGTGTTAGAGTTGGGCACATTTTCATGCCATGGAGTGAAATAAGTATTTGATTAAATAAGTATCCTGTAGTAGGTCATCAGCCCTGCTCACATCTCAGGAGAGAGTTCCTCTACATCCACCTCTGGCACCTTGAAGCTTCAGCTCCTGAAGTCTCTGTAGTCTGTAGGCTGGCCGGGAGGCTCCACGATCTTAGCATACTTCTTGTTTAGCTCCTCCTTTGTGTCCTGGTCCTTATCATGCTGATGCATCCACCACAGATCTTCAGTGTTCTGGCTGAAGGTTCGTGTCCAGGATTTTATACATGACCCTGTCATTGCCCCCTCATCCAGTGAAGTCAGCATCATGCTTCCACCTCGGGGCTTGACTGTGGGGACACTGGGATTTTGTCTTCCCCCAAACATGGCGGGTCGACTTGATGCTCAGGTTTGGTTTCATCTGACCACAGCACCTTCTGCCGAGCCCTGACCGTGTGCCTCCTCGATCAGGGGCAGCTTGTGAACACTGCAAACTTCCAAACCATTACAGCATGCTGTGTTAGTCATGGTGTTTATGGAGGCTGTGGTAACCTGTAGATCAGTAATCAGCTCCTTCTGTGTGCTCAGCTTTGAGTGGATCCATCCTCATGAGTGAGTCCAGAGGTGGTAGCTGCCATGAAGGCAGAAACTGACACAGTGCTGGATTTACCCGACTGAAACTTTTAACTTGGTCATCGCCAAAAGTGTAAAAGTGACCGTACGTGGGCTGTGATGTGAGAGGAGGAGGTGATAGCAGTAAGGAACATCAGAGTAACTGCTCTTAACATCATTTAAAGGACCCATTTTTAGACTGGAAACCAGTCCCAGCTGGGCTCTGTTTCTCTTGTATTGTTCTAGACTTTGCCTCACGGCAGGTTCAGCGTGCCGCAGTAAGATGGAATCAGCCAATTAAATCCTTATTTCACACGTCTGTCATGTTTCTGTGTGCTTACAGCAGATGGTGGTGAGGGAAGTTTAAAAGATTTAAGAACTCTCTCACAGAGATGTCTGATCTCATCCTACTGTTGAACAGCATTGGTACCATCTCACGTACAACATGTGCTGATGACCACGTTGGGTAATATAGTGAAAGTCTGACAACAGTGAGTACCGCGGTACGACGATGAGGTTACTGCTCCAGACGTCTGTTTGTGTGACTGTGATGCTGCGACATGTGACCACAGACAGTGTGTTTAATAACCATGAAGGCTTTTACTGAACGCTGCCTCAGAGACCAAACACGTTTCTATCAGCACACTGACACCTTCAACTGTTCTTCATTCTTCCTGTCTGATATTATTCACCAAATACTAAACTGTTACTGGATTATTGCTTTACTCATTAGATAGCACTGACTTTATTGGTACATATTTACTGTTTACTCACAGTATGAAGTATAAAGTGCCACCAGCAGCTGGAGTATTTCCTGTATTGATCATCAATACGATATAAAAACAGCTGAACGATATGACAAACTGGATAAACTGTGCTCCTTCTCTCTGGACCTACAGCAGCAGGCAGAGAGGTGAGGTGTGGTGGTCGTAAGTGGAGACGTATCCTCTGCCTCTCTGCTGCCTCTGCGGCACTAACAGCCGGTCTGCTGGAGCACCAAACATGGCCATCAAGGGCCGCTAAGTGAATCCACTATTAGCCATCATGGCTCAATACAGCAAAGTAAATGAAGAGTGTGTGATAGCAGCGGGCTGTGGGAGAGCCCATTCACCACAGATCACAAGTATCATTTGTCACATTTTCACTGTGATATTTGAAATCTCAGCTTTGAAGCTGGAGTGTGCTGCACAAAAATACTGTGTGTGTACCACACGCCTAACGAGGCTTCAGTAATGTGCGCTACCACTCAAAGCACCAGGGATGTGCAGAGATGGGCTGTCACAAACTTGAAACCCGTTTTACTTAGATGTAGGCAGTCTTTGAATGTTGGGCTAATTTAGTTTAGCTGTGGTGTAAGCTGATGTTCGTTCCATGAGCATAGGCGTGAGAGACGGTGAGTGGAGCTGGCAGCTTGCTGTCTGTGTACCGACGGAGCTGTGCAGCAGGAGCTGCAGCCAGCGGCAGGCCTAATGGAAGCTGATCAGGAGCTTAGGTCACTGCCATCTCAAATATAGTCATGGCACAGCAGACATCAGCACTAACTCACCTTAGATTAGAGGCTGGAAGCATGTCTGTAACACACTCTGACACCTCAAGAAGAAGCCTCAGCCACAGCATTTCAATTACCTGCCTCCCCAGGAAAGTGCACAGCCTTACCCCGAAGACTCCACCGCACGCTGTCAGAGAAACCTTCATGTTCCTCAGGAGAGAGGCTTCTAGTGTTTCTGCTTCACCGATTCTAAAAGAGATGCTCTCATTTATTAATGCATGTAATATATTAGTTTGTTTGTTTGGGATGAAAGGACTGATTGAGCCCAAATCTCCCGTACGTGCTGGACGCCTGCAGTTCCCACAGATTCGCATGCACTCGCTTTCCTAACTAAATAATACAACTATATCTGCTTTGTGGTGGTAAATAATCAATAATCAGTTGGTCATCTTGTGGACGGACAGCTCCACCTTCTTGAACTGAAGGTAGCCACAGTAGTCCTTGTTCTATAATAGCACATGGACCAGTTCTCCAATGCAGCTTCACACCCAGCCGACTGTCTTCCTCCCTTCTCCGTGTTATTGTAGGTACCTGACAGTATGAAGCAGCTTGAGGCAACTGTATGAATAAAATTTAACTGAATTTAATTGATTGAGAAACGCTGGGCTGTGAAATCTATATCATCTGATTCATACGGTTTTCATATTTAACAACTACTCAGTGAGCAGACGGCCCAACACAGCAGAGTCACCTCGTCAGGCCAGGACTCTGCAGTCTGTTCACACCTACAGGCCAGTGGGCACTCTTTCAAGGATGTACAAGGATCCTGGAACGCTGGTTTGAGTGCGGAGTCAAGGAGGGAAAGACCATGTCTGAATGGAGCAGGGGGCCTGAGGCTACATCTGTCTCCATCTTACGATGCTGTGATTGCAGCCGTTCGCCTGTGGACTCTCTGTGAATGGTGGAGAAGCATCTAGACGCTCAGTGGGGCCTCATGTCATGTGGGATAGGAGCGCCGCTCTCAGAGGGAAGACTTTAACTTATGATGAAATGTGATTACTCAGAAAAACAATTGTATTTATTTGTAATGAGCATTTTGAGGCGTGATGACACTAACCCTGGCCAAGACGAGCACTAACAGACCCCACTGATCCCCTCAGTGTGTGGTTGTATCACTGCTGTGTGTCTTTAAAGCATCCTGACGTTGGTGTGGTTGACTCAGGAGTCGGGCAGAGAGGGAGTATGAAGGACACACACCAGTGTGTTTCCATGTGTTGCTGTGACTTCTGACCACACAGCTCAATGTCCACACTCAGCTGTGGACACACGTTTGACACACAGGGACATCCAAACGTACTGAAAAGCTCTTGTAATGAATAATTTCAGGGTGGATTGAAGGTTCTGTTAGCCGCCATCTTGACTTAGTGTAGTTGAAAGAAACCAGGAATGTGTTTCAGGCTCAGTGAGCGTGTAGAGGAAGAACCCGTCTCTGATCCGTCTGCAGACTGTCACCACGGACCTTTGTGTGGATCATTAGAAACAAAGTCGTTTATGTTACAGCTCAGCTGTTCTGAGATCACACAGAGACCAACAGCATCACAGCCTTCCTCTAAGTCTTCCTCAGCACCCACTTCCACTCTTGTCACAGTGTTTATATAGAGCTTCGTTCTTCCAGCACATTAGAGCAAGTGCAGTTACAAAAACCATCAGCTGCTGTAATGAAACTCTCTCTCATGATGACTGCGTACAGACTGAATTTAAGGGTTTGAAAATTGAAACCAGTGTGGGAGTTTTTAAACGTGCACTCTTGTTAATGGCCACACTGGGAAATGCCACTGGCTGTAAAACACATAAAAACACGCCTGTGTGGAGAGGCCTTACTGCTCACTCAGTGTATGACCTGAGGAAACCCTTTGTGTGCGCTCATCATTGCTTTTATTAATAGTGATGTCATTTACAGAGAAACAGGAGAGAAAGCATGACTGAGGATGTGACTGTGCGTGGATCCTCAGCGAGATCCTCCGGTTTCAAAAGTCAAGATGCTATCGAGGTTCACAGCAGGACTCTGCAAACCCTTATTCAAAGTAAACTTTATTTGTCATCTCTGCTATATTCAGCGCAGCAGACAGAGACTGAGACGGCGAGGCTGCGGTTACATCAGTGCAAAAAAACCTGATAAATATACACTTAAGACTCAGAGGATCAAAAGAAATTACAATTTAAAGACATTTACATTTTACAGTTGACAGTTTAGATGAGGATCATGTGGTGATGTCTCACTGGATATCACAAAGATGACATTTGTGAGGTGTGTTTAACACAGACGTTATCTCCTCAGTCACTGATCTAAACCCAGAGAAAGGCTCAGCATTGATGAGACGGTGAAACCTGTGGGTGAGTAGCCAACTCCAGTGTCTCCAGTTTGGGAACATAACGTGTCCCACAGCGGTACCTTTTCTCCTGTATGGAGACGTCTGCTTATTTCCCTGAGACTCGGCGCCTTGAGGCGACTCTGGTTGTGATTTGGTGCTGCATGAATGACGATGAATAAAATGAAAAGAGACTGAAAAAGAAAACAGCCGTGTTATTCAAACTGCAGTATTTTGAATAGACCAAAGTAAAGCTGACAGTAACTTGGGTAGTGCAAATCATTAGTCACTGAGGCTGACCAACAAATGTTTTTGGCTTGTGGCAGCAAACCTTTACCTCTGTGACATTTTACCTGTATGGACCTGCTGCACAGTCAGCCTGCAGCCTTTATCCACAGGGTTTGCATACAAATGCAGACAATCACTGCAATCCAAACATTCATGGAGTGTGTGAGGCAGACAGCTGCTGGCAGTAATGGGATTTCTCTTTGCCGTGCAGAAGCCTGCTGGGCGCTGACCTCCATTTAGATGCCCAGAGAGAGAGATAAAGCCTTGTGATGAGGACTCCCCCCGTGGCCGGCCAGGTCACAGGGCTGCTGTCAGTCACAGCACACATCTCACTGTGTGTGTGCATGTGCTCTGAGCTGCAGATGCTGCTGGAGTGTGCAGCAGACCTACAGCCGTGTGCATGTGTTACACTCTGCTTCATCGGGCTGGCAGTGGCTGATTACTGCATGTTGTCCCCCTACTGTACAGGAAATGTTTGATTCCCGACTGCTGCTGCTGTTTTGTGTAAACAGTTACAGCTGAGAGTCTGAGACTGGACTCACCTCCACTCTTACTAAAACTCCTTCTTTGACCATCTCTTTCAGATCCAACGCTCCAGGAACAAGCAGATGAAAGAAATGTTTCCTGAAGGTTTTGGCATCCACCATGCTGGCATGCTGCGCTCTGACCGCAGCCTGATGGAGAGCATGTTCTCCAGAGGCCACCTCAAGGTCCTGGTCTGTACCGCCACCTTGGCCTGGGGAGTGAACCTGCCGGCTCACGCTGTCATCATCAAGGTCCTTCATGAATTTAATGTGTTTGTGCCTGCTACCCTGAGGGAGCTCAGAGCGTCCTTTACTTTGCACATTTCATCTGAAGTGATTAGTTGAGGGCTTTTAATTGGCTCTAAGTGTCTCACAAATGTGAACGTTATTCCTTTAAAAGCCTCATTTATCTCCAGTCAGCTTGTGAGATCATGCACTGATGTTTAACATGGTTTTATTTGGTATTTTAGTTTCAGAATGCTGAGATGCTGTAAAGATTCACTGGGTGATATCACTCTGACTCGGTTACTCAGAGCGGCGTTCTCCACCTGCACTCACACACCTGTCTCTCTGCTCTGATGCAGGGTACCCAAATATACGATGCCAAGCGCGGCGCTGTGGTTGATCTGGGCATCCTGGACGTCATGCAGATTTTTGGAAGAGCAGGTCGTCCGCAGTTTGATAAGTATGGCGAGGGAACCATCATCACCACCCACGACAAGCTGAGCCATTACCTGACCCTGCTCACCCAGCAGAACTTCATAGAGAGTCGGTTCCTGGACAGCCTGGCCGATAACCTCAACGCTGAGGTAACACAGTTTCCTTCTGCTTCACCTTGAACAAAGTTTAGCTTCCACAGTCCTGACAGGGCAGCGACGATATACAGACATGTGAAAAAGGGTAAGAACCAGTGTCCCAGTATACCTGTGACCCTTAAATGACCACACACAGGATAACACATAGCTAACATTTAACATGGACTACAAGCCGGCTCAGGTCATAGTGTTTGAAACAAGCTCTGTTTTCAAATCTGTGAGCTTGCCTCAGTTGTAAAAAGCTGTTTTACATCTTTAAGAAAGGATTAATAGCACGTGTTGCTGGGCAGAGTAGAGAGAAGCAGCTGTGCTTTCAGGTAGTGTCCATTAGATGGCGACAGAGGTGTGTCAGCCGGTGTTCTCCTCTCTCCTGCTACAGATTGCTCTGGGAACGGTCACCAACGTGGAGGAAGCTGTGAAGTGGCTCAGTTACACCTACCTTTATGTTCGCATGAGGGCCAACCCGCTGGCGTACGGCATCAACCACAAGGCCTCTCAGGTTGGTCCAGATCCCGGGAGGGCGGGGCTGTCCCCGGGGGAGGGCGGGGACGTACACACGTTTCAGATCATCAAACAAATGTAAATATACAGATACACGTAACACAAAGTTTCTAAAGGAAGGTGTTTATCATTAAGGGGAGCCAAATCCAAACCTTCGTGGCCCTGTTAGTGCTTCCCCCTAAAGCTGATCACTGATTGGACCACAGCAGTCAGGAGGGGGCAAACACTTTTTCACAATGTTTACTGCAAAACACCCAAATGATGAATAGAAACAATAATAATACTTTTATTTGTGTTACATCAAAGACAAGTGTACATGTTCCAGTGCACAGACACACAAAGTGACACAGTGACTCCAACACACACCTGCGCACACATTCAACTGACCTGATGGGCTGAGGGAGGCTGTAACGGTGACGTGTATGCAGGGGCCTGTACGTGTGGAGCTTTCTGTGTGGATCAGAGTTTAGAGTGGATTTCACTGGGAGCCAATGAAGGGAAATTAAAAACATCTGATGTGTCAGCTTCGGCTGGCTGTGCAGCCGTGCACCGACACGAGTAAGGAGAGAAGAAAGATCAAGTGTGTGTAAAAGTGCAGAATAAAAATAGAAGTTTCATTTCTGCAGGATTCTTGGAGGACTTCAGAGATTCAGACAGAAGTGACACCACGGTTCTTAGCACATGGTGTATTAGATGTTTGACGAGGTCATAACTGAATTAATAATAATTTTTAAATGAACATTGTAATTTAAATGTATTTGAAACACAATCATAAGAGAAAAACAAAGTTGTTGTGAGTACTGAAGTCTTTCTCGTGCTGCGGGAGCTCAGATGGATCCAGCTTTGGAGCTGTACAGGAAGGATCTGGTGGTGGAGTCGGGCAGGAAGCTGGATAAGGCCAGGATGATCCGCTTCGATGAGCGCACCGGCTACTTTGCCTCGACAGACCTGGGCAGGACTGCGAGCCACTTCTACATCAAATATAACACCATAGAGGTAAACGCTCTCAGACGCCCCACACGTTCACTCGGTTCACTGCAGAGGTCGATGGAGCCCTGCATCACACACTGTCATAGACTTTGCATCATGTAAGCCTAACCGTGGCTGAGTACAGACTCTGTCCCCTCAGAGTCAGCGTCAGTCAGACACACACAGCCTCTCTGCTAAACTGCATGCAGTGCTGTTGGGTTGGACACACTCGTACCATACTGGGAGACAGGACTGTGTAGGCCATGCATTTTTATACAGCTAGCACTGATCAACATTAAACTTCATCCTGCTGGATTTGTTGATAAAAGCATCACTTATAGATAAGCTGTAATGTTTTTTGTGGTACATGTGATTAAGTGCATCCAGATAAGAAGCTGCAGGCTGCAGAGCAGCATCGAGCCATGATAAAAGAGAAAGTGTCACGTTTGGAGCCACACTGAGTGCTCACAGTGCTTCTGTTCAAACATGTTCTAACTATTAGACACACTGAGGGCATCACAACCATTCATAGTGTCCTTCACACAGACTGCAGGAGCTTCTCATTAGCAGTTTAGAGTTCCTGTAAGCACAATACACGCTCTGGTTGATCCAATAATCACGAACATTTCTCTTTCCTCCACATGTAAAGACGTTCAATGAACATTTCAACTCTCAGCGAACAGAAGCCGACGTCCTCAGCATCGTCTCCAAAGCTGAGGAGTTTGAACAACTCAAGGTGAGCTGTGGAACAGCTCCACTTATATTTTTAGCCATAGTACAGTTTGTGTTCATCCAATAAAAAGCTCTGTTACAGCTGAACACAGCTCATATAATCCAGCTCGGTGTGTGTTGCTGTGTGTCGTCAGGTTCGAGAGGAGGAGATGGAGGAGCTGGAGCAGATGCTGTGTACCTACTGTCAGCTTCCAGCTGCAGGAGGTGTGGAGAACGGCTACGGCAAAGTCAACATCCTGCTGCAGACGTACATCGGCCGAGGAGAAGTGGACAGCTTCTCGCTCATCTCGGACCTGTCCTATGTTGCGCAGGTGAGGACAGCACGGCGAGAGCTTTGCAGGACTCACTTAAGGTGCTGCAGGTCGTTGCTGTTGGAGCGCTCGCATTGTTTATCCGTCTGTTATATACACACAGTCAGGCCCATACTGTGGTATCTACTCACACACTAACTCTGACTCAACGATTTTAAATCACTGTAGATTTTTGGGATTTCAATGGAAACAAGAAGAGGCGGGGCAAAAGTACGCAGGTGGAAAAAATAAAAAACCTGAACACATGATGGAAGATGAAATAATTAGAATGACATCAGAGGATGTTGGTGCTGATGATGTTGACACACAAGCCTCGCTAACAGTGGAGCTCTAAAACTAGAGTAGAGTAGCTCATTTCCTGTTGGCGTTTGATGGACAGCTGACCCCTGATCATGTGACTTTGACATGTCCCCCCAAAATGAGATTTCCTGTTTAGTTTTAGTCACACAGGTGTACAGACTGGTCAGTGAACACCGTCAGTAGAGAAAACTGTGTAAAAAACTCGGTCATCACTGGCTGATGCTGGGGTCGTAGTTTGACTGCAAGAGTCGACGAGTCTGAAGCTGTGAAAGTACAAAGAGCGTAAAAACGTGCAAAGTGCCATTCTGCTCAAGAACAAACAAAACCTGCAGACATGTGATTACATATGATCCCAGTGTTTATTAAAAATGACGTTTTCAATTCAAAACTGTCTGAAAAGATAAAAAACGTTTATTATAATGTTTGTTTTCATCCTTTTATTAAATCAATAGTTTGACTGTTCACAGGAAGACGGTGGGACCCAGGCCTTCCTGTGTCCACCTGCTCTGAAACACAGGCCTCCCACCACACTGCATGTACTGTACCACATGGTCACATGACATTATCAGCTGACTAAATCAATCACAGCGAGCAACACTACCATGTGACCTCTGGACGCTCGGTCAGTGAACAGCTGTGTCCAACCTGCACGTCTGAACCTGCTCTTGATCACACGTGATGATGCTGAGCGATGTGCCCACCAGCTGCTCTTCTGCTCCGTTTAGTGTGGAACCTCTGGCTGATGTTTTTCCCACTGTCACCCACAGAACGCTGCTCGCATCGTGAGGGCCTTGTTTGAGATCGCTTTGAGGAAGCGCTGGCCTGCTATGACCCATCGACTGCTCACCCTGTGCAAGGTGATCGACAAGCGGCTGTGGGGCTCTGCCCACCCCCTCCGACAGTTCCCCAACCTGAGCCCCGTCGTGCTGAACCGCTTGGAGGAGAAGAAGCTGACTGTGGACAAACTCAAGGAGATGAGGAAGGATGACATTGGTGAGTGCAGTCCAGTGTTTGTATTTGTGCTGCAGACTCAGATAGTGGCAGAGGCCTTTTAAAGCGCTGCTGTGCAACACTGGCATCACAGCACTTTGTTCGACTTTGCCTTATTTATTTAAACCACAGTAAGTCCTGCCGGTGCATCCGTGTGTCTGTCCTGATGGGATCATAATGTTTTTATTAACTGCAGCTTAAAAGTTGTTGAAAGAGCAGAAAAGTGTTTTTGAGTGGAAGAAGCTCAGACTAGTGCTTAATCCAACATCCAACAACATCCAAGCTTTTATTTAAAGATTAGCTTCAGCTAATATACAGAAACTTCCTGCACACTCGTTTTGATAAACACCTTAATGCCAGGTGTACTTTTTCCAGGTCACATGCTGCACCACGTCAACATCGGGTTAACGGTCAAACAGTGTGTCCACCAGATCCCCTCGATCTCAATGGAGGCCACCATCCAGCCAATCACACGCACCGTGTTGCGTGTTCGTCTCATTGTCACACCTGATTTTCGCTGGAATGACCAGGTACAGACAGATACTGTCAGGTGTGATTGTACCACTGCAGACTACTTACTGTGACGGTTTTCAGGATGGTTCGCTCTGCTGTGCCAAATATTTTACCACCACATAAAAACAGCTGACCTGAGACTGAGTGTGAGTAGGTGTGTGAGGGACAAATATCAGGGTTAGATCAACTGTCCTTTCTCCTTTGATCTTGTGTGACATATTTACAGTTCAAACAAGTCTCCAACTTAAAGATCCATCTGTCCATCACATCAGTTTATCCCCAGGAACAGAACGCTAAGCAGGACATTCCAGATGTCCTCTCCCCACTTTCCAGTTCCTCCTGGGGGATCCCACAGTGTCCCCAGGCCAGATGACATGTCCTGGGGTCAACTCCCAGTTAGTCCTACCCAGAAAACCTCCAAAGGGACGTGCCAAGGAAGCATCCCTGAACCGCATGCAGGAGCTGTACGCCTGAGCCCAGCCGCCCATTACCATAGCAGCTTTAATTGTAAATACATAAATACATCAAAATAGACACAAATGAAAAAGACAGAAAACAACAAAAATGAATCCAGTTCAATGAAATCAACAGGAGGTGACCAGCCAGAGGAGGGGCCTGTGTCACATGTTAGGAGCTGTGACAGCAAAGGCACGGTCCCCTCTGAGCTCACTCCGAGTCCCCGGGCAGCGCCCCTTCTAAGACCCTCCCCAGAGACTCAAAGGACGCTGGGTATTCTGAACAAACAGGGACTCGTCCCCACGCCCACACAGCACCTCTCACCACGGGACACTCTGGAATAACAAAGGCTCCAGCCCTTTTCCAGGACCCTCTCCCAAAGTCCCCCTCCTCAGTTTACATAGTGGCTTCTACTGTGAGCACTACCCCAGTATCACAATCCACCGCTTTAATTCTATGCATTTAAACACATTATCGTGTCACATACTGATGGATGCATCGGGGCAGTTCAGGGTTCCTGCTCAAAGACGTGCGGACGTTAAGGCCGATGGTGGATGTGACGCTCCCTCCTACTGAGCACAGAAGAATGATGAGTCCAGGGAGAGCTGGGCTTTAGTGTCCATATGTTCGTTCTCCTCCTGTGCTCGGGCACCAGATACATACCAAAACTACTCACAGACATTCGTATTTCCACACTGGCCCAAAGAAGAGCACCCCACCTACCTTGTTCTCCCAGCCATGGAATCTCCATCTGTCCCTGAGAGCCAGCCTGTCCCACCTTAGTGGGCAGCAGGGATCATGTGAAGCTTAGTCCAAAGTTTGTCACGTACAGAAAGCTCGTTGTAGGGGCTGAATATGAAGATGAATGTTTATGTCCGATTAGCAATGCATGCTGCAATCATGGGAGAGTGGTAATGGAATACTGGCTGGCTTAACTGTGATCCTGCTGCTGAGCCACGACACATGTACCGACACATGAGCCACTTCCCTGGTGGCGGCCAGGAAATGCACCACGCTGACTCATTATGATACAGGATGACATCATTCTCCAAGGAGCATTTGCTGTTTGTGGCAAACTGCCTGCAGGTTTGGTGATTTAGGCTTAGGTTATAATATCAGCACAGAGCATTCAAATGCTTCATGCATGTTTGTCATGTCCCCAAATTCAAGCGATTCACCCGGATGTTCTGTACACGCTCACAGGTGGGAATGAACAGAACCCAGCTCCAGGTCACCTCAGTACTCTAGCAAGGGGGGGGGGGCAGTGCTTCTGCTTATTGGACTGACTCCATGATGGTGAGATGGGGCTCTGTGCGGCCTCGCCATCTGTTGCAGGGATCCATGTTTATCTTTGCCAAAGAAAGTTTCATGTGACTTTACAGGGACAGAGAATGTATGATGTGTAACGATGTGTAAGACATACTGGCTTTTCCCTCTAGCACAGGTCAGGGGTGTCCAACTCCAGGCCTCGAGGGCCCGTGTCCTGCAGGTTTAGACATGTCAGCGGATTTAATGACCTCCTCAACATGTTCTGAAGTTCTCCAGAGGCCTGCTAATCAACTAATCATGTGATTCTGGTGTGCTGACCCAGGGTGAGATCTAAAACCTGCAGGACCCCGGCCCTCGAGCCCTGGAGTTGGACTCCTCCTGGGGGGTTAAAAAACATCCATTTGAGTCTAAACTGGGTCGAAAACTGAAATATCTTTCTGTGCTGATAAATGAATGTTTATACTAATTTTCTGTTTCTTAGAGTTTCAAACTATGGCAAAGTTGTTGTTAGACTTCTTCATGACACCTACACATGGTTTCAAAAATGCACAGATGTGGGCAGTGTAGTGATGCAGGCAGACAGGCAGACAAACGTACAGGCAGACAAACGTACAGACAAATGTACAGGCAGACAAACGTACAGGCAGACAAACGTACAGGCAGACAAACGTACAGGCAGACAAAGGTACAGGCAGACAAATGTACAGAGACAAACGTACAGACAGACAAAGGTACAGGCAGACAAAGGTACAGAGACAAACGTACAGACAGACAAAGGTACAGGCAGACAAAGGTACAGAGACAAACGTACAGACAGACAAAGGTACAGGCAGACAAAGGTACAGAGACAAACGTACAGAGAGGACAAACGTACAGGCAGACAAAAAGAGAGAGAGAAAAAGCTTTCAAACAAGCTACACTCAGTCATTTTTGTAGCTCTTGGGATTTTTGCAGTTTCTCTGGGCTTTGCAGGGTGAACCTGGGTTAATCGGGGAACTAAAATAAGCTTTGGTTCCCTGAAAAGACTGTAATTCAAAGCTGTTCTTTGTGTGGTTCAGGTCCATGGATCAGTGGGTGAGCCCTGGTGGTTGTGGGTGGAAGATCCCATAAATGATCACATCTACCACTCTGAGTTTTTCCTCCTGCAGAAGAAACAGGTTTGCTGTATGAGTCTTGGAGCTTAGCGCAGATGAACACAAGGAACAGAGAATGACGGCGACCTGTTCTCCTCAGGTGGTGTCAGGAGAGCCTCAGCACATCGTGTTCACCATTCCCATCTTTGAGCCGTTGCCCTCACAGTACTACATCAGGGCCGTCTCTGATCGATGGCTCGGTGCTGAAGCTGTCTGCATTATCAACTTCCAGGACCTGATCTTACCAGAGCGACACCCCCCACACACTGGTATCCACACTCAGACACATAGTGCCCCCACAGGTCCTTCATGATGTTACTCTGAGCTCTGTGATGAAGGTGGACCAGTTCTTACAGCCCTTTTAGTAGAAGCTATATTCACTGATTTTGTTCAGATACTTATTGATTTATTTTTAAATTTATACCCACGGATCTGTCTGGAGCACTTTGGTGTTGTTAGGGTCGAAGCGCCAACCTTCAGATTACTGGACACTCTACTTCTGGTTATGTCAGATACAGCGTAGAAGGCTATAAGTGTAGTTTGCCCAAATAAGGACACTGACTGGTCAGCTGACCTTCTCATTAGTAGACAAACCAGTCAAAGCCATAATAAGCAGAGCTGCAGAGCCGTGTGTCCACTTCAGCCACACCTGTCTTTACCACAGCTGGAGTGGACAGCAGGACCTTTGGACATAAAAGCTCTTAGTGCTCTGACTGTTTCTTACTGGAACCAGAGCGCACTGATCATCACGATAAGGTTCGAAAAAGTAGACTGCACAACTCATCTACTCTTAACGATCACAACATTAGCTGTTGGGAACAAACCTGCTGCACACTGGGACCAGGTCACATTACACACTCGATCAACATCACAGTTTGGATATAAAAGTCTCACATTGGTACTTCCTGTTGTTTCTAATAATTATTGTATCATGTAGCCACCTTTAAACTCTCAGTTGTCTTGTGTATACTTGGAGACCCTTGTCCCATGATCCTTTGCATGACTTTTTCACTCTCAGAGCTACTAGACCTCCAGCCGTTGCCAGTAACTGCTCTGGGTAACCGAGAGTACGAGAGCCTTTACAAGTTCACTCACTTCAACCCCATCCAGACCCAAATCTTCCACACACTCTACCACACCGACACCAACGTCTTGCTGGGAGCGCCGACGGGCTCTGGAAAAACCATCGCAGCAGAGATGGCTATGTTCCGGGTCTTCAACAAGTATCCATCCTCCAAGGTAGGATGTGGGGCACTACTCTATTACTTCATATACAATATGTCAAATGTAAGAAAACACTGCAGCTGAGCTCCTTAGCATCAGTTCTTTGTTTTTACAGTCATCGTTCCATGGAAGCTTTATAGGCCCTAACAGTGCATTTCATTGAAACATGATGTAAATTCAGATGCCTAAATAAGTATATATGAACTGTGGATTTGGACATTGGGAATTTTAGGAATGGACAAATTAAAGGAAAAGGATGTACTGGAAGGTAGAACCAACCAACTTTGAGCTCTGTTGTTTTGTTATCATAATTCTTGCACTTGTTTGGGAGTCAAACAAACATCTGCTCCATTATAAGCAACTGTGTGATGGTCATAGTCCGCACAGCTGGAAGTGTTAGCCTCACTATGATGGGCTAACTGGTAAACAGTGACACAGCGGGCTAGTCCATTTTATTGCACTGAAACAGCACGCGGTCACATGCTAGCTGTACCGTAATGATACACCTCACACCATGTGTTTAATACTAGATTCATTCAAGATTGTTTCCTCTGATTTTACCAGGTTTCATCACATGATGAAACCTGGTTTCACAGTTTCAGGCACAGTTTCAGGCGATGACCTCATTAAGAGGACTAACAGGGCTAAAAGTGGGGAAAGCCATTACCAGTAATCTGGTAGCTACTCTGAGGAATATGAACATAGTTTTGGTGTCTGTAGGTTTGTTCTACACATGACTCCTCGTTATGTCCATAACTTTGACTTGTATTGTGCAAATTTAGAGGAAGTCGTCATGAAGAATTTTGCTCTTTAGTTCGATGGTGGTTAGTGTACCCACAGGACAACGCTAACAGAGTCAGATGTGTTGGCAGTGGCTCCTGGACATTTCTCACCAACTGACCGAGCTGCACTGTTACTGATCCTTAAAAGGAATCCACTGTTACTTCAACATCATCTGGGGCTTTGGTGGTGTGAATGATGCCATGTCCATTTGGTCTGGTTAACTGTTTGCTTTGCAGTCAACCTACAGTTGTCACTGGCTGTGAATGAATGGATGCACAGCACACATAAACAGAATTATTCTTTATAAAAGGCAATGAGCCTATCAAAAGTCTGCATGTTACTGTTATTTTTGGCCATTTGATAAAAATGTATTTCAGGCCTGGAGAAAGAAACCCTAATGATGAGTGTAAAAGCTCTCCGTGGATCACTCACCTTACTGTGGTCGTTTCATTCATGTAGTAAACAGGATCCACACCCTTCCTTACCCTGTGACAGCGGGATCCCAGCAGCAGTTAGCACAGGTTATTTAAACATACAGCAAAAGCAGCTGAAATGATGATGCTGCAGCAGAGCAGTCAGTGTAGGGAAACTAGCCGAGCTTGATTGAGTTATTGTCTGACTGTGTTCTGTGTTTAGGTCGTGTATATTGCCCCTTTGAAGGCCCTGGTGAGGGAGCGCATTGAGGACTGGAAGGTCAGGATTGAAGAGAAACTTGGAAAAAAGTAAGAACAGAGAAACTCACTGTGTGAAGAGGCCTTAAACACACTAATGATGACATGGTTTTTAAACTGGTATTAATTAGGTCTTAAACATAATTAAGTTACTCTGCAGTCACACTGTAAATGCTGTTCATATGACACAAATAAACAGTTTCTTCTTGTGCTTGTGAAGCGTGGTGGAGCTGACCGGGGACGTGACTCCAGACATGAGAGCCATAGCAAAAGCTGACCTGATCGTCACCACGCCCGAAAAGTGGGATGGAGTAAGCAGGAGTTGGCAGAATCGAAGCTACGTCCAGAAAGTAGCTATTCTCATTATCGATGAGATCCACCTGCTAGGTAAGAGTCTACAGCACACCTGGGGCGGTTGGTGTGGAACAGGTCCTACCTGTATGTTCTTCACCGTGGCTCAAAAGGGCTTTCATTTGCTCCATGATGTCCTAAATATAAACACGTGATGGCCCTGAAACAGGACTCTCTGTTAGCTGTGTTAGCGTTAGCACTGTGTCTGTTTCCAGGTGAGGACAGAGGTCCGGTCCTCGAGGTCATTGTGTCCAGGACCAACTTCATCTCGTCTCACACTTCCAAGAGTGTTCGAGTAGTTGGGCTGTCCACGGCTCTGGCCAACGCTCGAGACCTGGCTGACTGGTTGGGCATCGGACAGGTCGGCACCTGCATTACATCACACACTGCCATCCTTTATATACAGGCTTACCAGCTAAACTCAGTCGAATATTTTGTAACGTAAAACAGCGTGTGTGTGTGTATGTCTGTGTGCGTGCATGCGTGTGTGTTTGTGCGTGTATGTGTGTATGTGTTTGTGCGTGTGTGTGTGTATGTGTTTGTGCGTGCATGTGTGTGCGTGCGTGTGTGTGTGTGTGTGTGCGTCCGTGCGTGTGTGTACGTGCGTGCGTGTGTGTGTGTGTGTGTGTGCGTGCGTGCGTGCGTGCGTGCGTGTGCGTGCGTGCGTGTGTGTGTTTGTGCGTGCATGCGTGTGTGTGTTTGTACGTGTTTGTGCGTGCATGTGTGTGTGTGTGTGTGCGTGCGTGCGTGCGTGCGTGCGTGTGTGCTTGCGTGCGTGTGTGTGTGTATGTGTTTGTGCGTGCATGTGTGTGCGTGCGTGTGTGTGTGCGTGCGTGCGTGTGTGTGTATGTGTTTGTGCGTGCATGTGTGTACGTGCGTGCGTGTGTGTGTGTGTGTGTGCGTGCGTGCGTGCGTGTGTGTGTGTATGTGTTTGTGCGTGCGTGTGTGTGCGTGTGTGTGTTTGTGCGTGTGTGTGTGTGTGTTTGTGCGTGTGTGTATGTGTTTGTGCGTGTGTGTATGTGTTTGTGCGTGTGTGTGTGTGTTTGTGTGCCTGTCTGCTTGTTCTTTGTTGTTCAGGCAGAAACCATAAATTCCATTCTATGTTTTCATGTCTGTATCATTGTATCAGTGTGATATATATGATACATAATAACAACATTGAGCATCAGAGTGATGGGGAGGAAACATTTTACTGTAACACTAATGGATGTCACCTTCCCAGCTCTTAACATGCATACAAGGCTCATTGTGCTCTAGTCCTGAGCCAACTGTGCCCAGGACTAAATCTGTGTTCACTAATTAATATTTAAAAAACTGTTATAGATTAGAATTCAGATTCTTCTCGTTTTCACATCATAATTAAGTGTTTAGTTTTCTTATTTTTCCCACTCATGTTTTGTCTTTTAATGACTGTTTGTGTCACGCAGGCAGACAAAGACAAAAACATGTGCCATTGGCTCCACCCATGGTAATAGTAACTCAGGGTAATAGTTACTCTGCTAGTGGTGGAAACTGTCCCAGTTCAAAGAAAGGACAGAAAGTCCTCATCACACTCAGTTTGGTGTTGAAGCTGTACCTGAAGCACTGCTGGTGTTCTGCAGCTGCTCCTCAATGATGAGCTTCATCAGCGTCTCCCATCAGCAGCCTCCATGTTTGTGTGTAGTTCATCCAGTACTTTGATTTTGTGGTGTGTCATGAACATTAGAGACTAAAAGGAGCTTGCAGCAGTTTAACAATACTTTATATCAGCCAGTCCTTGTAATGTCTGTAGATGTGAGTTACGCTTCGCACCATCAGAGTCAAACACTGTAGCTTTCCTTTGCTCTGCCTTCAGAGCTGTAGAGGAGACGTGCCGGCAAACCAGATTGTCTTTGTGTTGTTCATAAATCTGGCTGCTTGGCTGCTGTTAGGACTGAGCTAATCCATTATCCAGGCTTTTAAGACATCTGCAGACATACAGCAGCCCTCAATATAATAACACAACGAAAAATGCCACACACACTTTCAACATCCTATCACACAGTAAGTTCACTTTGGCCATAGCGTCTTATCACACAGTAAACACAGAGAGCGGCGCAGGCTCTGTGCCTCCATGACGGTGACAGAGTGTTCACATTGCAGCCAGACGGGCCTTCCTGTTGCCAGCTGCGCACATTAAATCTCTCTTCTTCTCATCTTTTGTCTAACAGGTGGGTTTGTTTAACTTCCGTCCGTCTGTGCGCCCGGTCCCGCTTGAAGTTCACATCCACGGTTTTCCAGGACAGCACTACTGCCCCCGCATGGCCAGCATGAACAAGCCCACCTTCCAAGGTGCAGCTTGTACACACTGTTTTTGCACTTTAGCACATGTGCACGTGAGATGCTGCTGGCTTTTCATGCAGCATTTGTTTGGTAATACTCCTTGACCCTGTGCAGTATTAAAACTAACTCTACTGTTTTGGACTGTCCACAGCAATACGCTCTCACTCTCCAGCCAAGCCTGTGCTCATTTTTGTGTCATCACGAAGGCAAACTCGCCTGACCGCCCTGGACCTCATCGCCTACCTGGCTACAGAGGACAACCCCAAACAGTGGCTGCACCAGGATGAGAGAGAGGTTTGCTGACACACAGCAGCAGTACTGCTCTTTCATGCACGCTGTGTTCATATGTAATAATAATATTAAAACATTTTAAAGACCCTCAAGGTCACCTTACATTACTACAACAAAATAAAAACAAAAGGTAAACAAGAAATAAAAAAAACACAAGTGTAAGTAGTATATATATTACACACACACACACACACACATTTCTGTTTATCCGTGGCCGGGTCGCGGGGGCAGCAGCCCAAGCAGAGAAGCCCGACCTCCCTCTCCTCAGCCACCTCCTCCAGCTTGTCCGGGGGAACACCCAGCTGTTCCCAGGCCAGCTGAGAGATATGATCTCTCCAGCGTGTCCTGGGTCACAGTGCGACATGCGCGGAACACCTCACCCAGGAGGCATCCTTGTCAGATGCCTGAAACCACCTCAGCTGGCTGTTTTCGATATGAAACTGTTAAGTTGTGCGATCTGCAACTTAACAGTTCATTCAGGTAACTAAAACTAAAAAAGTTCAAAAGCAAAATAAATAAAATAAGAGGATCAATCAAATAATTTAACAATGCATAAATTGTTTTGTTATTTTAAAGAAGATGAATCAGACTTCAGCCTCAGACTGTGTCAGCTGCAGGCTCACTAACTCGAGCCTGCAGCTGATTCTGTGCAGCTTAGAGCAGTGATGGACGCCTTTGATTAAAACCCACAGGTTGGTTTGAAAGTCAAGGACTGAGGAGTAGAAGGGCCTGTGTGTCTGTGACACATACATTGTCTGTTCAAGCTGCTCCGAACTGATTCGTTATTAGAAAACACACTTAATGTGGTCATACAGGGAACATACAGGGGACATGCAGGGAACATGCAGGGAACATACAGGAATATACAGGGGACATGCAGGGAATATACAGAAACAAGCAGGGAACATACAGGGAACATGCAGGGAACATACAGGGGACATGCAGGGAATATACAGGAACATACAGGGAACATGCAGGGGACATGCAGGGAACATACAGGAATATACAGGGGACATGCAGGGAATATACAGGAACATACAGGGAACATGCAGGGGACATGCAGGGAACATACAGGAATATACAGGGGACATGCAGGGAACATACAGGAACATGCAGGGGACATGCAGGAACATACAGGGAACATGCAGGGAACATACAGGGGACATGCAGGGAATATACAGGAACATACAGGGAACATGCAGGGGACATGCAGGGAACATACAGGAATATACAGGGGACATGCAGGGAACATACAGGAACATGCAGGGGACATGCAGGAACATACAGGGAACATGCAGGGAACATACAGGAACATGCAGGGAACATACAGGAACATGCAGGGAACATGCAGGGAACATACAGGGAATATACAGGAACATGCAGGGAACATACAGGAACATACAGGGGACATGCAGGGAACATACAGGAACATGCAGGGAACATACAGGAATATACAGGAGACATGCAGGGAATATACAGGAACATACAGGGAACATACAGGAACATGCAGGGGACATGCAGGGAACATACAGGAACATGCAGGGAACATGCAGGAACATACAGGGAACATGCAGGGAACATACAGGGAATATACAGAGAACATACAGGAACATGCAGGGAACATACAGGAACATGCAGGGAACATCCAGGAACATACAGGGGACATGTGGCTGTGGCTCAGGTGGTAGAGCAGATCAGCTACTGATCGGAAGGTCGGTGGTTCGATTCTTGGCTTCCCCGATCTGCATGTCAAGTATCCTTGGGCAAGATATTAACCCCAAATTGCCCTCCGATGCGTTCATCGGAGTACGAATGTGTGTGAATGCAGGTTAGTTTGCACTGTGTTTAGAAGTGCTTGTACGAGTGGGTGTGATTGGGTGAATGAGGCATGTTGTATAGAGCGCTTTGAGTACTCCGGGAGAGTAGAAAAGCGCTATATATACAGTCCATTTACCATTTACATGCAGGTAACATATAGGAACATACAGGGGACATGCAGGGAACATCCAGGAAACATACAGGGAACATAGAGGAACATACAGGAACATGCAGGGAACATCCAGGAAACATACAGGGAACATAGAGGAACATACAGGAACATACAGGGGACATGCAGGGAACATACAGGAACATACAGGGGACATGCAGGGAACATACAGGAAACATACAGGGAACATAGAGGAACATACAGGAACATACAGGGGACATGCAGGGAACATACAGGGAACATATAGGGAACATGCAGGGAAACAGCACATGGCAGGATTTGTTCTATTATGTCAAACATACACAGTGTTTGGCTGTCTTGTTGTTGTTGACAGTGTGTGTGCTGCTGTGGTCTCTGCAGCATTCTGGAGAAACTCACATTGATAAACTAATCACTGATCACTGACAGCATGTGACACAGTGCAGTATGTAGCTGTGTAGGACAACTTTCGCTGCTTTGTATTGTGAGGCTTACTGATGTCATTAGAATCTGGAGCTGACATCTTGGGTCCATACATAATCATTTACTTTTACACAGAATCAAAAATATTTAAAAAAAAAAAAATAACTGCCAGGAACAAGATTATTGGCCCCTCGATTGTAAGAGTTAGTTGTGGAACAAACAAGCGGCAGTGATTGGTTGTCGTTACACATCTCCTGATCATTCCCAGCCTGCTCTTCCTTGGCAAATCTAAAACTCCTCCATGTTTGATGGCTCTGTGCAGGTCAGTCAGGAACATTTGCTGGATTTCTGGAGATTGCTCTTCACCGGGAACACGACATGTTTTGGGTCATTGTTCTGTTAGAAAACGACCCAGTTCTACTGTTGACTGCTTGACATTTTCTGTCTAAATTTTATGTGTCCTTCTTTCCTTCCATCACAACATCATTGTCACTTCTAGAGACACTGATCCTACAGCATGATACTCCCACAGCCGTGTTTCACTGCTGGGGCAGCGTTCACCCTCCCTTCTGATGCCAAATATATGATTGATGAATATATTTGGATTCTTTATTAATTATGTTCACAGTAAATGTATTTAAGTTAGGCATCCCTACATGGACACTGAGAACATGTAATGAGCTGAGCACTGTGCCCATCCTCACCCTTCTGTTACCTGTTTATTTATCTGGATTAACATTACTAATCTAACCTAAATTATAGATGAGGAAGACATAGATCTGCTTTCCTGAGCCCTGCAGATTCAGTAAATATCCAGTGTCTTTTACCATAAGCAGATTTCTGTGTGTATAGCCCTCCCGCCTCAGTGTGTGTGTGTTCCACTGATATATGCCGCTGCCTGCTGCTTCCCTGCACCTGCCTGTGTAACAGCTCAGCTTCCTGCTGTTTGACTGACAGGCTTCTAGTGATGGCTGCTTAACGCGCGCCGGGGGTCACCGCCACTACAAATCCCATCTCTGACCTGACAGCTCTTTCTTCCCTCTGCTGCTGCTCTCAGGGCCTGATGTTTCTCTTCCATTTGATTTCTACAGCCTGAATGTTATTATCTCATACCCACTGTTTCACTTCAGTTAGTGTATTTGAAATTTAAAATGTAATTTGAATGACTGTTTTTCATTCAACGTCATCTTTCTTTCTCCCAAAGCTGGGTTGGAATTGGTTCTTATGTGTATCATTTCATTTTACTGCTACACAGACACTTCTCAGAATAATGAGATATTCTCATATATATATATATATATATATATATATATATATATATATATATATATATATATATACACAACAGGGCGTTGTTGGAATGCTACTACGCAAGTAACCCTGGCGGAAGGGGTTACATGAATAGGATGAGGGAACTGTGGATTCTTCGATACCCAACATCCACAATGACGGCGAAACAACTAGTAGCTCAGTGTTCCAACATTCAAAAGAAGAGACTGCTCTCACAGCTAGAGATTGACGAGGTACAACATAAATGCTACGGCAAGGAGGAGTCAGGACGCCAGGTCAGGGGGGAGATATCATCACCCCCACCCGAGATTGGGTACCAAGCCCCAAGTGCGATAGGAGAAGGATCGTTGAGTGCGAGAGGAACTGACCTGAAAGATAGGATCATGGCCAAGCTTGAAACCTGGACCCCCCGTAGCCGGTTACCAAGATTATGTGAAGTACCCTCAGAAGGTCTGCTAGATGATGTTAATGCAGCACTACGGACGATACCTACAGCCACGATTAGTGAGACTAACAAGCTGATCTACAATACGGCAGCAGTGATCAGTGAGATGCTTGGCTACAAGTTGAACAGCCACAAGGGGCAGTACCCTCCATGGAAAAGGAGGCTAGAGGCTAAAATCAAGGTAGCACGGAGGGAGGTCAGCCAACTATTGGAGTTGCAGAAAGGCACAATGAAGAAGGTGCCTAAGAAATACAGCAAGCTGTCCATACCTGAGGCCTTGGAAACTGCCAAGCAAAGACTCACAGCCTTGGCCAGCCGCTTGAGGAGGTACACCAGAGAGATAGAAGGCAGGAGAATAAACCAGCTGTTCTCCACAGAACCAGCAAAGGTGTACTCTCAGTGGCAAGGGAACAATAAGAGGACAGCACCACCAAGGCTGGAGACGGAGCAATACTGGAAGAGCATATGGGAGAAGGACGCAACCCATAACGGCAATGCTCAGTGGCTAGTGGATCTGAGGGCAGACCATAGCGACCTCCCTGAACAGGGTCCAGTAACCATCACAGTGGCAGATATCCAAGAAAGGGTCTCCAGTATGAAGAGTTGGACAGCACCAGGGCCCGACATGGTTCACGCCTACTGGCTGAAGTAGCTGACTGCACTCCATGAGCATCTGGCAGGACAAATGAACCAGCTGCTAGTTAACGAGAGACACCCGGAATGGCTAACCGAAGGTCGGACGGTCCTGATCCCCAAGGACCCCAAGAAGGGACCGGTCCCATCCAACTACCGACCAATAACCTGCCTCAGTACTACATGGAAGCTCCTGTCAGGCATCATATCGGCTAAGATGAACAGGCACATGGGTCAATACATGAGCGGGGCACAGAAAGGGATTGGCAAGAATACCAGAGGCACAAAACACCAGCTACTGGTAGACAGAACAGTCAGCCGAGACTGCAAGACCAGACTGACCAACCTGTGCACTGCCTGGATTGATTACAAGAAGGCCTATGACTCAATGCCCCACAGCTGGATACTGGAATGCCTAGACCTGTACAAGCTCAACAGGACCCTAAGAGCCTTCATCAGGAACTCAATGGGGATGTGGCGTACAACACTAGAGGCCAACTCCAAGCCCATAGCACAAGTCACCATCAAGTGCGGGATCTACCAAGGAGATGCTCTGTCCCCACTGCTGTTCTGCATAGGCCTGAACCCCCTCAGTGAGATCATTAACAAGACTGGCTATGGATACCTACTACAGAACGGAGCAGTTGTCAGCCACCTCCTGTACATGGATGACATCAAGCTATATGTATACATATACCTATGTATGTATATATATATATGTGTGTGTATATATATATATATATATATGTGTGTATGTATTAACATCTATTTCCATGTGCTGCCCGTGTTCTCCCGGTGTTCTCCACATGTTCTTCTGGTGTTTGCGTGGGTTCTCTCCGGGTGCTCCAGCCTCCTCCCACAGGGCATGCAGTTAGTGGGGTTAGATGACTATTCTGAGTTGCTCACAGGTGTGAATGTGAGTGTGAATGGTTGTGTCTCTGTGTGTTGGTCGTGCAGTAGACTGGCGTCCTGTCCGAGGTGTACCCCACGTCTCGCGCATTGACAGCTGGGATAGGCTCCAGCCCCCCCCCCCCCGTGACCCTGATAAGGATAAGTAGAAGAGGATGGATGGATTACTGATTTAATCTATCTGCTAGAAGAATAAAAGACAACATGAACAAAATAAATAAAATCTACAAAAAAGTATTGTTAGTTTTTTCCATATCAGTCAATATGAGATTTGTGAGTCAGGATTGGGTCGATGTCCAGTTTAAATATGTGATAGGTACATGGAGATGGCAAACGTCCACAGAGACGCGCCCAGTGTAACAGCACAACTTTGTATAAATGAACATGACAGACCACACTTTTTAGCAAAGCTCTGGTTTATCCTACTGAAGCCCTGGGACTAGAGAGCTCGTTACTCCTCAGTTTACAGTAGGGCTGCTCAATTAATCGAATCTAGATTACGATCTGGGTTTTCAACGATCATTAAAAATGACTGAGCCGATTATTAACACCTCCCTCGTGCTTTACTCTTGCGCTGCTCCGTGTGGCAAATCGAGCGCACTTCTCTGCGTTTCGAACACCGTCACCACATTTTGAGCCCATATGGGCTCAAAATGTGGTCATAAATATTTTGTACTTGTAAATCAGGATTTGTACTTGTAAATCAGGATTTGTATGTGTAAAAAGAATTTGTGTGTGCGTAAAAAAGATTTGTGTGTGGACAAATCTTGCAAGTTACAAGTACGAATTTTGACCCTATTTTTCTTCCTTTCATCTGATTGGTCAATGTCATGTCAATCAAATGTAACAATCCAATCAGAGAACAGATGGGTTTGGCTGTCGGAGGGGCGCTTTTTTGAACTGCAGGTCCTTGAAGGGTAATACAGTTTGAAGCTGGAGGATCTCTATATAAATATCCGATAGCAGCTAGGTCCCCTAACCTTCAGCAGCTGTTGAAAGGATAAAGTTGTGGTATATCAGTGGTTAGAAATACCATTATTACTTTAGGATTAGTTTAACACAAAGTCAGGGCTGACCCGGGACCATTGCTGTGAGTCACAGTGCGCAGCATAAAGGTCCTTTCACATCGGACGCAGCATGTGCTGCTAATGCTAACTAAAAGCAAAGGATCCAGAATTTGTTGCGCTGGCTGCTGAGCTCTGTGGGTTTTTGCAGCAGCTCTACCTGTACTAGATGCACCTGCTCCTTGTCGTTTCTATCTCTGACTTTATGTCCTCTACAAGAGTTTTTTTTTTTTTTTTGCTAGTTCTTTAGATGTTCAATAAAAACATGTATGCTAATTCATAACGAAGAAAGCTTTGTAATGAAGACTGTCATTTCCAAAACACTGCCCGCCCCCCCGGGGTCCGCAGCGCTGTTGAAAAGGCTGTGGAAGTCCCTGTATTAAGCACGTAAACCTGTGACACAAAAATCACCAAACTCGGACGACCACAGACTGTTTTCCTTCGTGGTGATGAAGGAAAACGCTGGGTTGGCATGTGAAAGGGCATTTATTTCCTTCAAAGACCTGCAGTTCAAAAAAGCGCCCCTCCGACAGCCAAACCATCTGTCCTCTGATTGGATTGTTACATTTGTGATTGACATGACATTGACCAATCAGATGAAAGGAAGAAAAATAGGGTCAAAATTCGTACTTGTAACTTGCAGGTGTTTTTTTTTGGCTAAGTCCACACACAAATCTTTTTTATGCACACACAAATTCTTTTTACACATACAAATCCTGATTTACAAGTACAAAATATTTATGACCACATTTTGAGCCCATAGACCCGAGGGAAGCTCGGAAAGCTAAGCAGAAGTTATTTGGAGAGGAGAGGATAATGGCTGCTGAAGAAAGAATGCCGTTGGTTGAAAAGAGAGGTAAAACGACTTCAGTGGTGTGGAAACCAATGTTCCCTCTAAACTGCGCACTGCTGGCATGGTCTCTGCGCACAGAAAATCTGCGTTGCACACAAAAAAATCTAACCTGAATTGAAATTAAAATTAAAACTTTAACAATTCTGTTTTGCAGTGTTAGTCAGTGAGTGACTGGCTGCTCCTGTATGGGATTAGAACGATGCCACCTTATCCCATAATCCAGCCAATAATGCGATTCACATTCGTATATACGCAGCCAATCAACGTCGCTGACAGGCTATGACAGCGTCCTTATGTGCCGACACCGGTGTTTTAGCTAGCAAAGCGGCGTGGCTGATGTGCAGTGAAGCCACGTTAATGACAACGTGTCCAACCATTGGAGATGTGAGCAGGACAGACGGAACAACTGACGGAAAAAGTGTGGACTTTATACCAGTTTTTAAATTGTGTTGATCGGCCACGTAAAACCAGAGTTATGATAAAAATATCTGCAATGTTTGGTTTTCTTCCTGAATACTGTCGTTGTTTATATTTACTGCGGGAAGAAACGGTAAAAACGGCGTTTTATAAGGAAAAGCGCTCTCCGCCTGTGAGCAAAAACAAAACCAAAAAACCCCCCACCCTTTCCTATTGGTCGAAAAAAGTACCGTGTCGACCAATCAAAAAATGATATGGCAACGTGGCATCTAGTTGTTAAGAAACGGGGGGAAGTTTTAGGAGTGACGGCGGTGTTCTGAGATGTGAGAGATTTGAGACGTTTAGCGCAAATCTTGTGTAGTTAGTGTGTAGTTAGTGTGTAGTGTAGTCAATAGTTTTGTTGTGTGTGTCAGAACAATGAGGCGGCTGCTGAGTGTTACAGGTGTTACAGCAGTGATACATCTCCTGTTGTCAGGCCTGCAGGTATCAGGCTGTTGTTCTCCTTTATCTCATAGTGGACAGAAATTATTTTTTGGAGTGGCACAAATAATTTGTGTGGCATCAGATTTGATGCAGAACAGCTGATTGTTCTGTAAATAGTTTGAAATGTTTATTTAAAAAACGCCTTGGCTGCATAAAAAAAAAAAAAAAAGCTGCAAAAAACTTTGTTGTTTGCCAAACTGAGTTACTTTTTTGAAGAAGTAACTATATAATTAATAGCCCAAGAAAAAAAGAAAGAAAGTTGTGTTTTCAAAATTGGAGTTAATGTTATTTTTACTTCCAATAGTGTTAACATACTACACAGGTCATGAACAGGATTTTTTAAATTTTCATTGTAAGTGGGCTAAAGCAGTTAATTAAAAGTAGTCTAACATAAATGTAAATGCTGTAATTTGATTATTTTAATAAACCATGTAACTTGGATGGATTAGATGCTGGTGTGACCACAGTGCACACGTCTGATGTCGCTCACAGTGGTCCAAGGGACGCTCAGGGAGTTTGTGTGTTCACTCAGACACGTGAAATATTTGAGGGAACATTGGTGGAAACATTATGGGTTCGCGGGGTCAGACGTGGATCAAAATATTGTGCAGTATTTTGAAGTTCACTAAACATAGATGTTTACATTTTTCATTTATTTTTTATATTGCAAACATTTGCACTGTAATCAGTGTTTGCACACTATTTTACATTATTTTTTGACAGTCTTTAAAGCCATTATTCAATACATTGTTATTGTTAAATAAATATCGTCAAATAATCCAGATCTCAATTTCAGTGAAAATAATCGTGATTATCATTTTTGCCATAATCGAGCAGCCCTAGTTTACAGTGAGATTTGTTTTTCTTACTAATCACTGTTTGTGTTCTGGTTTGTTTGCAGATAGAGGACATCATTGGTACCGTTCGAGATTCCAACCTGAAGCTGACGCTGGCCTTTGGGATCGGCATGCATCATGCAGGCCTCCATGAGAGAGACAGAAAGACTGTAGAGGAGCTGTTTGTCAACTGTAAGATTCAGGTATTCCCTCACCCCGGTGCTGGGCTGCTAATCTGGCACAGCTGATGCACATGTAGTCTGATGTGTTAGTGTCTCTAAATATACAGGCTATGGTCCTACCAGCACTGACAGCAGCCTGTTCATTCATTTTCATAACTGACACTGGATTGACCAATCGAATCTCTTAATGCAACCGGCCCCTCCCCTGCCCTTCCTGTGCGCTCACGCACCTTATAAAACTGCAGTTAGTGAGGAAGAAGTGACTGATAAAGATGGACAAACAAAAGTAAAAAGTGCTTTACAGTGTTGTTTACATGGCTCTTTGGCGTTCTCATGTACGCACATGTTTCCAGCTGCACTCTCCTGCTCACACACGCACAGATCTCTACCAGGGCAGCTACTGAAATGCGGACGACACGGTTGGTGTGATGGATGACAGCTGTGGCAGCCAGCCTCCCCTGGCACCACCCCTGAACCCACTGCTCCACCCTTCCCCTGCAGCTGAGCCACAAACCACACCCTGCCACAGTGGGGTCAGCATCTGCATCTGCTGACCCCACTCTGTGTGTGAAGGCAGACAAACTCATACCTACTGCACCAATAAAGTGTACATAGAACTGCAGCATATGTGGCAAAATGAGTAACATGTTGAGTTTTAACAGCGTTAAAGTCTGAGTTTGGTATGACCACCTTATTCTTCATCACAGCCTGAACTATCTTAGGAAAGCCTTCCTGTCATTTCTTTTAGTGGTCTTCAGGAATACTTTTCCAGGCTTTTTGAAGGACATTCCAAAGCTTTTCTTTTGCCTGGAATTTCTGTAATTAGGCAAAACCCCAGCTGTCTCTCTCCGTCTGCCTGTCCTCACTTCCTGTTGTTCTGTCTGCTCCACACACAGGTCTGTTAGTGCTACAGAGGATGAATGCTGCTACATTAATCCTGTGCACAGTTAGACGCTGTCACGCCTCAGCTGCTGTGTCTATATCTCACATCCTGTTTCATTGTCATTCATTTCTAAAACGTCACCAGGTTCTGATTGCTACCAGCACTCTGGCCTGGGGAGTGAACTTCCCCGCTCACCTGGTTGTCGTCAAGGGAACCGAGTACTACGATGGCAAATCCAGGCGCTATGTGGACTACCCCATCACAGGTACAGTTCAGTGACAGCCTCGGTGTGGTCTCTGTGGAACAGGAAGTATGCTTCCTCCAGTCAGTGTGACGTTAAACTCTGCATTAAGAAGCTCTCATATAGCTGTCACTGATGCTCATAACAAACCGCATTAACAGATCGTAAACGTTCTGCTCTAAAGGTTGTGTGTAACAGTGTGTGTGTGTGTGTGTGTGTGTGTGTAGACGTGCTGCAGATGATGGGGCGAGCAGGCCGTCCTCAGTTTGATGATCAGGGCAAAGCAGTCATCCTTGTCCACGACATAAAGAAGGATTTCTACAAGAAGTTTCTGTACGAGCCGTTTCCTGTAGAGTCCAGGTAACAGCACAATCTTCATCATCAGGATTCCTGCCATAATCATCTGTTAGTGTCAAAGACTGGGCCCATCTATGGGTCTATGTCTAATGTATTTAAGTGTTTATGAGCCGTCACCATTACTGTTCATACCAAGGTTAAAGTAATGTGATATATCAGGCCTTACGTGCCTACATGTTGTCAGTACAAACACGATGGTATAAGCTGCTATTTCCCCTTCAGATCAGTCTGTCCACTCTGCAGCACTGCTCAGCATTTAAGTGTGACATGATATTTTCAGTCTGTATATGATACTTTCTGTATGTTCACACAACACACGCCACACTTGCAGTCATAGTTTCTCAGTGTTTTGCTCGTTTTACACTGATTTCTTCTCCTTTGTCAGACCCACAGGCTGGTGCTCTGAGGGCCTTACAGCTCTCTTCAAATCTTAGATTGATGTTTATCATAAACTTAAACATTAAAGATAAGAGCAGCGCCGAGATGCCAGGGCGTTAAATGATACGTGTTTCACCCATCGCTCTCCGAGGACGCTAATAGCACCTACATGATAAAAGAGATCACAAATTTTATCTGCTGGTTTTTGTTGAGTATTTATATGATGGTGTATTGGGTTCAGTATAGCCAAGAAATTACAATTAATGTGAGTAATATTTCAAGAAAACAGCTCATTTTTTTCAGTGGCTCTAAAATGTTTTATATCAAAGTGGACGTGCTGCAGACTGGAGCCACTACAGTTGTAGTGAACAGAGAGACACGTTTTTTAAATTCAGTTTTTGAGCAGCGGTCGTACTTTGTGACGTGTGCGCGTTCTGGTCATAGGGGGAAAAACTGACAGGAAGCTAGAGAGACTCTGGGAACCTTTCAGAGTAAATGGAAAAAAAGGTGACTTTCACTATCTTTTCTAATTATCCTGTGAGACCAAAAGCAGAGGTTTATTTTACACAGACATGTTGAATGAAGTCATTCAGAACACTTAATATCAGCTCATGTTCACTGTAGTCACGCATGAATGCAACATCAGCAGGGTCGTTAATAAAGATAAACTGGTGACCGTATACGCTGTCGTTATAGTGTCCTATAGAGTCCAGGGTTTGTTTCCTGTTCAGTGTCGGGCTGCAGTAGTTTCTGTGCCTCAGTGTGCTGCAAAATGTGGTCATCACTGTCCTGGAAACCCCTGCAAGTGATGCAAAATTGTATTTACATGCTTTTAGTTTTTTCTTTCATTTAGGTGCTGGTTTTACAGCAGCATCGTTACCCTCTGCCAGCATACTGCGGTTTAGAAAGGCCTACAGTGATAAGTTCACCAGCTAATGTGTCGTGTATCCTCAGCCTCCTCAGCGTGCTGTCTGATCATCTGAATGCTGAGATTGCTGCAGGAACCATCTCATCCAAGCAGGACGCCATGGACTACATCACCTGGACCTACTTCTTCAGACGGCTGATGATGAATCCCAGGTTAGCCCAGCTCCCAGTACACACACACACACACACACACACCTGTGCATAGTGTAGACACAGCCTGGTTATTGTTGTGATGTGTTGTTCAGTCAAACATCTGCTGTGTAGACAGAGCCCACTCCAGAACATTCCAGCCTGTTGGTAATTGCACGCCTGTCATCCCACATTTACCACTGACGGAGGCCCAGCCAGTGGCTCTGTAACCCTGCAGGCCTGTGAAACCATTCAAACTGGGATTTTGGGTCAGTATTCACATTTCAGAGAGGCTTTAGAGTGTCGCTGGATTGATTCGTTGTCATCTGCTGCAAACTGTGGGAACACAGCGCCCGTGTGCTTCTCTTACTGCAGCCCTACAGACTTCACTGTTTCTCACTGAAAGATGAAGGAGTGATTTAATCATCAGTTGTAATGTTACAAAGCAGCCTGCTGGGTTTCCATATAGTGTTCATAGTAAATTATTATACTTTTGTTTTCCTGACAGCTCCTTGTTGACTTTAAACAGACACTGGACTGGTTCTTATACAGCGCTTTTCTACTCATCTGAGCACTCAAAGCACTTTACACAACTTGTTCATTCACCCATTCACACCAGCACTTTTTCCTAAGTGCTTCCTAACTAACATCCACACAGCATTCACACTCTGATGGATGTGTCGGAGAGCAACATGGGGTTAGTATCTTGCCCAAGGATATTTGGCATGTAGACTGGAGCAGACTAGGATCGAACCACCGACCTTCCGGCCAGTAGGTGACCTGCTCTGCCACCTGAGCTACTGGAGATGGAAACCAGTCAGAACTGTATAAATGGATCAGGATCAGATATCAGACTGGTTCAGCTGGTGTCTTTGCAGGCACAGAAGAAGCACGTGTACTCTTACCTCCACAGCACATATCTATGATGTCATTCGTGTTACACTGAGGTGATTGGACAGGGTTGGAGCATAGGAGCAGCTTCCTTCAGGCTCATCTTCACTGTGACAGGCAGGTGCAGTGTCTGCATCACTGCATCACTTCCACTGTTACCCCTTTGATGATAATAATAAGGCTCCCAGCCGTGTGTTTGACAGATTGTATCAAAGCTCTTATTCTTAATACACACGTTCAAACTCTGCATCATTTTGCAACTTTTTCTGGAACCCAGCTTGATTTTTCCTATTTTTAGATCCAAATAAACAGATCTGACCAATCAGAGCACTGCACTTAGCAGCACATTCACTCATTGTTCAAACACACACCAGCACTGAATATGCACTGATGTGGGAATAGTAACATAAAACCATTTCCACACAGCTACACAATGCTCCAGGTCAGTACGCTCTCAGAAAGCATTTCTCTGTCAGATGTGGATCCAACTCTGCCAACCAGACTTCAAACTGACATCCTGAAATATGTAGAAAAGCAGCTTCAGCTCCTGGATCAAACCATTCCCTTCTCCCTGCTGCCACCTTCTCCTGAGAAATGGAAGAACCCAAAAGTTCTGCTTCTTCCTTTTCTCGTGCAGAAACTTCTGGACAGCTCATCAGCGCTCTCCATTTTTAGCAGCGCATTTTCTGAGGATGAATGTTCCACAGAAACACATCGTGTTCAGCGTGTGTGTATATTTACATGTTACATGAACACAAATTCACATTTTCATGTGTCTTTTTCACAACACGTTGGTGTGTAACAGCAGAAATGCAAGACAGCCTAATTATAGCTGACTCTTTCTGTAAGCTGTGTTTGATCCAAAGACTGTGTTTCCTTTGGATCTGCAGCCAGAATGAAAGAGAGTCTCCTTCACACACTCAGCAGATCTCTCACCTGTATCTGCCTGTGTTGGTTCTACAGACATGATCGAGATCTTAACCTGAGACCCAGAGTTGTGGGAACAGTGCTGAGCATGCTGCAGATGAGTGGGCTCGTTTAGATTTCACCAGAGTCTGAATGAGTCTAGAAATAAATGTGAAAATCACCTATGAATAATATTCCATCTATCCTGAGCACTAAAGTCTGATAAAAAACGTCAGACGATAAACCACAATAACAAAGATTTGTGTGTTTTCCAGTTGGGGTGCACATTGCTAAGAGTAAATCTGTAAACCTAATGATGGGTTTGATGGATGAATGAAATGGAAAGATTGCTGTGCTTGAAGAATCCCTGTGTGGATAAGACACACTGAAAGTTTCACTTCCAGGTTCTGGGAATAGCCTAACAGTGCACATCCAGCTGAAAGGTTTTATTATCGTTTCATTTGTGAGTTTTTATGGTCAACTTTGTGTTTTCTCTCTAAGTGCTGCTGTTAGAGCTGATAGGAAAGGGGAAAGACTGGACAGTCATGTTAATCAGTTTGGCTGTTCCTGTGGAGACGCACCATACGATGCTTCCTCTGCAGAGGTTTGTCCAGTTACCTCTGAAGCCTCGGTGGTTTCTGGACCTTTTTTTGTCAGCTAACAATAGTTCACTTGTAGCTGATCGGGTGGTCGGCGAGTTTTTGGCTAACGATAGTTATTTCCATGTTTGAGACGTCTGAGCTCAGCTGACAGATCAGCTCCAGCACCACACACACGTTTGTGCACGCTCTAACCGTTAGCCTAACCTCAGATTATTAAATTCACTGTTGGTACCCTCAGTGTGCCCATTGTTCTCTCTGGTATCTCCACAAAGCTGCGTGTTACATCCGCTCTTTCATTCCCATAACACACACACACACACACACACACACACACATGTCTGGTTTGCTATCCTCGTGGGGACATCCCATTGACATAATGCTTTCCCTAGCCGCTTACCCTAACCCTAACCATCAAAAATGAATGCCTAACCCTGACCCTTACCCTAAACCTAACCATAACCTAATTGTAACCCTGACACTAAAACCACATTTTGAGTGTGAAAATTGCTTTCAACCCCAAGGGGACCTGGATTTTGGTCCCCATTGTGCAGAAAGTCCCCACCAGTATAGTAAATGTCAGATTTTGGTCCCCACCAGGACAGTACGAACCCGTACACTAACACACACACACACACACACCCACACACACACACACACACACACACACACACACTGGGTCCCAGGGCAGCGTTAACGGCTGACTCGCTGTGCCATCAGCAGCTTCATGGCGGTGAGCCTAATGGTGTGACTTCATTCAAACAGGCCCCGCCTCTGAAATGTGTTTGGTCATAAACACGCTCGGTGCTTATGTATGTGTGCTGCTAACATGTGGAGCTGTGACAGTAACACACACACATAAATACAGCCATCGAATGTCTGCACGGCTGCTTCTCGTCTTTGAGCTGTGACTTCACCTCCGTGTTAGTGCGCTATGAAAGGTTTGGTGTGATAATCATAATGACATCATCTGTTACATGGTTTACATGCACAGCTGTACAATGACGTCTTCCTCCACCTCTGAACAGATCGCTGTACAGAGACACAGCATCTGCATCACATACAGTTTTAAATGATCCGTGTTTATCTTGTTCTTAGTGCAAACAGTGATTTGTCAGGGAAGTGCTGCTGCCTCAGTGTGGCTGCTTTAAACCAGACAAATGCACTGAGGAGGAGGAGGAGGAGGAGGAGGAAGAGGAGCGCTGCATGTGAATATTATCACAGTGTAGCCTGATTTAAAACTGGACCCGTGTGAACCCATAAGTGTTTAATAAAGTCAGAGGTGAACAGAGCTACCTTTCCACTGACACACGAGAAAGTGTTTGTGCAACCATCGCCCATCAGAGAGGATGCAGGTGTAAGGCGCTCCCACCTTTAAATTCCATCCATCTTTTATATACAGTCCATCACCTGTCTGAAACAAACCGTTTTGGCTGCCCTCTGCCCGTCCTCACACCCAGGGCTCTGTGACTATCGTGGGCATTCGCTCTCACTGACATGGGGGCTGCTGCTCCCACAACCTGGGCGAGCAGGACAAACAATAAGTGTTGGAAGTTGGTCCTGAGCAGCTGGTTGTCATTATATTCTCATTCAGTGTTAGGTCGTGATACATAATGTAACCCAAACTCTAAATAGGACCTGAAAATATATGACAAGACTGTAGGATTCATTATTAAACTGTAGGACTATTCTGCTTATATTTGTTTTTCTATCAGCTCTTTGATAATAACTGAGAAGAGTCAGTGACTCAGTCTGGAGACATGCATATATATCTGACACTGAAATCTTGTTTTTTGTCAGTTTTCGAGGATTTTAAAACAAAACAAAAACATCAGGTTTATAAAAAACTATCTTACAGTTACAATTCATCATTTCGTCTTATCAGCTTTAGAAAACATGAAATGTGATTATTAACTGACTATAGTGAACCAGATGGCACTAATTAGCACAACTGCCCGTCAGTAATGACCATGTTTTCCAGTCTTACCACGATGTCGTTGATACATTCACATGGATTTTGTTACCGAGGATCTTAAAACGTTTCCTTCAGCATGGAAAAAGCCACATGTGCTGTAGTTTTCCAGCAGTACAGGCACAAATATTGGCTTTGTGAGCTAATGAAAGTTGTCTTTGATTGTGCTTCTGCTGACTCTCAGGTGGTAACTGTTAGCATCTCTGAGCATGGAACCCATTTTTGCCCCTGTTGTCTTTTTTTAGGTAATAACACTGAAAGCTGAGAGTGATTTTCCTGCAGGAGTTTGTCTCAGCTGTGTGCAGCCAGGAGAACAGCCAGCTTTGCTACTCTGTGTTTACTGGATGCTAATGCTGTTCCACCATCATCATGTTCTGCACACGCTAACATGGATGTTATTAGTGTTTACATGTTCCTAGCATTAGCCAGTTTGGTGAACCACGACTCTGTACAGCCCACACTATCGTGTGTGACCTCACAGTCTAAGGCTGGTGTGTTTGCTGAGAACTGCTAATGTCTGACTTACAGCTGACTGGCTGTGGAGCTGATAGTGTCTGTACTCAGGTCGTCAGAGAAAGACGTACTGAGCCAGCGTGTGCTAATACCCAGAGCCTACTGACAGCTTTGCAGGCTGTTGTCTATGATGTTGTAGCTGTTTACTGTCACCAGCCGACAGCATCACACTCAGCCTGCCTTCCTGTGCTGTGACTGGTTCAGCCAGCTGTGTAGAAGAGCAAAGTTACAGCATGTGAGATGATTGCAGCAGTCAGCGTGCTGATTGGCTGATCCTAATTCATTCTCATGGTAATGAGGCCAGTGCAAATGTGAGGCTTTCTTTGAATATTTTTGGATGTATTCGTGTTTTTAAACATTAAACATGCTTGAAGTAGTTTGACAAACAATTTTCCAAAGAAAATTTGAAGCTAAAATTTCACAGCAAGTGTTTCATATCTCCGTACAGTGGGCCATAAACTGTTTAGGCCTGTGGAAATTTCACATGTAAGCATGTTTGTGTGGAAGCAGAACCACAGAATAAGCTTCAGGGACGTATTTATTTTTGAAGTGTTATACATTTGACCAAACTTTGCTTCTACTCAGAGATGAGCTGAGGTGGGAATGAATGACCCCTCAGTCCTGGTCTGAGCCCCACTCTGTCCTGCTGAAGCATCTCACTGTGATTGTTTCCACTGTGTACTCTCTGTTCTTCAGTTATTACAGCCTAGAAGACATCAGCCACGAGTCTATTAACAAGTATCTGTCCAACCTGGTGGAGAGAAGCCTGCGTGACCTCGAGTGCTCCTACTGCATTGAAATTAAAGAGGTGTGTGATGTGTTCAAGCTTGTTCTCTGTACGGTGTCACAGATGTGTTCAACGGTTTCCTTGCATCACCTCCTCAGGACGATCAGTCGATTGAGCCTCTCACCTACGGTCGCATTGCCTCCTATTACTACCTGAAGCACCAGACCATCCGCACGTTCAAGGAGCGCCTCAGGGCGGAGCTACCCATACACGAGCTGCTCTCTGTGCTCACGGTGAGTTTCATCTGCTGCTGTCCCGTCACCAGTGTGTGTTTGTTTTTTACACCTGTATGACCCATGCAGAAGCGCTGTGTTGGGCTGAGACATGCAGCCAGGTCATCCCTGCACGCAGCTTTCACTGATGAGTGACTCCTCGGTGTCTTTATCATCTCGTGCTGCCATCTGTCTGTCTTTGTTCGATCGATGCAGCGCTGTTCATGTTATTGCTGAAAAATAAGCCGTTAGTGTGATTCTGCTCTTTGAACAGAGCATCAGCTGTTACTGTTTCCACCTGCTCAGGATTCACCTGTTCGTCGAGCACAAACCACCACCATAACCAGTTTATAAAATCAAGTGAAGGCACAGGGTTATCTGCCAGTTTAAAACATCAGCAAAGCTTTGAGAAAATGTTCTAACTCTTGATACCTTTGTATGTATACAGAGTCAGACTGAGAGGAATCATCAAGTCTGGGCGAGGCAGAAAACAAAGATTTCAAAGACTGTAGAAACAAAACTAGTGAGAGATTTGTGTAAAGACCCCAGAACAGCTGCCATGACCCCCGGCAGGAGCTGTAGTCCCACAGCAGGAGCGTTTTATACCTGTGTCCTCGTCTGGAGTTGGACCAAAGCATGCTGGGGCTGAAGTGGCTGCCTTCCTCCCCAACAGGCTGCAGTATGCACTCGTGCTCTCAGGCCCCGGTATGCTCCTTCAGCTGCTCAGTAATGACCTGCACTCACACCTCCACATGGCCCCGCCCCATCATATAAACATGCACCACACTGTGAGTGCCACACAGACTGAACCTCCTTCTGCTTCAGGTTTGGTTCCTGTTGTCAGTGTGGACAGAAACACAGAGTCCTGGCTCATTGTGACATTCGAAGGCTCTGCTTTGCTGCTGAGCTCAGTGAAAAGTGAAACGTGGCAGCTCATAAAAACATGCAAGGCTGCAAACAAATCCTCGAGTTAGCAAAACGTTTGCAGCGCGGGATCGTAGACCTCAGTGCACGTACGCACCACGCCAGGGAAATAAGTTAGTGTTTGCGCCAGTCTGAGCAGCTACTCCACTGTTTGTTCATTTATGTTTCTGTGCATCAGCCGCCTGATAATGTTTTCACTGTTCATCATACAGCTGCTGTTTTTACAGATGTGATCAAATAATTACAAACTCACGTTCAAAACAAACTGGTGCAAAAAATGTGAATAAGCTGTCAGCTTGTTTCCAGGCTCACACCAGCTACTGTTAAACACAACGGTCAGAATCAGATCCATGCTGGAACAAACCAGTCTTTTCCTTTTAACTGAACTCAAAGCCAACAGCCTGAGTTTGGACTCTTCATTTTGAAGCTGCCTGCAACATGACATTATGACATGCAGCCAACAAAGCGTCCTCCTCAGTGCTGCTCTGTGACCTCCTGATGAAGCAGGACCAAAAACCAAGCAGCGATTTGCCACCACGTGACATTTTGCTCTGCTTGAAACAGAAGTTCATGTTTGCTTCAGTCTGAGGGGAAATCACAGAAGCTGTCTCAGCGTAGCCAAGGAGCTGACCTGAAATCAGCCAATAATAACTCAGTCAAGGCTTTAGATGGGCGTGTCCTCATAGCTTTTAGTTATGAATCAGACTGAGATCTGTAGAGGACTGGTCCGACAGACAGATCTGGCTGTGTGTGTGTGTTTAGTGTTTTCCTCCTGCATTACCTCTTTAAAGCTCCCTCCTCTGTCTGTGGAGCTCCGTGCTGCCTTTCTCCACCACACTGACATGCACACATGATGGCACTCAAAGATAAATCATTTAGGAGTCATGCTAGCTCCGGCCCCTCACCCCACCCTGCTCCCGCCTTAGCTTTAGAGACGCTAGCTTCAGCAGTGATGGATGGAGGCTAAACGGTCCAGGCTGGGAGGCTCTGACAGATGCCTCCAGCAGAGCCTGCTGATGGGGCTACATTAGCCAAAGTTGAACTGGAGGCGATAGCAGCCATGCGTGTCCATGCATCTGACTGTGCCTCAAGTACAAACAGTGCTGAACACACAGCCACAGATGCAACATAAAGACTGATACCTTCCCAGCAGGCCACAGTATTTGTTAGCATTTAGCACTTTGAAGAAATGTAGAGAGAATTTAGTGGAGAAAGAATCTGAACTGTGATGCCAAATGTGGGTGTGTGTGCTGGGTGAAAAACACAAGTGTGGGCAGCTACATGCTTTTAGCACACATGCTCTGATTTAAACAGTGTGACCACAGCATGCTTTGCACTTCTTGTTTCACTTTTGATCTCTTTCAGGATGCAGAGGAGTATGCCGAGCTGCCCGTCAGACACAACGAGGACCAGCTGAACAGCCAGCTGGCTCAGCAGCTCCCCTTGCAGGTCAACCCCCACTCCTATGACAGTGCACACACCAAGACCCACCTGCTGCTGCAGGCCCACTTCAGCCACGCCCAGCTGCCCTGCAGCGACTACACCACTGACACCAAAACTGTGCTGGACAACGCCATCCGCATCTGTCAGGTAGCCTTCACTCAGCAGCTGCCACAGAGCTTCCTTTGTGTTTTTCACTTTAGCTGTTTCTCTGTGTTCATGCAGTACGTGTAGACTAAAGGTTTTTTTTTTTTGCTGTGCTCTAAATGATCTGTGCAGCACAGTTTGTGATTCCTCCTGCACCTCACGAGTAGACCTGCCGTGCTCTCTGCACTAAACCAGTGACAGGGCAGTAAGATAACTGTGTGTGTGTGATATACTCCTGTAGCTCTAACAGCTACACAGGCAGGTTAGCTGAAGTCTACAACACACTGAAATGAACAGCAGTCGAGTGGTGAACCATGTTTGCTGTCACTGAACAGTTTTTACTTCTATGAGAGACTCAAGTGTCACTTTAATGTTGCTGCTCTGCAGCAGGTGCTGCAGTAACGGGAAGATTGTACTCAGACGTGTCTGTGGTGTAACTGACCGTCCACAGTCCTGATGGGCAAACACACGTCTGATCTTACACTTATATCCATTCATCAGAAGAGCTGATAAATATATGGATTTGATTATTACTATTTATTCTAACAGTGACAACAGATTATTATCAACTGTATCGATGTTTCTTTGGAATATACAAAGTTTACTTCTACAAATATGTAAAAATCACTGTGTCTGTCTGTGTATAAGCAGGTTACAGGTGTTAACACACCTGATGGTTTTCATGACTCTTATTGACTCTTACATCTTTACAATGTGTTGAAGAATGTGGGAAGGTTTCATTTAGTGTGGTAATAATCCCTTCCAGCTGATAAAAGCAGGAGTTGAGCTAACACAATGCTAACACAATGCTAACCCACACCTACAGCCAAATGGTCGTAGCTTATATTGGTGTTGAGTGATGTGCTGCACATGCACGGTGCTCACGTGTTGTTGGGGCTCAGTGCTGTAGATAATGTTTAGAATTAGGGGAATGTGAAATATCAGCATGTGATTTGTAGCCGATCCATCTCATCAATAACCCGACTGTCAGACGTTAGCTGTACGTTAGCTAATCCTCGTTGTGTGGCATCTGCAGAGATCAGCTGGCCGAGAGAATCTTGAACATTAGATTAATAGAGTCGGTAACACTGACAACAATGAAGCCAGTGGTGTTTATTGAGCTCCTCAGTGCGTCTGTTTGAAGTGAAGTGGCGCCTGTAAGCCATTGTCCACAGCTCTGCTGGATGTTTGTGTGCATGTGCTTGTGATTTTCCACGGTGTGTTAGTGCAGCTCGTGGATGTGGTTACTGCTTTGCTGTCCTGAAATTCTTCTCATCTCCAGCTTCTTTATGAGGTCTTTTATTGTGTGAATGTATATTTTTATTGATACTTATTGACACATAAAGTGAATATGTTGAATGGAAAGACAGGCTTGCATATTAGTTTGAGTCTGAATGATCGACCCTCAGTTGAATGGATGCTTCCCACAGTGATCCACTCTGTGTGCCACAGAGATGAGTCCTATGAGCTGAAGGCGGCAGCATCCACGCACTGAATCGTCTGCGTTATGTTAGGACAACAAAGTTGGGTGGGGGTGGGTCTGTGTGCTACCATAGCTAACACTGTCCTGGCATTAATGCAGTACATGTAACCTCATTACAAGCTGTAAATGTCACAGCTGATACAGTGAAGTGGACACGTGCTGTTAGCAGCACCCGGGCACCCCGGTGGTCTCCTCAGTGAAGCCAGACCTGGACCCCGCCCACACCCAGACTCCACATAGACTCTGATCAGGCTGCCTCTGTTATAACCCGAGTGCTCACAGGGCCTCTTATCAGCTGGTGATGTTGGGTGAAGCCCTGCTGGGACTTTAGCCACAGTCTGCTATTAATGTGTTCGATCAATCGTTTGTGCTGCATTTTAATCCCCTCTGTGAAGCCCAGTCTGTGGACTTTGTCATTTATACTCAAAGTTTTACTTTGCAAATGAACATTAATAACGTTTGTGTTCAGCCACCTTAAAGACAACCAGAGAGTGAAGGGAGGAGACGAGTCAGGAGACGAGGCTGAGCAGACGTGTGTTTAGCTTTTTCTCTGATTCTATTCCACTGTCACACCAGCTGCAGGCCAAGACATTAAAAACTAACCCATTAAAACATTTCAAACATGTCCTGTAGTTATGTAGTTGTGTCACATAGCTCTGCTGGCTGATCCCAGACACGACTGTGTTTATGTGCCAGGATTTACAAACTGTTTTCTGTGTTTGCTTCAGGCAATGCTGGATGTAGCTGCCAATGAAGGCTGGCTCGTCACAGCTATCAGCATCTGCAATCTTGTGCAAATGATCGTCCAGGGCCGCTGGCTGCACGACTCCTCCTTACTGACGGTCCCACACGTAGAGCAGCGACACCTCGGTCTGTTCAGGTAAATGGGAGCGCTCGTCGTTCTGCTTGCTGTGCAGCTTATCCTGCTTCAGTATTTTGGGAACAAATTCTTCATCTAAAGTAAAAAAAGCCTTTAATCATCCTGATGCATGGCTGCGTGTACAGTTAAGGATTCAGGGTTGTTTGACAGTTAGCAGCTGAGAGTGAAGATTAGGTCGAGTGATTTAGAGACAGAGTCAGAGAGGCCAGGTTTGGACCTGTGCAGGGACGGGATAGTGGACATATTGGACAAAGGATGTTGAAGGTGGAGCTTCCAGGCAGGAGGAAAAGAGGGAGAGAACAGAGAAGCTCCATGGACGTGGTGAAGGAGGATGCTGGGGATAGGGCGAGGTGGAGGGGGGTGATCCACCGTGGTGATCTTTAAAGGACGTAGCCTGAAGCTGTTCCCACCTTTAGGTGTAAACCTCAGTAGCACTGTGCAGTCCTCACTCACAGGTACAAACACAAAGCCTGGATTTGGACACTTGTGTCCTTTTAATGGTAAGACAGATTTGAATGAGGAATGACAGCCAACCTTGTCTCTGACGCCTCCTGTTTTAGGAACAGAGGAAACAGGAAGGGGCAGGGAGGTTTGAACGAGCCAATCGAAGGACTTCCTGAGCTGATCGCTGCCTGTAATGGAAAAGAAAGCGTTTTCTGTGCTATGGTGGCCCAACAGCTTCATTCGAGTCAGACTGCTCAGGTAAGGCTGCAGAAATGATTCGTCTAAATGTGCACTTCAAATATGAAAGCAGTCAGTCTGGATTTGCTGCAGAAATAATGGAAGCAATCTAAGCATGGATCTGCCCCCCGTGTGGTCCATGCAGGTCTCACACACAGCAGTGTCACAGCAATACGCCCAGGATCCCCAATTACAGCTCCAATTTAAGTGCTAATTGCAGCAGTAATGAGAGTGTCCGGGCACGGCAGCAGGCCCTGCAGCTTCACCCAATCAGTGTCTCTGCTGCCCCCACCCTCACCACGTTTACCCCCAGCTCCCCGCCGGCCTGCAGTGTGGCGGCCTCTCTAATTAAATAATTAGATGTGCAGCAGCGTTCCTGTCTGACTGTCTCAGGAAGAGTAATCCTCACATAAATAGCTTTTCCCCTCCTTGCCCCCCCAGTCAGACCGACGCACACCCTCCTGGCTCTGGTTTTTGTTTCCATCCCTCTGTCTGCGTTTATGTCCTCTGCTTCCCTCGTGGCAGCTTCTTTGGGTTGAAGCAGCTGTCCTACAAACAGCTAACGAGACCCGAGGCCCACCACAGCCGTGTTAGCATCAATCAGTTTGCTCACAAGTCGGCATTTTATATCTAAGCTTCACTTTCACACGTCTGCAGCTTTGACTGGACTTATGCTGCAAACAACCGAGATGATTTCCTGTTAGGGCTGGGCGATATGACCCAAAATTCATATCTCGATATTTTTTAGCTGGATGGCGATATAAGATATTTATCTCGATATTTTCTTAAAGCCATAAAGTAAGAACAAAAAGAGAGTTCTTAGTCAAAGCTGTGTCCCAGATGTCACACAGGCACTTTTATTAACATACAGCATAGATGTACATGAAAAAAACTACTCAAAAATAAATTATGAGCATTTATTAAATAATGATGCTCTATAAATAAAATAAAACTATGTTGTTTTGTGCATAACAAAGAGCTCACAATTGTGCAGTCAAAATGTAAACTAACAGACGCTGAGCATAATAACAAAGACAGATTTCACAGCTGCTCTGTTCCCAACTTCTACTGCGTGACTGACAGCCTGGAGTTTGAAATCCGCTTCGTAACCAGGTCTCTGAACAGGAGCCATTTATGGTCCTTATACACACACAGTACGGTAATATTACGTTGAAGCACAGTACGTATCACTCCGCGAGGCTCCTCGGTAGCCGTAATGCTCCGACAATCCATCAAGCGGTGCAGCTCCGTAGCTTAGCAAAGTCGAACTAAAACATTTTTTGACAGATTGCTGAGCGCTGTGTATCACATAAAATCGGTTCGCGGTCATCAAGCACAACCAGAATTCATACAAAAGGCGCGCAGTCAACTTTTGAGAAAATGAAAGGATTTTAGGCGTCAATGCGTTAGCCCGGTTAGCTCGTTAACATGTTGACGCCGTCCAGCCCCACGCACGGGGCGATCCGCGGTAACTCGTTAACAGAGATTTGCCCCGTTAATGCAGTTATGGCGTTAACGTCACGCTGACAGCACTAAAATAGTAATCTCCAAGTGTTTTCTTTTTACCGACCAGCTCCTCTTTGATAGCTGTCGTGTCCGTCCTGTCGTTGCTGCAGGTGAAGCGATGGGGGAGGAGGGGGAGTTGTGTTCAGTGAAGGAGAGGCGAGGTCGAGTAACGTTGCGTAGAGACAAAAGTGGACGAAAGAGAAGCAAACTTACAGCTCCACAAGTATAATTATAACGTAACATAGACTATATCGATTAAACGATATTGTCACATCTCATATCTTGTATAAAAATATATTGATATATTTAAAAACTCGATATATCGCCCAGCCCTATTTCCTGTCCACTAAAACATATATCAGTCTATATAACATCCAATCATTTCCACTGCTGGCTATCGTAACATGTGACTCCACTGTACAGCCTGTCCAGCTTAATCTGAAGACTGTGCTCTCTGTCAAGCATTTTCTTACCAGCTCTTTAAATGAGGTTCAAACACAGCTGTTTGTCCTTTTTCTAATTGTACTGTCAAGACTTTCAACATTTCACAACTTTTCTTTGGACAAAGTCCTGGGAAGACTGGCAGCTGTCTGGAATATTGAGTATAGGGTCTATAACCTTCCCAGACTGATGGTGTTATAGGCAGACAGCTCCATGGCAGGGCTAACATCCACACCAATGATGGAGACACAGAGTGGGAGGAGTAGCTCACAGGAGGACATGCAGCCAAAAACCAGAGCCAGCAGGTATGATGCAGGGACACATCACCGTGGTGTATTTAATGACGCTGGAGTCTTTAATGTCCGTCTCAGAGGACGATGAATCCTTCCACTCTTCATTTGACAGCTGTCGAAGCCTCGGCCCGTCTCATTCCTGTCTTCGCAGGCGTGGCTAAGCAGCTGGTTATTATGGCAGTGTGAAGGTTTCCTCCTTTGGTTGGACGTACTCCAGCATCGCCAAACAAACCTGTAGCAGCGCCATGCCACAGACAAGGGTCACTGCAGTCTGCAGACTCACTGGGGAGACGTGGTTCATATATTATAAAAGTTATTTGTCTTAAAGTGCTTTCTATAAATGATCTAAGAATGCCCGCGTCCACACGTCCACTCTAAATCTGTGACAGTGTCCACTTCCTCCTGAGAGTCTCATCCTGACCTTATGTGTAACATCTGAGTGTGTGTGAGTCATGTGTCCATTAGCTCTGATAAAGTGGTGCAGATCTCTGGGACACACTTGTCCACTTGCCCTGTGTGTTATACAAGCAGCTTGTGTTCATAGTAAATCCAACGTTCCTCAGGCGTGGTCGTTCCTGAGCCATCTCCCAGTGCTGGAAGTTGAGATGAGCATGAAGGGCTGGTGGGAGGAGAGCCAGGAGCAGACAGAGCATCCCATCCCTGCAGCAGGAGCTAACCTAAGGAAGGAGAGCAGCTGGCTGGATGTCCACGCTGACCAGGAGTATGTTCTGCAGGTGTCACTGAGACGCCTCAATCTGGGACAGCAGAGGGTCAGTATCCACAATATTCTCTAACAGGCAGCTGCTCCCAGTTTGAACACAGTGGTTTATTTAGCAGCTGAGCAGAAGCTGACCCCAGAGGCTGCTGGAAACGAGGTGTGCTTTATGTAATAGTTCATGTAAAGCTCATTCCAAACCTGCAGAGAGCAGCAAACTCGGCCTGCACAGAGTGATGACAATCTGACTTTCAACAGTCACATATTGAATGTGTAGCTCATGAGTAATGAAGTGAAATGCATGTTGTCAGCCTCACCTGTCATCATGTACACACCTTAGATGTTACACCGGGGCTGGTACGACCCCTCCATCGCCCCAACATCCACCGTGATGCTAACATTAAGAAATATGACTTTCTAGCATTTTAATAACATTTGGCCCCAAATTTTGATTTCACATATTTAACCTCCTAAGACCCGAACTCTTTCATGGCAGCATTTTTAATTTCTCTTTGCTATTTGGGCTGATTGGGACCTGATGAATGTAAAAACAAAGAATTACCTGAATTTTATTTTTTTACCTGATTTTTGTTTCTGACAAAAATAAGATCCACATATGAGGACATTCATTTTAAATTTCAATAGGACAGTGGGAGTATAATGTCCTCCTAAGTGGATATCAGGCCCTTGTAGAGGAAAATTTAGTATTTTGGTCTAGACAAATGTGATGTCGACATATGTGGACGGCAGGTCCTAGGAGGTTAAATGAGATGGATTCTTGCTCATGGCCACAGTGTATGCTGTTCCACTGTTAGCACTGTAGTTTATGATTGGCTTATCAAGGTGGCAGAAGAAAGGTTTCATTTGACTGTGTTCATGTTAAGCCTCCATTTAACATCCAGTGTGACTCAGGGACAACCAGGATATGGAACCACACCGGAATGAGGTTAGGAGAGGTTGGGAGAGGTTGGGACAGGTTGGGAGAGGTTGGGACAGGTTGGGAGAGGTTGGGAGAGATTGGGACAGGTTGGGAGAGGTTGGGACAGGTTGGGAGAGGTTGGGAGAGGTTGGGACAGGTTGGGAGAGGTTGGGACAGGTTGGGAGAGGTTGGGAGAGGTTGGGACAGGTTGGGAGAGGTTGGGACAGGTTGGGAGAGGTTGGGACAGGTTGGGACAGGTTGGGAGAGGTTGGGACAGGTTGGGACAGGTTGGGACAGGTTGGGAGGTTGGAGAGGTTGGGACAGGTTAGGAGAGGTTGGGAGAGGTTGGGACAGGTTGGGAGAGGTTGGGACAGGTTGGGAGAGGTTGGGACAGGTTGGGAGAGGTTGGGACGACAGGTTGGGACAGGTTGGGAGAGGTTGGGAGAGGTTGGGACGACAGGTTGGGACAGGTTGGGACGACAGGTTGGGACAGGTTGGGACGACAGGTTGGGAGAGGTTGGGACAGGTTGGGAGAGGTTGGGAGAGGTTGGGACAGGTTGGGACGACAGGTTGGGACAGGTTGGGACGACAGGTTGGGACAGGTTGGGACGACAGGTTGGGACAGGTTGGGACGACAGGTTGGGACAGGTTGGGAGAGGTTGGGACGACAGGTTGGGACAGGTTGGGAGAGGTTGGGACGACAGGTTGGGACAGGTTGGGACGACAGGTTGGGACAGGTTGGGACGACAGGTTGGGAGAGGTTGGGACAGGTTGGGACGACAGGTTGGGAGAGGTTGGGAGAGGTTGGGAGAACATAACCACAAACAAGAAACCCAACTGAAAGTCTGCTCAGGAAAAGCAGCTCAAAGTTGCTTCTCCGAGCTCTGAGACCAGAAACATGTCGTCTCAGCGTATTCTGAAGGTTAATTCCACAAAATACAAGAACGATATAAAATCCAAATATGATCCAGTTATAAGAGGACTTTACCTGGTACACTTTGAAGCATAGAAATATACCAGCACTGCTTAATGAGGGTGAAGAAACCAGACCACACAGTGACTCTGCTGTCCACACAGTCCAGGAAGTGAAGCATAGAGTCTTGTTGTTCTGATTTGATGCTTTGTAAATCAAACTGGATTGAATGGTGCTGCATGCTAGAAGTAAGGTCATGCAGTGTTTCCTAACTGCCACGCTAAGGCAGCTCTGTTTTAATAATAGCATCTGCCACCTCCAACATGTAAAACTGCCCAAACTTCAAAGTGTGCACAGATTTTGCTGTGAATGTCACGATGTCTGTCATTCCAGAGGAGGCAGGACAGCAAGGCCCAAGCTCCCAGGTTCCCCAAGGCCAAGGATGAGGGCTGGTTCCTCATCCTTGGGGAGGTGGATCGCAGGGAGCTGCTGGCTGTGAAACGGGTGGGATACGTGCGTAACCACACGGCCGTGTCCATGGCCTTCTACACCCCAGAGAAGACCGGAAAGTAAGTCTGGTCTCCCACACACTGAACTCACTGTTCTGTCAGCAGAACATGAAATACTGTGACATTTATGTAGCATGTTACGACATGGCTGCAGGCTGTTACACGGTGCCTGCAGGCTGTAGATGAGATGCAACAGTCATGCCGATCAGTCCTCGGGGCGCAGCGTGGACTGTGGAGGGATTAGTGGTGGTAAAATGGAAATTACACTGTTGAGTCAGTCCAGCAGCTCACTGTTAATCGGCTCCAATGTGCCAGATAACTGGCCTGCGCAGTGTCACAGCCTCTCTTTATTATCTTTTTACAAGTTTATGTAGAAGCAAAGAAATGAACCTCAACACAGTTTCCACTCTGTCGCTGTCTCAGGTGATTTTCAGACCTGTTTTTTCTCCTCTCAGGTGTATTTACACGCTGTACCTGATCAGTGACAGCTACCTGGGTCTGGACCAGCAGTATGATGTTCACCTGAATGTAACACCTGCCAGCATCGCTGCACAGGTCAACAGCGAGGTCTCACATTCAGTGTTGGATCTGTCCCTGGGCTAAGGAGCAGAAGTACCTCTGTGTGTCAGATCAGCGACGTCTGTCAGTCACCGCTTTGCTGACCTTGGGAGCGACATCGTTTCTTTCTCACGTACTGTGGCTGTGTTCACTGTGGTGTGGTGGAGCGGTGCCGAGGACGGTCTCATTCTGGTTCTTTTTTATTCTTTCATTCATTTAACTTTTAATTGGCAACATCCAATAAGAATCTGCTGCTGCGCTGTTCTTGATTGGCTGGATCTTTGTGTGTGGTGTCAGATATATAACCATGGCGGCACACTTTCTAACAGCAGCTGTTTAACTGTGTGTAGCTGTGAAATGAAGCTTTCTTTTGCCCAAAGTGTAGAGAACATTGTAAAGATTAGACCAAAGCACATCACTGAACACAAACAAGGTTCCTGTCGTGTTCAGGAGGAAGGTTGTAGGCTGGGCTCTGTGTTACATGTGAGCACGCTGTAGAGCTTCAGCTCAACAACAGGATAATACATTTCCCTGACTTCATGCCTGTGTGGATGTGGAAACGCAGTGTGACAAACCTTCTGTGGCCTCGTGTTGGAGCAGCAGTCATTGTGTAATCTTCTATAAATGTGGCTGAGATATTTCTGCAAAGGGCAGAATATGTGAAAAATCGTTTTGGATCAGATGTTAATGAAAACAGAAGTGTTGTGTGGATGAAGTGGTTTCAGTTTAGGTGTGTGAACAAGCTTCCTCCCAGATCCACACGGTCACTCCTCCTCCTCCTCCATCAGTGTCCTCCCTCACCGCTGCATGCTTCAGTGTAGCAGAGAGTCCCTGCCTGACGCTGCTGACTGTTGCTGCTGTGTCTGTGACAGCGAGGCCTTTGTGTGGATGTTTATTAACCCGGTGACCAGGACTGTGCTGCCAGTCCTTAAACATGAATTTACATTTGGTTTGAATAAAGTGTTTTGGAATGGCTTAAAATTGTAATTGTACGTTTTTTCATCTCATTCACTTGTTTATTTGGAAACCTTGTTGTGTTTTTTCGTTCTCAGTAATTGTGGTTTACAGCACAGTCATGTCTGATGTATGTATCCAAACACCATACACATACTGTATAAAAGTGTACTTGGATTCATTCAATGACACCATAGGACGTTAGAAAAACATGAACTGACCTCGTGCTGGAATAAAACATGGAGGCTGCTGCTGCAGCAGTGTCGAGCCGACCAGCCCATGAGTGAAGCAGGTGACGGTGGGCGAGTCTGAGCCAAGACTGCAGACAAGGAGGCATCCATACAGAGCATCACCCTGTCCACACTGTATACAGCAGAGCTACTGTCCATTCACATAGACAGCAGGAACCATGCTGGATGAAAGATAAACATGAACATCCATACATGCAGATTCAAATGAGCTCGTGGCCTGTGCTTGGTTTCCTTTATCACTGAAACTTTTCCTTTGTTAGGCCAAAAGTTTGAATGCTTAACTTTCAATCACAGAAAAGAAGGAAAAATAATTCAATTCAGTTTTATTTAAACAGCTCCAAATCACAACAGCAGGCGGCTTCAGGCAGAGGCGTAATTTCCAGGGGGGTTATGACCCCCCAATAATCAGACCCAACCAATATAACCCCCCCAATAAAATTATGAAATATCTTGCATAAATAGGCTGTTAATTTTCTTTACTCATTTCAGGTATTACAAGCAAAATAGTTGTATGTTTAATCATCTGGGAATTTACCCAGATTTATTTATTTATTTAGATTAGATCTTCACCCCCCCAATGTTCAGCACAAAGTTACCCCGATGCCTCCAGGCGCTTTGTATTGTAAGGTAGACCCTACAATAATACATAAAATAATAAAAATAATAATTTAAAAAAGTTTCCGATATTTGAAGCTGTTAAAATTGAATTGTGCGGACTGACAAACAGATGCTTTCCATACAAAAAAAAGCAGTCTCGGTTTACCCGCTTATCAGGCAAAGCATTTTATGAGGTTGTGTGGAGGGAACTTTGCCCGAGGCCTTAGAGCCTTTTCGGCCCAGAGGAACACAGAACCACCGAGGTTCCACACAGACCGACGGCCGTCAGCTCGGCCACGCTTTGTGCCTCAGGTCTCAGGGTTAGCAGTGATCCCTGTGAGGGCCACCGACGTCATCAGGTGATGATGATGATGAAATAGAAAGTAGAAAAGTACCAATAAAGTGCGTCATCTTTACACGTAAGAGACAAATAGATTTCACCCGGGGATTCCGCGCACAGATGTCGGTGCTGCTGCGGATTTCTCAGGTGATGTAAACACTAACGCTCACTGTGCTGTGGCCCGGTGTGGACCTGCAGAGTGACCTTACACTCACTGAACACTGTTAGTGACTGCTCTGTGTTCTAGTAGCTCTTATTTAGCACTAAGGTTTAACAAACATGCACATTTTCTGCATCACCACAATAACACGTGCACATTCCTGGATAATGTGACGCACACTTTGCGCTCAGTGGTGCGGCTCTGCGCGTTCCCGGCAGACAATCCACGCCACTCTTAAAACAGTCTGTAAATAAAAGCAGCCGTAAAACCGGGGCGCTTCCACCGGATTACGTGTCAGCTCCCACGGTGAAAAGAGACACTTTGGCCACGCAGAAAACTCGGACTTTACCATCAGCCCAGCTCGCTGAGACATTAATCTCGCCTCGCAGTCCACACCTCTGATCTTTTCACAATACTCTGCGTGTTTCTGTCCCGGCTGGCAATCACATGGAGTACTTTCGCTCATCATATTTTCCACACACGCGGTTTAATTACCAGCAAGTTTGGAGCAGAAGCGAAGGTTAAAACAGCGTCAACGGCTCCGTGTGCCTCCAGCATCCGGGATGATTTTCTCACTGCAGGCAGGAACCGAGCGGCTGCAACACACACACACACACACACACACACACACACACACACACGGTGATGTGTCGCCCGTCAGCAGGGTTTAAGCCTCCTGTTATGTGCTGAGGTATTCTGGTGACAGTTTACAAAAGGAAAACGTGAAGACTTGGTTCGTTTCTGCACGTGACGTGATCGTGTCACGTTCGTGGGACAGCAGACAGCTGCGGAATGAAACTATAAGGTTTTCAGGATGAAGCCGAAGTTACTACAATGTGCAAGAAGTTAAAGAAAAACCCGCGTGCGTGATGCTCCCATAGCATATTTCCTTGGTCCACCCACAGTGGGACAAACACTAGGGAACACACACGGCCTGGCCTGGTTTGTTCAATATTGCCACAGAGGACGTGACCGTATCACCAGCACACAGTGCCTCTTGTCTCTGCTGAGGTGAAACGACTTCGCTTCTACAATTTACACGTTTAGAAATCATCGTATTCAAAATATTTCTGTGCTGAGAAAAGATAACAAAAAAGCATCTCTGTCTCTGATCTGGATTTGACATCCCTCAAGTCGCCATGTAGACCTTAGAGGGGTGCAGATGTTTATTGGCTGTGGCCTGTAGCAATAACCAACAAAATAAATAAACAAATAAATACAAATGAATGAATAAATGAGCAGATAAATGAATAAAATATAAATATAAAAAGACAAGATGCATGTGAATAAAGGACAAGCTCTCACTGTCGCTGTTAAAAAAAACTTTTTAAGCATCATTTTCTTCTGTTTTTACTTTTTGTAGATAATAAATCTTTTAATAACGTGTTTTTTAAGGAGATATATACAAACATATATACACATGTATACACACACACACACACACACACGGATTTAATGCTGGTTCTAAGGAATCATTGGAGCCACCTCAGGCCAGAGGTGAACGTGTTCAGTAGCCAATCTCCTTCCTCCTGGAGGCCTCGGTACATAGACTAACCAATAGGTATGCGAGCAGCTTCTCCAGTCGTCCAATAGCAGCAGGGCTTCGTGCCCGCGGCACAGAGCAGGCTGTGGATGCGCCGCCAGAAAATCACACGGGATGGAGGATACGCGCGTGCGGGGCTTTTTGGAGACTGTGTGAAAACCAACAGGTTAGAAAGTGAGGTGAGCGGCTGTTTCTGTGGCCCTTGGTTTGAGTTTAATAGCCACTCGTGGAGCTGTTACACGCAGACTGAATAAAATAAATTCCTTTTTCATTTTTTTATGGTTTGTTGACCCTTGCAGGGCCTTCTGTGTGCGGCGGTCCGAAGTTTCAGTGTGATGAGTCCAAGTCTGAGCTTGCAGCTTTGAGCCTCACGCGGCCAGGAATAACCGGGACCCGTTCACCGTCAGCCCCGAAGCACCTGGAAGTATGGGCGGGAGTGCACGCGCCAGCTACAGCTGTGACGTTTAGGCCGCGCGGAGGGAGACATCTGCTTTGCTATGAGAGCGTGGATCTGCGCTGACACAGAAACATGAAGGAGAAGTCGAAAAACGCGGCCCGGACGCGCCGGGAAAAGGAAAACAGTGAGTTTTATGAACTGGCCAAACTGCTGCCGCTGCCCTCCGCCATCACCTCCCAGCTGGATAAAGCCTCGATCATCCGGCTCACAACAAGCTACCTGAAGATGAGAGTGGTCTTTCCCGAAGGTGGGTGGGCTGCCCTTAAATACTAATGAAGAGAAAATCATAAAAATAATAATAATTCAATTTTTCACAGGACGGTAAATAAAACAGTTGCGTGGATTTGTTTACGACACGAGCGTCTCTTTATTGTTTTCACGATTCTGTTTGGTCTGTAAACGTTTAGCAATAAGCACATTTTAGTTTGGCACTTTTTCTTCGTGCACGTGTTTTTTTTAATCTAATATTTTCATTTCTAATATAAAAAAAAAATAATTAAACTTTACTTTTTAAATCTGTTCAGAAAAGCAAATGTTACATTTCACACAGCAGATCCCAAACTCGGCACAGTGGAGCTTTTTCCTGTGAATAAATATTATCTGCTTTATCTCTGAACTCTGAACACGACTGCACTGATCGCTGTGGTGAAATAAACACGGCCTCGAGGCTTTTACTCGCATGTTTCCATATATATTCATGGCGCTTTGATTTTTCAGGAATTCTAATGCTGCTGACTTTTTAATATTCTGATCAAGAAAAATAGAATTTAGTGGAAACGAAATAGAGATTGTGGGGTCTGTTTCTCCGTGGGGTCCCCGTCGGGCCTGGCAGCACATCACTGGCCGGTGTGGATGGAGCTGATTGGAACATGATCACCGTCGGTTTGTTACAAACTGGGAGGCACTGGTTTCACATACTGCAAAATAACATCCAGCTGGACTTTGCTTCAAACTGCTTCCACGATCACGTTCGCATTCGCTGGAAATGGATCTTTACTGAATATAAACACGAGCAGAATCACTGTGGACAGCGGGACAGTCGTGGGATGTATTTAAAGCAAAAACACAGACAGTCATGTAATTCAGTAACCATGTCTCTATGAAGGTCGCTCAACAGATTAAAGGAAAAAATATATAATAGATGTAAAAGCTCCGAGAACTGTGCTGGAGGGATGAACGTCATTAAAACATATCCGTCACTTCCGTTTGATGACAGTGACTAACACGCTGATCCTGCTCCTCAGTCTGGTTGAGATCTGATGGTTATGAAGACACCAGTAGATGAGCTCCATCAGTGAATCCGTGGGACACCGTCACCTGTAAGAACACGAATGAATGAATCAACATAGAGGCATCACCCAGAACTACTGTGGACCCCGTGGACCCAGGCCGTGGCATAGAAATGTCCCCCACAGTTTAGCAGAGCCAGATTTGCCATCCTCAGCCTTCCAGAGTCTCAGTGTTTCTAAGGCCACATGCACCGCACATGAATAACCGTGTGGCACAGTCACCCCCGTCCTGCACGCGTGGAAGATGTCTGCGTGTCTCCATATTGAGGACATGAACTCTTTTACGTGTTTTTACTGTTTCCGTTTAATTAGCTCGTGTATGAGCTTCAAAAACGCGTCAAATAAAGAAAAGCATGACGGGAAAAATGTTCCTGCTTTTTTCTAACCGCCTCCTCAGCGCGTGGCTCAGTGTCCAAATATTATTCATTAGATTATTTAAAACATTCCCGCTGACGTTTTTATTACATTCGGTTATTATTCCAGTTTGTTTACTCGGCACTAATTGGTTGATTTCACATTAAAGATTCACGCAGTGCAACCAAACCTCTCTGTCGCTGTCCGCGGCCAACTGTGCTCATAAAGTTTGTCTCTGTTTAATTGTTGAACATGAAATTATTTTATGTTAACGGAACTATTTGAATGTCACCGATGTGAGATGCTTATATTTTTAAATGTAATATAATAATATATTTTTAATGTAATTATGTCTTTACTCGATTTTTATTTAAATATTATAAATATTATATATATTTATGTTAAATATATATACTATAATATATAATATAATATATTTAACAGAAATATAAAAAATATTTGACATATATTTAACAGAAATATATATATTTCTGTTAAATATAGATCGTGTATAAAACAAGCAGCTGTTCGTATATTTATAAATAGACAGATATTTGATTTGTATTGTTGCCGATAAATCTGTTCTTTTTAAAGGTAAAATGTAAAAAACTAGCGCATGAGAGGGACAATTATAATAATACAAAATATTCTAATCTTACGGTTTGTGGGTTTATCCACAGAGCGCACCCCACGCTGACAGGCCTGTTTAACGGAGCAGGTTGCTGTGGAGTCTGCGCCTCGGTGATGGTTACGTTACCGTGGCGTCCCCACGCTATCAGGAAGCTGTCCGTTAAAATATTTTAAAATAACCCCGGGTCAGTTTCTTGTGTCCGTTTCTTCCGAACAATCAGAATTCATATTTGTGTTTCTGTGACCGTGACGTGACGACCGTCCGGGCCTGCAGCAGCGTCCCTCGGCGTGATTGTTTTTGTTGAACGCGAACGGCCGTAAATCATTTCAGTGTTTTTATTGAGTTTCCGACGGAGTGGAAGTTGATATTTCGGTCTGTGCACTGGGTTTATTTGATTGTGTGTAGTTATGTACACGTGAAGCGGCGGAGGCGGCGGCGCGCTCCGGTCGCTGCACGCCGCCTGTTTGCTCTGCAGAGCGGGGATTGCATGTAAATGCGCCCCGCTGCCGGGCTCGCCGGGCTCTGCGAGGCTCTGCGCGCTTCTGTCTGCGTTTGAGGGGCTCATGGAAGTATTTTCCCGATCCTTCATTTATTTTTGGCTTCGCTGTATTTTTAGCGCTGCGGGCCACAAACTGCAGACTTCACACTGAGTTTAAACTGGGCTGATTTTAAGAAACATTTGGAGTCCAGTTTAATTTCAGAGATGCCTTTGCTTACCGCAGAATTAGCAGTTCACTTATGGAAGTAAAGACTCCTGTTTGTCTGGATATATTTTGTATTGCCGCTATAGGAGACCCTACTTGCTGTTGATCGGAGCGTACAGGAGGATAATGGAAAAGCCGTTTATAGGGCGCAGATTTGGTTGTTGTCAGTGTTAAACTACTCGTGTGATGAGTTGTGTTATTTATAGGGAACACAGGTTTTTTACATTTACTTGTTTTGGTTGTTTTGCAGGCCTGGGGGAGTCCTGGGGGCACGTCAGCCGCAGCAGCTCTCTGGATGGGCTCAGTCAGGAACTAGGCTCCCATCTCTTACAGGTACTCACTGCTCTCGCTATTAGTACTGCTACTTTAAAGGCAACTGCATGTGCACTTAATTATTATCATTGTTCAGCCTGGCAATGCAGATTTGTTGGAGGTTTGGTAGCTGCTGCCACATGCCTCCTGCTGCCTTCATTCTTGTGCTTTCAGTGTGAAATGAGCTGAACACATTCGTGGTCACGCACAGAGCCTGCAGCCGCTCTCACATCAGCCGCAGCACAATGGAGCCGGGCTGTGTGCGTGGCTGCAGGCTGAAAGAAGCAGAGGTTAGCTAGCCTCGATCAGTCATAATGACAACGGAGGAAAACACTTGAACAGAGAGAAGCTGCGTGCTGAACAGGGCTGGCCCTGTACATGAGAACCAACACAGCAACAACAATAGTTATCCCTGATAAGTGTGCAGTGTTTCCTACTTGTTTGATACGTTATTAGGTAAACAGCTGAGCAGCATCTAATACAGAAAATACTGGAAAATCTAACAGTAATATAAGGAAACACGGGATGGTTTTCCAAAGGCAGCTTCCATCATGACCACACAGCAGAATCAATAGCTTTAAAACATTTGAGCACAGAGTCAACAGGTACATCGATTCTCATTACGCTGCATGAGTTTGAGCTGGAGGGACTTTATGATGCTGAGGTTTTAATAACCATGTGTAGATTTCCAGGCACACGTCTCCAGCTTTAATCCCGGGAACATGTCACGTTAGGTTCAGGCAAACCAAACGAGCTAACGAGCCTGCTAACACAGACTGGAGGAAAAACATATGCAGAATTTCTTTTTCCAGAGTAAGGAGGCCATGTTTTCCTCCTCCATGAAGCCGTCTTTGTCTCTAACAAGTAAAATCTGCACACCACAGACAGCAAAGGCACAGAGCTGAGGAGGAATGCAGCCACAGCCAAGTTTCATCAAAGAAGGGAAACAGTCTGACTGTACAAACTCTACCATTGTAATTGGCCCTAAAATGTGCAGATACACATTTCTCACAGAAACAGATGATAACACAGATGTAACTAAAAAGACAAACAGCTTTGTACCTGTGTAATAACACCTTCTCTACACTGTACCATTTCTTCCAGACGTTAGATGGCTTCATTTTTGTGGTTGCTCCTGATGGGAAAATCATGTACATATCAGAAACAGCGTCAGTGCACTTGGGCCTGTCACAGGTTGGTCTGACACACCTAATGTCGTCGCTTCCTCCGGGCCTGATATGTCATAGCTGTGAGCTGAATGTTCATTTCAACAGGTAGAGTTGACAGGAAACAGCATCTATGAGTACATCCACCCAGCAGACCACGATGAAATGATAGCTGTCCTCACAGCGCACCAGCCTTACCACTCCCACTTTGTTCAAGGTAATCAGCCATCTAGGTGTGCTATTCTGTGTGTGACATCACTATGCAGCACAAATCATGTGAGTTTTTGTGTCTCTGCAGAATATGAGATGGAGCGCTCCTTCTTTCTCAGAATGAAGTGTGTCCTTGCTAAAAGAAATGCTGGTCTTACCTGTGGAGGCTACAAGGTAACAGAGCACTGCTGGTCTGAACACACGCTGTCCTCATCAGTCACACAAAATTAAACTTTCAGAGTTAAAAGCAGAGATGAGAGGAAATAATGTTCAAACACACTCGAGGTCAACACAGACTTGCAGTTTTTAGGAGCACACAAGTGTTCAGTGAAGGACAATGACATGCATATATGTACATATAACTCTGGAAGATAAACCACCACATATCCCAGGACAGTCCAACCCTGCAGTAACCACTGCGCTGAAGCAGCTGACTTACACAGAGCTACAGCTCAAACCTGTGTGCAGTTGTCTCCATGTGCACCGGGGTTAATGCTGTCAGGCATTTCCTTCTCATCTTTTTTATGTATAAATATGGGTCGAGTTCCAGAGTGACACGTCTGCTGGCCAACAAGTCGTACTGACTGCATTGCACTGATGCAGTGTACATGTGCTTTGTGGCACTGCTATGGCAGCAAACAGCATCCACGTCATGTTGACCTCTGTCCAGTGTTCTCGTCTCACAGGAAAGTCTAACAGACTGAAACATGGGTTGCAAAGTGAAAGAGCACAAACTTGACATCAGGTCACGTGCCTCAGCTCATCAAACATATCACAGCCCTCCTGGATGCGTGACTGATGTTATTACCTGCTGTGTCCGCTTGGCCCAGGTGATCCACTGCAGCGGCTACCTGAAAATTCGACAGTACAGCCTCGACATGTCTCCGTTTGATGGCTGCTATCAGAACATCGGGCTGGTGGCTGTCGGTCATTCGCTCCCGCCCAGCGCCGTCACTGAGATCAAACTGCACAGCAACATGTTTATGTTCAGAGCCAGTCTGGACATGAAGCTCATCTTCCTCGACTCACGGTATGTCCGCTCACCGTCTGCAGCTGCTGCTCGAAGTACAGAGGTGTGTGTACTTTACACTGAAGAGGGGCCGGCCCTTTCCTGATTTCTTAGTTTGTTACAGAATTGTTTTCAAGCATGAATGACCCGCCTGAGATGTTAAAGCGAGTCCGGACTTTGACGAGGCCAGAACGTTAGTTTGGTTTCTTTTGAGCGTTCAGACGTGGACGTGATTCTGATCATTGTCCAAGTGTGCCTGAGGTTGACTGATGGCAGGATTTTCTTACATAAAGTAGAATTTATGCTTCCATCAATTAAGACAAGTTGTCCAGATCCATATGTGCACACCACCATTCTAACTGTGGGTATGATGTTCTTTTTATGAAATGCTGTGTTGTACCACATGTATGGGGACTCAGACCTTCCCCAAAGGTCAGCTTTTGTATTCTCTGTTTTCCCCAAAGTCTTGGGGACCATCAGAATGTCTTTGTGGAACGAGTGTTTGTGTTGTTGTTGGTCAGCACAGAGTTTGCCGTACAGCTCTCCCACAGATGCCAAAAACTGAGGGAAGTGAGGCCTGCTCTCCTGTAGATGTTGCTCTGGGTTCTTTGTGACCTCCTGGAGTCACTGATGCGTTCTTAGAGTCATTTTGGTTGGCCAGACACTTCTGGGAAGTTTCACAGTTGTTCCAAGTTTTCTCCATATGTGGATATGACTCTCAGCATCTTTCGTTGGAGTTACAAAACTGGCTTTGTGACGCTTTTCAGACTCAAAGATGTCACTGGCTTTGTTTCCTTAGACCTCACCTTTCTGTGTTGTCACACATGTCTGGGTGTAATCCAGCTGGGTATGGCTCGGGAAAATAATATAAACTTTCCAATAAATGGGGTTAATCACAGTTAATTAATGATTTAACAAGGAGGGCAATTACTTTTTCACACAGGGCCAGGTAGGGTTGGATAACCGTTTTCCCTTAACAAATGAAATCTTCATGTTAAACTGCTTTCTGTATGATCTCAAATATGCAAAACAGAAATCAGGAAGGGGAAATACTTTTTACAGCATTTGTTTTTGGTATTTGTTTGATACACATTTTGTGTGAGGGCCTGTAGAAATACGGGAAGTACAATGTAACACACTGCAATCAAAGAAAACAGCAGCAAATAGAAAAATGCTGCAAAAGCACCTAAAACACAACAGAAACTAGTTACTGGAGCCAGTCTGTGCAGAAGTGACGAATAGTAAACATTTACAGTGTTACAGGAGTCATGTGATTTTTTTCTTCTTTACAACACAAACGTTCCTCTTTTTGCAGCGTCTCATCTGCAGTTGTTCACTTGTCCTTTATTCAACTTCCATTGTAACTTTTTTTTACTTCCTTTATGTTTTGTTTTTCTATTTGCTGCTGTTTTCTTTGGTTGCAGTGCATTTGACCTCTTAGGGCCACCGTATGGAAGCCTGATTTATGCTCAATAATGTGTGCGTGTGTGTGTGTGTGTGTGTGCGTGTGTGTGTGTGTGTGTGCGTGCGTGTGTGTGTGTGTGTGCGTGTGTGTGTGTGTGCGTGTGTGTGCGTGTGTGCGTGCGTGTGTGTGTGTGTGTGCGTGTGTGCGTGCGTGTGTGTGTGTGTGTGTGTGTGTGTGTGTGTGCGTGTGTGTGTGTGTGTGTGCGTGTGTGTGTGTGTGCGTGTGTGTGCGTGTGTGTGTTCCAGTGTTTCAGAGCTGACAGGCTATGAGCCTCAGGATCTAATCGAGAAAACTCTCTATCATCACGTCCACAGCTGTGACTGCTTCCACCTGCGCTGTGCTCATCATTTGTGTGAGTTAGGTTTGTTTTACCATCTTACAAATACACGCACACACACACACACGCACACACACGCACACACACACACACACGCACGCACGCACACACACACACACACACACACACACAGTATAGTTTGTTATGTTGTACATAATGAACAATTAATACATTAATTGTTCATTTAGACTAATAAGTGCACCAAACAGTACAAAAATAAATAAACACATTTTTTCATTCCAGAATGATCTTCGTGTAATTCCACCCGGTGATGTAATTTGTTGCTACGGTGTGAATATGTTGATATCTTTTGCTATGATTTGCTTGGATGTTTCTCTGACTTGTTGTTTTCTTTCTGACTCTCGGTGTTTCAGTGCTGGTCAAAGGTCAGGTCACTACAAAGTACTACCGATTCTTGGCCAAGCATGGCGGCTGGGTCTGGGTTCAGAGTTATGCAACCATTGTCCACAACAGCCGCTCATCCCGACCTCACTGCATTGTCAGCGTCAACTATGTTCTCACGTGAGTCTCTGTTGCAGCTCCTAAACACTATCAGTTACCTCTGTGATACACGGATTAAAGATTAGACTGATACTCAGAAGATTTGCTGGAGACAAATGAGATTTTAAACAATTAAGGCTATATCTGATGTTGCCATTCATTTCCCAAAGATCACATCAAGTATCACTCAGTATCGCTCACAGTATCATCCAGTGATGTCATGCAGTATGTCAGTATGAAGATGGCATGTAGCATGAGAAATAGATCTAAGGGAAGGCTCTTTGTTTCATACAGATGCCAGGATATATATCACTCAGCTGATTACAGTATTAACAGAAGGGGGGACTAAAGGGACATCTGCATTTTGATCTATGCAAAAGACAAAGCTAACAGGGTTAGCAGCACGTATTTAATGATTATGATGCTCATGAGTTAGTATAAGAAGAAGAACCACTTTCGTAGTCGTAAGACTGACAGCAAGAACACAGTGTTACACTGTCAGTCAGTCAGTCGGGAGGACTGCAATGGACAAACGTTACACAGCTGAACGCACATCAAAACCAAAGGCACTCATCTACACGGATGTATAAAAATAAAAATGGTCAGATGAGACTTAAATGGACTGATGTATGAGGACATTTATACTGTGTTTTTCTGGTCTACTGACCACTCAAAAGACTTTTACATCAGTTTTATGTATACAGCGCCAAATCACAACAACAGTCTCCTCAAGGCGCTTTATATTGTAAGATAGACCCTACAATAACACAACACAATAATCATATGACCCCCTATGAGCAAGCACTTCGGCGACAGTGGGAAGCAAAAACTCCCTTTTAACAGGAAGAAACCTCTGACAGAACCAGGCTCAGAGAGGGGCGGGGCCATCTGCTGCGACCGGTTGGGGTGAGAGAAGGAAGACAGGATAAAGACCTGCTGTGGAAGAGAGAGAGAGGTAAGGGTCCCAAGGCTAGACCCCCTATGCTAAGCGAGCCTACCGCAGATATGAGCGAGACAGATAAATATGAAGGCATGCCGGCTCGGACGTCGCCTGGATCAACAAGGTCCGCGTCAGGTGTTGAGGAACCAGGGCACCCTGACGAGAAGTGGGCTACTGGAACAAGAAGGCATTGTTGGGCAAGAGACGAAAACAGGGCGTTGTTGGAATGCTACTACGCAAGTAACCCTGGCGGAAGGGGTTACATGAATAGGATGAGGGAACTGTGGATTCTTCGATACCCAACATCCACAATGACGGCGAAACAACTAGTAGCTCAGTGTTCCAACATTCAAAAGAAGAGACTGCTCTCACAGCTAGAGATTGACGAGGTACAACATAAATGCTACGGCAAGGAGGAGTCAGGACGCCAGGTCAGGGGGGAGATATCATCACCCCCACCCGAGATTGGGTACCAAGCCCCAAGTGCGATAGGAGAAGGATCGTTGAGTGCGAGAGGAACTGACCTGAAAGATAGGATCATGGCCAAGCTTGAAACCTGGACCCCCCGTAGCCGGTTACCAAGATTATGTGAAGTACCCTCAGAAGGTCTGCTAGATGATGTTAATGCAGCACTACGGACGATACCTACAGCCACGATTAGTGAGACTAACAAGCTGATCTACAATACGGCAGCAGTGATCAGTGAGATGCTTGGCTACAAGTTGAACAGCCACAAGGGGCAGTACCCTCCATGGAAAAGGAGGCTAGAGGCTAAAATCAAGGTAGCACGGAGGGAGGTCAGCCAACTATTGGAGTTGCAGAAAGGCACAATGAAGAAGGTGCCTAAGAAATACAGCAAGCTGTCCATACCTGAGGCCTTGGAAACTGCCAAGCAAAGACTCACAGCCTTGGCCAGCCGCTTGAGGAGGTACACCAGACAGATAGAAGGCAGGAGAATAAACCAGCTGTTCTCCACAGAACCAGCAAAGGTGTACTCTCAGTGGCAAGGGAACAATAAGAGAACAGCACCACCAAGGCTGGAGACGGAGCAATACTGGAAGAGCATATGGGAGAAGGACGCAACCCATAACGGCAATGCTCAGTGGCTAGTGGATCTGAGGGCAGACCATAGCGACCTCCCTGAACAGGGTCCAGTAACCATCACGGTGGCAGACATCCAAGCAAGGGCCTCTAGTATGAAGAGTTGGACAGCACCAGGGCCTGACATGGTTCACGCCTACTGGCTGAAGTAGCTGACTGCACTCCCCGAGCGTCTGGCAGCACATTTGAACTGACGAGAGACAACCGGAATGGCTAACCGAAGGTCGGACGGTCCTGATCCCCAAGGACCCCAAGAAGGGACCGGTCCCATCCAGCTACCGACCAATAACCTGCCTCAGCACCACGTGGAAGCTCCTGTCAGGCATCATATCGGCTAAGATGAACAGGCACATGGGTCAATACATGAGCAGGGCACAGAAAGGGATTGGCAAGAATACCAGAGGCGCAAAACACCAGCTACTGGTAGACAGAACAGTCAGCCGAGACTGCAAGACCAGACTGACCAACCTGTGCACTGCCTGGATTGATTACAAGAAGGCCTATGACTCAATGCCCCACAGCTGGATACTGGAATGCCTAGAATTGTACAAGATCAACAGGACCCTAAGAGCCTTCATCAGGAACTCAATGGGGATGTGGCGGACAACACTAGAGGCCAACTCCAAGCCCATAGCACAAGTCACCATCAAGTGCGGGATCTACCAAGGAGATGCTCTGTCCCCACTGCTGTTCTGCATAGGCCTGAACCCCCTCAGTGAGATCATTAACAAGACTGGCTACAGATACCAACTACGGAACGGAGCTGTTGTCAGCCACCTCCTGTACATGGATGACATCAAGCTGTATGCCAAGAGTGAACGAGACATCGATTCACTGATCCACACCACCAGGCTATACAGCAATGACATCGGGATGTCATTCGGGCTGGAGAAGTGTAGTCGGATGATAACAAAGAGAGGGAAGGTAGTCAGAACTGAGGGGATCGAGCTACCAGAAGGCAACATTGCAGACATAGAGGACAGTTACAAGTACCTGGGGATAGGGATGGGTATTGATAAGATTTTCACGATTCCGATTCCATTTTCGATTCTGTTTAATGATTCGATTCTTTATCGATTCTTTTTAAAAAAGGAGAACACTAAGGTCGATTAGCTTAGATCTTTGTTTTATATCTTCTCTTTGAACAAGATAGAAATTTAGGAGTAACATGGCCTTACAAACCCAACAGTGAGATCTTAAGAGATCCACAGCCTACGGCTCTTCAATGGGGGGTCACAGGGTCCCCAGGAAAAAAAATTGTAAATGTAAAACAATAAAACAAATATTCTTCTGTAGCAATAACAAAGTATAACATAAATTCTTCTGTAGCAATTACACAAGAATATCCAGTAATGTCCCTGCCTACAATTAAACACATTCACTTACTGAAAATCGGGGCATCTGCTGTGGCAAATGGGTGCAAGCCTTTTACCACAAACTTAGTCACTGCTCGGTGACATTCGTCTATCCTGGCCTGAAAGGAGACGCTAACGGTAGACTGCAGCGAGAACTGCCAGCCAGACTCTCTGTCTCTCTCATCATGGTCACCTAAATGCACAGTAATGGCAGGTTTTGTAATAAAGCAGATCGCGCTAACATAATATGCACTGTTAGCTGATTATTTACCTGCCGCATTAACGGGAGAGGACGTGCAAACGTTACCGCTGCTGCTGGGTTGAGATTCACGAGTCCGGAGCGGAATTAAAAACACGACATTCATTTAAGGTCATCGCGTGTTTTGTGAGCAAATGCTTTTGCATATTCGTAGTGTTTCCTCCTTTAAATGAAATATCTACTTTGCAAGTTGCCCTGTTGTCATCCGTTCTCGTAAAGTATAACCAAACTTTTTAGCGTTTGAGCCGCCTAGGCGCCCTGCCAGGTAAATGACGCTCCGCAACGTGGTGACGTCATTCGGGGCGACTGGAATCGATAAGGGAATCGTTTGCAAAAATGGCAAACAATTCCAAGGAATTGAAACAGTGGGAACCGGTTCTCAACAAGAACCGGGTTTCGATACCCATCCCTACCTGGGGATCCCGCAGGCGAATGGGAACCATGAAGAGGCCGCTAGGAAAGCTGCAACCACCAAGTACCTGCAGAGGGTCAGGCAAGTCCTGAGGAGTCAGCTGAACGGTAAGAACAAGATCCGGGCTATCAACACCTACGCCCTGCCGTGATCAGGTACCCAGCTGGTATAATAAGTTGGCCAAAGGAGGAGATAGAAGCCACTGACATAAAGACAAGAAAGCTCCTTACCATGCATGGAGGGTTTCACCCCAAGTCCAGCACCCTGAGGCTGTACGCTAAGCAGAAGGAAGGGGGCCGGGGACTGGTGAGTGTCAACACCACAGTCCAGGATGAGACAACGAACATCCAAGAATACATTGGGAGGGTGGCCCCAACTGACCGAGTGCTCAGTGAATACCTCAGGCAGCAGAAACCCAAGAAAGAGGAGGGAGACGAGGCACCATCATGGAAGGACAGGCCCCTGCACGGTATGTACCACTGGCAGATAGAGGAGGTGGCTGATATCCAGAAATCCTATCAGTGGCTGGACAAAGCTGGACTGAAAGACAGCACAGAGGCACTAATCATGGCAGCACAAGAACAAGCTCTGAGTACAAGATCCATAGAGGCTGGGGTCTATCACACCAGGCAAGACCCCAGGTGCAGGCTGTGTAAAGATGCCCCTGAGACAATCCAGCACATAACAGCAGGGTGCAAGATGCTAGCAGGCAAGGCATACATGGAACGCCATAACCAAGTGGCCGGCATAGTGTACAGGAACATCTGTGCCGAGTATGGGCTGGAAGTCCCGAGGTCAAGATGGGAGATGCCCCCAAGGGTGATGGAGAATGACCGAGCTAAGATCCTGTGGGACTTCCAGATACAGACGGACAAAATGGTGGTGGCTAACCAACCGGACATAGTGGTGGTAGACAAACAGAAGAAGACGGCCGTAGTGATCGATGTAGCGGTCCCGAATGACAGCAATATCAGGAAGAAGGAACACGAGAAGCTGGAGAAATACCAAGGGCTCAGAGAAGAGCTCGAGAGGATGTGGAGGGTGAAGGTAACGGTGGTCCCCGTGGTAATTGGAGCACTAGGTGCGGTGACTCCCAAACTAGGCGAGTGGGTCCAGCAGATCCCGGGAACAACATCAGAGATCTCTGTCCAGAAGAGCACAGTCCTGGGAACAGCTAAGATACTGTGCAGGACCCTCAAGCTCCCAGGCCTCTGGTAGAGGACCCGAGCTTGAAGGATAAACCGCCCGCAGGGGCGTGCTGGGTGGTTTTTTTTGTTTGTTTTTTTACATATATAGATATATATATAATATATCTATATAGATATATAGATATATATATATACAATATACAGAATATATATATTGTTGTGATTTGGCGCTATATAAATAAAATTGAATATCTATCTTCCGACGAAGTGGAAGTTGAATATCTATACATATATACATATATATATATATATATATGTATGTATATGGCCTACAAGCAGTCCTACCTATGGTCACATATTTCTAACAGGATTGGGTTGATTTGGACATGTCTGGTGATTCTGTATATTGTGAACAGGAATAATCTCAAAGTCCAGCATCTTCATCCGAGCCACAGAGCTGTTATCCAAAAACAATTAGGTTACACAGAATAAGCCCAGGTCCAATCAGTGCTGTGTATGAATTATTGAAGCTGAAGTGCAGAACACACATCAGTGTTTTCCATGCAGGTGGTGTAAAACGACAGGTGTGTCTCTGAGTGTTCAGGGCAGATCTGCTGTCTGTGCTGTGATAAGATAATATTGGTACTGAGATGCTGTACAAACAGTTTCTGTGCAGAAATTCACTGGAGGTTAATTGGAAATCCGTTTGTTAAAGCCTTGTTTTCAGAATCAGGCAGTCTAACTAAAGTTTGTCCCTTTATTGTTATTATTCCTTTGAAACAAACGATCAGGATTTCATTCAGAAAACCATAACTGGGGTTTTTCCCTAATTCTGATGACAGAGACATTCCTGTGATATCAGTAGATATGCTGGTGATGTCAGAGTGTCTGAGTCATTTGTTGGCTGTTACCTGCAGGGTTTGTCTGGCAGTGTGTGAAGAAAGGAGCTAACCATGCTGGGTGTCTGTCGTGGACCATCAGGCCATAAAAACACAGTCAAATCCTTTTTCTTTCAAACAGAATGAAACCAGTCAGTGCTGACATGAGCCGCTCTCTCTATCAGTAACAAAAGGATTTCCTTTATTAGTCATTATTTATTACCCCGATGTGTGTATTTCACAGATGTACAAGAGACTAACTGAATGAATAAGGCCCATAAAAAGCCTCCATTAAGCAGCATGACTTACTGCATTTACAAGCAAAGAACAGCTTGACACATATTTGCTCCACGTCCTGCATCACAGCCCAACAGCTTCTGTTTATGGCCTTTTAATTGATATCTTGTAAAGATGATGAGCATTTACGGCCCCAGCTTGCTGTAAAGGGAACGAAGCCTCATAAGGCTCATTTCTTCTCCTCTTAATATATTTTCTTATGTAGTGATGATGGAAAAGAGGCCGCATGGTTCTCTCTCTCTGTCTGATTTTTCCGTAACACATGACAAAAGACGGAGATAAGGAGAGCGCAGGCTTTTGTGGAGTGTTGCTATCAGCAGCAGAGCTGGTTTGCTCAGTAGCTTTGGTCCACACAGCCACTGATAACAGAGGTGATGAGGATACTTCACCTGCATGTGAACTCCCACTGTGTGTTTAGCTCTGATGACCTCTACACCCAATACCTCGACTTCACAGTAATTTAGCAATTCTTTAAATGTCTGCAGCAAACGCATGCGACCGCATGTGACTCCCACAGCAGCTCTGCTGGGTGTTTCACAGTCTTCAAACCACTCTGTATAAATAACCACAGGAACACTTTCACATGAAATGCACTACAGTACACTACAGCTGGGAGAATAACAAATCTGGGATTTATCTGGGATGCCCCGGCAGAGCCGCTGCTTATGCTCCTCTTATTTTAGGATTCTCCAAACGTAAGCGAATCACAGCCTGTGTGTCTGAATTTGTGTTTACAGAGACTGAGACAGAAGAGAGATCACTGTTTGTCTCAAATAAACTGTGTAGAGCTTTTCTGTTGTCTCGAACTCCATTCATCATCCATGTTGAGAACACTTTAGCAAGAAATCAATTCCCATTTCCCAGTAGTGGGATGTCCAAGTTTGTCCTACGGGTCTGATTTAGCGAGATATAACCTTTAATCTGCCGGTGTATTCAATTGGACGGCTTTGCCTCAGTGGAGTGTTTGTTGAAGGCCTCGCTGCGATCCCTCTGCTAACACAAGCAGCTCCAGCCCTTTCAGCACCGCCCAAAACCTCCCAGCACAGACACACACATCGCTCCACAAGATCGTCTCTCAGCACTCATCACACTCTAACTGCTAAACAGATGTTATTGACTTTTTGCACCCAGAGAAAAGGCAGAAATCCAGCTCATCGTCTTCTTTAATATGTCGTCTTTACATGAGACTGGAAGCTCTCCACATCTATGTCTTGATGCATTCTCAATCATCCAGGAAAGTAAATCTCCAAAAGTTGAATCTGTTCATCTGGACGTAGCGTTTTGTGGGAGAAACGTTTCGTCACTCATCCAAGTGACTTCTTCAGTCTCAGCTGACTGCAGGTTTCCCCAAACCTTATAAACAGTACATTTGCACAATGACTGAAACCAGCCCACTGAAGGAACAATGGGCTGTGAGGTCAGTTCCTTAATCATAATTATGCAAATATGCAATGGTCATGGGAATTTGCATAATTATGATTAAGGAACTGACCTCACAGCCCATTGTTCCTTCAGTGGGCTGGTTTCAGTCATTGTGCAAATGTACTGTTTATAAGGTTTGGGGAAACCTGCAGTCAGCTGAGACTGAAGAAGTCACTTGGATGAGTGACGAAACGTTTCTCCCACAAAACGCTACGTCCAGATGAACAGATTCAACTTTTGGAGCTCTCCACATCTATGCACTGTAGCTCTGGGCTTTTCTGCTTGTGTGTCTTTAGGGAGACAGAATATAAAGGCCTCCAGCTTTCTCTGGACCAGGCCACATCCAAGGCCTCGTTTCCCTACAGCAGCACGAGCAGCCTCACAGACAACTGCAGAACTCCCAAGAGCCGAGCATCACGGCCCAAGACCAGAGCCAGGCTCTCGCCATATACACAGGTGAGTGCAGGTCTCTGAGACTGAGGTGTGAACACGTTACTGCACTGCTGCCTGGTTGGGACGTGGGAACAACGTTGCAGCTGTGCTCCGTGCTGAAGGAGACCGTGTGCACCAATAGCAGCAAGCATTGTTAGACCCGGACAGAGTTTGAGATTTAAATAAAAAAATGGAAGAAAATGATTTATTATGTCTTTAATTTGTCAGACACTTTTTTGCCGCCCCTTCTTTTTCTTCTTCTGGTACTTTGATTATAGATTTTAGTGACAGACATCCAGAGAAAGTCACCAAAGGCCTCACTGGGCTGAACCATTACTCCAGTTCATCATTCACAGAGTTTATGATCGTGGTTTCAAGAATGGATTTATTGTCTCAATCTAGTGACCAGGAAGGGACACATTCATCCCCAGATAGTTAAGACAGCTTCACTAACCAGTGTGGGTCTTCTTCCAGACCTTAGCAATAAACTTCCTGAGGAGTCTGTTTCCATATGGTTAACCTGTGTGAATCGCAGCAAAAAATGTCTGGCACAACTTCACCTACTTCCAAGGTGCATGGAGAGGATGAAAGAATTCACAATGTAGGAAGTCCAGCAACACTTAAAGCGTTCTGCTTGTGGCCTTCATCGATGACCCTGATGAAGGCCACAAGCCGAAACGCGTTGGTCAATTATTAAAGTTGTTCATCTTCCTTTAAGTTTTGCTGGAGTTCCTACATTGTAACTTTTGTGAATCTACAGGTCTCCTTCTTAGATCTGTGCCAAATTAGTCAGTCCACCAAAGAGAAACTACCAAATATAGTCAGTCATGATCAGTATGGAGTAGGCTTTGGCTTTATCAAGTTTAATGACAAGTTTAATGACACAGGCCTCGAGGGCCGGTGTCCTGCAGGTTTTATATCTCACCTTGGGTCAACACACCTGAATCAAATGATTAGTTCATTACCAGGCCTCTGGAGAACTGCAAGACATGTTGAGGAGGTCATTTAGACAATTGAATCAGCTGTGATGGATCAGGGACACATCTAAAACCTGCAGGACTCGTTGGACACATGTGCTGTAAAGCTTCAGCAGTGCTTACTAATGTGAGTATATGAATATAGAGTATATAGCTGAGCATGTATGTATAGTGTTCATGCTGTGTGGGTTAGAAAACAAATCCAAACTTGGGGACTCTGTCCTTGTTTTTCTGAGACCTCAGGCTTTTCATTTCAGTATTGAAAACAAATCTTACATTTAAAATGATGTAAGGTTACTTTCAAACCTCTAAAATAGGGAAGTAGTTAAAAAATGTCTGTAGTTCCCAAACAGTTGATGCAGAACGTTACAGATGAACGTCTGCACGCACACGTCTGTGCTGCAGTTTCAGTGCGTCTGTAACACAACACAGGAACATGAAGTCTTTGCTTTTTGAAACTATTTGCTGTGAAAAACTATTTTGTGTATACTGTAAATACAGAGCTGACGACTGTACCTCATCTTATTGTAATAACATGATGACAGCACATGCATTCATACACAAATATTAATACGCTGCATGTTCATTTAAACTATGAAAGCAGTGGATCTTTCTCCCTGCTGTGGATCAGAGTGCTGTAGCTGAACATCCAGAATCAGCAGTCACAGTCTTTGCATCATCCCTTTCTTCCCTCCTCTCACCCTCACAGTATTCCAGCTTCCAGACAGAGCGATCCGAATCCGGCCAGGACAGTCCGTGGGGCAGCAGTCCGCTCACAGACTCGGCCTCCCCTCGACTGTTGGAGCAGCCTGAAGGCGTGGATGCCTCCTGTGTTTACAGGCAATTCTCTGATCCTCGCACACTTTGCTACAACCTGTCTGAAGACCAGATCACCAGCCACACCCACATCCACATCCACGGTCAGGGTCAGAGCTGTGAGCGGGGTCGGTGCGAGGCAGGCCGATATTTTCTAGGAGCTCCTCCACCAGGCAGGGAGACGTGGTGGGACACCGCCCGCTCCGTCATACCGCTGAGCAAGAGCTCGCTGGATAACTATGAAGACTACGACGGCAGCGTGCCACACATCACAGCTGCGCATTCCCACCACGGTGAGGCCTTTTCTCTCATGGAGCTGTGGCTGTTTAAATCTGCACAGCTTTAGCACAAAGAACTTTTTTATCAGGAAGAACTTTCTGTTTGGTTACCTACATGTTATAACCAGACGTCTCACCTTTAGTCTCATCTGTCCAAAGCACACTCTGGGTAGTTCAGATACAGCCACACTGACATGTATTTGTTTTTAGACACTTCTCTCCAGAACCAGCCACAGTGTTCAGGCTTTTTCTAACTGCGCTGTCATAAACTTTAACAGTTAGCATGAGGCTCAGGTGGAGTTCTCGGGGTTTTTGTAATTTCTTGACCAAGTAACACATACACACACACACACACACACACAAACACACAAACACAGTCACACACACACTTTCTGATGATGAGTTAATGAAGTGCATTTGATTGGTACCACTTGGCTGCTGCTTTCCCTGATGAGGTACAGCACATACAGTATAGGACATCATGCCCTGTGGGTACTGGCTGAGGACACCTGTATTTACAGTACAGAGTAGCCACTGAACTGGACTGAGACCACTGGCACCCAGTGCACAGCGCACCTAGCAGGAAGGACAGGAAGCAGCACCGAGCAGGCTGTCACAGAACCAGACAGGTGTGTGGTAAAGACCAGCCGGCAGCACTATAGATATCACTCACAGAAACCCTTTAAATAAGAGCCATGAGGTTGCCAGTAGACTATGTTTTCTCACCTTAAGCAGAAAGAGACATCTGCTTCTGTATATGGGGAAATAACCTCCATAACCCAGGGGGGAGCCTCTGTTTGCTCTGCCTCTGGCTGGAGTAGCAAAGCAGACAAACAGCTGGTCACATCAGTGAGCATCGTGGTCAGTGTATTCCACATGCATTCGACACAGGCCACCTTCTCCTCCTCCTCAGATATGGAGATGAGGCTTTTTCCAGGCCGACTGGCGTGGAGCATTGAGGTTGTGCTCTTGCTGGCAGCACAGCAGACTTCTCTTTTAGGGGTAGGCCTGCTTCAGTATCACATCTGAGGATGACATCATGTCTTTTGATCATTATTGGCTCCAGGATAAGGTAAACCCTGTGAACCATGACAGGTTCTGAGGCTGTGGAGTAGAAGGCTGCTCCACCTGCAGTTTCTCTGCTGCATGGAAAAAAGAGAGAGAGATTGTGTCTTGGCCAGCCGGTGCAGCAGCGTGCTTACCTGCTCATTCAAAAAATCCATCTCCAGGCCAGTGTCCAGTACGTCAATGCCATCATGGTGAGCAGCTAACTCAGGGTGTAGCTGGCCAGAGCCCTCACATGCTCTCGCTCAGCGAACCCATCGAAGGATTCAGTGTGGTCAGCCCACTTAGCTGTGGGGAGAATAATTTGATCAGTACACCCTACACTGTCTTCACAGATGTGACATGTCTTTGCAGAGTTAAGCTCCAGAGCTGGCGACAAAACACACAAGCTTTGGACTCAGTCAGTAATCTCCTCATGCACAAAACTGGGCTCACATTGTCCTTGTAGTGAAGAGAGAGTGCAGTTCTGAGGACAGAGGACAAACAGAGAGTTTCTTCTTCATCTCGGTTTGGTTCTTGTACCAAACAGCAAAACAAAATCTTCACAGGAGATCCAGACATGAGCTGTGTGGTCAGCTGAGCAGTGTTGGCTAACACCAGCCGGGGTCACGTCAGCAGCAACAGAGCTACAGGTGTAGGACCCAGTATGTTCTTAGTGAGGGGAAGAGCATAGGAACTGAGTGATGATGGTGATGACAGAGCCTCACATATATGATCACAGGTCATCTGCAGTAAAGCCATGAGTACATGTGTCTTCAGCCAGGATCCACGGGGCGTGATACTCCTGTATGTGTTGTGCTGAGTGGATAGTCACATGACTGTCGTGGGTCTGAATAGTTTTGGTGTTTGATGCAGGACTACAGCTGATGACTGGCAGAGATCTGAGTGGAAGAAAAGAGCAAACTTAAGACAAATTCATGCTATTCATGCTTCCTCTGCACTGCTGTCACTGCGTCCCTTTGCAGGCAGGGGCTGGGATGAGGATAGCGTGGTCAGCTCACCAGACGGAGGCTCAGCCAGTGACTCAGGGGACCGCTACCGAGCCGACCACTATCGCTGCAGCCCACAGGAGCCCAGCAAGATCGAGACGTTGATTCGAGCCACACAGCAGATGATCAAGGAAGAAGAAAGTCGCCTGCAGTTACGCAAGGGCCCCACACCTGAGGCCTCACTGGGGCCAGCAAACGGACTGCCAAAGGACCCTGGGTCATGCTTTACGCCCGAGTATACTCAAGGGCCTCTGCCTTTACAGACCATGTTGTGTCGAGGTTTGAGTCAGGTGATCAGCCCCACGCCTAGCCCCGCCCCTCAGTCTAAGCTCAACAGTCCAGGTTCAGAGTGCCTCCATAAGCCCAAAGACTACCTCCAGACAGAACTGCCCCCCCTTTCTTTGCAGTTACATCCTTTTGGTCGTGCAGGGGCATGCTCAGGCTCCCCAACACCAGCTCCGGCCCTTTATCCCTCCCATACACACCCGCGGCCCTACCTGGACAAGCATCCAGCATATTCCCTGACCGGCTACACTCTGGAGCACCTGTATGACCCAGAGAGCCTCCGGGGCTACTGCACCTCCACCAGCACCGGCTCCACCCCCTACGATCACTTCCGCATACCAGCAGAGCAGACCACTGGACGTAAAGGCACATCTGTCATTATTACTAATGGAAGCTAACACTTTTCTGACACATTTAGTCTGTTTAGCTTCTCCACAGGAGAGACTCACTTTCATCTGCATCTGTTTTTTCACCATACCAATGAATTCCCAGAGAAAGTTCATTTGGCTCCTTTCTAAAATGTCCGATTTGAAACAGGAAGCTCTTTGTGCCCGTGGCTCTGCTGGGGATGTCCGTTTGTTGAAGCTTGGAGACTTTGATAAGTACGTTGCTTTTCTCTGGTCCAAAATCAGAATTAGAAAGAACAAAGTTATGATTCAAACTGGGAGCAGTTCATGTGTTTTGTTAGGGTAGTGAGTTTGATTAAACTCACTCGAGTATCAGACATATTTACACACGGCCTTATAATCGACTATGGATTCGATTTTATGTAATTTAAACGCAGCTCTTCACTCAGTTCACAAACAAACCGAGTGGGCCTGTAATCTACGTCTGTTTAAGTCAAAACTAGAACTTGATAAATGGATGGATTTCCTTTTGGTTTAGCATCAGATCCTGTCTCAGTTTCACTCGTCCACATGGTGGTGTGTCTCTATCAGAGACAGAACTGATGTGAGGCTCACCTTCTTGTTTTACTGTTGGTGAAGACACATCACAGGCTTAGGTTGGACATGGAGCAAAGAAAGGTCACATACACAATCACAACATGCAGTGAAATATCGGACCCGCAGACGTAGCCGCGCTGTTCGGCCTAGCCAGGACCCTTACTGGATATTGGGAGGGAATCAAACTTGCGACTTCCGCTCGAAAGGTGTGTGGTCTTACCGCTACACTATCCAGCTGCCATGAAGGTTGGTCCTGAAATGAGAGCGATCGCCTGAAATTTCACAAACTAATATGCAAAGCCATTCTGTTTACTCTCACTTTGTGTTCACGGTCATGTTGACGTGATGACTTTTGTCGAATAGTGAGAACCATATAGACTGAATAGACCTTTGGGAGTATTTGATTGGCTGACACAGGATCATATTTGAATAGCATCACAGTAAAATGAGCGGATGAGGTTTGGTGCTGCTGCTTAGCAAACTCTAAGGTTGGACTGAGTGCGTGCACAGAACATATGAAGTTTCATTTCCATGACGTTACAGTTTTTCTCGATTGCTAAAACACATTTCTTGAAACTACGCCTCATATCCGCACAACAGTAAACACAAATCCATAACATCTCACTCAATTCCCCAAACATCCTATTTCCAGGTCAAAATGAAGCTCTACACCCAAAACTATTCACTCCTGCTGAAAAACCGAACTTTGCCCTCAGACATCAAACACAAGCCCTCAAAAACACACACACTACAACAGAGTTTTGCACACTGGTACAATTAATTCAAAACAATAGTTCCAAAACAATTAGGTTGCTTATGGTTCTCCCCTTCAAAACCCTTGTCACATGATAAACACAAAAGACGCAACCAATGTATGTACAGTGGCACATTGTCATTCATGTACTATACAGTACAACACACACCAGAAACATTATCCCACCACAGCATCTTGTCTTTGGTCTGGGTCAGGCCAGAGAATCTCATCCACATCACAGGCTATATTGGCCCCAGCCAGGCAGCGGGGGTAAAATCCTCTTGCATGCCTGATCCACCCCTGGCATGCATCTACTGATATGTCTAGGCAGGCCTCTTCCATGGCCTGAAGGAGGTGAACACGGACATAAGGTTCTCGGTCATACACTTTCCACCGCCATGCCGAAAATAACTCCTCTATCGGGTTTAGAAAGGGGGAGTATGCAGGCAGAAAGATATTAGAAAACCTTGGGTTATTGGTAAACCAGTCACGAACCAGAGCAGCGCGATGGAAGCTGACGTTATCCCACACAACAACGTAGTGAGGCTGCTCTGGCTGTGCTGGTTCCCTGTAGTCCAGCTGGAACATATGTTGTCTTAAACCATCAAGAAAAGCAAGGAGAAGCATAGTGTTATAGGGTCCTAGTACGGCATGGCGGTGGAGTACCCCTCGTTGGCTGATGGCTGCGCACATAGTGACATTCCCCCCACGCTGACCAGGGACATTTACAATAGCCCGATGGCCAATTATGTTCCTCCCCCTTTTCCTTCTTTTGGTCAGGTTAAAACCTGCCTCATCCACAAAGATCATTTCATGGGGAACAGGCCGTCCTTCAATCTCAAAGATTCTCTGCAAAACACATAACACAGTAGAGTCAATCGGTACCCTGAACCAAAGTTCAAGAGTGCTGAAATGGCAGCATAAACTGCCATGCTGTGATGGTACACAATACCTTATACAGTATCAAAACTCATACCTGAACATATTCCACACGTTGGTTTTTCACTCTGTCAGAGTTTCGTTCGAAAGGGACTCGGTATGCCTGTTTCATCCGGAATTGATTCTTTCGGAGGATGCGGTCAATTGTGGAGAGGCTGATGGCATTTATGCCTCGAAAAAGATGATCATCCTCAATCACTCTCCTTTGAATCTCTTGCAGGCGGATTACATTATTTGCAATTACCATGTTTACAAGTTCCCTCTCTTGCTCCTCCGACAAAAGCCTTAACCTGCCTCCACCAGGTGGTCGTCTCTGTGTCCTACAAAAATAGAAGCACTCATTACTGTAACTGTCACACATTCATTTTACAGGAAAATAATGGAAACATACTGAAACTCAAGACACATAAATTCAGTAACTTAAACGTTACTGTACAAAGCAGTCTTACTGCAAGTACACCTACCTGTTTTCCTCCCTGAAGGTTCTGATGATGGAGGCAACAGTGAAGCGACTCAAATTTGGTTGTACTCGTTGCCCAGCCTCCCTCATAGTCATCCCATGGACAAGGACATGGTCAACTAAAGTGGCTCGAATTTCATCCGAGACTGACTGTCTTCGTGCCCTTGCTCTTCCCCTTCCTTGTTGCCGTCGTTCTCCACCTCCACCTCCTTCATCACCACCACCACCACCACCACCACCACCTCCTCCTCCTCCTCTTTCACCATGTCCTCTTTCTCCACCACGTCCTCTTTCTCCACCACGTCCTCCTCTTTCACCACGTCCTCTTTCTCCACCACGTCCTCTTCCTTTGCATCTCTTTGGATCCATTGTTTCAAACCTGAATGAGCTGACTTTGGCCCTTTTATCTATCCATCGCAGGTTCTGATTGGTGTGTGCTAAATTTTGACTCCTAGTGTTTCCACCTGGTTAATTGTGTGCTAATTGGGCTCAAGCTATGCTGACTTAAGTTAACATTATTGCATGCTAGTGCTTTCTACATGACTACATGGTGTAAGCACTGTAAAATGTAGGGATTTGTGTGTAGAGTTTTGCAGTACCAGTTCACCAAATTTGAGTCATGTGTCAAAGCAGGGAATAGTGTTTATAGTTCAGGGAAATGGGTGAGCTTTTTGACCAATAGCGTTTATGGTTTTGAAATTTTAGTTTAGAGGCCTGGTTATAGTGTTTAAGCAATTGAGAAAAACTGTAATCATGAGTGACTGCAGGGCGATCGGTGCTCGTGACCATATGCAAAACGTTGGTGTGCCAGGTCAGTTAGCTAAACTGCATCATTCATCATCCCTGAAGCAACTGTTGTTGCAATTATACATATTTGCACAACAAGACTGGAGTGTGGTTATTGCTGATGAACCTATATTTATACCAGTTTGATTTCTTTGTTTAGTCACAGCCTGAAATGTGCTTAATTTCTTAAAGTTATTTATAGTGTACTGTAAATGTGCTCCAAAAGAAAATGCCATCACATTTAAGCACATGGGCAAAAACAGTATTTATTATATAAATGTTTGTTTATGAGTTTGAAATATAGCTGCAATCAGATCCAGTCTAACTGCTTATATATTCAGTGTGTTTTTGACTGAGCAAAAGATAAAAGATCAAATAAAAATCATTTTGCAGACGTGGATTGTTTGGTTCTTTGGATATGGTTCTGTAAAAGTGGCATAAAAGGATAGACGGCCATTCACGAGCAGCAATGAAGAAATCAGTTTCCTCAAATTCATACAGTAGTTTAATAAATGTGTGAATTAATTCACACATTTATTTACGTGTTTTTTCAATTCTACAAAGTACAAATATACTTTGTGTTCATACTTTGATGCTGCAGCTTGAAACTTTACTCCTAATTCATTTCTTGTCTTTGATGATATTGGCTAATATTTTAAACAACAAATGAAATCAAACATTTTGCAGGCAGCATCACAGATCCACCTGCTGTTGTTGTGCCAACCTAAATGAATTTAAACCAGTTTTAGTTTCAGAAATAACTGCATCCGTCTGTTTTCACTGCATAATCACAGCATTGCTGTAAAATGGCCTGTTTAGAAGAAACAGAGAGTATTAAGAGTTTACAGTTGGCACACGTATTAAACATATGATATGACTTTACAAATGCACATTGTGTTGTCATGATATGTCATCACAAATGTAATTCCAAAGGCAAAATTCAAAGTCACTGTTTTAGATGTAAATTCAGATGTGGCCACTAAATAACAACATGTCACATGTGATGAACTGTCATTATATGACTGATGGTTTTTAAGCTGAGATTTAAGAAGTAAAATTGCTGCAGCTGTATGCATTTCCATTCCAGACCCTCTGGTTAATGCTCTGCTTGATGACATTCAGATGTGTGTTTCTGGTTATTAGCATACCAAGATTGGCACAGGTTATGTGTGACTGCACTAGCAAATAAAGAACTCTGATGGAAATCAATACAGCAAGATCTCCAATTAAGCCTGCAGGTTTTTGTGTGTGTGGAGGTCAGAGATGAAGCCTGGCTTTCTTTCTTTACTGTTTGCTTTATCATCTCATCTGACTCTCCCAGGCTGGTGCCTCATCATTTCAATCTTATTAGAAGCCTTTCATTCAGCCAGTTGTTCCTTACTTTAGACTCTCTTTTAGCTGCTTCTGTCACTTTAGGGAGGTTATTCACTCACTGGCAGCATGCCTGAAAAAACCTGGCTGTTACATGTTGCTAAGAAACCAGCGAGGGCACAAGAAGCAGCGTCAATACAAGGCTGAGCAGGGCTCTGAGGCGGAGCCAGATTTTAATCTTACTTAATCTTATCGTGGGCATGAGCAGTAATTTGGGCCTTTTAGTGATTTCTTGGAGAGGTTATCCTGTCTTCCTTCTCTCACCCCAACCAATCACAGCAGATGGCCACGCCCCTCCCCGAGCCTGGTTCTGCCGGAGGTTTCTTCCTGTTAAAAGGGAGTTTTTCCTTCCCACTGTCGCCAAAGTGCTTGCTCATAGGGGGTCATATGATTGTTGGGTTTTTCTCTGTATGTATTATTGTAGGGTCTACCTTACAGTATAAAACACCTTGAGGTGACTGTTGTTGTGATTTAGCGCTGTATAAATAACATTGAATTGGTTACTTGCCCATAGCTGAATGACTTCAAACAAACAAACAAACAAACAAACAAGAAGAACTGGGTCTACAAATTTAAAAGTTCATTTTGGATTTTCTCTCATCCACACAGGGTCAAGATTATACACACAGGCTTAAATATGTGCAAATACTCACTTAAAATTTTCAGTAAGGCGTGCAGAAGGTTCTACAGTGTTTTTGAACTTGACAAAGCCAAGGCCTATTAACTTCTCATTAATGATCATGACTGATTACAACAGTTTCCCTTTGGTAGCATAAAAAAGCTTTAGATTTACACAGGCTGGGGGGGTCTCAGAACCGTGTCTAAACAGCTGGTTAGTAGAGCATTAGTTCAAACAATGTCAGTACACGTTTTTTGGATGTATCACCACTCTGCTAGAGTCTGACAGTGTTCACGCTGAGTGTTCAAGAACAAACCAATAACAGCTAAGAGTTAAGGCTGATGATGTAGAAACTGCTGGAACACCAAACTAAATACCTTCTAGAAAGACATTTTATGGACAGATGAGACAAGGATTGAACTATTTGGCCACAGTGACATGAGGTGTGTCAGTAGGAATAAAAGTGAGGCTTTCAAGCCTAAGATCACTGCACCAACTGTCAAGCATTGTGGTGGTAGCATCGTGCTCTGGGCCTGTGCTACTGGATTATTGTACATAATGGATGGAATATTAAAGAAGGAATTATTCAATTTATTCAACAACTAGACAGTTGAAACTTGGAAACAACTGGCTATTCCAACAGGAGCACAACTCAAAACTAGTTTTGGAAGCGACAAAGCAAGCTAACATTCATTTTCTGAACTAGTCTTCCCAAAGCTGGACCCTACTGACAATTTGTGGACTATGTAAAAAAAGAAAGAAAGAAAAAAACTGGGTCAGTGGCAGCAATCCAGCCAATTTAAATGGACTCCTATGGACCAGTTCTGCAAAGAAGATATCCAGCTATAACTATACCAATGGCCTCACATTTCACTGTACAATGCTTTGGTATATAGAGAAATTGATGAGCAACTCAGCGACTATATAAAGCCCAGATCCTGTGGCTATGAAACAAGTGGAAATGACGAGCCTTCCACCGTGGTGCTTGATATTTAGGGTGAAGCATTTGTGCTGACATGGAGTGTTTGGATTTCACCTAATGTCGCATTATGGCCAAAATTTCCAGTTTTTGTTGTTGTTCCACAAATCATTTTAGAAAGAAAAGGGTTTCTCCTCACATACCTTCAAAAACATCCATACTTGTTCAGTCATTTTCAAACTGTGCTGTCAAGAACTGCAACATGTGACAGCTGACATCCGTAGAGTCCGAGCAGTAGCTGTAGACACTGGGCTACATTTGCCAGAATGTCAACTTAGGGAAGTAACTGGAAAAAGAAAGATTGATGGGACAGTGGGCATTTACGGACCTTAGAGTCCATAGACCAGCGGTCCCCAACCTTTTTTGCGCTATGAACCGGTTTATGTCCGACAATATTTTCACGGACTGGCCTTTAAGGTGTTGCGGATAAATACAACAAAATAAAACCAGTACTGCTACAAAAAAAGGAGATTTATTCATAGGACACAGGAAAAGACCCAGGGAAACCGAGTTAACGATAAAAACAACAAAAAAATAACGATAAAAACCATGAAAACCATAAATTTCACACCTGAGCCTCAACTCTTAAGGCCCGGTACTGAACAACTCACGGACCGCTGCCTTAGACCAGCAAAGCACAAACTCTCACAAATTACATTACCAAATAGAAGAACTGGCAAATGTTGTACAAACAGCATCTTTAGAAAATACGAAGTATTGATTTTATTGAACCTCTGATTAGTTTTTTTTAGAAAGACCTAAACAAACAAACAAACAAAAATGCTTGTAGACATTAATATTATTCCATGCTGCTATTGTCTGTATTCCAAAAACATTTCTGAATCATAACAACGATCTCCCTTCCAGATAAACATTATGTTGAAGTCTTACATGCACAACAGAAAGCTTAGGTTAGTTCATTTGGAGTCTGTGTCTGAGAAATCTGTGGTGACAACAACTGGATTTTCTAATTGGATGAACTTGTTTGAGCGTTTCCTGACTGTGACACAGGTCCCCCCTCCCCCCGGCCTGCAGTTAGAGAGGTAGCAGGGCATGTCTAATAGAGGCCCATAAGACTGACTGTTACACTCACTTGTTTTGCGAGCTTTTCTCCGTTGCTCCCTGATCATGTCCATATATTCTGGACATCTCACGGACAAATCATTCACAGATGCTTTTCCGCTCAACAGACTTCAAGCATGCAACAGCAGCTCAGGCTCAGTAAATGCATTAAAATGAGCATGATGCCTTAAAATGGAAATACACACACACACAAACACACAAGCAGGCTTTGATTAGACAGAGAAAACAGGGCGGTGGGGGTGATGAACAGGTACTTGTGCCATGGTGACCTCAGGTGAACTCATGTCAAGAAGCAGTGTCATTTTTCAGGTAATCAGCTTAAATGTGTTTATACCTAAACCCAAAAAGTACTTCACATAGCCTGTTGATTGACTTCAATAGCGTATAACCTAATGAACTTTGAGTTATTACAGGTTAATAAAGTACTAAGGTAAATATCAGGACATAAAAAACATAAACATGCTTGTAGAACTCATTTTAACAGCAATAAATTGAAGTAATCAGATTCTGTATTTATCAGTCTTTACATAATTGAGGAACTCTTGCTTCAGTTCACTAAGGTCTGTGGGCATTTTGTTTAATGCATAGCTTTCCCACCACAGCAGGCTGTCAGGAACTTAACTAGGCCACTGGATCCTGTGAAAATGAAAGTCTCAGATGAGAAGTACCTGAACCCCTGCTATAACTCTCAAATGCATGTCTTTATGGAGTCTCACTAAGCTAGAAGATCTTCATTTAGCCTGGAAAAAAAAGAGTTTGTTGTCCAATAATAGAGCCGTCTGTAAAGCCAGGGCATCATAGTCTTCATCACTGAGGAACATACCAGGTTTATTTTCAATATCCCTGACTCTGTCAGGGTGACTACAGAGTCAGAGCTCTGTTGAGCCAAACATTGTTTTAAACAATACATGATAACTTTACCATTACCATCAACATGTGTATTAGAGCTCATTCCTACAAGACTGTTCACTGAAGTTCAATTCAATTCAATTCAGTTTTATTTATATAGCGCCAAATCACAACAAAAGTCGCCTCAAGGTGCTTTATATTGTACAGTAGATAGCACAATAATAAATACAGAGAAAAACCCAACAATCATATGACCCCCTATGAGCAAGCACTTTGGCGACAGTGGGAAGGAAAAACTCCCTTTTAACAGGAAGAAACCTCCGACAGAACCAGGCTCAGGGAGGGGCGGGGCCATCTGCTGCGACCGGTTGGGGTGAGAGAAGGAAGACAGGATAAAGACCTGCTGTGGAAGAGAGACAGAGATTAATAACAGATATGATTCGATGCAGAGAGGTCTGTTAACACATAGTGAGTGAGAAAGGTGACTGGAAAGGAAAAACTCAATGCATCATGGGAATCCCCGGCAGCCTACGTCTATTGCAGCATAACTAAGGGAGGATTCAGGGTCACCTGGTCCAGCCCTAACTATATGCTTTAGCAAAAAGGAAAGTTTGAAGCCTAATCTTAAAAGTAGAGATAGTGTCTGTCTCCTGAATCCAAACTGGAAGCTGGTTCCACAGAAGAGGGGCCTGAAAACTGAAGGCTCTGCCTCCCATTCTACTTTTAAATACTCTAGGAACAACAAGTAGGCCTGCAGTGTGAGAGCGAAGTGCTCTAATAGGGTGATATGGTACTACAAGGTCATTAAGATAAGATGGGGCCTGATTATTTAAGACCTTGTATGTGAGGAGCAGGATTTTGAATTCAATTCTGGATTTAACAGGAAGCCAATGAAGGGAAGCCAAAACAGGAGAAATCTGCTCTCTCTTTCTAGTCCCTGTCAGGACTCTTGCTGCAGCATTTTGGATCAGCTGAAGGCTTTTCAGCGAGTTTTTAGGACTTCCTGATAATAAAGAATTACAGTAGTCCAGCCTGGAAGTAATAAATGCATGAACTAGTTTTTCAGCGTCACTCTGAGACAGGATGTTTCTAATTTTAGAGATGTTGCGCAAATGGAAGAAAGCAGTCTTACATATTTGTTTAATATGTGCGTTGAAGGACATGTCCTGGTCAAAAATGACTCCAAGGTTCCCCACAGCATTACTGGAGGCCAAGGTAATGCCATCCAGAGTAAGAATCTGCTTAGATACCATATTTCTAAGATTTTCAGGGCCGAGTACAATAACCTCAGTTTGATCTGAATTAAGAAGCAGAAAGTTAGCGGCCATCCAGGTCTTTATGTCTTTAAGACATTCCCGCAGTTTAACTAATTGGTGTGTGTTACCTGGCTTCATGGACAGATAGAGCTGCGTGTCATCTGCATAGCATTGAAAATGTATGCTATGTCTTCTAATGATGCTGCCTAACGGAAGCATGTATAATGTAAACAGAATTGGTCCTAGCACTGAACCCTGTGGAACACCATAATTGACCTTAGTGTGTGAAGAGGACTCTCCATTTACATGCACAAATTGGAGTCTATTAGATAGATATGATACAAACCACTGCAGTGCAGTACCTGTAATACCTACAGCATGTTCTAATCGCTCTAATAGGATATTATGGTCGACAGTATCGAACGCAGCACTGAGGTCTAGCAGGACAAGCACAGAGATGAGTCCACTGTCAGAGGCCATAAGAAGATCATTTGTAACCTTCACTAAAGCTGTTTCTGTGCTGTGATGAGCTCTGAAACCTGACTGAAACTCTTCAAATAAGCCATTCCTCTGCAGATGATCTGTTAGCTGTTTGACAACTACTCTTTCAAGGATGTTTGATATGAAAGGAAGGTTGGAGATTGGCCTATAATTAGCTAAGACTGCTGGGTCTAGAGATGCTTTTTAAGTAAAGGTTTAACTACAGCCAGCTTGAAGGCCTGTGGTACATAGCCGATTATTAGAGATAGGTTGATCATATTTAAGATTGAAGCATTAATTAATGGCAGGACTTCTTTGAGCAGTTTTGTAGGAATGGGGTCTAAAAGACACGTTGATGGTTTGGAGGAAGTAATTATTGAAGTTAACTCAGAAAGATCAATTGGAGAAAAAGAGTCTAACTTAACATCGATGGTACTAAAAGTAGCTGTAGATAATATTACATCTGTGGGATGATTATTGGTAATTTTTTCTCTAATGATAAGAATTTTATTTGTGAAGAAGTTCATGAAGTCATTACTAGTTAACGTTAAAGGGATGGTTGGCTCAGTAGAGCTCTGACTGTTTGTCAGCCTGGCTACAGTGCTGAAGAGAAACCTGGGGTTGTTCTTATTTTCTTCAATCAGTGACGAATAGTAAGATGTTCTGGCTTTGCGGAGGGCTTTCTTATAAAGCAGCAAACTATTTCTCCAGGCTAAATGATGATCCTCTAAATTTGTGACACGCCATTTCCTCTCCAGCTTACGAGTTATCTGCTTTAGGCTACGTGTTTGAGAATTATACCACGGAGTCAGGTACTTCTGATTTGAGACCTTAGTTTTCACAGGAGCTACAGTATCCAGAGTCGTACGTAGTGAGGAGGTAAAATTATTAACAAGATAATCGACCTCTGTTGGAGTAGCGTTCAGATAGCTGCTCTGCTCTATGTTGGTACAGGGCATTGAAGATGATAACAGTGGGTGGATTATATTCTTAAACTTAGTTACAGCACTTTCAGAAAGACATCTACTGTGATAAAGTCTACTCTCCACTGCTGTGTAATCAATTATTGTAAATGTAAATGTTATCAGGAAATGATCAGACAGCAGAGGGTTTTCAGGAAACACTGTTAAATGTTCAGTTTCTATGCCATATGTTAAAACAAGATCTAGAGTGTGATTAAAGTGGTGGGTGGGTTCTTTTACATTTTGAGAGAAGCCAATTGAGTCTAATAACAGATTAAATGCCATGTTGAGGCTGTCATTTTTAGCATCTACATGGATGTTAAAATCACCCACAATAATTATTTTATCTGAGCTGAGCACTAAATCAGATAAAAAGTCTGAGAAATCAGAGAGAAACTCTGTGTAAGGCCCAGGTGGACGATAGATGATAACAAGTAAGACTGGTTTCTGAGTTTTACAGCTGGGGTGGACGAGGCTAAGCATCAGGCTTTCAAATGAATTAAAAGTCTGTCTGGGTCTTTGGTTGATTAATAGGCTGGTGTGAAAAATTGCTGCCACACCGCCCCTCGGCCTGTGCTTCGAGGTTTCTGGTAGTTAGAATGACTCGGGGGTGTTGATTCATTTAAACTAACATAATCATCCGGCTGCAACCAGGTTTCTGTAAGGCAGAGTAAATCGATTTGTTGATCAATTATTAAGTCATGTACTAACAGAGACTTGGAGGAGAGAGACCTAATATTTAATAATCCACATTTCACTGTTTTACTCTTTGGTTCAGATGTGGATACTGTATTGTTCTTTCTTTGTGATTTTTTATGTTTAAGTTGTTTATTGCTGGTTTTTAGTGTGTTTTTTGTCTGTTTGGGAGCTGACACAGTCTCTATGGAGATGGGTTTTTGGGGGGGTAGCAGGAGGAGAGAAGCTGCAGAGAGGCGTGTAAGACTGCAACTCTGCTTCCTGGTCCCAACTCTGGATAGTCATATTTTGGGGGGTTTAATAAATTGGTCCATATTTCTAGAAATGAGAGCTGCTCCATTCAAAGTGGGATGGATGCCGTCTCTCCTAACAAGACCAGGTTTCCTCCAGAAGGTTTGCCAATTATCTATGAAGCCCACATCGTTTCTGGGACACCACTCAGACAGCCAGCAATTTAAGGAGAACATGCGGCTAAACATGTCACTCCTGGTCTGATTGGGGAGGGGACCAGAGAAAACTACAGACTCCCACATTGTTTTGGCAAAGTTACACACCGATTCAATATTGATTTTAGTGACCTCCGATTGGCGTAACCGGGTGTCATTACTGCCGACGTGAATTATGATCTTACTGTATTTACGTTTACCCTTAGCCAGCAGTTTTAAATTTCCTTCAATGTCGCCTGCTCTGGCCCCTTGAAGACAATTGACTATGGTTGCCGGTGTCTCTAGCTTCACATGTCTGAGAACAGAATCACCAATTACCAGAGTTTGACCCCCGGCGGGTGTGTCGCCGAGTGGGGAAAAACGGTTAGACACATGAACAGGTTGGTGGTGTACCTGGGGCTTCAGTTTAAGACTATGCTTCCTCCTCACCGTCACCCAGCCGCCCTCTTTCCCCAGCTGCTTGGGGTCTGCCGGGGAACAGCTAGCGGGGCCTACACTGTCTTCAGCTGCACCAGCTACAGGGGCCTGGCTAGCTACGGGTGAATGAAGGGTGCGAAGCCGAGTCTCCAATTCAGTAATCCTGGCCTCCAGAGCTGCAAATATGCTACATTTGTTACAGGTATCATTACTGCTAAAGGAGGCCGAGGAGTAACTAAACATCTGACACAATGAGCAGGAAAGTGCAGGAGGGACAGGTGAAGTAGCCATGGTGCTAACGAGTCGGCTACGAGCTAAGCTAAGCTAGCGAAACAGTAAAGAGACAGTGAGTGAATACTTTGGCTATAAATTAGGTAGTGAGTACACGGAAAGGGTGATTCAGATGAAGCACGTTAAGATTATACTATGAAAAAGGGATGTATCAAAAGATTTAAATTAAATTGCTAAGCAGAAAAGCTACTCAGAAACACCACTGTAGCTGTGTCCCAAAACGTCGGCTGCATCCTTCGGAGGACCCGGCCTTCGCGGTCTACGTCCTTCGAAGACCGAGAAGGCCGGAAGTGCGAGGCTGTGAAATGGGACGGTCTAGCCTTCAGATTTGCGTCACCGCTGTGTCGGTGGAGTTTAATAAACTCAGCCGTCTGTTCCTTGCTATCTAAAATATAACAGGACACTGGCGTAAATTCTCGACCGTCTCACACTTCTGTTTAATCAGTTTTCTTTTTGACGTTTATTCAGCTGTGTGAAAATCCCGGAGGAACCCACCCGATGGATTAATAAATAAATTTAATCTAATAATCTAATAACTTTGATCTCAGCCAACCCGATTTACTCACGAACAAATAAAACACCGAAATAAGGCAAACAATTACATTTTTAAGTTATCCGAGTGACTTATACATCATGTTTAACCTAAGTAGCGAAAGAGCGGGGGTCTGAAAACGATGAAGCCGGGAGTCCGCTGCTCTCGCCGGCTCGAGCGACCATTGAACCCCCCGGTTTGCTATCGAGCTGGTGGGTAACAGACGTCTCCGAAAACGTCGGCGCACTTTTGCAAATATGCGATGTCTTGATAAACCAAGCAGATATTTGAAATTTACACCGCCACTTTCTCGCCTGAAAATATGTTAAAAGTTTATTTTGTGACCCAGAAAGATTAATAAGACTAATTTTAAAACTTAGTAGCGGCCGCCATTGTTGGCAGCTGAAATTTGGCTGGCCCACGCTATGAATTCTGGGATATGGTGGGCCACGAAGGACACACCAAACCCATCCTTCAAATTCGGGGAAATGAAGGACGCATTTGTCGGCTGCATTTGAAGGAGTCAACGAATTAGGACAGCCTTCGTGGCCGGGCTGTGACGTAATCGGCCTTCAAATGCGGCCTCCGGAGGATGCAGCCGACGTTTTGGGACACAGCTTGTGTTTGAGCAGGAACAGGAAGTGATACTCTACCAGAAAGCGGTAGAGTATCACTCTACGTCCGACCATTGATTAATCCTTTGATTTTAAATATGATCCACCTATCTCCTCTGTCACCGGCCACGTAGCACAGGCTGTTAAGGTGGTAAGTTTGACAAAGCTATCAGCTGATCCAGCAGTCTTAGATAATTATACAATAATCTCCAATCTTCCATTTTTTCCTCCCCAGTTTTTTGAATAAAGGGAGTTTTTCCTTTTCACTGTTCTTGCTCGTAGGGTGTTGTCTGATTGTTGGGGTTTTCTCTGTATTATTGTGGGATAAATTATAAAGCACCTTGAACTGACTGTTGTTGTGATTTGGCGCTATATAAATAAAACTGAATTGAATTGAATTACACAACCTTCAGATACAGTGTGTACCTTTGCAGAATGCAATATCTCCTCCAAGGTATTGCAGTCTGGTCAACATTGCACTGATTGTGTTGTTTAACCTTTTTTCCCCCTGCAGGGATATCAGGCTCTACTGTTTTGATTGCAGTGACATTCTCTGACATTTGAACATATGGCCACACATCTCAATTAGGATGGGAAAATCAAGGATTGAACAAAAATCGGGATAATCCCAAAAACTAACAGTGAAGTCTGTTGTCTGCCTTCCAGGGATCAATACGTCAGACATGCTGCTCTTTCCACAGCTGAGCTCCAGGTGTACACAGACACAAAGAAGGTTTAAGTGCTGACAAAAATCCCACTCAGCATCTGGCTGAGCAGACACACGGCCTTTTTACACTTCATGTGGTGTCTGCTTCCTGATTTGTACCTCTCTTTACAATAATGTAAAACCTAATCGAATTACCTAACTGCATGTTGGCTCCAGGGTCTGAATTAAGACATGGCGATTTTAGCCAGAAGATATCGTTTCCTTCAATGAGCTGAAGAGCAACAATGTTCTCAGGCATTATAGAAATAAAATCCTAGAAAGGCAGAAGGCAGAACAGGACAAATACAAGACAGCTATAAGTGCTCGGAAATCTCAAAGGCCATTGGGAATCATGATAAGGATGCGTGAAGGTCAGCCACAGATAAACCCCTCCAGAACAGGGGCCAGCTGAAACTGATCAAAGCTGCCACCAATTTCAAGACATGAGCGTGCCTCACATGGAGGGCTCCAGCCTGAGGTCCAGCAACCTCAGGCTCTGTGAACCATGAACAAAGGAAGAACAGGAATTGGGATTGTCAGAGCTACAATCCAGGTTGAAGCATGAAGCATCTGCAAATACATCAGATAGATGGAGGAACTATCATTTGTGACCAAGACCCTGCATGGGATGTTCTATCAACAGACAGGAAGTTGGCTGAAATCCTACCAGTGGTAGGAAAAAGGCTAAAACAGCTTTTCCTGGCCTCTGGTAGGATCATGCTGTCATTATCAGAGCACAGAGGCTCTTCAAGTGTGGCTAAATAAAAACTATTCTGCCAAAATTCCATCACAGCAATGTAAAAGACTCATTGATAGTTGTTGTAAATGCTCAGTTATTTGCTGCCAAGGGTCAGCAACCAGTTTAGGGGAAAATTTCACATAGAGACAGAAGATTTTTTTTACCCTTAATAAACGAAAAAAAATTGCCATTTACTCAGGTTCTCTTTGTCTAATACAGCGGTCCGTCGTTTATCGCGGGAGTTACATTCCAAAAATAACCCGTGATAGGTGAAATCAAATAGCCGGCTTTATTTTTTACAATGATTATAGATGTTTTAAGGCTGTAAAACCCCTCACTACACACTTTATACACTTTTCTCAGACAGGCATGAACATTTTCACACTTTTCTCTCTTGTTTAAACTCTCAAAATTCAAACCTTCGTAGAAAAATAAGTCCAGTGTTATAGAATGAAACGTTTCGTCGTCGTTGTTGTTTGTTGGGGAGAAAACTAACAAACATACAGTGCAGCACAGAGTCACAATGCTAGCGATCGAAGATTTATGTAAATTTGACAAACTGAACACATTCTGTACTGTAGAGGAGACACAGCATGAGATTGATTGACAATCATCTACAGCCAATCAGGACGCAGAACACAATGCACTGTTTAAAAAAACAAAACAAAAAAAACAACAACAACAAAAAAAAAACAGCATGCAAAATTGCACAAAAAAAAAAAATCATCAAAACAGTGAGACCGGGAAAAGTGAACGCTGTTATAGCGAGGGACCACTGTATTACATTTTTTTGATGATCTGAAACATTGTTACAAATATAAAGAAAAACAAACACGATTGTTTTATTTGCTACATTTTAGAATAAAAAGTCAGCTCACTAAAACTTGTCAAACTATCCGAAAATAAATTTTAATCATAACTTTCCTCTTCTCCCATTTCTGAGTAGAAGCAGATTTACAGAAGCATGTACTCTACCACACAGGGTAAGAGAAGTTCTCTCCAGTCATCTTACACACACACAGTTGCAGAGAACCTTTACAACAATGTGTTGTCCCACACGGACATACCTCTGTGAAGTGGTATAGTAGTGGGGGTGAGCTCTGATGCTCATTTTACAGTCTCATTAATCCCTCTGTTCACAATTTCACGCACAGCTTAGGCCTCGGTGTTATTTTCACAACCTTTTACCACTAATTCCTGTGAATCCTGAAACATAACACCTTCACTCGTCCTCCTTCCTGCTGCATGCGTGTCTCTGTGTTCTTGAGGCAGAGACGGCTTCATCTCAGCTTCTCCTCATCAAAGTCAGGCTAAAGATGGAGAGAGACATCAAAAGCCCATCCCAGAGTGTGGGCTCCATCTTTATGAGGCTCGGGGGCAAGACTGCCAGTGTGTTCTGGGCATGCCCAACTGTGTCACTGCAGTCAGCAAGAAATGTTTACACTGGAGCAGGAACAGGACGGTAGATTTCATTTAGGATCTGTTGGAATGACTCACAGCTCTAAGAATGACCAGGTGATCGGGAACCATGAATTAGGCAACTAATACTGACCATTTCATGCCAAACGTTAGGCTGTTGTTTCCATCTGGGCTCATTCATTTGACCTCTGCACGTCTCCATGTATGGTCATGACCATCAGAACAGGGCCATGACTATACATGGAGCAGCAACATAGCAAAACTTGGCGAGAGCTGACACTGTTAAATTACTGGGGAGGAGGTGGGTTGCAAAGTGTCTTGCAGTTGTGAGCTGGCTAGAATCGTCTTATCAGTCCAGTCGTTGGGGCTGTTCCTCCAACACCACATTATGTTCTCATGTAACCAACCTGCCTTTACTCTGTGGCCTGTCTGAAGTAAGACCTTCTCAGACTGAGACGTGGTGTAAAGGTGTGTATTTCAAGGTACAACGAATGCTTATAATGCTTAAAAACAAGACTTTTGCCTTAGAAGATGTTTTTGTGCAATTTGTGCAATATGCATGTGCATACAGTCCTTCTAGCCATATCCATGCAGCTGATAACGCAGAGTAGATGGGCTGCAGCTGAGCAATTCATTTCATTTCTGTTAATCACTCCAACCCTCACTTTTCTCACTTCCCACCCTCTTGTTTCTTTACATATAATAGGTTTTGGTGCAGGACATACAGCTGGCCTCACATCTGGAACGGCTCTGCACAAACTGTAATTGATGAACAAAAAATGCTATTTTCCTCTGTGAGGAAACACAGCCTCCAGCACTCCATACAAACTAGGACTTTCATGAAAAGGCACCATCAGTCCTCAGGATTTAAGCAGTTTCACACAAGCAGTGCTCAGGCTGTAATACAGTGTACGTGTAGACAGAGTGTAACGTGTCTTTAATCTGTTACATTTTAGAGATAAGACATTAAGAAATGCATTCATGTGAATGCCATGATTATACAAATAGGATAAAATCGGTGAAATATGTACATAAACTCATAGATTTTGTGTGGCTATTGTATGCTGCTGATGTACCACAAGAAGACAAAGTGGTTGCTTGCCTTGTACTCTTGAGAACCATCTGCTTCAGTCGATGTTAAAGTATAATCCAGCCGGCCTCTCGAACACAGTCACAAAGAAAGCAGAGTGGAGTAATCTCCGTCGCCTAATCTCTAACCTTATTCACAGACACTATGGAAAAAAAGGTGGTGGTCTTTTTGAACAAGCACCGCCAAATGGTGTGTGCGATTAATCTCCAATTCAGCTTCACAAAACAGCCAATTTGTATGTTAAAGAAGGATGTTGGAGGTAGAAAGAGCCAGTTGTAGTTAGACATTAAGGTTGGGACATATGTGGTCTCCTTCAGCAGCAATCTGCTGTGCTGTGAATGGTGGGGTTTTAATAGTGTGCCATTCTATTAGATATACATGGGGTGAGATGACTATTCTAAATGTTTTACTAACAGTACAGATCAGGGAGAAGGCCAAGAGTGACAAAGGGCTAATGTGGAAGTCAGAAAAAGGGACGAGCACAAAAACATTTCCTTTGGTTTGTATGATGTTCTCACACAAGTTGCTGTGGTACAGCGCTGTTACACAGTCAACAGAAGACAGATGGCTGAGAGCCCATTCAGTGGTGCTGCTCTCTCCTTTGTTCTTTCAAATGTTTGACAACATAGAACACATTAAGTTAACAAGCCTGCTACTACCAAACTGTGCAGCGTTAGCCTCAGAGTTAGTAAAAGTAGTATGTTTGGTCAGCAAAGATGTTTTTATACTAAACCAGTCATTTACCGTTGGCCAATTCTACGAGATAACAAGATAACTACCACATAATTACTTTCATCTACTGAGATAAAGTAGAATTTTAAAAATTAAAGAATGTATTACACATTATTTGTTCATTTTTAAAAGTAACATGTTGAGTTAATAATTACACAGTAGTTACACTACTTTGTAATTTTGTGTTATTCCAAAGCAGGGCCTGAGATAGACTGTCTCATCATTACCAATTAATAGAAACTTTGGGCAATAGTCCCACACATCGACACCAATCCTTGAAAAACTGTCACACAGCAAAGCTGAAAAGCAGCCTAAACTCAGAGAAAGATGTTTTAGACGTACAGTACATCAAGCTTTTCCTTGGTGGTTCAATCCCTGGCTGCTCAACATACTGAACCCCAGCTTGCTCTCCGATGTGTTCATCAGAGTGTGAATGTTAGAAAGCACTCAAATGTTTCTGTGGGGCATGTTGTATGAAGTGCTTTGAATGTTCAAGTACAGAAGAAAAGCGCTACATCAGAACCAGTCCATTTACCATTCATTCATTGTTTGTGAAGGCCTGCAATGATAAGTGATTAAAGAAGCTGACAGCACTCCATAACCAGTCAACACTGGTTAACCAGCTGTTAATAGATGAGGCACACCCAGAATGGCTAACCGAAGGCCGGACAGTCCTGATTCCAAAGGATCCCCAAAAGCACCGGTCCCATCCAACTATCAATCAATAGCCTGCCTCAGTACCACATGGAAGCTCCTGTCAGGCATCATAGAGGCTTAGATTAACAGGCACATGGCTCAATACATGAGCGGGGCACAGAAAGGGATGGGCAAGAATACCAGAGGGACAAAGAATCAGCTACTGGTAGACCGAGCAGTCGCTTAAAAATGCAAGACCAGACTGCTCAACTTGTGCACCACCTGGATTAATTAGAAAAAAGCTCATGACTCAGTGCCTCATGCATGGATCATGGAATTCCTTGAAATGTACAAGCCCAACAGGAAAATAAGAGCCTTCATCAGGAATTCAATGAGAAGGTGGAAGACAACACTAGAGGCAAACTTCAAGCCAGTCACCATCAAATGTGGGTGACAAATCTACCAAGGAGATGCTCTGTCCCCACTGCTGTTCTGCATGGTGAAAACATTAACAAGAGTGGCTATGGATACAGACTACGAAATGAAGCAATCGTTAGCCACCTCCTCTACATGCATGCAAGCTATATGCCAAATGTGAAAGAGACGTTGACTCACTGATCCACACCACACCACTAGGATTTACAGGAACAGCATCAAAATATCTTTTGGACTGGAGAAGAGAGGGGATTGTACTACCAAAAGGCGACAAGTGCCTGGGAATCCCACAGGCAAATGGGAACCATGAAGAGGCCACTAGGAAAGTCACAACCAACAAATACCTGAAGAGAGTAATGCAAGTCCTGAGAAGTCAGTTAAATGGGAGGAACAAAATCTGGGCAGTGAACACCTATACCCTGAAGGTGATCAGGTACCCTGCTGGGATAATAAGCTGGCCAAAGGAGGAAATAGAAGCCACTGACATCAAGACAGCTCCTGACCATGCATGGAAGGTTTCACCCCAAATCCAGCATCCTGGGACTGTATGCTAAGTGGAAGGAAGGAGACCGAGAACTAGTGACAGCAAAAACTATAGAACAAAGATCCATGAAACCACTCTAAAACACAATCAGTACATTATTGGTGCTTTCAGCTACAATAAAATAACATACAACCAAATAAACAACCACAACAATAAGAACAGTGCTCAGCTCTTTCCTGTTAAGTTGAACCAGTTTTAAAACAAATTACAATAACCACCACCGTATAAGGACCTCGGCCCAGAAGCCAGAAATCCACCCCGGCAAAGCAGCAGCTTGGCAATGTGTGTGTGAAAACAGGACATCACTACACTGAACAGGTTACCTCAGAATGAATGCCCCTCCCACTTTACTTCATGTCCATCTTTCAGTTACCTGTCTCCAGGCTAGAGTCGCACCCTAATAAAGTGAGTCCACTACAAGTTTCCCCACAGGCATGAAACAGTGTTTTTTCCTGTCAAAATCCCTTTAAACATTTACCAAACTCAAGCAGAACGTTTCCTGTGACCGATAGAAGGCAACTCACATCAAGCTGCCTTAGAATAGTCAAAAGGCTGCACAGCACTGCTTAGACCAGGCATTTACACAGCTCCAGATTTACACCATAAGAAACTAACTACCTGCACCTGTGCTTATAAAAAGAGGACAACCCAGCCCCACCCATCAGGGGCGGTTCCCAGACTCAGGTCTCATGTGTCACATGTACTTTTATTTCTCCCTTCATGTAAACACAATGACACTCCAGTTTATTGACTGGTTTAGAAACGTGTGTTCTATTTGTACGTGCGCACATTTAGTTTACACCAATTCATTTCTTATTTTTCATTTGTGATTATGACTCATCTTAGTTTCTTTTACCGGTGTCATCATCACTGAGAGCTGCCAGACAAAAGAAGGGGCCAGGGCTGAGAGCACTTAAATACATAGAGGGGGTGATTGGACTGCACCACCAGCTCCTGCTGGAGGGGGAAGAATGAGGATTTTCTTTAGTTAAACGAGCTTTTGGATTTAGCTAAATATTTACATTTAAAGTTCAGTAATTTTTTTTTTCTTCTTTGGTGTTTAGTTTATCAACAAACTGGACTATACTGCGATGTTTTTTCTGGTTCATAATTGTGTTGTATTAGTTACCCCTGTTGTGTCATAGTGGTCTGATCAGCCATTACATATAGAGCGGTGTGTTAGTTCCTGGTTAGGTCAGCTCTGTTTGTTTGGGCACTTAGTTGGTTTGTCTGGTCACAGGTCGTTTGTGTTCAGTTTTGTTTCTCTGACCTCTTTTATGAGTTTGACATTTATCTTTTTTGTAAATGTACATTTTGGATTAAATAAGTAAACCCTGACTTCACTCGGTCCACCACACCCTGTGAACTAAAATCTCAGGCTGTAGACTGCTCAGATTATCAAGATCCATTTAATGGCAATTTTATTTAAATACATAGAACCAGTTTGATTGATTCAATTGAATTTAATGTTACACCTGAGCCTTAGCCACAGTGGCATCTAAAAGGAAGATGGGAAATAGAAGCACAACCAACAGGACAGTGTTTCTAAAGATTTCTTCTCCTTCTGTAACTATCTTACATCAGCTTCTGCCGCCTGTTGTCGGCTAAACATGCCCACAAGGTCGAACTACAGTCGTCTTTGTGACTGTATGTATGCTCCCAAAACCTTTTACTTAATAATGATAATAATAATAATAATAATGATAATGATAATAATAACAGTTCCATACAGTAATATAGCAACTGCAGAATAATATTTTAGTTACATGCTATCTTTATCTTTATCTATACAAACACTTTACTTACTTCTAAGGCTAAAGCTCCAGTTATGTCCCAGTATAATGAGAACAAAGACTGACCTTTTACTGTAATACTTGTTGCTGTGGATATTTTTGTGTTCTCCATTTTCACATTTCATATCAGATTTGAAAAGTTGCAATTTCCAAGCAGTAACAAGAAATTCTGATACTTGTTAGGTTTGCTTTTTTGCTATTCAAGCCTCTCTGAGTGTGTACCCTCCCACAGCAGCCATTAAATCATACTGTGGTCTTTCTTTTCTGCGAGGACTGCACTACCTGTTTATTGGACACCTGCATGGTCCTGCCTTTTTAAGCCAGTTCTAAAAAAAACATTGTCATGGTAAAAAACATCAAAGCAGAGAAAAATATACAAAACATTGTAAAACAATATCTTTGGATATCATTTAATTGCTTTTGTAATCAATCGTGTAATTTTCAAGAGAAGGTTTGTGGCTTACCTTAAAAAACAAATAAATGGGACTCTTTGCACCCACCTAGTTATCAGCATGCATGAATGTTTGTCAGGGAGCCACTTAGCAGAGAGAAAACAATCACAGCAGCCATCTCCAGACTAGATGAGCTGTGGAAAGTGTCATCTTCCTGTAACTGCTCTGCAATTGTAGAGTAATATGAGCCTTATTTGCTGCTGTGTCAATCGCACAAGAAGACACAGAAATAGACATGAGAATGAACACACCCAATTGTGGCACTTCTCCTCATAATTAGTTTGGGAAATTATGTGAACTGACAATGCTTCTCTTTGTTTTCATTGCTTATAGTTGTACACACCTTTGGTGAAACAAAGAAAACAAGGTCATGTCTGTTTTCATCAAGCAACGAAGTCATGACCATCCATAAGTACTGTTAGTGTCGGTTGTTGCAGCAACTCCAGAGGTTACTGCTCGCGATAGCGATAAAGAACTAGTAAAAATAGACGTAGCTGGCCCCGTGCTCTGACAGAAAGCCTGTTCTCAGGCAGTAAATAATACTGTTTTGTCAAAGCTGCTGGAATGTCATATTTTCACACAGTTGAGTGAGAAGAGTCCATCAGTCCCAACATTGAGGGTTAATATGTGAAGGAATACATTTTAACCAAGACCAACTAACCAAGCAGTTTTTAGTACCTAAACGTAACCAGTCAGCACAAGTGCAAGTAAGCAAGTAAAGTAAAGTGAGTGAAAACAAAGTGCAAAACAAAAACGACCACAGTGACTGAGAAATCTGTCACTTATACCGCATTAGCTCCCCAAACGACCCTACGTGAAAACTGGTTACAGTATCTCTTTGCAGTCAGATTTAGTGGCATTATGTAATGTGAAATCACACTGCAGCGAGGCACAACGGGTACGGGTTATCTGACAAAGCAAAAATCTCTGAATTTTAGACAAACTAAGAAGTTGGATTATGCTGTCGAGAAGTCTTTGGAAATTCCCACAATTCCACAATGGGAATTTCCCCAATAGAAAACACTCTAAGACGTACCAGAAAACAAAAGGCTAAACAGCTGGAGATGTTGTTTCAGCCACCAATACCTTAATTTACTAACAACTCAGATACATCAGAGTAAAAGTTCAGAGGTGATGCGTATCACTGCCCACCCCGCGTGTGTGATTTGTCTCAAATCAGTTCAGCTTTATTCGTATAGGGCCAATTCACAACTGCAGTTGCCTGAAGGTACTTTATACTGAAAAAGAAAATGTTGAACAGATCAAACAGCAGAGAAGAGAAGAATCCTGCAAGAGCTTAGACACAACTAGTTTAGTTTCTGAGCTTCTGGTTTACTCACAGTACAATGGAAATACACTAGTTCTTTAGTCATACCAACACAATCTGTGCTCACAATCTGTGCTCACCATCCATCCATCCATCCATCCATCCATCCAATTAATTCAGGGTCACAGGAGGGCTGCAGGCTTACCCAGGCAATGCTGTCTTCAGTAGAATTTACATGGTAGGTTCTCCACTTGAAAGTGGCCTGAAAATGGAGTCTAAAAGAAAGCAAAAAAGTCTAAAGGCCAAAAGAAGTGATGTTAAAGAGATCAGTCACTTCAAATATCAGTAAGATCAGGTCGTTTTTCTGGGTGGAGTTGGAGACCTTTTAGATGGGACCTTAAATAATATGTAATTATTGAAAGAACCTGTCAGTGGAGCCGAGTGTCAGAAAGGATCTTTGATTATTTCATCTTTTGTGTTTAATAATTATATTGTAATAACTTGTTGATGTACATTGCTCAACAACTTATTAGTCCACCTTTTAAATCAAAAGGATATTTTAATGTTAAGATGTAATATTAATTTTATCTATGAGTTTTCAAATTTACTGTTTACAAAAAAAACAAATAGAAAAACAGTACTTTTGATTAAGCTGCAAAATTATAGGTAATAGGTAACAATCCTGAGCAGAAAAATGTGTTTTAATAGTACTAATAATATATAAATAATATATAAATATCATATTTCATTAAATTCAGTTGAAGTCTAATGTGCTGGCTCAAATTAGCTATAAAAATGTCAGTTCAGTTTGTTCTTGTGGTCTAAATAATTTCTTAAGCACTGCATACTGGTCATTGTCACATTCTAATGAAAACAGCATATATGTATTAGAAATTCACTGTGTGAAAATATGGAAAATGTTCATCTGTTTGCCTCTGGGCTTCATTTTATACTGTAAGACTCAAAAAGGAAGTGGAGAAGGTTCACCGAGCACAGGTTGAGCTGACATTTGTTTCAATAGTTTAAATACTTAACTTAGAAGTCAGATGCAGTGCGGTCAGTAGCTATTCTGTGGCAGTAAATGTGACTGTGCCTGCAGAGGTGCAGGTTACACATGGACTCTGACATCAGGAGGCTCCACCTGCACAAACACTGTCCCTACTGCTCATTGTGCTAATAAGACCTGTAGCAGTCCCCAGGGCACAGCCACTGCATAGCCTGCAAAACTCCCACACACAAACACATCGTCTTTGTTTTTTCTTTTACATTAACCATTGTCTTTAGGTTTATCAGTCTCACAGGTCACACTGCAAATGTTGAATGTTCATAGTAAAAAAGAAAATGCAACAAAGAGATGTTTCTGTCATGCAGATTGTAACCTAAGATTTTATTGCAGAGAACAGAACAAATGAAGAACAGAATAAAGTGGTGCAGTAGTTAATGTTTTCACTGACTGTTTTGCTGTAATGTAAGCTGTAATGCTGTAATAGAGATCTTTATATCTAAAACTTAGTAAAACTTCTTTTATGTTTAGTTCCTTTAGTTTTGCAGTTGGTGAGGTCAGAACTGAAGAAAGATATTTCTTGTATGTTTTCTCTTCTTCAGCAGAGATGGTTAGGTGCTGAAGTACCGTGACCTCAACTTTAGTGACATCTGCAGCATCAAGACCGAGATAAAAAAGAAAAAAGGATGTTTCAGGAAAGAATATGTAGTGAGCTAACTGTCTACGTGAGCAAGCTTTCTTTTCACATGATGAACGATCTTCCTCACTCACCTCGTCTCACTTTTTGTGAGTTTCCAGTATACTAATGCTGCATTTAATTATTATTAATTATTAAACTCTGGCTCTATCCGTGTCTTTTGTCATATCTCTATCTGCTCTCTTCTCTTTTTCTCTCACCCACCAACCATTCGGAAATACATGATGACCAGAAAATACCCGACTCTAAAGAAAAAGACAGCAAATGCACATGCAGTATCTGTCCATCCATCAACAAACCTTTCATTGATGGACAACCCTTAATGAACAAAAGTAGCTAGCTCAATAAAGATTTCTAGTATAATAATGATGATGTAACTAAGAAACAGGCAGAACACACAGCCACAGGTATTGGTAAATGGACTGATTCTTATAAAGCACTTTTCTCCTCTCCCAGAGAACTCGAAGCACTTTATACAACATGACACATGAGGACAGCAACTTGTATTCAGTTCTGAAACACAGGCCTAAATCTTGATTTTAAAAATGTATTCAATAAATGTCATTTACAAAACATTACAGCTCAATAAATGATTTAACATTCCATTTCCAATCCAAGATGATGTTTTAGGAAAACCTTTAGCTCTTTATGAATGTCATCTATGAAAGTGAATATTGAAAATTCTAAATGTTTAACATATTCATAAATAAGTCTTTAGTAGACAGGCTTAGTAAGCAACATCATTGCAAAAACAATAACGCAGATTCAAAATATGAACCCATGTAGTCTAATTTACACTTTGTTATTTGTTCTCTCAGACAAACCCATGTCATTAAGCCTGTGGCCCAGCTGTATCAATCACAGCCCTCCTCAGGCTGCACACATTTCCCCCTTTTGCCATTTGGAAACCTCCACCTTATTTGGTTTTCTTACATGAAATTTAAGCTTCCCTGGAGTTCAGTTTCTGATTGATTGGAATTCTGTTGAAGCAAAAAATGTCTGGTTGTCATATTTGTCCTGTTGGAATGGGAAGTGAAAGCTGATATTTCACTCTGAAGCCTGCTTATTTCTCCCTGGCATAAGATTACCAGCGGGCAGTAGATACCAGAGCGTGAGGAGACTGACGCATTTGGTGTGTGTCAGGTGGAGAAAGGAGACACTGATATAGTGGTGCTCACTGTCTATTCTAGGCCTAGACTGCATTTCTCCTCCACTTCTCTCTCTAAGGAGAATCTCTCTGCTTATTTTGACATGATCTGTTTTTGCATAAACTTGATCAGGATGTCCATCTTCCTTAATAGTAATGACCTTAACAGCCAGGCCTAATTTGTTTTTGGAGTAACAAACACTGCATGGTATATGAGGACCATTCAAAAACATACAGATCATTTCTGTTTAATTTTGCTTCATTCAAGCATCTAAGTTAAAGTGGTCCTATTCTGCTCATGTCCATCTTCATATTTTTAGTCTTGAATTTGAGTAGATCTGTGTAATACCAAGTCCAAAATAAGTCTTATTTATCTGAACACTGCTTACTCTTCTTTTCCATGCCACATCTTCTAATGACTGTGAGAAATGTTTACATTTCTTTGCTGGCAAAAAATGAAGACATACTCAGCAGTATCAGGTCACAGTTCAAGACTATTCTCTATCAACTGGTCCCAGTTTGTCACACAGTTCTACTGTCTGTCATCTCCCCCAACTTCTCTCTAATTTAAATCCATGGCTTTCATCTGGCTGCATCACAGATGACTTTAAAATAGCCAGTGTTTTTCTCTCTTTCTCAAAAATCCTTGTCATTTATCAACTCCTTCATCTGGTTGAGGGAAACAATATTTCGGATAAATTCCAATCTGGTTACAAGCAAAACCACAGCAAAGAAACAGAATTATTTCAAACTAATAACAATAATAATATTCTTATGTTCTGGACAAAGGTGAACACTATGAGTCGCATGAGACATATCTGCAGCCTTTGATAGCACTGATCATGCAATTCTTATTGACAGATTACAAAACTGGGTCGGCATCACACTCGCACTACTCATCAAACTTCTCCGACAGATACTTCAGATTTTATAAGAACGATATGTCCTCATCTGCACCCCCCCACATAGCAAAATTGGTATAGCCCAGATCTGGCCCACACAATGTGCTTACACATGGCCCACATACCGCAAAGAATGACGGCCCTTTGGGGGCCCAGATCAGGTTTGCCAGAGGTGGCCCACACATGGGCCAGCACAAGGCCAGCTGCAGACACACTGGAGGTCCTGTGCTGGCCCATGTGTGGGCCACCTCTGGCAAACCTGATCTGGGCCCCCAAAGGGCTGTCATTCTTTGCGGTATGTGGGCCATGTGTAAGTTGTGTGCAGCCACGGGCCAGTTGCTGACACACTGCTGGCCCTGTGCTGGCCCAGAGCAGTTTCAGCTCTGGCCCCAGATGTCAGCCTAATGTGTACCTTAATCAAGCCATGTAATAACAACATGTGCCGGAACATAATAGTGCAAAAGTAACATGACAAAACTCTGTTCACACAGTGAATGGACTGATTCTTATATAGCGCTTTTCTACTCGCCCAGATTACTCAAAGTGCTCTATACAACATGACACATTCACCCAATCACACACTTTCTCTAAACTGAGTGCTTCCTAAACTGAGTGGTAAACATGAGTAAACCCTTACTAGGTTTTGGATAAAGTGTACACTCACAAACCTGTCAAACCTGCATTTGAAATGTTGGCTACCATAGCAGTATAGTATTGCAACATGGCATTTGGGTCTTCTAACTAAAATAGGAAAATAGGAACATAAATAGTGGCATCATTGCCAGACCTGGCCCACATCTGGTTGACATACCCCCTGCCATGACACCAGTCAGGCAGAAGTGCCAGCTCGATGCTGGATCAGGGGAAGACCTGTTTTCTATGAGCCTGGGCCAATTAAACCAAACCAGATGTGGCATGCCATCACATAAACAGTGCCATCTACGACAGGCCTGGCCCATATCTGGATGACATACATCTTATCATGCCAGAAGTCAGCCAGCAGTACCGGCTTGACTCAAGATCTGGGCCAGACCTGTCTGCTATGTGAGATGGAAACCCCAAGGCCTCAGTTCTCCGACCAGTTCTGTTTTCTTTATATAAATGTATTACCCCTTGATCATCTACTAAATAGTTTCAAAGGAATCTCCAACCATTTCTATGCAGATGATGCACAGATGTAGTTTTCTAGTATTTCTCCAACTCAGTCCTGGTAAACGTGAGGTCCTTTGTTTGGCCCTTCCTGTTTTTGTAAGGAGGTCAGTACATAAACCGTCACAACCATCTGGAACTTTTAGTCCACACTTTAATTTTCTCCTGCCTTGATGATTGTAACTCATCTTTTATGTGGATCTCTCAGTTCTCTATGGCCTGTCTCCAGCTGCTGCAGAATACAGCAGTGATGCTGCAACAATCACATATAGGTGCGCACACATATCACAGCTATTCTTCCTTCCCTTCACAGGCTTGCAGTGAAATTCAGAATACTTTGAAAAATCATTTTATAACATATACAGCACTACATAAACAGCCCTCTGCTTATATATCACCATAGTTACTGAGCTCTTATCACTGCATTTGAGTAAGTTAGAATTCAGTTCAATTCAATTTTATTTATATAGCGCCAAATCACAACAACAGTCGCCTCAAGGCGCTTTATATTGTACAGTAGATTGTACAATAATAGATACAGAGAAAAAACAAACAATCATATGACCCCCTATGAGCAAGCACTTTGGCGACAGTGGGAAGGAAAAACTCCCTTTTAACAGGAAGAAACCTCAGGCTCAGGGAGGGGCGGGGCCATCTGCTGCAACCGGTTGGGGTGAGAGAAGGAAAACTGCTCTCACCCCATTGCAAACCACAGGCTCTCTAAATGTGACAGCCTGTGGTTGGCATATACACTTATCTTTATTGGATGGCTTTTTTCAAACTGTGAGGTAGCCCTGTAACCTTGTTCAAAAATAAATAAATAATCAGTGACAATCTTTTGATTTTATTTTTCCCAAACACTGCTGCCAGTTACGCAGACAGAATTCAGCTCTGTGTGAGGTGAGCTGTTACATGCTAATAGTGGTTTTTAGCATCAAGTGTCTATCAGAGGTGAGCAGTAGGTGAGCTTCACACAGTCGTTTTTAACTCCAGCTGATACTCAGTAGCATGAGCCATCACCTGAAGACATTTATCAAATGATAAGCCTCCAATACAACAGGAGAATTCATATTTATTAGTATAATAACTAAAAATTTGTTATTTTTAGGGTTTTCTATTTAACATAGTGAGAATTAGTTAAATTAAATTGCAAACTCAAGTGAAGAGTGTGTATAGTGCCATCCATCAGAAATAAATAATTAATTTATCCCACATTTGGGAAATTGTTTCTTTATTTATAGTAGCTGAAATATAGTATGCTACACTTTCCACAAGTGAGTGACTGAAAGTCTGCATCACATTAAAGGATCTCATCCCATTCTTGTATACAGCTTCTTAGCAGCGTGTTGTCAGTATGAACAGCCAGGTACTAATCCATCTCATCAACATCATCTGACAGACAGCTAGCTGTCCCCTTCCTTTCAAAGTTGATCACAGTCTTAATCACAATCAGAATAAGATGATTCCTCTCTGTATTCTTCCTTCTGCCCACCACTGATTACTGCAGAATAGTCAGAGTGTTTCCATTGGTGGCATGAACCATCACATCATGTTGCCATCAAATCAAGCTGTGTTATTTGAGGCACACAGATGTGACGTTTAAAACCTGGAGATATGAAGAATCATGGGCCTCATTAAATTCAGTTATTTATGTTCACCGACACCCCCGACCCACCATGCACAAACTCTCTGGCATGACTGTCTCTGGCAGTGTGGAGGTTGTGAATTGTCGTCTAAATAACAGCAGCTGTGAGAGTCTGTCAAGTCAGGCTGACTGATGTCTTTGCTAAGGATGCTCCAGATCTCAATAAAAGTGTCACTGACATTTTATCATCTACATTCCCCATTCAGGATATTTCTGCACGTCTTAAATTTTCATGAGATTGACAGCAATATGGACAAATTCTCATCTTGTCAACTTGCACACTGCTGCTAAATTGTATACAAATTGTATCCTGTAACACTAACATGGTGGACTGTAAAACAAACGCATCATGCTTTCAGCTTTTATTCAAAGGGTTTTACTAAAAGCTTTACCTCAATACAGCAGTTTATATACACAGGCTCCGATTTTCAGAAGTTCAAACTCAATGGAAGGAGTGACTGACAAGCACTTTGATGGTCAGGTGAGCCCTTCTCTTCATATAGACCAGACATAATATCTGATGTTGAGTCAAAGTGTTGAACTTGAATTTTATAACTTTTCACTGTAATTTTAATCTAATTTTAAATATGAAGCCCAAAGAGATGTGAGTGCACGTGAGGCAGGACATCATTAGGCTGAAAAACCTGCTCAGCAATACCAAAAGGCCAGGAGGACATGATGTTTAGAAGTTATAGGATGGTTTTATAGAAAACCTCAAAAAGAGCTTGCGCACTGCTGTAAACAAAACATCTTGATGAAACATAGAGGAAACCGAGGTTACATTGATGGGAGGAGAAAAAGCTCATGATACAAAGTATACCACAGTATCTGGGGGAGGAGGGCGTGTTATGACACAGGTATGCATGGATGCCAGTAGAACCAGGCCACCAGTGTTTGCTGACGATGTGACTACACATAGAAGTAGTAGTAATTAGTAGTAATTGTACACGACTATACTCTGCTTACTTTCACCCAAAGGCTGCAAAACTGATAGGACTGAGCTTCAAAGTGCAAATCCATAATGACCCAAAACATACTGCAAAAGCAAACGCAGAGTTTCTCCTGGTAAACAAATGAGATATTTTTATTTGCCAACTTAACTGCCTGATCTCAACCCAGCACAGCATGCTTTCAGTTATTAAACAGGAAATACTGAAAAACCCACAAACAGACAGCAGCTGGACTTGGGGCTAATCATCCTTTCTTAATTAAGAATAGCATTTTCAGTGGGAATAGTGGTTGATGACCTGTCGGTGTGATGGATGATCATTTATCTCATAAACTAAGTCACATCAGGTCAAAAAGCTTATCAGGATATTTTCCATAGTTGTTCTTAAGTAATTATAGGTTAACAAGCTACTTTGTAAAACATAAAGAGACACAACACCATCATTAGTTTTATCATGGTTTAAATCATGTTTATCAGAGAGGTCTTTTTCTGTTAAAATTGGGCAATACTCCTCTTCCTCCGGCCCTATGTGTCGTGGTGTGCCACAGGGATCTGTTTTAGGTCCAACTCTGTTTCTCCTTATACATGCTGCCTTTGGGATCTATTTTTATGAAATACAATATTCCCTTTCATTGTTATGCTAATGACATCCAAATTTACTTCCCCCTGAAACTGGATGTCTCTGTCCCACTGCAGCCTTTGCTTAACTGTTTACATGATATTAAAGGCTGCTTAACACAGAATTTTATTACACTAAATGAAAATAAGACTGAAATTATGTTTTTTGGAGCTCATGCCCCTTTAAACAAGTTAACTGATACCCTCGGTCCTCTTGCTTCTCATCTTTCTCACACTGTAAGGAATCTCGGAGTCTCCAAAAGTTGGTTCTGTTCATCTGGACGTTTTCAGTGGGAGAAATGTTTCATCATCCATCCGAGTGACTTCTTCAGTCTCAGCTGACTGCAGGTTTCCCCAACCTTATAAACAGTACATTTGCATAATGGTTGAAACCAGCCCAGTGAATGAACAGTGGGCTGGGAGGTCAGCTCCTTAATCATAATTATGCAAATTCTCATAGCCATTGATCAACAACCACTGATCAATGTCCATGAGTACCATTGACAGAGTTGGGGAATGGCTGCAATCACAGCATTGTAAGATGGTGACAGATGTACCCTTAGGCCCCCTCCTCGATTCAGAGATGGTCTTTACCTTTTCACGTAAATGGCCTCCTTGACTCCGCCCTCAAACCAGCGTTCCTCACTGTCCAGGATGTGTACATCCTCATCATTGAAAGAGTGTCCACTGGCCTGTAGGTGTAAATAGACTGCAGAGTCCTGGCCTGATGAGGTAGCTCTTCTGTGTTGTGCCATCCACTTCGCCAGAGGTTGTTTGGTTTCCCCGATGTATAAATCCTGGCAATCCTCCTGGCACTTAACAGCGTACACTATGTTACTCTGTTTGTGTCGGGGGACCCGATCCTTGGGGTGGACCAATTTTTGGTGCAGCGTGTTTTGGGGTTTAAAAGCCACAGAGACCCAGTGTTTAGAAAAAATGCATCTCAACTGCTTGGATACTCCTGACACATATGGGATCACTACAGGTTTTCTCTTAGGCAGTGGTTGTCCTTCTCTCCTGGATTGGCTGGAAATTTCTTTTGGTGCCTTCCCAGCTTTGACAAAAGTCCAGCTGGGATAACCACATTTACTCAGGGCCTTCTTGATGAGATGTTCTTCTGCCTCCCTGGCTGCTGTGTCTGTGGGGATGGTGTTTGCTCTGTGTTGTAGCGTCCTGATGACACCCAGTTTGTGCTCCAGTGGATGATGAGAGTCAAACCTTAGATACTGATCCGTATGTGTAGGTTTATGGTACACATCAGCTTTTAGATGTCCCCCATTACTGATGGAAATCTCACAGTCCAAGAAGGCTAACCTGCCACTTTTGTTGTGTTGGTCCACCGAGTTAATGTGATCTGTGAAATGTGGTACGTCCTGAGATTTGATTTTCACCCAGGTGTCATCCACATATCTGAACCAATGGCTTGGTGGTGTTCCAGGGTAGGATAGCAACGCCCTCTTTTCCACTTCTTCCATGTACAAATTGGCGACGATGGGTGAAACTGGGGAGCCCATGGCACACCCATGTTTCTGCCTGTAGAACTGACCCTTGTATGTGAAATAGGTGGAATTAAGACATAGTTCAAACACACTTGGTCGGTGCTGAGAGTGGTCCTGTTGCTGAGGTTGGGGTCATCCTGTAATCTCATACGAACTACCTCCAACGCTTCTGTGACTGGGATGCAAGTGAAGAGAGATGTAACATCGTACGAGACCATGGCTTCATCTGCCTCCATGATGACATCTCTCACCTTTTCAACACAATCCAGGGTGTTCTGGATGTGGTGTTCAGAGCTGCCTACCAGCGGGTTGAGGATCGAAGCCAGAAACCTGGAGATGTTATAGGTGACAGAGCTGATCATACAGACAATCGGTCTTAATGGTGCATCCTGTTTATTTATCTTTGGTAAACCATACAGACTTGGTGTAGCTTCCCCTGGGTACAGCCTGTGGTATGAGGCCTGGTCAATAGCATTGTCTTGTTCTAACTGCTTCAGACAGTCTATCACCGTGGAATAATCTGCCAATCTCTGAGTGTTAGTAGATAGCTCCTTTAAATTAGAGAAGCAAGTGTCCACAGTTGTGAAAACAAGTTTTTATCAGTTACGTGAAATTGCCACAGCTAAGCCTTATCTTCCTCCAAGAGATCTAGAAACACTTATTCATGTCTTCATCACCTCTAGACTGGACTACTGCAATTCCCTCTATTTGGGTCTTCAGTACTCATCTCTCCATTGCTTGCAGTTAGTCCAAAATGCCGCTGGACGTCTTTTAACAGGTGTTAGAATGTATGAACACATCACTCCAAATTTACACTGGCTCCCTGTAAAATATCTTATTGATTTTAAGATTCTTTTACTTTCTTTTAAAGTTTTAAATTATATTGTGCCCAGTTATTTAAATGAACTCCTCAACATGTATGACCCCAAAAGAGCACTGAGATCGTCTAACCAGATGGTCTTAGCACAACCAAGGTCTCGATCGAAGCATAGAGGAGATCGGGCCTTCACCGTAGCAGACTCTGGAATAATCTGGTAGAGGAGATTCGTACTTCAGAGTCTATTCAGCCTTTTAAATGGCGTCTTAAAACTCACATTTTCACTCACTGTTTCTCTTGTTTTTAACTGATTGTGAAGCACTTTGGTCAACTCTGTTGTTTTTAAATGTGCTATACAAATAAATGTTGAACTGAATTAGCAGTGAACCAGACTATTAGTAACACTATTTTCACATGTGGCCATCTGAGAACCACGCAGCATTTGTACACACTCTTGATGTGCTGAGTGATTCTTCAGTGTTTCCTAGTTGGCAAACCAGCACAAGCTGTCCACTGGTCCTAATGGGACAGCTCTGTACAGTCTGCAGCAATCCTGGGTGGGCGAGGCGGACATCGCTTAACAGGATAATCTCCACAACAGGCTCAGCCCTTTGTTTCTCTTCAAAGGATCTTCGAAAGGAAAATATCCATCTGAGGATTTATGACCAGGGTTAACCTTTCAGACGAAACAGACAAGAGTCCTGAGCAGAGACCAGCGTCTGTATTTCACTGCACTTTGTTTTTTCAGCTTTCTCGGTTTCAGCCTTTGATGCATGATTTAGACAGTCTCTCTCTCTCACACACACACACACACACACACACACACACACACACACACACACACACACACACACACACACTGGAGGTCAGACAGACCATGACAATACAAGTAAGTAAACATGGACCTATCATTTTAACCTTTGACCCTGGCCCCAGAGCCTAAACCAGCACGCTGACCACTGAAACAGAGAAAGGATGGATTCCTAGTTTGGGAACTCTTCAAATCTAAAACAATAAAGTTTATGCTTATGTTAATATTGTGCCTTACTCTCATTTTTTTCTCCTGTTTACTTTTTTCCTGCTGTCTGCTATTCACATTTTATTCCAGTTGGTGTGGAGCACCCACGGTTTAATTGTGCATGTACAATGACCACAAATGGCTATTCTATTCTATTCTATAAAGGTGCAGTGGGGCTAAAAGAGCAAACAGTGGGAAAAAGACAATAACTCTCAAAATGACAGAAATGAAATATGAGCCACTACATGTTAATGTATTATTTAATTAGTTTGTTATACAGACAAGAGTTACATGAACAACAGAGTGATTTATTTAATGTTTAATAGCTCCCAAAAATAAATTAAAAATATATCACATATATTATTTGCATGAAACTGTAATATTTTTACAGTATCCAAATTTTACAATATATAACTTTGTTAGAGTATATAGTCAGAATAAATATTGTTTTTGGAATTACTTTAGATAAATCTGCACTGGCCTAAATAAATGATGCTCTGCACCAGCTGTAACAGCTTCTGTACTGTTGTTTGTAAAGCTCTTCATGTCATTGTTGTGTATGGTATGAAATATATTATCACTATTTTCAACATGAAAACCTATTTTTGTACCAGTTAGATGAAAAAAAAAAGAAAACAGAAGTTTCACATGAAATAATAAACAGTTTTATCAGAATGTAAATATATACAGTGGCTTGCAAAAGTATTCGGCCCCTTTGAACTTTTCCACATTTTGTCACATTACAGCCACAAACATGAATCAATGTTATTGGAATTCCAGGTGAAAGACCAATACAAAGTGGTGTACACGTGAGAAGTGGAACGAAAATCATACATGATTCCAAACATTTTTTACAAATAAATAACTGCAAAGTGGGGTGTGCGTATTTATTCAGCCCCCTGAGTCAATACTTTGTAGAACCACCTTTTGCTGCAGTTACAGCTGCCAGTCTTTTAGGGTATGTCTCTACCAGCTTTGCACATCTACAGACTGAAATCCTTGCCCATTCTTCTTTGCAAAACAGCTCCAGCTCAGTCAGATTAGATGGACAGCGTTTGTGAACAGCAGTTTTCAGATCTTACCACAGATTCTGGATTGGATTTAGATCTGGACTTTGACTGGGCCATTCTAACACATGGATATGTTTTGTTTTAAACCATTGTTGCCCTGGCTTTATGTTTAGGGTCGTTGTCCTGCTGGAAGGTGAACCTCCGCCCCAGTCTCAAGTCTTTTGCAGACTCCAAGAGGTTTCCTTCCAAGATTGCCCTGTATTTGGCTCCATCCATCTTCCCATCAACTCTGACCAGCTTCCCTGTCCCTGCTGAAGAGAAGCACCCCCAGAGCATGATGCTGCCACCACCATATGTGACAGTGGGGATGGTGTGTTCAGAGTGATGTGCAGTGTTAGTTTTCCACCACACATAGCGTTTTGCATTTTGGTCTCATCTGACCAGAGCACCTTCTTCCACATGTTTGCTGTGTCCCCCACATGGCTTGTGGCAAACTGCAAACGGGACTTCTTATGGTTTTCTGTTAACAATGGCTTTCTTCTTGCCACTCTTCCATAAAGGCCAACTTTGTGCAGTGCACGACTAATAGTTGTCCTGTGGACAGATTCCCCCACCTGAGCTGTAGATCTCTGCAGCTCGTCCAGAGTCACCATGGGCCTCTTGGCTGCATTTCTGATCAGCGCTCTCCTTGTTCGGCCTGTGAGTTTAGGTGGACGGCCTTGTCTTGGTAGGTTTACAGTTGTGCCATACTCCTTCCATTTCTGAATGATGGCTTGAACAGTGCTCCGTGGGATGTTCAAGGCTTGGGAAATCTTTTTGTAGCCTAAGCCTGCTTTAAATTTCTCAATAACTTTATCCCTGACCTGTCTGCTGTGTTCTTTGGACTTCATGGTGTTGTTGCTCCCAATATTCTCTTAGACAACCTCTGAGGCCGTCACAGAGCAGCTGTATTTGTACTGACATTAGATTACACACAGGTGCACTCTATTTAGTCATTAGCACTCATCAGGCAATGTCTATGGGCAACTGGCTGCACTCAGACCAAAGGGGGCTGAATAATTACGCACACCCCACTTTGCAGTTATTTATTTGTAAAAAATGTTTGGAATCATGTATGATTTTCGTTCCACTTCTCACGTGTACACCACTTTGTATTGGTCTTTCACCTGGAATTCCAATAACATTGATTCATGTTTGTGGCTGTAATGTGACAAAATGTGGAAAAGTTCAAGGGGCCAAATACTTTTGCAAGCCACTGTATATGTGTTTTGTTTTTTTTTTTGCTTTATTTGACAGACACAGGAAGGAAAGGACAGAGAGGGGGAAGACACGTGGCAAAGGGCTGCGGGTCGGATTCAAACCCGGCACCGCCGCACTCAGCTGTGTGGCACGTTGTCAGGTTTTGTGTGGAGGCGAGGAAGAAGGAACCCAAACGCGGGACTTGCAGGTGGGTGAAGCCTGGTGATTTATTATGATGAACGGATGAAACAGAACATGAAACGGAGGGCTGACTGAACTGAGATCGCTGGCTGAACTGAAATGACTGAACTGGCTGGCTGGATAGGAAACACGGACAGCGTACACAACATCAACATTAATGACACAATAACGATCGGATGGAACTGAGGACTTAAATACACGCTGGGTGATGAATGATTAGAAACCGGTGAGTACACAGCTGAACTTAGTCTGACTAATGATACATGGAAATAACTGGAACACAATACGCAGGCGGTATGCTGGCATGGAAAACAGGAAGTGAGAAAGTGAATGTGGCAAACAAAACTGAACATAAACCAACTGAAATCACTGGGTCAACGACCCACGAACCCTGACACACGTAGTCGTACATTCAACGCACTGAGCTAAGCTGGTGTTTGTTTGAATGTGTATTTAATCATGTAGACTTGTCCTACTACTAATAATAATATCTTGATAATTTTAAAATGTCTGGTTTCCCATAGGAGGAAATTTCAGTACCTGAAAAAATCGTTTCAATACCTTTAAAGTTTTCTCATTTCTACCTATAATGTTTTGTTTTGTTAATGTTTCCAGCTGGTTGTTCTATCGTGTTTTTCTTACAGCGATACTTAATATGGGTGATTGTTATTACTGCTGAGCTAGTTCAGAAATATCTCGCTGGAGGCTGTAAACACAAAATAGGTGTAACTGGACACACGAGACCTTTGACCTCTGCATCCTCACACATCGACTCATTGTGTCACCTTTCCCTTGCTCAGTTGTTCATTCCTACATGCTGGGTGAACACAATCCTCCTGGCTGGCATGGTAGAAGCAGGGCTACATGTCACCATGACACGCAGACTAATGCAGGAACAAGCAGGACACGGATTAGCAACAATCCTGCATGGGATTCCATTATGTTCCTGCAGTCATGATGGAGATCAGACAGGTGTGCTACAACAATGAGCTCTTTCACATGTAGAAGTGAGAGCAGCAAATGTATGTATGTGCACCCTCAGTGGAACCAAATAATGCTGTTACCACTTAGTGGCTGAAGCCGGCTTGGTTAGCTCTAAATCCAAGTATCCAGGAAATACTGCTGCAACTATCAAAGTGTAGAAATAACTGACTGTTGTTACAATCAAAGGCTGAACACTTATCGCTGCGAACAGGCAGACTGATGTCAGGCTCAGGCTACACTCTGATAATATGTATATAATATGAATATGTAAACGTATGTGTGATCAAGATTACAGTTAAAAATTCTTGGTGGAGAGACAGCCTCGGGGTGTCGGTCAGTCATATCTTCTCCTCTTTTGCAACCTGTCAATAAGGAAGATAACACCATTTAATTTCAATGAAAACCACTGAATTTTATGAATTATTATGTATATAATTGAAAATAGCAGTAAGTATGTGGGTCTAAGACTCTTTTAGGGAGAGTGACTGTTTGGTTTGGGATGGACATGTCTCTACACCGGGCCTGTCTGCTGTTTGGTACACAATGACAACAGCTAACTGCTGAGCAGGGGGAGCACAGTCCTCAACCAGTACCAGCACCATGCTGAAAAATGCTAATACATGCTGTAAGGTAATAGAATTTATATTTATAATGTATACATGTCTTTAAGTGCTTTAGACAAGTTAGTGTGATTTTATTTCACTCCTTGCAGAAAAACAAAGTGTGCTCACCAGAGATGCTCATTTATTTGTTTCTTCTAAAATATGAACATGAATTATTGTTACACTATGAATATTGTAAACAAAGGTAAAACACATAACATCTTCAACACACTAAAGAAATTTGTTTTGTATGTAGTAAATTCATAGATAGAATTCAACATTCTGTGTTGTGTTTGAAAAGACCAGCGACAGACGAGAAGAAAAATGAGCCTCTTGCAAAAAGAAAAAACTGTTAGACATCAAGTTAAAAGAAATAACTAATATTTACACTCAGTGTTAAAATTTATATGGAAAAAGGGTACGATTGTCAAGTAATGCTTGCAGGAATATTGCTACATTGTGTGTGTCAGAAAACCATTAACAGTCACAGCCAATCAGAAGTTATGGCCACGCACAGCAGACCACACAAACGAAGAGGTGACGAGAGCAGCTACCTGTGGAGAGACAGTCACAGAAGAAGGATAAAGTGTGGATGTTAGGATGCTGTTGCCTGGAGTGTACTCTGTGTGCTATGACCTCCTGTTCCGCTACATCTTTATTTCATGGCTGACAAATTGAATGCCAATGTGGCGTAAGGAATTCTGCCTACACATCTGATTTATGGTCCTCAGCTGCTGTCAGCCACCAGCTGGCCTTTAGATAGGCCTCAGAGGGAAGTGGACAAGCAGATGGACCCAGGCACACAGACAGAAACCAAGACCAGGACCTTCACACACTGGGTAAGAGGAGTGCAAGCAGATCTAGAGGAGACGTATTTATATATATTTTTATTGTCAAATCATGTACAGAAATAAGTCGATAAATAAAAATATCAAAAGATATTAAGAATTAATCATTAATATTATTAAGAATTTGTTTAACAATGGCTGAACTCCTAACACTCCATAGACACCTCACTTTCCGACACTTATGCACTCCATACTGTACATATATGACGTTCATTCATACTGTTGACCTCTGTATATTTATACATATGTATACACACGCACACACGCACATGTATATATATGTATTTATATGTATACATATTTAGTAATGTGCATACATTCTTATATTTGTACATATATTTATTCTTATAATTCTCATGTTCCTGTTCTTGTATTTTGCACCACTGTTGCTTGTGAAGCTCGCACACAAGAATTTCACTCACATGTGCACTTGTAGCTGTGATGTAATGTGACAATAAAAGTGATTTGATTTGATAACCCTCTTCAAATCCTGATGCCTACATTACCTACACCTTAGTCATGAACAGTTCAGCAGACAGTCGGCTTTGTTAAGTTAGTAGATTCTACAGTGTGGAGCCTGAGGTGAACTCCTGTGACATCATATGAAAATATGAATCCAGCTCCTCACAGCTTCACGTTTGTCCCTGATGTGGTGACTCAAACACAGACACTGATGCACAGCATTGACTTATCCCTAGATTAATAGGTATGGCTTGACTTTAGCAGCAGTGAAGATGGAAGAATTATTACAGCTCCTCATGATAAAAATAAATAAATAAATAAATAAATAAATAAATATATATTAGGGGTGCAACGATACACAAAATTCACGGTTCGGTTCGGTTCGATTCGATACTTTGGTGTCACGGTTCAATATTTTATGGATACAAAAAAATGTTCATGCCTTTTTAATTTGTCATTTATTAAAATTATAAATATATCTTTTAACTCAAAAGTACAGTTTTTAAATTTAATCTTGCTGAAACAACAAAATAATGAAAAAAATAAATCTATCAGATCGAGAAATCCCTCATCTTTGGAAAAGAGAGTCTATTACAGAGAAATGGCTCTTTCCAAAATAAAAGCTATACTATACGCTTCTTCTGGGGTATATTCTCAGCAGCATATTAAACATATCAGGTCCCCACAAGGAGAGTCATGTGCTAACGGCTGTCTAAATGATTCGGGTAAAGTCTGTAGCATGAGTGCTTGTTGTTTTTGTCTGCTTCCACTTGTCTTTGCACTAAGATGATGTCGGCGTAAATGTGCAGTCATATTCATTGTGTTCCCACTAATGCTGTCAGCGTTAATCTCGTTAAAATGACGTTAACGCCATAACGCGGCAAATCTCTGTTAACGAGTTACCACCGATCGCCCCGTGCGTGGGGCTAGACGGCGTCAACACGTTAACAAGCTAACTGTGCTAACGCACTAGTTCCCACCAATGTAATTAAGCATTGCGTGGCACATCCGACATACTGTTTTACTTTTGTGCATGACGTGCTTACCATCAGGGTCATGCTTCACATGAAAACCAAGATAGTTCCAAACGCCGAATCGGAATGAGGGTGGGGGAGGTTCAATTTCGGGTAGCGTTGAGGCAGTTGCCATGTTGCAACAAGCTTAGCTTCTGTCTCGCTAGCTTGCGCTGCGCTCAGTGGATCTGCACTCGCCAGTGCAGCCTAGGCGGAGTAGTCGAACGCAGATCCACTGAGCGCTCAACATAGACAGCATCGTTAGAAGAAAAGTTGACAAAATAAATTAAAAATTTTGTATTGTTCGATACATATGCGTACCGAAAGCACTGTGTCGAACGGTTCAATACCGATACATGTATTGTTGCACCCCTAATATATATATATATACATATATATATATCGTCTTCCGGTGGATGCATTTTTACCACTTTATAACCAGGTTACTGGTGAACCACTAAGGAATACTGTTAGGTTTATTCAAACGAAACAAGCCTAGTTTCAGAAATTTGATAGCGTTACCCTTCAAATCAAGACTTACTCAGCCCACACTGTTAATTTTGGTTATTGTAAATTAGTGCCCAATCTATATAAAGGATCAGAACTTCCACCTTGTAGCTTCTGAAAGTATATTTGTTTAGCATGTGTTGTTATTATTTTTTGTTCCAGTTTTCAGGCTTTTGGTTTCAGGCTAGAAAAGTGGAAGATTATGGTTTTGGTTAAAACAGGCCCTTTAATAATGATAACCATGTGTTAGACATTCCTGAATGGAAACTTCTTCCTCTTCGTTCTTTTCCCCATGCTGTAACGCTATGATGTAAACACAATCTGATTAGTCAATCACAATTATGGTTTTGGAGTAACAGCATACATATTACTGTAGGAACAACCAACATGGTAATGACCTTAAAGCCTTTAACTCGGGGGTTAAAGACTTCATGCAACAAAAATGTTTTCAGAAACACTGCATCCATCAAAAAACCAGGTGATCTCTCACTGCCATACTCAGCAGCTTGCTTTCGGACTTTATTGTAATGGTTTTGCACACGTCTATGACACAATCTTCTCTAAACCAAGCCAAAACTGATTTGTGCTAAAAAAGCAAATTGCTATTTAAACTTCAATGCACTGCAAACATGTAGGTAAAAAACAGCTGTGTCAAAGATCAGTTAATTGCACCCTGTCATTCCTGTCTGCTTTAAATGTGCACAGAATAATATTTGACAAATACATAACAAAGGAGGGGAGAAAGGGGTGGAGCTCGGGGGGAGGGGAGTCATCGGAACTTGTTAAGAAAGTCATCTGAATTCAAGCCTCATTCCTGCCATTGATCCGACTGTTGAGAAGGAAACCAAAATGTTTGGCGTATTTTAGCCAATTAAGCTGTGAGAGAGCTAATTGTGGATGTGCTATTGAGCGTCTCTTTGTTCAAAGTGCTTAATGCTGGGCTGCTTGCACAAGGATCAATTGTGGGCTCTGTGACGGGATTAGATCACAGTGGTTGCTATTATATTAACAAGGTAATTGTAGTGCTGTGGAAGAGGTAGCAACTGCAACAAGTGCAACACACCACCATTATTGGACAAGTACAGGCTGGGGCGAGAGTAATCCCCGTTTCCAACCCACCACACAGCTTTTGCTGTTTTACACACACAATCACACAAAGTGTGTGGCCCTTGTGCCCTTGTAGAGAAGGTGTTAATCACATTACCAATGATAACACTTCACACTTCACTGTACTGCATACGCTCTGTACCACTGTGAAGACGTACAGCAGGAGGGCTTAAATTTCACTGCTGCTCATAATGAGTTTCTGCAAACAGCAATGTCTGTAGCCTCCATGAACCAGTGTGGTTTAAATGCACACACACACACACACACAATAGACTTTGTCTTCCTCTTGACATTCCATTAATACTAGATTCAGCATGAAATCCAATTAGAGTTATAGCAGAGGATCGCCTAAAGACAGTAAATGTGTGCTACACATGATGAATGCATGTTGAAGTATTTTACTTCTTTAAGTATATTTTATGCTACTGCTTAAGTCGAATGCTACTACTCCTGTATTAAGAAGACCCGAGTGCTGACAGGCAAAAAACAACACTTAAACTTTGAACAGAAATCGAGCTGTTTATTAAAGGCTGGTTAACAGTACAAAACAAAAGCACAAAGGCAAAACTAAACAATAACCTAAACTGGGTGAACATAAAAAACCCTAAATGTGAGCATGAACATGGAAACGTGGCATGGAAAAACTTGAAACATGAAGACTTGGCCTGAGGACATGAAGCTCTTGAAAACATGGCACGAGCATGGCAGAATAGCAGACGATCGGACAAGGAATGACTGAAAACTCATAGGCTAAATATACACGGGGGGTGCTCAGGGGAAGTGGAAACACCTGGGAAAACAGCTGATTAGAATAAACATAATGATCTCACAGGGGAAGTGAAACTAAACACACTGAACATGGAAACACCAGACTCTTCACAATAAAACAGGAAACATAACAAGACACAGACATGACAGCACGAGCTTGACAACATAGGACACGCAGACATGAACACATGACAGACTAAGACACGTGGACTTAATGTGACGAACAGACGAGGAACACACACACACTACAGCTACACAGAGCGAAAAGGTGGCCGGAGATGAGACATGGACAAGGCACAAACAGAACATGATGACTGGAGGAAACACATGACAGATGGAACTGGTCACAATGGGGCAACATGTAAACAAGAGGAGGAGACAGGAGACAAAGACATCACCGAAACACATGAAGGGTGAGGGAGACTTAAACACAGGGGGCGGAGACACAAGGGGAATCTAATAAACATGGAACTATAACTGGGCAACCTAGGAAGCTTAAGATAACTAAATGAACTTAAACATAAACCATCAAAATATATAAAAACTCAAAACGCTGGGTCAAACGAGCCAGGATTGTGACATCCCCAACAGGAGGAGGGGGCCTAAGGGTGCATCTTTCACCATCTTACTGTACAATGCTGTGATTGCAGCCATTCCCCAACTCTCTGTGAATGGTACTCATGGTCATTGATCATGGTCGTAACAATTTTCCTGTTATTGATCATGAACCTGACCTCACAGCCCATTGTTAATCAGTGGAGCTAGTTTCAGTCATTATGCAAAAGAACTGTTATAAGATTGGAGGAACCTGCAGTCAGCTGAGACTGAAGAAGTCACAAAATGTTCCTCCCACTGAAACCCTACGTCCACATCAGCAGAATGAACTTCCTGCTCACCTGTGATTCACCTCCTGTTAGGTTCATGTGAATAGAGTCAAGGGCAGCCTAATTACTGTCACTTTGATCTGAAATGAAACTAGTGCAAAAAAAAAAAGATTAAAATAACATCACTACATTTTCAATATATTCACTGTATTTATTCATTGTATTTATCCTCCTCCTACCTTCAGGACCTGTTGTTGTGATTTGGCGCTGTATAAATAAAACTGACTTGAACTGATGTGTTTATCAGAGTATGTATGTTAGATAGAAAGGACTTAGGTTTAGGAATAAAGTGCTTGTATGAATGGGTGAATAAGGCATGTTGTATGGAGTGTTCGAGTTTAAAAGCACTACATAACAAGGATACCATTAGGTGAAAATGTCAGCATCTTTAGTTTGGCCTCCTGTCTTTCTGTTAGTGGCACTGTCTCCACACCGTATATCACAGAAGTTCTTACCTTTCACTCTTGCTGCTGTCCTGTCATAAATGACCCCTGATGCTCAACTGCCTTACTTACTTCTACTGACTTTCATTCCTCTTCTCCCCAAAGCAGATCTCTACCTCTCCAGGCTCTCTTCCAGCTGCTCCATACTCTCACTGCACATCACAATGTCCTCTGCAAACGTCATAGTCCATGGAGCTTACCGCCTGACCTCCTCTGTCAACCTGTCCTTTACTGCTGCAAACAAGTAGGGATCAGAGCAGATCCCTGATGTTATCCCACCCTGCCTCAAACCCATCTGTCTCTCCTACTGCACACCTCACCCTGTCTCCCTGTCCTCACACATCCTGCACCGGCCTCACATACTTCTCTGCTGCTCCTGATTTCAACACGATACCACAGTTCCTCTCTTAGCACCCCATATACTTCTGCTACATATACTATCTAGATCCACAAAGACACTTTTGATCCTCACTACATTTTTCCATCAACATTCTCAAAGCAAACATGACATATGTAGTCCTCTTTCACAGCATGATCCCACACTGCGTCTGATTGGTCATCTTCCAGGCACATCCATATGTGATTGGCAGTGTCGAGCGTAATGTGTTACAAAGTAATGAGTTACTGTATTTAACGTAATTAATTACAGTAACTAAACATAAAACTTTCATGTAATGTGGTAATGTAATGGGTTATTGGACTAAATTCATTATTTCCATTACAGTCAAAATCATGTTGGTGTTTGCATTACAGAACGTCTTCAGTGATCTGCACACTGAGTGTAGCAATCAACTCATTTTAGTTCATGTGTGGGAGCATGAAAGTCCAGGGTAATAACAACTGCATTATACTGTGAGCTACTGCAACTCCTGCTCTTTGCAAACATCTGCACAGACAGCACGCTAATACAAAGCTAGTGAAAAGCCCAGAGTGAGGGCAAGCAGTTATGCTTGTTGTTGTACAGCAGAATCACTGTGCAGATGGATTTGAAGTCTCTTTGTGTTCATATGTAAAACTAAACACAACGTGTCGTCACTGGGATGTGTTAGTGTGTGGGTCAGATCTATACTGTTAACTGGTAATTATGAGTCACTGCCTTTCAGCTCGTTTTATGAAGTAACCAGAAAATAATGTAATGATTAGTGAAACAAATTACTCTTTTAAGTAACGCACTGCAATACTTTTAAGAAAAGTACCAAGTAATGTGGAATAACCACATTTTTTGAGTAACAACTTCAATTTGTATTTGAAATATGTTATGGTTTTGTCACTCTTGGCATTAAACTGTAGGGTGTTTCCATTTTTTTCATATTTTATGAAAAGTACAAAAATCTGTGTCACTGACATGAAGGAAGAAGTGCACAGGTTTAAGGCAGAAAGAACATCAAAATAGTCGGAGACCATGATAAAGAGTTCATCTTGTCAATTTTCTGGTTTGAGGACTGTGATTTGGAGTGTGGGAGTTCTTCAAGGGTTAGTGGTGCAAAGTATTCCCAAACACTGTCACGTTTAAAGCGCTTGCTGCTGTTAACTGTTTAAAGGCCCAGCGTTTCTTTGAAGAGTTGTCTCTTTGTCTAGTGGATTGGGATGCAGGCTTAGCAGAGCTGCTTGGTATTCCCCCTGAGGCTTTGTTCCTTTGGCCGCCATATGGGAGAGAGAAAACAGCCATATAAGTACTTAAGCAAAGTCTATATTTACTCAGGAATTTTCTCAGCTTTGCTTTACTTTAGTGGAAAAACAATAACCAGGCTGAATCAACGCTACCATTATAAGCACTTATGCAAAGTTCATATTAGCAATGGAAATTTCAACCTTGGCAGGAATGTCCATGAGGCACTACACAGAGCTTCAGCTGCTGAACAAACCTGCTTTTCTCTCAATCCTGAGCAAGCACAGTTATGAAAGATGGTGTGAGAAAACAAACAATTACTAGTGTTTTATTTCATCCAAACTGTTGTTTCTTTCTCTTCTTCTCATGCAGTCAACTGTTTTTTCGTATTAAAGGAATTAGTACTAATCAAATACCGAGTGAACATGTCAGGAAAGCTGCAGCCACTGCTGCATGAGATGTATGTGTAGTTATCAGTCCACGATAACACGGAGTTATAATGTCATGTGACAAAAACAGGTTTCACTAACAGACATAAGAGACTGTGACCAGTTTTGCAGATGAGCGTTTCTGTGCTCATCTAATTCACAGAGTTTTGCATGTTTTCACATTATTTTCAAGTATCATTCAATTTAAAATGTAAAATGTGAAGTTTCCTTTTAGTTGTATATAACACTGTACTCATGGGTGCAGTGTTATATCAGATCACGGTTTGTGTGTATGAAAGGATAAACTGTTGAAACTGTTGAACCAACTGTGAAATAAATAAATAAATGAAATGAAATATATGTTGTAAGAAAATGTCCTTCCTTTAGATACTGAACACCAAATTGCATCTGCAAGCATAAAATTAAGCAGAATAAATGAGTGACTGTGGATTGTATTATAGAGAAAGTTGGTATAAAGATGCCCCTTCAGTGCAGGCTGTCCTTACGCTGCAGAGGGATTTACATCCTGCGTATTCAGACTTTCAGGCTGCCGTCACCTTAGTCGGCAGTAATCCTGCCATGTACAAAACATTTCTGGCTACATCGCATTGATAAGATATCAGTTTAGTCAACTCTAGTGTTACCAAACATAACATGCTGTATAAAATTTTCTGGGCTGGAGAAAGTGGAAGTTGCTGGCTTCAGTCTTTGGCTGAGTTATACATGTATCTGTCTGGATTGCAACATAGCAGAACATATGAGAGCTGTTTACCAAATATCTCCCAGCAAAGCCGTTCATCTGGAGAACTGAGCATCAGCCGAGTGCATGCTGGGAGATTAGACTGAGCCTGCTTGGCTAAATCCAATATTTACTGAGGAGGCTGCTGTCAACACTCCTCTGTTACTGTTAGCCTATGTGTGTGTGTGTGTGTGTGTGTGTGTGTGTGTGTGTGTGTGTGTGTGTGTGTGTGTGTGTGTGTATGTGTGTGTGTAGGAGAAAGACACAATAAATATTTAAACAGCTTCATTTCTTTTGTGTTGAAATATTAGTAATGTAGTACATGCTTCATCTTTACAGAGACTTTATCCTGCTGTGGTAAAGCCAACCATGCAACTTTAAATATGGGTGGGTGGGTGATTTTAGGCGTGGGGAGTTGGGGAGTAATTGATATCATATGATAAGCAGTTTCTGGCCTTATATTCAACTGTGTTTGTGCATCCCACAGAAACTGGAGCAGCTCGCCCACATCTGAGAGCCATCTTTCTCCTTCATGCAAAAAGTACATGCATAAAGAGCAGGCCTCTCAGTGGAGCCCTGATGGTCGATCAATGGCATGTGAACATACAATAAAACAAAGCTGGGAAATTAAGAATAGAAGGTTTTGTGGTTTTCTAACTATAACAGGTCTTAATCGGTTGTAGGATTTCGTGCTACAAAAAAATGATTTACTCTCTGGTAAGTGCAAGTTTATGTTCCATGTACACTGGGCATTTTTTATCAGACCAGAGCGCAAAAGTGGAGCAAACTTTATTTTACATGAAAGTTAATGGAAAAACACGACTGGAGCAGCAAGGCTTTCATGACTGAATCTGAAAAAGAGGGAGACTAAAATGAATAACATGATGGGGGAAGGGGGTAAATGGGATGGTTATTCAATTACACTCATAGGCTTACTTGTAACAATGTTTCGTGGAGGCGGTGTGGAGGGTAGCTGGGGGAGGCAAGGTTCGGTAGCTGGACAGCAGTGCAGGTAGATGAGTAGCAGTAACAAATATGTAAGACTGCTTTCTTCCATTTGCGCAATATCTCTAAAATTAGAAATATCCTGTCTCAGAGTGATGCTGAAAAACTAGTTCATGCATTTATTACTTCCAGGCTGGACTACTGTAATTCACTATTATCAGGATGTCCTAAAAACTCGCTGAGAAGCCTTCAGCTAATCCAAAATGCTGCAGCAAGAGTCCTGACAGGGACTAGAAAGAGAGAGCATATTTCTCCTGTTTTGGCTTCCCTTCATTGGCTTCCTGTTAAATCCAGAATTGATTTCAAAATCCTGCTCCTCACATACAAGGTCTTAAATAATCAGGCCCCATCTTATCTTAATGACCTTGTAGTACCATATCACCCTATTAGAGCACTTCGCTCTCACACTGCAGGCCTACTTGTTGTTCCTAGAGTATTTAAAAGTAGAATGGGAGGCAGAGCCTTCAGTTTTCAGGCCCCTCTTCTGTGGAACCAGCTTCCAGTTTGGATTCGGGAGACAGACACTATCTCTACTTTCAAGATTAGGCTTCAAACTTTCCTTTTTGCTAAAGCATATAGTTGGGGCTGGACCAGGTGTCCCTGGTGGAGATTTTACACCGGAAATTTAAATCTCTGAGAGAATCCCTGGAGTTCAGCCAGCAGCAGGTGGAAACGCTTGCCGCTGAAAATGCCACGCTACGGGAGTCGGTCAATCTCTCACCGATAATGTGACGGGAGCAACGGTGAAAAGCTTCATTAAAACCCACCTGAAGCTGCCAGAGGACACCGTGAAGAACATCGCCTTCGAAAGAGTGCATCGTCTGGGGGTCGTGAGGTCACCGACAGGGAGACCATGTCCAATTGTGGCCAAATTCGGCCAATTCAAACAGAAGGAACAGGTGAAGAGTTGCGGCAGGGAGCTGAAAGGAACGGACTTCAGCGTGAACGACCAGTTCCCCAAAGACATCCTGGAACGATGCAAGGTCCTGTTCCCAGTTCGACGTAGTTTCATCCAGAGAGGCTCCCACGCTGTCATTGCCGTGGACCAGCTCTACATGGACGGACAACTCTACCGCGACCTCCGGCACCACTCCATGGTTATATTGACTGCACCCCAGATAAGAACCCGCTACACAATTTTCTTATCCACTCACACTCTCTCCTTTTACATGTGTTTAACCTAGCAATATCAGTATGATGTCATAGCAGAAAACACCGTCACCCTCCGTCATTGCTTTAATTGGAATGTTTCCGTTTTTTTCTTTTCTTTTCTTTTTGTTGTTGTTGTTGCTCACCGTTCTCGTGGTTTCTTTCTTTCTCTTTTCTTTCACTGCGGTGATCACCTACTTCCCCACTCACCTACAAGCAACACCCTCTATTTCTGCATATTCACACACCACGATCATGCAAACACATGCGCTCAATGGCAGCACATTTACAACAGCCTCACAGCGCACACAGACTTATAGGACACACACGCAAGCCGCGCTTGTTCATATTAGTGAATATACACACATAGTCAGACTTATGGAGCCTCTCACCACACATTTCTTTTTGTCTTTCTATTTACAAACAAGTGATGTTTCCACATTCTCTTCACCTGTCTAAACGAAACACCCAGCGTACATCATTAGCCATACACACACAATTATGGACACACTAAGGTTTGTCACATGGAATGTAAATGGAGCTGGCACCAGAGGAAAGAGGTTAAAGATATTTAACCAGCTTTAAAAAACTACAGGCAGATGTTGTTTTATTACAAGAGACTCACAGGCCTGTCACAGGTTTAAACGAACTTAAAACACCTGAGTTTCCTAATGTGTTTGCAGCCTGTTATAATTCTAGACAAAGGGGAGTAGCAATATTAATACATAAAAATGTTAATTTCACTGTACTCGATACAGTTATACATCCAGAGGGTAGATTCCTAATTATTAAATTATCAGTACTTAACAAAAAGCTATGTATTGTAAGTATATATGGTCCAAATGTTGATGAACCCTCATTCTTCCAAGGATTTTTTAGTGCACTTTCTGAACACCTAGATTGCACACTTATTCTTGGGGGCGACCTCAACCTGGGACTAAATGAAGAAATGGATAGGTTCAACACAGCAGGAACTCCGTGCAATTGGCAGTCCACAAATATAATCAAACAGTATATGAGCGACTTTGGTCTTTGCGATGCATGGCGCTCCCTTCACCCCAACAGTAAGGAATATACTTTCTTCTCACATGTTCATCACTCCTACTCTCGTCTGGATTATTTTTTGGTCAGCAGCTCACTGCTGAGTGACATTTCAGACACTGAGATTCACCCTATAGCTGTCAGCGATCATGCTCCTGTATCTTTAACACTAATGCAGAAGAATAATACTATGCCAAGTAAAAACTGGAGATTTAATACATCACTGCTTAAAGATGAAGACTTTATTAAATATTTTAAAAAAGAGTGGACTTCATATTTAGACTTTAATGACACTCCCGGAACATCAGCTTCTGTTTTATGGGAAGCAGGGAAAGCTGTGATGAGAGGTAAAATAATTTCTTTCTCATCACATAAAAAGAAAAAAGAAAACAAAAATATTCAGGAACTAGAAAAAAACCATCAAATCCTTAGAAGAAGCCTACGTGTCCGACCAAGATCAAGAAATAATGAACAAAATACGCAAAACAAAACTAGAATTAAATAAAATTATTAATAAAAAACACAATTCCTAGTACAAAGACTTCGCTTGCAGAATTTTGAACACAGTAACAAATCCGGTCGATTTCTAGCAAACCAGTTAAAAATAAATAAATAAAAAAAACTATATGTGCTGTTAAAGATTTATCTGGGAACACAATATATGACCTGAAACAAATAAACAATATTTTTAGGGATTTCTATGAAACTTTATATTCACCACAAATAAACCCATCTAAAAAGGAAATTGATCAGTTTCTTGACAACGTAACTCTTCCAAAATTACTAGACAGTCAAGCAATGGCACTGGATTCGCCACTGACATCAGGTGAACTCCAGGAAGCCCTGATAAGTATGCCCAATAATCAGTGTTGGGTAAGTTACTTTAAATTAGTAACTTAGTTACATTACTAGTTACTTCTTTCAAAAAGTAACTCAGTTACTTCAAGTTACTCGTTACTTTCAGAGTAACTAGTTACTAGGGAAAGTAACTTTGGTTTTACTCAGAATTCTCTTGTTAATGTGTTGCTTCCGTAACTGGATACCGATGCCAGTCTTCTAGCTTGCTTACATGTTAGCACTATCCTGCATGCCACAAGTACACTGTGCCACCTAATGGCCTGAACCTAAAATGGCAGTGTAGTAGTGCGAGTGCAAGTTAATGATGAAATGAATGAAACTAAATTAGAAATTAACAATGTTTGTTTTATGTTTCACTTTTTTATCTGTCTGTTTTAATCTATTTCTGTTGTTTCAACCCTCTACGAATGCAAACACATCATTTTTGGGTTGTTACGGCAGTGTTATATATCTAATCATTGTACGTAGTATCACTAGAAAGAAGCAGTGGATCACAAAACACAACATACAGTGTGTTGAAACTTTTGAAAGATATTTATTTTTGCCATTTAAATGGACAGAAAGTATGCTTTTAGCAGTGCCAACTGTTGGGTCTTAACTCAGACCCCGCTAATTCTAGAGACTTATTCCCATGAAAGAAAAACAAGGCAACAGTGTTCGATCGATTACTTGCGCAAGGGAGGCCTTTGGTCAAGAACCAGCTCTTGGAGCTCACGCTCCTAACCTGTCTCCAGCCCAAAGTCCTTCAAAGAGCAGCTTCCCTTGCAGCAGTATTTATTGACAAACTTCAAACAATAGTTTACAAAACACCTCCCCTTGCAACCCCATTTGGTTACAAAGACAAGGCACCTCAATGTAAATGTATATACAAGTGTGTGTGTGTGTGTGTGTGTGTGTGAGAGAGACCTCCTGCTGGGCAGGAAGCTTACATCAAACAGATCTTTCAGATAGGATGTATCTGCAATAAAACATTACAGCCCCCTACCCAGAACCCCGAGAATCTGGGGGGGGGGAAGGACAGTGGAATCCCTTTCAGAGTTGGCAAGCATAAAAATGACAAACATTTAACAATCCACTCTAACATTCCCTCCTGTTTTGTGATTTTTATGCTCCAAATTATTCCTGTGTAGTATATTCTTAGCCATGCACCTCTTGCTTAACATTTTCAGTGCAGGCGTCATTCATACACAGGCTTCTCTCATATCATTCATGTCAGTCAATTCATACTGTTGTAAAAGTACATAATTAACAAATGTATTAGAAATCATCTTAGTTCGCATTGATCTTATACACGGTAAAATTCATCCTATACATAAGCAAATCAATGTCAACAGTCCAAAAACAGGAATTAATATTTTCAAAAGAAAATGCCACCAAGGACCAGACATTAGTCAAGTTATCCAGCCTTGTGGTGCATCTACTCCTGTCATGTGATTCATTATGTATTCCCGCAAGTAAACAACTGAATGTAATAGTCAAAAAGAATAATCAACATACTCAAAAATCATATGTCACTACAATACAACTATATACAGACATAGACATTCAAACACATCAGTTGACTTTATCGTTTGTCCATGTGGCTCTCAGCTAACTTCAAAGCTGTAGCCTGGTTAACACCCTTCTTTATGACTCTTATCAACCCCCAAATTTTCTCACTGTGGGCATCCTGTGGGGGTTAGAGTCAACTGGTGAATTATCTGCATTTACAACTCTTCTCCTGTCCTGTTGTCACCACAGGAAAAGCTTTGTAAAGGAAATTGGATCAAGCTGTTTTGATCTTCTTGGCTCAAAGCCTCAACCAGCTTAGAGAAGTGTTCATGATGTAAATGTAGACAAAAGGCTTCTCTGTTTGCATCCTTCTTGCATAGGACACAAAGAATAGGTGATGTTGTAGAAATTCCATGGTAAATCTCCAACTTGGACTAATCCATTGGCCTTCGTACACATAGGCAACTGGCCTATTTCCAGTTCATTTAGCTGTTCAATGTCCTGCAGCAAGTCAGATACTTTGAGTCAGACTAGCAGGTCTGTCGTATCAGAGCAGTTCACCGTCCCAGCTACTGGTGAATCAACTGTCCAGTCAGGTTCAGAAGTTGAAAAGTTGGCAGTGTTCCAAGTACGTTTACTCCTGGATGTGTTGCCAAGGCAACCAAACAAACTGTCTCGCTCTCAGTGATGCTATATGGCCACAGTCCGGAAGAATGTGTAGCCAGTGGCATCACAAGCATAACCATTGGTCTCGTTCTTTATGTGAGCAGTTGTGTTCCCAAACTGCCACCAGTCGTTGTTGAAAACCCCATGCGGGTACTGGGTGTGATTTGCTCTGTCCCAGTGCGCTCCTGTCATCCCACTCTGGGTCCACAGGCACAAGAAGGCGCACAGCACATTCCCAGCCATCTGATGAGTACCTGTGGCTCAGTTGGTTTCTTCACCGGATTGAGACGAGGGGCCCTGGAGGCTTTCCCCCCCCTTTGTACCCGGTCTTCCTGCCACTTACCCCGAGCTGGCCTGGATGTGTGTCACCTTCTTGCGGTGCGCTTGATGTATCCAAGTAATCCTTTCAGCGATCTTCACTGCTGTGGTCGTCGTCAGCAGCATCCGATATGGACCTTCCCACCGTGGACTGGACCCGCACTTCCTCTCCATGGCCTTGTCAACATCCAATCTCCAGACTTCAGACTCTGCTCCTGCAGAGAAACAGAATCATCTGGCAGATCATTTGTTCTCAAGACTTCTTTATTTTTAAACATTTTAAAGCATCTAATCTGCTAATATGCTCTCTCTTCTGCTCTTCTATCATCACTACAGAAGACTAGAACTCTAAATGCTCTAACATATATAATCTCAACGAGTCAGACCGTTTTCTGTTGGAGTAATCCTCTAATGTACATTCATATACATCTTAACTAATTCTATACCATTTAACCATGTCCTGCGTCTCTTCCTAAGTCTTCCTAAGTATTAACTTTACTGTTCCATTAGGTCTCTCTATCAACCCTGCACTTTGTGGGTGATATAAACAATGATGTTTTTAGTGTTATCCCTAGATGTTGTGCCATTAATCTAATCACTTCATTTACAAAATGTGGACCATTATCACTATAAATGGTCTCTGGAATCCCATGTTCTGGGATAATATTCTTACATATTGCTTTAGCAACCGAAATGGCATCTGCTTTTCTAGTTGGTACAATTTCTACCCACTTTGAAAAAGGACACACTATCACTAAACAGTATTTATAGTTGTTACAGTTGGACAGTTCTATAAAGTCCATGTGAATGACTTGAAATGGGTGACTGGGTCTGGGGAATTTCCCTCTCTTAGGTCTCAAATTATCCCGAGAATTGTGCTTGAACATATCATACATGACCTACAAAAATGTTTTTTTTGTTTTTTTTAAGGGTATTTAATCTTAAAGTATAAACTACTCATTATCTCCCTCCTGTTGCGACATGGCAAAGCCCATGGCGCAAAATAGCAGCAGTTTTATACAAAGTCTGAGGCAGTATTGGTTTATCACACAGATAACAAACACCATCCTGCAAGCTCGCTCCTACTGTAAGTCACAACTGTTTTTCTGCGGTAGGTCAGTGGCCCTGCACGTCCACCAGTGCACCTTGCATAATAGGCAACGTCTGCTGGCATTGCACTGCTAAAACGTTAACAACATGTTCTCGTAAAGTTGCCTCTTTCGCGATCTTATCTGCAAAAGCATTCTCTAATGCAACCGGATCTTTCCCTCACATGTGTGCTACACATTTATAAACAGCAATTCTACTGGGTAATAACACTGCCTCCAGCAGATTTTGCAAAAGTTTGGCATGTTCTACAGGTTTCCCTGTAGAGGCTGTCACACCTCATCTCACCCACTGTACCACGAAGAAATGTAATGTAGCAAATGCACACTGGCTATCAGTGTATATCATAGTGTATATTGTCACATCTTATTTCTCTGCAGCTTTACACGCTTCCGTTAAGGCTAGCATCTCTGCTGGTCAAGCAAATATGAAACATGCTAGTTGTCCTGCACAGATAACTTCCTCACTATCTACTACAGCAAAACCTGTTTCAGTCTGTCCCTCTACTGTTATAAAACTCAAACCATCAACCAACCAAACCTTTCCCTCACCAAGTGGCACATCTATTAAGTCATCCCTCGGCTTACACTCCTCTCTACGTGCTGTCTACACTCATGAGAAGTGCCCTCTTCTTTCGTTGGCAAAAGGTTTTCAGAATTGTGCATCACTTTTTGGTAATATGTGGTTGTGAGAGTAACAGTAACATTAAAGACAAGTGTCTTGTAGGTGACAGAAATGTAATTTTAGTCTGCAGTAGTAAACATCCACCTCGTGTTGAACTAACAGTGTCAAAAGGGTGAAATAAACTACTTGCTGAAGCATTGTACAGCTTAAGCTGCTGCACATACTGATCTCACGCATGGAGGTAAAGCACAAGCAACTAGAGCTAATCTGTTAGGACAGTAAGTTACTGGCTTCACTTGTGGAAAAAGTGCTGTTGGTTATTTCACAGTCACCTGGCATTTGTGCTGTTCACAGAACCACAAGTCCATCGCTGGACCTCCTCTGCGCTGTCACTTATGGAGCCTGGCACGCTCCCTCAAATCCTCATGATTCAACGTTGCTGAAGATTTTAAAGGCAGAGCACGTCGTACACCTTAGTTGTCTTCCTCAACGTCAACGTCGAAACTCTTTCATTTTATTTTAAGATTTTGCTGTGCAGAGTCTCCTCATGACGATCTCCTGGAAGCTCAGTAGCACAGCTCTCTGTGCTGATCTCCGATCCTCCTGAAGCCTCTCTCCTGGCCTCATCTTCCATCTTGTGGACGATCCTCTCAGTCACTCCTTCTCGTCATGGCATCTCACGACATCTGCAAATTAAAATGACACTCCTCTTGCCACATGGCTTCCGCCACGTGTCAACTCCCCAATGAGACATGTACAAGAATGTTGCACAGTCTCCCTAAAACAACCTCCAGGGTTTGTCCTTTGGAGCAGCTTCACTCCAACCTGTAACCCTGTGTAAAAACATTAGTTAGCAATTAAATGTTTAGCTTGTCTAACTCCCAGCTCCACCTGGAGCCTGTATTCTTGAAGACAACGTCTTTAAATCAAACTTCACATTTTTCAGCCAACTATAGATTGTAATAAAGTAACAAAGTATTCAGCATAAAAGACAAATATCATGTGCAGGTTTTCTCCAATCATCAAATCACTATTATTATCATAATTTGTCCCAAATCATGAATCATCCCAATTTATTCCACAATTTAATTGGTGACTTTCCTTAAACAATGTCACTCCACTCATTTTATCACTGTGAGCTCAATAGTGGCCAGCTAATGAGCCCCTATTTAACTATTCTGTAACCACTGCACATTTGTTCAATTGTCACTTGTCTGTCTGTGCTGAATCCTTTACAAGCACTCTTAAAGAAAAACAAACATTAACACACAGTTCATCCTGGTGGTCAGGTGTTGGCCATCCAGATTCCAGAGATGCTGTAAAAAAGTCATAAAGTTAACACTCTGCTGTGAGAAAAGTAACACTAGTTTCAAACACAATATATCCCACACTGTATTCACTTCTTCCCCGTAATTTTCAACATTTTCTCCACAACACAGTGTAATTTCAGCATCAACACACAGCCTGTAACTACAGTTTTCTTCACACAAAATCTCAGTAATCCTGTGGTAGAAAAACACATCATTAAGTTGTGTCCTGCTATAAATCACATGATCAAATCACATGATTAACCATCTGCTGTAAAAAGGAATGTAAATGTTAGCGCTGCGCATTTGTATACACTCTTTCTCACAGTAATCTCTGTGAGCAACACAAAGTAGTAAATAACACACCCATGGTAAATTCACAGACACAGAAAATTTTAAACTACAAGGTTAAATTTGCAGAGTTCACATAGTCATGTGACCCAAGTTTCCTCCTGTGGTCTCCTTCCTTCTCCTGCAACAGAAGACACAGAGATACATCCACACCTTTGTCAGGTGGGGGTTAATTTCACACAATGGTGTTAAGTTAGTCAGTCTTGTCAGCTTTTGTCAGTCAGTTTTTCCACTCATTTTTATTTTCTGACAGTAGAATCTCTCGTGACGCAATAAGTTTCTACTGCCAGCAATGACGTCATTTCAAAAGAAAAACTTTAGAATCGGATTACGTCGCTGAATCCTTTTTGGCAGGGACTTATTTTCTGATTGTCCCAAATAAGTGGCTTTCTCCCAAGCCCATTTTAATTTTGGAGAAGCTCACTTGCAACAGTTTTCTCGACAACGAGTCGTATAACGCTTCTGTTCTAATTGCGCATCTCTGCTCAAACAGAGATCATCAAACGAAACTTTCAGTGCACCATGAAAGTAACAAAACAAAAAGAAAGGAAAGAAAATAAAGGAAAGCAAAGGAAAGAAAGGCCTTGTTAAGTCATGACACGTGTTTTTCATGCCAGGGGGATAAATCGTAGCAACCCATTTGGCAGGCTCAACTTAATAACAAAAGACAAATCAACGGCTAGATCAATCTCAAACATTCATCCAATCAGCCACACACAACATGCAGCATAACCCTGTTGTCTCATCACATAATAAGTTTCTTCTCATGTAACCAAATGTGTGCCATGGTAAAACTTCTTCACACACCAGAAACTCACAATCAGCTCACTCATTTAAGACCCCTCATCAGCATTCTGTTTTCCTCTATGATGCAGTCATCTGTCCTCCTATAATATTCAGTCCACTAGTCTATGTATCACTTTCATCTTACTAGTGACTTGGACAAGATGACAACAGAATCTCATGCTGAAGATGCTGTCTGGTCTTCATGAGTATCATTTATTGTGTATATGCATGTAGGGTTAGTATAGTTAATGCATTTTCTGTATGTTTTTGTGTTCTTCTCTCATCGCATTTTCATTATTCTCACCACTGCTCAAAACAACACACATCTCTCTCTGTCTCTCTTTTTTAAAATCTCCTTCTCTCCAAAACAGAAAGAAGCATTACAGCTGTTTCAGGCTGAGAAACACCAAACACTCTTCGTGCTATCATTCACCAACACAACTATTTTATGTCTTTTTGTCCACTGGGCAGGTGACCTGCAGAATCACGTCTGCCCCAGCTGGATACCTTTTCACACACACCGTGACGTCAGACACGCTCACACTCACTTCTGCTTAGAGCACAATTTCACTTCATTCTTCAATGATCCACACACCACGTGCTGCCCAATAAAAAAACTTTGCAGTTATGTCATTCTCTTTCAAGGCAGACTTACTCAGTTTAGTCTCCATTACAAGACAACAATCAGCCACACTCACGCAGACCACGTCTGGCCCGCACACACACACACACAACATAGGCCTTTAATCCCCCTTACCGCGGCGAGCTCTTTCCTCCTTACTATTGGTGGAGAAACCATACACTCAACGCCCTTAACTGCGGAGAACCTTTTTTATCTTTATAGAGCTCTATCCTCCTTTCGGTGGAGAAACCGTCCTTACCCTCCTTCTATTCGGTGGAGAAACCTCTTTAAACCTCCTTCGGTGGAGAAACCGACTTAACCCTCCTTAAATAAATCAAAAAGATTAAAAACAAAAACAAAAACACTGGCGGAGAAACCAGGCAGCTTGCGTCTACACGCACAGCTTGCGCACTCACGTACCTGCTTTAACGCACGGGCACGTAGCCGCTCTCTAAGGCCTTCTGTACTCACTGTTCGTGTTGTTTCCGTTCATGGGAAGAGTCTCTGGTTCCCGTCAATCGCCATCCATCCCGAGGGGAGTTCAGGCGCAAACTATCCGGCCTGGAACAAAGCAAAGTACCAGGGCTTTCGTCAATCGTCCCAGACGATGGCTGCTAGCAGACTGCGGTGGCGTCCTCTCCCTCTCCTCGGTGGATGCGATGTGTTAGGCTCCGGCTCTCGAAGGACCAAATAAATGTTGGGTCTTAACTCAGACCCCGCTAATTCTAGAGACTTATTCCCATGAAAGAAAAACAAGGCAACAGTGTTCGATCGATTACTTGCGCAAGGGAGGCCTTTGGTCAAGAACCAGCTCTTGGAGCTCACGCTCCTAACCTGTCTCCAGCCCAAAGTCCTTCAAAGAGCAGCTTCCCTTGCAGCAGTATTTATTGACAAACTTCAAACAATAGTTTACAAAACACCTCCCCTTGCAACCCCATTTGGTTACAAAGACAAGGCACCTCAATGTAAATGTATATACAAGTGTGTGTGTGTGTGTGTGTGTGTGTGAGAGAGACCTCCTGCTGGGCAGGAAGCTTACATCAAACAGATCTTTCAGATAGGATGTATCTGCAATAAAACATTACAGCCCCCTACCCAGAACCCGAGAATCTGGGGGGGGGGAAGGACAGTGGAATCCCTTTCAGAGTTGGCAAGCATAAAAATGACAAACATTTAACAATCCACTCTAACACCAACATTAAACTGTACCTCAGACCATTTAGGAGCTGTAGGTATCAAAGTAGGTATCAAAGTGCAAAAAATGTAGTGCAAAAATGATTTAACATAAACACGGTGAGATTTGTCCATTCTTTGTAAAGTTAACTGAACTTAACTTTGTAAACTTAACTGCTGAATTGCACCAACTGGAGACCTCATGTTCAGTAATAAAAGTATTTTCAGAGAAAGAGAAGAGAAATAAAATTAATTATAAGTATTTTCAGCCCCACAAACAGAAATAAAATAAATAATAAGTATTTTCAGCTTCATAAACAGTCAAACCAAAATAATATTTCCTCCATACAGGCCATGTAGATAAATAAAATATAATGGTATTTTAAGTGCTTCAGGAGCCCAAGTTTCACTTGGAAATATTGACCTACTTTACCTTGTAGAGCACCACTGAAGGCAACACATCATCATCATCATATAAGCACTACTCAACTTTGGTTCCATCAAACCAACAATTGTACCTCAAGAAGCTTCTCAAACTTATGATCAGACAACTTGTTCCTCTTTGGAGTGAGAATCAGGTTTCCCAGGCTGAAAAGCCTTTCAGGTGGAGTGGCTGTAGCTCAGGTGGTAGAGCAGGTCCGCCACCAGTCAGATAGGTCGGTGGTTTGATCCCAGGCTGCCTCCTGGCTGCATGCCAAATATCCTTGGGCAAGATACTAACCCCATGTTTGCCTGCTGGTGGTGGTCAGAGGGCCCGGTGGCGCCAGTGTCCGGCAGCCTCGCCTCTGTCAGTGCGCCCCAGGGCAGCTGTGGCTACAATGTAGCTTGTCATTGCCAGTGTGTGAATGTGTGTGTGAATGACTGAATGTAGTGTAAAGTGCTTTGGGGACTGAGTAAACCGCTATACAAATGCAGGCCATTTACCAAATGCAGGCCATTTCAACTGGGGCACTTGAAGGAGTGGCTGCATTAAGTTTAAGAGAGAGAGTTTCTTTATCATCGGGAAATGATTCAGAGAGTCTAACCCTGTTGCTCCTGATTTGAGGTACTCGGCTACCTCACCTTCAGCAGTGGCATATATGTCCTCATTCTCTTCAAAGGAGAAGAACTCATCCTCTTTGCTAGAACCCGGGTGCTGTGTTGTGTTGGTGGCGCTGGTACCTGGTTGTAGCTGATCTTGCTCAGGGAGAAGTTTTCGACACTCTACCAGCAGACGTGCCTTTGCGAGGTCCTTCCGCGCCTGGTCATGTAACCAACGAAGCTTAAATTTTGGTAGTGTCACAGCAGCCAGCAAAGCATCTTCACTTCCAAGGAACTGTGCAAACCTTGTTTTGACTGCCTGTAATAATGACACAGCAAGAGTGGAAAAAACATTTTTGCATGAGAAAGTATGCATTGTTTCAACATTAAATTAATTAAACATTAACAGCATGCTGTAGTTTTATATAGAATGAATTTTAATTTGTAAATAGTGTGTATTTTACTATGTTGTATTTATTTTATTTATTTATTGGGGTTAAGTATCTGTAACTGTAACAGCATTCACTTGCATGTGACACAACAGCACAGCACAATATAAAAAGCAATTGAGTAATACATTTCATTAAAGATAAACACAAATGAAAATATCATCTCTTACCTGGACGACTGCATCTGGTAGCCCAACAAGAATTTGCAGACCATTTTTTATAGCCAGAGTCTTGGTCATCAGCGATTCCAGTGTGGGTAGGAGTGTGCCATAAAAACAATGGTCTTCTCCTTGAAGAATGTTCAGTGCCACAGTAAGTGGTTTCATGACTGCACAGTACTCTCTGATACACTGATGCTCCCTCTCATTGAAACATTTTAACTGTAATGTGGATGAGATTGTGTTCGGCTCCATCAAAGGTATCTTTGAAATTCTCTCCAGAGCATAATAGAACGAGTTCCACCTTGTTGTGCAAGGTACTAGTAGCTTCTTTGTAATAATGTCTTCCACAATCTCAGCAGCCACTGTGGAACGACTGGCCTTGTTCAACAGCCCTGCACATTTTGTGGTGGCACTTCTGTAGATGGTTTTTGTTGGAGCTTCGGACAATAGTCACTTCTCCACATCAGTGCAAGAGATAAGATTCATTGTGTGCGATGCACATCTCTGATGTGGCGGTAAAGAAATTGCATCATCAGCATCATCAGCACCATTCTGCAGCACATCCCCAATCGAAACAAAAGTCACTTCATCCTCCTCATATTCAGAGTCATCTGACTGAGGTGGTGGCTGGTACACTTTAAAAGCCTTGACAAAATTGGAGCCATTATCCGTTACAGTTGATGTGATTTTAAACGATAGGCCATGAGATGAGTTAATGTTGTCCAGCTCAGATGCAATACTGTCATACGTATGTCGACCCATAAATTGCCTGCATGCCAGCGCTGCTTTCTCACGTTTCATGTTTTGTGCATTTATCCAATGCGCGGTCACACCAAGAAAACTTTTATTATGCACAGTCCAAATGTCTGCTGTTGTGGAGATGTATTCTACCATGTCAAGTGTATTTTTGAGCTCTGACTCCATGTTATACAAACTGGAAAATGTCTTTCTGGATGGTGCCTTCCCAGCTCTCCCTCACACAGGTATATGACTAATCAGTTGTCTGAAAGCATGGGACTCAACCGTTGAGATGGGTTTCATGTCTTCCACGACATACCTGGCAATCAGCCTGTGTAGCTGGGGCTGGGTGATGGACTGTGCAGCAGGCTGTCCGAAATCAAGCTTTCGTTGTTTTGCTGGAATAGCGTCAACGGAGCTAGAGTCGCCGACGTTGCCTTCGGGTCCTTTTTCAACTAACTTGGTAGATGCATGCTGTTTCTGAAGATGTTTCATCAGATTAGAATTGCTAGTCTTTGATGTCGAAAGAGTTTTAGAACCTCCACAGAGAGTACAGTTCACGACAATATTCCTGTCTTTTACCATCAGAAAGGAGAAATAATGTGAATATTTCCACGACAGAAATCCCATGCCTGGACCATCTTCAACTGCCGCCATGATTGTAGCTTACGTCACAGTGTCACGTGCGCTTTTCACGTCCAACACGGAAACTGCAGTCATGGTGCTTTCCTTTGTACTCGGGACTCGGAAATTCTGCCTTCCCAGTAGGAAGGCAGACTGCAGATGAGCTGCATATATGTTTAGTAGTAATTGGTTTTTGTAGAGGGCTAGCAAAACAACCGTTTTCGAGGGCGTTGCCATATTGGAATCCAGACTTCTCCGACGAGGCTAACCAGAACGCCATTTACTCGAGTGTGACATTATTCCCAGATTCGTGTTCCGATTTCCGAGGTAAGTCGAACGCAACTCACGAAGTAACGAGTAACGGCCCTATCTAAATCCCATTAACGAGTAATGCGTTCCTGATTTTGGCATAATAACTAGTTACCGTGCTCGTTACTGCAATAATAACGTAGTCACTGTAACGCGTTACTTAATAACCGTTAGTCCCAACACTGCCAATAATAAGGCTCCAGGTCCAGACGGCTATCCTGCAGAATTCTACAAAGAATTCTGGACAATTTTGGCACCAGTATTCCACGGAATGTTGCAGGAAATCAAGGAAAATGGCAGACTACCACCAAATATGAATTCTGCCAACATTAGTCTCCTGCTAAAACCAGGCAAAGACCCTTTATTTCCCTCAAGCTATTGTCCAATATCCCTTATAAATGTAGACCTCAAAATAATCTGCAAAGCTCTCTTAAAAAGATTAGAGAAGATAACCCCCCTTTTAATTCATCCTGACGAAACTGGTTTCATAAAAGGTAGGCACTCATCAACAAACACACATAGATTACTTAATTTAATAGACTACAAAAACATTGAAACCACAATATTATCTCTAGATGCAGAAAAAGCGTTTGACAGAGTTAACTGGAAATTTTTATTTGCAACTTTACACAAATTTGGTTTTGGATCTTCTTTCATTAACTGGTTAAAAATATTATATAATTCCCCAACAGCTTGTGTCAAAACAAATGACCAGACATCCTCCAGCTTCTGTCTCCTGAGGGGCACCAGGCAGGGATGCCCACTCTCCCCTTCACTGTTTGCAATTTTTATCGAACCACTAGCAGCAGCAATTAGACAGAATTCAGTAATTAAGGGCATAAAATGCAAGAACGTGGAACATAAAATCAGTCTCTATGAGGATGATGTGTTGCTTTTTCTTCAAAACTCACAAACCAACCTTTCTGAGGTAAGTACACTTATAAACTGGTTTTCAAGAGTTTCAGATTATTCAATTAACTGGTCAAAATCTACAGTTCTTCCAATTAACTGCTCCTTCCAAAATTCTTCTTCTGCCCCACTACAATCTGGAAATATTAAATATTTAGGTATTAATGTCTCTCCTAAGCTTTCAGACTTAACTAAATTAAACCGCATCCCACTTCTAAAGAAAGTAGAAGGCGATCTGACTAGATGGAAATCTCTACCCATATCACTCATGGGAAGGGTCGCCACTAAAAAAATGATGATCTTGCCAAAAATAAATTATTTATTTTCAATGATCCCGAACAAACCATCACAAGATTGGTTCAGATCTCTGGATTCGTATATTTCTAAATTCCTTTGGAAAAATAAACCCCTGCGTATCAGCTTAAAAACGCTACAAAGAACCAAGGATAAAGAAGGACTAGATCTGCCTAACTTTCAACACTACTTCTTAGCCAACAGGCTTCAGTTCATCTCAGGACGGTTAAAACACACCATCTTAGACAAACCTTGGCTAGATGTTGAACAGGCACTATGCAATAATCTAGAGATTTCAGACCTACCATTTATCAGTTCAAACATCCAACGACATGAATGCTTTAAAAGCATCAACATCAGCTCTTCTCTGACAGCATGGTGGGAGTTTCTAAAAATAACGGAGTCTTCATTAATCCCATGCAAACATACACCTATCTGGAACAACCCTGACATATTACAAAACAATAATATGATTAATTTTCCAGATTGGAGTGGTAAAGGAATTAAATACTTGGAACATATACTAGAAGGAACAGAATTTATTCCATTTGACAGACTAGTTACACAATATGGGATCAACAAGAAAAGATTTTTAGAATATCAACAAATTAAATCCATAGTAAAACAGAAATTTAACCTCAGTCAAGTTGAATTACAAACACCACCAAGTGTGGTACACTTTCTTACTCTTAAATCCCCCAAATTATTGTCTAAAATATACAGAACACTTTCTAAAATAGATGAATCAATATCACTTCCTATTGCAAAGTGGGAAGCAGATTTATCAGTAAGCTTAGACCAAAACTTCTGGTCTCAGATATGCTTAAAAACCTTTAAATTGATTAGAAATCCCAGTCTGCAATTAATACAATACAAAATACTACATAGAGTGCACTATACAGGTCATCGGATGTTCCAGCAACATCTTCCAACAACTGCTCACACTGCCAAGGCAATACACCAGACAATTACATCCACGCTCTTTGGTTCTGTCCACCAGTTCAGAAGTTTTCTGTGAAGACTTAACAAAGTGTCTGAAATGTAAAATTCCAACCTCCCCTTTAGTATGCTTGTTGGGAAAATTGGATGATGTCACCACAGAAACTAATACAGTCCACATGGTTTTTACTGCCCTTTGCATTGCCAAGAAAACGGTCCTCATGAACTGGAAAAATAAAAATAATCTTAATTCTAGCCAATATAGAAACCATCTAATAGATCACATTAGTCTCGATACAGCCTCTGCCACCACATTAGATCAATCCCTCTGGGCTCCTTTGATCGGCTCCATCACCTAGCGGGGGTGGGGGGTCGTGGTTTGGTCCCGCCTTAGCTATTGTGGTTGATGTGGAGGTTGGGACGGGCTTAGGGCGTCTGGAGAATCCCTAGGGACGTTATCCCTGGAGGGCTTAACCCGGGGGTTGCGGTCATAACCTGGTTTGTGGCTCTGGTTGCTTTTAGAGGGTGTTTTCCTCGTGGCTGCGTGCAGCAGGGCTGGGGGAGGGTCTGTGCTGGCGGACGTAGGTTACTGGCCTGGTAGCCTGGCTGCCCTGAGTGGATCCGAGGCAGGCGTGGGGTCTTGGGGTTCGGGGGTGCTTTGCCTTCGTGCTAGGGCTCTGGCTGGGCCTTGGGGGCTTCGGTCCTCGTTGGTGTGTCACCGAGGTTGTGGGCGGGTGGGTGCACGGGGGCTCAGCCCTGGCGCAGGGGGCCTCTGGTGCATCGGCCTAACTGGGGGGCTCTTCAACTGGCAGGGAGGTTGTTCCATCCTTGCAGGAGTCCACTCTGCAGGTGGGGGAGAGACATAGGAGAGGTGGAGAATAAACTTAACCTGGGTGTCTATTGTCTTGTGTAGTCTGGGAGATGATTGAATGTTGGGGTGGGTACAGTTTCCTCTGTGGTGGGGTCGGGTGGGCTGCCCTGGGTCCTGTGGGGCTTGGCGGTGCTGCTGCCGGTGCTGCTGCCCTAGGCCCCGGTCTGGATGGGCCTGGGCCCCCTTGCCTTGGTGGGTGTCGGAGGACGGGGGTGCCTACTGGGGTCAGCAGGGGAGCTGGCCCCAGGGAGGGGCTTCCTGCCCCTCCCTTCTTTTCCTCCCCATCCCTGACTGCCTCCCTCTTCCCACTCCACCACACCTACCCACACAAGTAGGGCCTTGGGGTGCAGGGGTGTCACCAGGGTGCAGGGGAGGCATTTCCCCCCCGTCCCCTTCTGGCCACCTGTGCCTCAATTTTATTCCACAACTTAGACATCCACATTACTCATACTCTCATAACACATACATATAGGACCTTGAGGGTGGGCACGTTAACGGCGTCCAGAGGACGGTCTGTGTATTCAACCCCACCTCTGACACCGGTGCCCACCTCTCAATTTTAAATCCATGTAGACATTGAGGGTTCTCGGGAGGGGCCGTGCTAACACCTGCTGCTCTCTGGCAGCAGCACCATGCCCTCCCGTGTTTTAAATGCACTTTAGAACAACACGCAGAAACACTACACATGAGCGGGAGGAGGGAGGTATGGGGTCTTCATACACCCCGTTCTCTGCTGCCCGTCAGGGCGGGGGGCTGGGAGGAGGTGTTGGCAGTCTGACTGAGATCTGGGTTGCAGGACCTCCCTCCTACTGCGGAGCCAGGGCGGTCTGCTTGCCTCCACCCCGAGGGAAAGGGTAACATCTCCTGGGTCTAGGTGCCATTTCCCCCTTTGGAGGAGAGGGTACCTGGACCCGGGGTATAGAGTGTGTTTGTAGAGAGTGATTGTGTGTACAATGTCCATTTGTGTCTATCTTTACGTTGGGTGAGTGCTGAGTATTTGTATATGTGTGCATGAGGGTGGGAATGCTTGTTTGTGTCTGTGTCTATATGTCAGGTTGGGTCTTAGACTCCACCTCTCTGGGAACTCCCAGGCCCTCCATAGCATGGAGGCCTGTCTCCCCTCACCACACTCCCTGCCGGTGGCTAATGCCCTCAGGGGTCGGTGCGTTGGTGGTACTTGGTGTCCTGGGCTGGGCGCTCAGATATGTACCAGCTCACTCCCGGTGACTACTTGGCAGGGCCTGTCGCCTGTTGCTCGGTCAGGCCTCTTCCGGGATGTAAGGGGCCCTTGGGCCTGCGACTCGGTTCACTCTGGCACAGTTGGCTGCCGGCACAGCTGGCTGCCGGCAGAGCCGGCGGGCGGGCCAGTGCAGCCCCCTCTGGCTTCTGCTCCGTGGTTGCGGGGTGACCCCTCGTCTGACGGCTCTCCTCAGCTCTTCCCAGGAGGGTGGCACAGATGCCCCTCTGGTGGTCCTCCTTGAGCTCTCGCACTCTGGGGCCTCTGGATGCCTGGGGCCTGGATCTCCTCCATGCCTGCTTCATGCCCTGGGCGACGGGGCTATGGCTCCCTACACCCTCTAGCAGACCATTACATGGGGAAACCTTTTGAATACAAGCGCGCTGATCCACACAGGTGTGCACACGGGTGTTCACTGTCCATAGACATAAACTACACCTTTCTTGGCTGCTACCTCAAAGCACATTGTGTGCTGTCGGTCCTGCGTGCTGCACCACAACATTCAATATTTAGTATTTACTGCTGTTTACACTTAGCTAGATTAACCCTCTGGGGTCGCCGGATGCGCCGGCGCGTCAAAATCACATGACAAATTTAAGACGACACAGCTACAAGATGCAGCAACTCAGAGTCGCCATTTCAACTTGGGTCGAAAGTGCGGATTTCAAACTATATACCAGTTTTTGATTTGTGTCAATGGGCCACGTAAAACCAGAGTTATGATAAAAAATACACGCGATGTTTTTTCTGAACAAAACAGTGGTGTTTACAGCGGGAAGAACGGTAAAAACTGTGTTTTTTTACAGACAGCCTAGCAAACACTCTCCGTTTGCGAGTGAAAAAAGAAGAAGAAAAAACACCCCTTCCCTATTGGTGTTAGAGTTTACCATGTCAGCCAATCAAAAAAATTATATGGCAACATGTGACATTTGGTTGTTTAGGGAGAAGGGGAAGTTTTTAGGAGTGACACCCGCGACGGAAAGTGGGCGAGCGAAAGAAAGAGAGAGCGAGTTTTCATATGTGAGACATTAGTGACGTTTAGCGTGTTTGGAGGCTATAGTTAGTTTGTTGTGTAGTTATTGTTTTGTATTGTGTGTCGGTTAGACTGCTGAATTTCATATTTTCTCCAAAAAAAGCCGTCAAAGGCAGATTCCAGTGTAAACGCTGTTCCCACATGGAAAACTGGACTGATGCACCTCCTGCTGTCAGACCTGCAGGGTTTAGGCCTGTGGTGTTCTCCTCTGTCTTATACTGAACACAAACTACATTTTTTGGACTGGCACAAATAATTTGTGTGCCTTCTTATTTGATGCAGCACACCTGATTGTTCTGTAAATAGATTTAAATGGTTATATAAAAAACGCCTGAGGCCTTGGCTGCATTTTTAGGTAAATAGTACCATATAACTTTGTTGTTTGCAAAACTTGTGCATAATTTTTAGAAATGTACAATTTCTATTTGCATTTCAAGTTATGAAAATGATTCGTTAAACATGTTTGTGGGTTTTACAGTAAAAAATATAACTTTTTTCTACTCAGACTTTGAATTTTTTGTCTGAATTTAGATCAACTGTGCTAATATAGTATACCAAAATGAAAAAATAACTCAAATTTCAGATATTTGAGGTTGTGCTGAAAATAATGATACCAAACAAGGCAAGAAAAACATATTTTAAAGGTGAAATATAGAAGTAAAATCAAAAGTAGTCAAAAACGGCCAATTATACCCTGGACCCCAGAGGGTTAATGCGATGGTGTTGTGTTTATTATGTTGCTCTCTTTATTTGCTTGTTTTCTCTTCTTTTTCTCTCAACAGGTGATCCAGGAGTTTTTTTTTCTTTTTTCTCTCTCTTTCTCTTTTAAGTTAAAAAAAAAAAAAAAAAAAAAGATTAGTCCCAGCTGTGTTTTGCTCCTGTTTCCCGTCCTGTGTTTTCCTTTGGCCTTTGTCGTGTCGTACCCTCACAGTGCTGTGTTTTTTCCCTCTGTGTTCCCGGCCAATTCCTAGTTTTCAGTTCCTGGTTTGTTTTCTAGTTTGAAATTCTGTTTCCAGTTTACTTTTATTGATGTTAGAGGGTTGTTTTTTTTTCTAGAGAATAAAGCTGCTGCTTTGAGTTCACCATTTCATGTTCAGTCCTGCACTTGGCTCCTACATTGTGCCTGCCACACAGCTAACAATGACAATATCAGGACTTGCTTGCAGAGAGGGGATACCTATAAACTGCTATAGGACCATCCCTGTCTCCTTGAAATGATGCTTGTAGACACGTTCCTGTTAAAATATTCATTGTGTGTACTGTACAGTATGTTTAACTGCATTATGGTTACTGTTGTTTAACAGAGAGACAGTATTTTAGTTGTCACCACAAGGAGGCACTGTTTCATTGTAAGGGCACGTATGCTGCGTCATCACGCCCCTGAGGAGAAAGTAATACCACAACAAAAATGGCACCCATGAGGAAACGTTTTGCTGCGTGTTGATGTGGAATAAAGTTCCCAAAATATCAAAGACATTTTTGCCTCTGTCGTCATTTTCCTTCGAGTTGATTGCTGTCGATGTTGCAATACTCAACAGTTCCAATCAAAACACCAACTATAAAGAGCAACAAAAGCCTTTAATCAGAGTGGACTGCTCTACTGGCAACATTTGGACTCGAGCTAGCTTGGGAAGTGGTCATCTACTGTATGGTGACAATATGCTGCTATATATATATATATATAGCAGCATATTGTTTTCATAGCTGCTTTACAGTCCCCAGCAAATATAAATAAGAATAAGAATGAGAATAAGAATAAGAACAACTTTATTTATCCCAAGGGAAATTCTTTTGTCATGTACATGCTCAAAGCAGCAGGAGAAACAGAGAAACAGATGAAATAGATATAAGATATACCATATATACAATAAGAATAGTGTACAGTAATATACAGTAGGATAGAGTTATCCGATATTATGTCTTGCACTAACAAAGTAATATACATAACTATATCCTGGTGAATAAATAACTTAACTATCAGTGCAGGCGGTTCTAGAAAGTGACAAAGTATTGTGCAATAGAATAAAGGGAGTAGCAGCATATGATGGGGGGATGAAAACAAATATTCAATAAGTACTCTTGGGTAATATTGCACGGTCTGGGAGGGAACAGAATAACATAGGTAATAGTCTCAGGAGAATCACCCACAGAGTGAGGAAGAGTTAAACAGTCTTATTGCCACCGGTACAAAGGATTTCCTGTGGCGGTCAGTTCTGCATTTCGGGGCAATGAGTCTTTTGCTGCGTTTGCTCCGATGGTCCATCATGGGGGTGTGCATGGGGTGGGAGGGGTTGTCCATGATAGAAAGAAGCTTTTTTAGCATTCTCCTCTCAGACACCTCCTCCAGGTTCTCAAGTCTGACACCCAGGACAGAACCAGCCTTTCTAATCAGTTTGTTCAGCCTGTTGGCATCAGCTAAATTAAACATGTGGACTTTTTTTTTTTACTAAAGACCACCATCAGCTTAAATTCAAATTGATGACTGTGACCTTTGACCTGACAAACAGTCCAACATAATCCCAATGTGCCACAAAAATAAAGATAACAAATATTTACAGCCTTGTTCAACTTCACTGAAGCACTTTTTGCAGCACTTACAGCCTCAAGTCCTGTTGAGTACGACCCTTAGAACTCGGCACACCTCGACCCTCACAAGCTCCATCAAGGTAGATGCAGTGTTAGTGCACAACCATCATCAGATCTCTGGAGAGAGATTCAAAATGTTATGTTTGTTTTTTATTTTTAATACATTTCCAAGAAAACTGTTTTTGTGTTACTTCTTCATTATTGGTAAATGGACTGGTTCTTATATAGTGCTTTCCTCATTCACCCAGTCACAGCAGTAATATCTACCATTCACACTCTGACAGATGCATCGGAGAGCAACACAGGGTTTGTATGTTGCCCAAGCAGACTGGAGCAGACTCAAACCAGCAACCTTCCAGTTAGTGACCAGCTCTACCACCTGAGCTACAGCCACCCCAAAATGTAAACGTATTGTGTTTTAGATGAAAAATAAAATGAATCACTTTTAGAAATAAGGCTGTAACATGATATGATGTGGAACAAATGGAGCACCATGAATATTTTCTAGTTACACTGTAATTCATTAATGCTTAAATGTATATCTGTGTACAAATGTCATTAAAGCAGAATTTCTCATTGTGTATACATACAAGAATGAGTGCATGTGTGCTCACAAAGAGCATGTCTTATTGACAGAAATCTCCTGTTTCCTCCTGTTTATTTATTCGGGTAGTCAGGGTGGCTCTGCGAACATCAAATGTTTGTTGTCTGAACCATCTGTCTGGCACCAGAGCAGAGAAAAGACAGAGACAGGGGAAGAACAGAGAGGAGTAAAAGAGGAGTAGAAGAGAGGTGGAGCACCCAAGAAAGGAGACAGAAAAGATATAGGGGGGGGGGGGGGCTGGATGACGTTCATGGCCAACTCTCTCTGTATTCATGGAGATCAACCACCCATGAGATGGGCCTAGAATACGAAACATGGATATCTCCCCTCCTCCTCCTCCTTCCTTTCCTCTTACTGAGTTCTTTTTACCCTCCCTTCTCATCTCTATGGAACAGGTTTCCACGGCAACTCTACAGGAGGTCAGAGGTCAGGTGTGGTGTAGGGTGGGGTGTTTGGGCATCTGAATGTGGGTCCATCTGGATGGGTGACCCGACATAATCAGATATCAATCCTACACTACAAGTGGGGTGAGAGACAGGGTGAGAGAACGCTGAGATGATTAGTAAAGCTTGAGTTTGCTGTTGATGTGATAGGACGGTGGAGCGGTGTCACTGAAATGATCTGTTAACCTCCTTGATGGTGACATTTAACAGCACTGAACGTAATGGAGTAAAAGTGAAAATGATGGAGCCGGGGAGACGCTGCCTGACGACGACAAAGTCTGAAACTTGCCAGATGGCTGGTTCTGCACGCTGGCGCTCTGCCACACAGTTACCAGACCAGGATGAAATATTCATAATCTCTCATATATTTACATTAAATGTTTTTGGAGACTAAAGCAGACATACTCTCTGTCTTTAACTAACTCATGTTGACCCACCACAGGCTATTGGATAAATCAAATACCAGTAATCACTGATACTGAATAATTCACGGCAGCTGTAAAGCATTCTGGTTCCTGCCTGTGCACACATCATACAGTGGCTCACACTGTGTGCTACAAACTGACAAGGTCATTGTTTTTGAGGGAAACCAGTAAATAAAGTCTAGTCCTGAGTATTTGTATAATCATATCTGAAAAACAAATGTAGTAAAATTAGAGTAATGTGTTCTGTTTTCATTTATTACAAATGTATTTTGACAGTTGATTAAAGCCTGTAAATGTTTTCATAGGCTTTGTGTGGAAACAAAGGAAAATTCTGTAAAAGTTACAGGAACAGTTGTCTTAATTCACAGTCAGCCAATTTCACAAATAAACAGGATTTAATCTCAATATCATTTTATTTTTACTCGTGTTTTTACATGACAGCATGTCAGCCCTCTCACATCTCTGTAAATCATTTCACAGAGCAACTTTGGTTACAAAATGACAACAAAATCAATAAATGACTTAACATGATGAACCTTATATAGGTCAGGATTCAGGTTAACGTATAATACTCTACATTATTATAAGGGCAGAGCAGGCTGTACCTGCTGCAGAGACTCAGGTCGTTTGGAGTGGAGGGCCCACTCCTGAAGACCTTCTATGACTCTGTGGTGGCCTCAGCCATCTTTTATGGTGTGGTCTGCTGGGGCAGCAGCATCTCTGCTGGGGACAGGAAGAGACTGAACAGGCTGATCCGAAGGGCCAGCTCTGTTCTAGGATGCCCTCTGGACCCAGTGGAGGTGGTGAGTGACAGGAGAATGGTGGCTAAGCTGTCATCCCTGTTGGACAACATCTCCCACCCCATGCAGGAGACTGTGACAGCACTGAGCAGCTCCTTCAGTGGCTGCGGCACCCACGGTGTGGGACGGAGAGATTTCGCAGGTCTTTCCTCCCCACTGCTGTCAGACTCCACAATAAAGACTTCAACTGATCAAACACACACATCCACACGTGTGCAACAGCAATAACACTAAGTGTAATTTTGTGGACAAAACATATGTATTTTATTCTATTTTATATAGTATATTATTCTTTTTATCCTACTCTATTCTATTCCATTGTTTTTCTACATTTTAGCTGCTTGTAACTTTGTATTGTCCACGTTCTGCCGTGACCCAACAAATTTCCCACGTGTGGGATGAATAAAGGTTTATCTTATCTTATCTTATCTTATCTTATCTTATCTTATCTTATCTTACCTCACCTACAGGATCTGCCCGTGGAATTCCCTGTATGTTACTGTAGGGTCTACCTTACAATGCAAAGCACCTCAAGGTGACTGTTGTTGTGATTTGGCACTATATAAATAAAATTGAATTGAACTGAATTGAAGCTGTGCTGATGTTAACACCAAGGAGCTCTGTATTATTATTGTTATTGAGTCAGCAGAGTTTGGTGACTTATGCACCGTGCACATGCGCTCTGTAGCTTTACATCAGCACTCTTCATGGCTGACTTGCTGTGGTTCCTAAACACTTCCTCTTACCAATAATACCTCTTACGGTGTATCTAGGAAGGAAGACATTTCACAAACTGACTTGTTGCAACAGTGACATCCCGTTAGATTACCACATTCTCATTCACTGAGCTCACTGAACCATCCTTCCACAGATGTTTGCAAATGCAGATTACATGACCAGGCTTTATACACCTGTGTGTCTTATTCAACAAAGGTCACACACGTCACACTGAGACCAGTTTAAAAAGGTTGTAGGAAACTGGATGGTGGCCCAAGAGGAGATTTTGCAAAAAACTGTTAGAGAAACAAGTTAATAACTTGAAATCCAGGTAAACGTGGTGAGCCTAATTACCACAGAGGTGAAACGATCTGGTAGAGAGTTGGGAAAGAAAAAAAGAAAACAAAACCCTGAACCTGCCCAGACCATGACACCGTGGCAATGAGACCGAAAATATTTGAATTCAGAGATTAGGCAGTATGGCGCCATAATTTTGTCCCCACAGTGCAGGAGTGTGGCTGCACATCTCTCCATGGTGCACTGTGCCATCAGCTGCAAAGCCAACAAGCACGATTGGCTGTGTTTTTTTGTGTGTGTTGTTTGTTTTGCACGTGCATGTTTCCATAGGTTTCGTACCCCACAGCACAGGCACAGACTAATATCTATGCAAACTGACAAACATTAAAGGAAGTCTACCTTAATAACTGCAGGGTTGAAACACACAGTGATGTGTTCAGAGTTATTATATAACAGCAGTGCTGAATCAGTCTGTGCTGTACAACATCGTCTTTACCACAGCATCAAATGTGTCCAGTTTGCAGCCAATCACAAAGCTGGTCTTCCTGATTAGTTTACTCAGTCTGCTGATGCTGCTCCCCCAGGAGACACTGCACTGGCCACAGCTGCCAGCATCAACGATCTCAGCTTCTTGAAGATGTTGTCGATATGGATGCTTGTATTCCTGTCAAAGAAACTATCCAGAGAAGCCAAAACCACCAAGTTATAATATAAAATTATATAACGCTCTTTAGTGCTTTAAAGTTGTGCATTTTGAGCATATGACATGTAATTATAAATAATTATAAATTATAAAATTATAAATACAAATACTGTATACTACATGTTTTTAATCCACTTTTCCATATGAGACTGAGGAAAGCCAACATGATCATATCTTTGATTTTGTTTTAATAATCTCTTTTTAAATGATGCCCTCTATTCTGTTCTAATTCTATCCTTATGTTAAAATGTGCTCAATTCTGATTAAAGAAAGAAAGAAAAGAAAGAGAGAGAAGACAACAACCAGAACACTAAATTATAATGTTCAGTAGTCCCTCAAGCAACAGCTGTGACATGATTTGAGTGGAAGATCTGAACTCAATGCAGAGTCAAGGCCAGAATCTAAGAACCATAGATCCAAAGAGGGGACTGACATTTTTTACTGTTTTACTTTTTTATTTTCATTTTGGATATTTGCTTTATCAGTGCCTAAATGCTTCTTATATACATGGCTGTGGCTCACGTGGTAGAATAAGGTGGGCTGCCTACCAGTCGAAGGGTTAGTGGACTGAACCGTGAATCTTACAGTCCTCGGGGACTGAAGCTCAACTATGAGTGCAAACTGAGTATATTATAAACGCACCAGTCCACTTACCATGAATACACACAGTCCCAGAATCCCACAGATCTCATTTTCCAATTTTATCAAAACTAGCAGCTACAGCAGAACGACCTGCCAAGAGTTCTTAATCAGTCTGACTCCATGCATCAACGTGGTCAACGGTTCATTTTCTCCTGTTTTTGACTGTGTCAAATCTCCACTGTGTCAGATTTAGTACAAAAATACATCAATTTCAAATCATGTATTCTTACTCAGAATGTGACCAGATTAAACTATTAAACTTTTCCACCACATGAAGACATCTGAATTAATTTGGTAGATCATCTTGTGCTGTCATTCAGGTCCAATTTCACAAATGAAGAGACAGAATAGTTTGACTAAGAAAGATGGTGAATCATAAAACTGCTTAACAGAAACATTCTGTCGTTGTTGTCACAATCGTGTATTTCAAGTCAGACAGAGACGATTCAAACGCATTTAGATGCTAATATTTGCTAACACGATCTAAGTGCTTTTCTATAGAGGCTGTTTAATGTTTTCAGTACACATTTTAACCAAGTGATAACAGTGTTAACTCATCCAGCATTTCCATGATGGCAGCATGGTCTAATTTCTTTCACAGAGCAGATATAAGCCGTGTTATCCCATTTGCTGACCTCTGAGGCCATGTTTACATTGATTGTATAAGTCTTCAGTGACAGGAAAGATGTGCAGTAAAGTTTTCTCTGTAGTCTCTGTAACTCAGTGAGGCAGGAGCTTTTTGCACTGTGGACTGTTTTATTTGCTTGTTTGAAAAATACCTTTTCAAACAAGTTTCATAGTTCTGCAAATAACAACTGCTTACATTTAAGTAATGAGTGCACATCCTGCACGAGACTGTGTGCACAAAATAAGCTGTTATCCTTATTAAAGACATGTCCTTTGAACACTGTGGTTGCAGAACAGAGAGTAATAATTACAGTTTAGTTTATACATATTTGAAAAAGTGATGTAATTCACCTCTAATTGTTTGATTTAAAAACCAGTGTGCTGACGTACAAGATATGACTGAAGTGCAGACTTTCAGCTTTAGGAGATTTAAAACAAAGAAGTGCAATAACTGTTTAGGAACTGCATTATTACATGATCATTTTATAGTCTCCCAATGTAAGAAATAATGGGACAAACTAACATGATTTTCAATTTGATTTTCAGTACTTGTATGGAAGTCATTTGCAGTCAGTGAATGCTTGAAGCCTAGAACGCATGGACAAGGAGTACAGCAGGGATGCTTCATATGGCCTCTGTCACTACCAAGGTTGACTCTTACAGATAAAGAAATTAAGAATTGTACATTTTCAGTGCTTGAATTGTTTTGATATTTATTGACTAGACTTCTTTTACAGTTTATTTTTGTTTTTCCTTTGTAAATCAGAAGTAAAATTCCCATATCAATACTGTATAACATAATGCTGAATTCAGTTCTATTTTATTTATATGTCACCTCAAGGCACTTTATGTTATAGGACCGAACAATAATATGGAGAAAACCCCAACAATCAAACAACCCCCTCTGAGCATGCAGCTGGTTACAGTGGGAAGGAAAAACTCCCTTTTAACAGGAAGAAACCAGCTGAACCAGGCTCAGGCAGGGGCGGGGCCATCTGCTGCGACCGTCTGGAGATCCGAGGAAAGAGAAGACAAAAAAAGACAAAAAGGAAACTATAGGGGAGAGAGCCAGAATTTAATAATTGCTAATGACTGTCAGGAAGTTTCTAATTTTAGAGATACTGCACAAATGCACATCTTTGTTTAGGATCCACAGTGAAGGACATAGCCTACATAAAAATAGTCCAAGATGCCTCAGTGTTACTGGAGGCCATAGTAATGCCATCCTGAGTAAGCAGTAGCTCAGTTTTGTCTGAATCTAGAAGCAGGATATTAGACGTTATCTGGGTTTTCATGTTTTTGAGAGTGCTGAACTTGCTGGTGTCATCTGGCTTCATGGATAGATAAAGATGGATATTGTCATGATCCTGGGTCTTTGACCCAGCATTTTGTGTTTTCTATTGTTGTGATATATTTTGGTTTTTGATTCTGTTCTTCCTCAGTTTAGTGTTTAGTCATTTCTGCCTGTGTTTTCCTCTGTGTTAAGTTCGTGTTTCTTAGTCTGTGTCTTTGCATGTGTGAGTTCCTGTTTTATTTTGTAGGTCTGCGTCTCTCGTCAGTGTTTCTGATTTCGCTTCCTCTTGTCTTGTTATGTCCAATTACTCCCAGCCGCGTCTCCCTCCTGTTTCCCATTCCCTGATTGCCCTGTGTGTATTTAAGCCCTGTGTTTTCTCGTGTGCATTGCTGGTTCATCTGCACTTTGAGTACTCCGGGAGAGTAGAAAAGCGCTATATAAGAATCAGTCCATTTGCCATCTGTCGTCTCATGTTGTCTCTCCGTGTCTCCCTGCATCTCTGTGTTTGGTTTCAGGTTTGTTTTGTTAGTTGTTCCAGTTTAGGTTTATTCTCGCCTTCCCGTTTCTGTTTGTTTTTCATCCACCTTACAAAATAAAGCTCACTATCGTCAAAAGTTGCATCTTGGGTCCTAATCTTCAACTCCACATGTCTGCCACGCAAGACGTAACAGTACGAACCAGCCACCATGGACCCAGCAGCTTTCAATCCTTCTGAGGAGCTTAAAGATGACATTATTTACAGCGTGGAGCTGCTAATAAACCTGTGGCTGGAGCATGAGGGAGAAGAATTTCTCAGATTAGTTTCTGGGCTACCCTGGCTGCTCAGTGCACTTCACCCGCTCGCACAGGATTTTATTCTGAATGAGCTTCACCTCCATCCTCTGGCCACTACTACTCAACCAGTAACTACGGCCTCTCTTCCTGGCATGACGGAGGATGTTCTGCCTGGCCCGTCGGCCCAGCCATTGAAAGGCCGTCAACGCCCCTCGCCACAGTCGGACCCCGGGATTTCAGAACAGCCGGCTGTGGTGAGTAAAAAGAACAATATTACTGGTTTGAACTTTGGGACTTTTTCTTCTGGGATTGTCCGGGGTGTGTCGATGGGAGCTAATACGCGTAGTTTACCTGCCTTTGTAGTTACTGACCTCTCCCAGGTTGGCATTTTTGAGACTTCTGAGAAAACAAATGGCTGTGTTTCTTCTCCTTCTCCTGAGCCTGGATTAACTCTCTCTGAGCCTGTTAACCCCGTATCAGCTATCCCTGAGTCTGCTAAAGCTGTGGCTTTCACCCCAGAGGCTGAGTTTCCTCCCTCGGCTGACTCTGGACCCCTAGAGACTAAAAAGCCAGCGTTGCCCGAGTCGTTTAAAAGTTCCACCGAGTCAGCTCAGTTAGCTGACCAGCAGCCTTTAGTTCAGTTTCCAGTGTCACCTGCTCAGCTGCCATTTGCTCAGTCTCCAGTGTCACCTGCTCAGCAGCCACTAGCTCAGTCTCCAGTGTCACCTGCTCAGCTGCCACTAGCTCAGTCTCCAGTGTCACCTGCTCAGCAGCCACTAGCTCAGTCTCCAGTGTCACCTGCTCAGCAGCCACTAACTCAGTCTCCAGTGTCACCTGCTCAGCTGCCACTAGCTCAGTCTCCAGTGTCACCTGCTCAGCAGCCACTAGCTCAGTCTCCAGTGTCACCTGCTCAGCAGCCACTAGCTCAGTCTCCAGTGTCACCTGCTCAGCTGCCACTAGCTCAGTCTCCAGTGTCACCTGCTCAGCAGCCACTAGCTCAGTCTCCAGTGTCACCTGCTCAGCAGCCACTAGCTCAGTCTCCAGTGTCACCTGCTCAGCAGCCACTAGCTCAGTCTCCAGTGTCACCTGCTCAGCAGCCACTAGCTCAGTCTCCAGTGTCACCTGCTCAGCTGCCACTAACTCAGTCTCCAGTGTCACCTGCTCAGCAGCCACTAGCTCAGTCTCCAGTGTCACCTGCTCAGCAGCCACTAGCTCAGTCTCCAGTGTCACCTGCTCAGCAGCCACTAGCTCAGTCTCCAGTGTCACCTGCTCAGCAGCCACTAGCTCAGTCTCCAGTGTCACCTGCTCAGCAGCCACTAGCTCAGTCTCCAGTGTCACCTGCTCAGCAGCCACTAGCTCAGTCTCCAGTGTCACCTGCTCAGCAGCCACTAGCTCAGTCTCCAGTGTCACCTGCTCAGCTGCCACTAACTCAGTCTCCAGTGTCACCTGCTCAGCAGCCACTAGCTCAGTCTCCAGTGTCACCTGCTCAGCAGCCACTAGCTCAGTCTCCAGTGTCACCTGCTCAGCAGCCACTAGCTCAGTCTCCAGTGTCACCTGCTCAGCAGCCACTAACTCAGTCTCCAGTGTCACCTGCTCAGCAGCCACTAGCTCAGTCTCCAGTGTCACCTGCTCAGCAGCCACTAGCTCAGTCTCCAGTGTCACCTGCTCAGCAGCCACTAGCTCAGTCTCCAGTGTCACCTGCTCAGCAGCCACTAGCTCAGTCTCCAGTGTCACCTGCTCAGCAGCCACTAGCTCAGTCTCCAGTGTCACCTGCTCAGCAGCCACTAGCTCAGTCTCCAGTGTCACCTGCTCAGCTGCCACTAGCTCAGTCTCCAGTGTCACCTGCTCAGCAGCCACTAGCTCAGTCTCCAGTGTCACCTGCTCAGCTGCCACTAGCTCAGTCTCCCGTGTCCCCGCTACCTGTAGCTCAGTCTTCGGTGTCCCCGCTACCTGTAGCTCAGTCCCCCGTGTCCCCGCTGGCTCAGTCGCTCATTCTCTCACCAGTCTCACTCATTCATTCTATGCAGGGAGAGAATCTCATGATAACCTTTGGTGTTTCTCATGGACTGGCTGCTTTTAAGATGGTTACTCCCTCCAGGGCCTCCCCAGAGGCCGGGTTTCAGCCCGCAGCTGATTCTGGATCCCTGGAGGATAAGACGCCCCCTGAGAACTGGACCGTGTTAGTGCTGCCTGGACAGAGCCAATGCCCTGAGCGGCTTCAATCACCTTCGTGTCTGCCAGAGGACTCCATGCCTGCTGGCTTTGTGTTAGCCTCCGCTGGAGGGTCCAAGGGACCTGTCCGGTCTTCATCTTCGGTCTCCGCTGGAGGGTCCAATGGGCCCGTCCGGCCTTCGTCTGTCTTCGCTGGGGGGTCCGAGGGACCGCTTCAGCCTTCTGTCTCTGCTGGAGGGTCCGAGGGACCTGTCCGGTCTTCGTCTTCGGTCTCCACTGGAGGGTCCGAGGGGCCGCTTCAGCCTTCTCTCTCCGTTGGAGGGTCAGAGGAACCTGTCCGGCCTTCGTCTTCAGTCTCCGCTGGAGGGTCCAAGGGGCCCGTCCGGCCTTCGTGTGTCTCCGCTGGAGGGTCCGAGGGACCACTTCAGCCTTCGTCTACCTCAGCTGGAGGGTCCGAGGGCCCGTCCGGCCTTCGTCCGTCTTCGCTGGGGGTCCGAGGGACCGCTTCAGCCTTCTGTCTCTGCTGGAGGGTCCGAGGGACCTGTCCGGTCTTCGTCTTTGGTCTCCGCTGGAGGGTCCAAGGGGCCCGTCCGGCCTTCGTGTGTCTCCACTGGAGGGTCCGAGGGGCCGCTTCAGCCTTCTCTCTCCGTTGGAGGGTCAGAGAAACCTGTCCGGCCTTCGTCTTCAGTCTCCGCTGGAGGGTCCAAGGGCCCGTCCGGCCTTAGTGTGTCTCCGCTGGAGGGTCCGAGGGACCACTTCAGCCTTCGTCTACCTCAGCTGGAGGAGCCGCTTCAGCCTTCTCTCTCCGCTGGAGGGTCAGAGGAACCTGTCCGGCCTTCGTCTTCAGTCTCTGCTGGAGGGTCCAAGGGGCCCGTCCGGTCTTCATGTGTCTCTGCTGGAGGGTCCGAGGGACCACTTCAGCCTTCATCTACCTCAGCTGGGGGGGGCCGAGGAGCCCGTCCAGCCATCACCGTCGCCTGCAGCACCACCACCTGCAGCTCCCACACCCTCGTCTGCAGCATTATCCTCGCCTGCAGCTTCAGCATTAGCTTCAGCATAAGCTTCAGCCTCGCCTGCGGCTTCAGCATCAGCTTCATCCACGCCTGCAGCTTCGTCCTTGTCTGCAGCTTCAGCATTAGCTTCAGTCACACCTGCAGCGTCAGCATCCTCATCCTCGCCTGGTCCAGCCTCAGCATCTGCCTCGCTTGGTCCAGCCTCAGCTTCTGCCTTGCCGGCAGCTTCATCCTCGCCTGGTACTGCGGGTGCCACGCCGCTGTCAGGTCCACATCCACCACCTCAACATCGGTGGCCACTTTCCAGGCCACTGGTTGGGTGTCATCGCTGTCGTGGCCGGCTTCCAGACCAGCTCTGTCGTCTCCGCCGCTGCCTTCCGCGCGGCCGGCCTCCGGATCACCTTCGCCTGCGTCGCCGCTGTTGCCTTCCGCACGGTCAGCCTCCGGACCAGCTCTGTCACCTGCGTCACTACCACTTTTCACGTGGTCGGCCCCCTGACTTACTCTATGAACTGTTGAGCCACCAACCACCGGGCCGGCCCCCTGAACTGTTCTTTTTTTGGAGGGTTAACCCTAACCCTAACCCCCGTCTCTTGGTAGTGTTTCTGGTTTCGCTTCCCCTTGTCTTGTTATATCCAATTACTCCCAGCCGTGTCTCCCTCCTGTTTCCCATTCCCTGACTGCCCTGTGTGTATTTAAGCCCTGTGTTTTCTCGTGTGCATTGCTGGTTCATCTGCGTATCTCCCTCTGTCATCTCATGTTGTCTCTCCGTGTCTCCCTGCATCTCTGTTTGGTTTCAGGTTTGTTTTGTTAGTTGTTCCAGTTTAGGTTTATTCTCGCCTCACCGTTTCTGTTTGTTTTTCATCCACCTTACAAAATAAAGCTCACTCTCGTCAAAAGTTGCATCTTGGGTCCTAATCTTCAACTCCACACGTCTGCCACTCCAGACGTAACAGATATTGTGTGCATGTGGGCAGTGAAAATGTATACTGTCTTCTGATGATACTGCCTAAGGGAAGCATGTATAATGTAAACAGCATTGGTCCTAGCACTGAACCCTGTGGAACTCCATAATTGACCTTAGGGTGTGAAGAAGACTCTCCATTTACATGAACAAATCAGAGTCTGTTAGATATGATACAAACCACCCATGCAAAGAATGAAAGTATCAGGTGAGATCACTTCTTCAGTTAACTTGAAAGAGCACTTCACTCTCGCACTGCAGGCTTACTTGCTGTTCCTAGAGTATTTAAAAGTAGAATGGGAGGCAGAGCCTTCAGTTTTCAGGCCCCTCTTCTGTGGAACCAGCTTCCAGTTTGGATTCAGGAGACAGACACTATCTCTACTTTTAAGATTAGGCTTCAAACTTTCCTGTCTGATAAATGTTAGAATCAGGGCTGGATCAGGTGACCCTCCAAGGGTCAAAAGGAACCGTTCCTAAGTCATACTGCAATAGGTTTATGCTGCCGATGCACCGAGCATTTGTCCTTTACATTTTCAATCTCTTTTTAGTCACTGTATATTTATTCACTAATTCTTTTTTTTTTTGAACTTTTATTGCCAAAAACAACAAGGCAATTCACATCAACAACATGACCTGAGACCAAATCTGCAGTATATAATGGTGAGGGTAATTCAAAAACTTAATTTAAAAGGAAAACATATATACACACATATATACACATACATACATACATATCAATACCGACATACCTAAGCACAGATGTAACAAGGTTAAGGCTTGAGTGTCCTTTCAAGATATTTTATAATTAGTCTCCATTTTTTCTCAAAGGTTGGCACTTTCAGTTGTAGTTGAGCTGTTATCCGTTCCATCGTATAGACATGTCTAGTTTTCAGAAGCCACTGGGCAACTGTGGGTGTTTCTGGTTTGAGCCAGTGGATTGTTATCAGTTTTCTTGCAGTCATGAGGAGGAGATGTAGGAGAAAGTGCTGCTCATAGGAGAAACCATCAGGAAAGATATCCAACAAGAAGATCAGAGGATCCATTGGGAGGTTGACTGACAATATGTTTTGTATAACGTTCTTAACATCCATCCAGTACTGTTGTATGTAAACACAGTCCCAAAAAATATGTGTCTGGTCCCCCACAAACCCACACCCTCTCCAACATTTATCACAGACACTACTTTTGGATAGAAAGGTTTTCAGTGGAGTTCTAAAAAATCTTAATTTAACCTTCCAATCAAATTCCTTCCACATTTGACTACCCACCCTCTGTGGCAGCTACAGCAGACACTCTCCCATGTGACATCATCCAAAGTTATATTGAGTTCCATTTCCCATTGTTGTTTTATATGATAGGTATTATCAGACATGTCAATCAGCAGTTTCTGGTAAATTAAAGACACTTGGTTTTTCAATGTACCCGACTTTTCAAGCAGTTTTATAAAATGGTTTTCCAACCCGAGTGGTTCTCTTCTAACCTTGTCCCAATCTTTGTGCTTTGTAATGTAGTCCCTTAGCTGTAAGTATCTATAATGGTCCCCTGGGGGTAAAGCATATTTAGCCCTTAACTGGGCAAAACTTTTAAAAGTATTCTTTTCAAACAGCTGATTGACTGTAATCAATCCTTTCTCTGCCCACCTCTCAAAACTCCGATCTGACAATGATGGAAGGAACTCAATATTTCCACTTATGGGAATCGCTCGAGACATGGTCACATTCCCTTTTAATATTTTTAACACTTGGTTCCAAATCTTTACAGTGTGCTTGACCCATGGGTTAGTTAGTTTAATTCTTTTCCATGATTGTGGGTTGAGAAATGGGAGACTCCGAAGGGAGATACCTGGTAATGAATACTCTTCCATAGCTACCCACTGCATTTCTGGATCACGAATTATCCAGGCTGCCATTGATTTTAATTGAGCTGCCCAATAGTACATTCTGAAGTTAGGCAACTTGAGGCCCCCTTTTTCTTTTCCAGACATTAATATTTTGAGTCTGACCCTTGGTCGCTTATTCTGCCAGATAAATTTAGAGGTAATGCTTTCTAATAATTTGAATGTAGACTGTGGGATCAAAATGGGTAGGTTCTGAAACAGGAATAATAGACGTGGAAGAATATTCATCCTTATACATTCAATCCTCCCCATAAAAGTGAGTGGGAGTAGGTTCCATCTGTCCAAGTCCCCCCTAATCTTCCCGAACAACCGATCATAATTGAGTGCAAGTAACTGATTGGTTTTGGGAGTAATAATTACCCCCAAGTATCTGAAGCCCTGTTTGGAGTGTCTAAAAGATACAAGATGATCCAGCTGTGTGGGCCAGCTGCCAACAATCATTAATGCCTCAGATTTATTTGTATTTATTTTATAACCTGACACTGTACCATAATCCTCAAGGTTGCTCAGAAGGGCCGGGACAGAGGTGACCGGATTCTCTAAAAATAGCAGAATATCATCTGCGAAAAGTGACAGCTTATGTTGTGTATTGGTTTCATCTCTAATTCCTTGTATGAGAGGGTTAGATCTGATCAATTCAGCTAGCGGTTCAATACTAAGAGCAAATAAGGACGGCGATAGCACTTCACCCTGTCTAGTGCCACGGCCTAGAGAGAAAAAGTCAGAACAGTGCCCATTAACCCTTACCCGAGACCTGGGATTTTTATATAGTGTTTGGACCCATAAGATAAAAGTCTCATTGAAGCCCATATGCCTAAGAGTCTGTTGCAGAAAGTCCCAATCTACCCGGTCAAAGGCCTTTTCCGCATCCAGGCTCAAGAACATTGATGAGGTGTCCCTTTCCTGTGCCATAATCTGAAGATTGAGGGCCCTTCTAACATTATCTGAACCTTGCCTACGGGAAATAAAACCTGTTTGGTCCGGTTTCACTAGTTTTTTTATATGTTTTTGGATTCTATTCGCAATAATGGCTGTAAGAATTTTTAAATCAACACAGAGCAGGCTGATAGGGCGATAAGACATGCATAAAGTCGGGTCCTTGCTTTCTTTGTGGATGACACTAATAATAGCTTCAGACCATGACTGGGGGGGATCACCTTTAAATAATGCATAATTATAAACTTTGCATAGCACTGGTGTCAGCTCTTTTTCAAAAAATTTGTAATACTCCCCTGGCAGTCCATCCACTCCGGGAGACTTGTTGTTTTTCAGTTTTCCAATACTATTTTTTATTTCTTCACTGGTGATTGGATTTGTTATTAATTCAGCTTCTTCCTGAGACAGTTCACTAAGATTGATCAGGTTAAGAAATTGTTCAATCTTTTCAATTTTATTTGGGACATTTTCTTCTTTATATAATTCCTGATAATACAGAGAAAATGCTTTTGCAACTTCCTTAGGTTGGCACACAATTTTTCCGGAGTTTGGACATTTAATTTTATGAACAACCCTACTTGATTGCTCTTTACGTAGCTGGAATGCCAGCAGTCGGCTTGCCCGATTGCCGTACTGGTAGTACTTTTGATTAGCAAAGCGTAGTTGTCCCTCCGCCTTATACGTTAGTAAATCATCCAACTTTTGCCTCTGCTCTTTCAATGAGTTTAAAGTCCCAGTATCCTTAGTTACCTGATAAACTTTTTCTAATTTCTTAATTTTGTTTTCTAGTTCTATTTGTTCTGCTAGTCTCTCTTTTTTCAGTCTTGATGAAATTGCTATAATATTACCTCTCAAATAACTTTTGGCACTCTCCCACATGATTGAAGGGGACACCTCATTATTATCATTGAATTGAATATATTCAGTCAGACTCTTCTGAAGTTCCTGTCGAATTGTTTCATTATTCAAGATAGATACATTAGCTCTCCAATATTTAAAGTGATTGTTTGGATTCATTCTTAAATTCAGACAAACCGGGGCGTGATCAGAGATAGTGATTGCTTCTATGCTACACTGTCTAGCCCTATAAAGGTCCGTCCTGGGCATTAAAAACATGTCTAACCTTGAATGGCTACGATGTACATGTGAATAAAAAGTAAAATCTTTTTCTCGGGGGTGCAACTGGCGCCACACATCCACTAGGCCCAGTTCCTTAATCATTGTATTTAAACTACAAGATTTTTTGGATTTGGGGCCATTGCGTGCCGGGAGTCTGTCGACAGCTGCTTTTAAAGTACAGTTGAAATCACCTCCCACCAAGATCATTCCTTCAGATTGTTCTGCTATCAATGATGCAATATTCTTGAAGAATTGTGGACAGTCCTCGTTTGGTGCATATAAGTTTAGTAAAGTAATTTTAGACCCCCCTACAGAGCCAATCACCATTACATAGCGCCCCTCCCTATCCGCAAATGTTTTTTCATGGTGGAAATATGTCGACCGGCTAACAAGAATTACAACTCCTCTTTTTCTCCCATCCTGATAAGTAGAGCTATATTGTTGTTCAACCCACTCCCTCCTCAACTTCCCATGTTCCTTTTCAGAGAGGTGAGTCTCCTGGAGCATTGCTATGGAGCACTTAAAGTTTTTCAGTTGGTTCAGTACCTTTTTCCTTTTAATTGGACTATTCAAACCCTTTACATTATACGAGACACAAATTAGATCTTTCATATCTTAGACTCAGATCCTGTACAGACAAAACTAAATTATTATACTCAATGAAATAGTGGTCCACAATTGGTCTCAGGCCAAGATGAACAAAAACATTTAGAATTAAACAAACAAAGAACATTAAGAACAATAGCTTCCACATACCCGACTGGATTAATAACAATCTGAGTAATCCAGTCCCCGATGGATCCTGGGCGGAGGGTGGTGACGAGTCCTCCGTGGGGAAAAAACACAATGTGTTACTTCGTCGCTGTTGCCCGCTCGCAGAGCGGCTCATTGCGGCTATATAAGTGGAGAAGTTGGTGTCCACTTGTGTGCGCACTTTCCATCCATTGTACAAACAAATTTTCGTAATCTTTTCCTAACATGTATGTCCATGAAAAAACTAAAAATTACTCGGCGGGAGTAACATCTCAGTCCTCCACAAAGAAAGTTTTCATTTCAGCAAGGGCGGGGGTCACACCTACCCTAGTTCCCTCAGCGGACCATCGGGACCGGGCTAGCTCCGTTTCCATGCGCTCCCTCTGGTCGACTCGCACTTGTATCCCCAGCTCTTGAAGCGTCGGCAGGGCTTTCGTCAAACTTGAGAATGTCTTCTCACCACCATCCTGGAACAGTCTCAGTTTTGCTGGAAACACACATTTGGCTCTGATGTTTTTCAGCTTTAATTGCTTTACCGTGTCTCGTACTAGTGCCCTCCTCTTTTGCAGTTCCGGGGAAAAATCATGGTCAAAAAATATCTGCGTGCCCTTATATAAGACTCGCTTCTGATCCCAGGCTTGTCGTAGGATGGTCTCTTTCACAGAGAAATCCCAAAATCTGACCACTAGTGAGCGTGGTGCAGCGTCGGGGTTCTTGGGTTTAGCAGCGAGGGCTCTGTGTGCTCGCTCTATTCCAATGTTAAGATCAGCGGGAAGTTGAAGAGTTGATTTACACAGCTCTAGCACAAACAGCTTAACATCTCTCCCCTCACTCCCTTCTGGTACACGATAGATCCTCAAGTTGTTTCGCCTTAGTCTATTTTGCATGTCCTCGCATCGTGCAGTGAGATCCATTTCTCTATGCAACAAGTACCGGAGAGCTCGTTCATGACGCCTGGTGGAATCTTCGTTGTCGCCAATCCGCTCCTCCATCTCAGTCGTTCTGTTTTCCAGCTTTGTCATATCTTCTCTCAGATTCTTGAAAGACGCCTCCAGTCTCGTCAGAGCTTGCTGTGTTTCCATATGCCCGTCTTTGTTATCTTTTCTTATCTTCTCCAGTTCCGCTAATATCCTCGTATCTGCATCACGAGTGTTAGCAGTAGCATTAGCATCTGCATTCGAGGACAGAGTTAGTTGCTTCAAATGCTCGCCTTTATCTTTGTTTTGATCCTGTTTGCTGGATCCCTTGCCTCTCAGGGACGATGCCATGCTGGTTAGAATGGAAATTGCCGAGTTTTACAAACTGTAGTTAGGAGTAATGTATTAATCTGGACGGAGCTCGTTCCCTATGCTGCCTGACTAGATCATGGCGTCACCGGAAGCCCATTTATTCACTAATTCTACATTTAATTATTATAAATGACTAAATTCTGTCTCTCTCCCCTGTAGTTTGCTTTGTCACAGGTTTTGTCCTGTTAAAAGGTTTTTCCTTCCTGCTGTTACCACCTTTGGTCACAGGGGGGTCATCAGATTGTTGAGATTTTCTCTCTGTTATTGTGGGCTCATTAGCTTGCAATATAAAACACTTTGAGGTGTCTGTTATTGTGATTTGGCATCATATATATAAAATTGACATGAACTGAATTCAGTGATTTAAAAGTCAATGATTAGTGTATTATTAAATATTTTTGTGAAGCATTTTGCCATGCTGCTTTTAAGTGTCAAACTAATAAACTTACCAATATCATCATTTTCTTTGAATGTTTATCATTATTATTATCATTAGTGGTAGTAGTAACAGTAGGTCTTTGTACCTAACCATCCTTATTGAAAAGGGCAGGTCATAAAATACCCTTTAATGGAATAAGGGATCATTACAGATAAACTAAGAACACACACATTAAAGACATTAAATATGTCACCATATTTAGCTGTGAGCATTCAGTTAAGAAAAATGATTGATTGTAAATAAGGTTAGCACGTTGTTAAAGCAGGCCATAGAAAAGGCATCATACGTTTTCACACATAGCATCTTGTCATCTTTGTCCTCCTTCAAATCATCACTTTGCATGTAAATAAGACACTTCTATGTAATGTAGGCCAGGAAACAGGCACATAAAGGGATGTGTGGACCTGAACCTCAGTAAAGAGCTATTGTCTGTAAAATACATGTGCTTTGGTAATCACTCATACAGAGTAAGAAAACAGGCATCTCCTTAAATTAACATGTAAACTAATCATTTAAAGCACAATGGAAATAAAATTACATAAAAGCCAACCAGATCTCTTCCAGCTTGTGGAAATGGAGAAAGCGGGACCCATGCAGATGGGAATGTGTAGCACGTGGGTGATTTCAAGTGAAATAAGCTCTAATTATGCTGTAAAACAGAGCCAGAGGCAGCTGAGAACAATGCAGGACCTACTAAGGGTCGCAGCATGACTTAAACACTATCAGCTGTGCTCACACTGTCAGCTTGTTCGATCAAGACATGCCTTCTCTCTCTCTAAGTGATTATCAGGTTGTCCTTTATTGTCACTATACAGTTGTACAATGAGATACAGAGCATCTCCTACTCAGTGCAAAAATGCTGGGAGGGGGGGGCGGGGGCACAGTTCTGCAGCGCTATATACATATGGACAGTATTAACAGAGGAAAAAAAATATACATATATATATATATATATATATATATATATATATATATATATATATAGATATATATATATAGATATATATATATATAGATATGAAATGTACAAATATACAAGCTTGTTTTAAAAAAGTAATATATAATTAATAGTGTTATGTATATACAGTTGGGTTATTGCACATAGAATTGGTATTGCACAGTGGTGGTTCATAGAGGAAATGGGAAGAAAAAAATTGGGGTAGGGGGGCTGTGTTATCGGTGCATGTGTGAGTTCAGGGTGGTTATGGCTTTGGGGAAGAAACTGTTTTTGAGTCTGTGGGTTTTTGTGCTGATGCACCTGCAGCGCTTCCCTGAGGGAAGCAGGCTGAACATGTTGAAGCCAGGGTGGGAGCTGTCCTTGATGATGTTTGCTGCTCTGCTGAGGCAGCGGGAGGAATAAATGTCCATCAGGGAGGGGAGAGGGCAGCCGATGATCTTTTGTGCTGTCTTGACCACACTCTGAAGCCTCACTCTATCCGCTTTAGTGCAGCTGCCGTACCATACCGTGATGCAGTAGGTTAGCAGGCTCTCAATGGACGAGCGGTAGAAGGTCAGCAGCAGGTTGGAGTTCAGCTTGTACTTCCTGAGGACTCTCAGGAAGTGCAGCCACTGTTGGGCCTTCTTGATGACCGCTGAGATGTTGTCTGTCCAAGAGATGTCAGCAGAGATGAGGACACCAAGGAACCGGAAGGTGTGGACCCTCTCCACACACTCCCCGTTGATGTAAAGGGGGGCTAAGTCAGTGCTGTGTCTCCTGAAGTCGACAATGAGCTCTTTGGTTTTCTTGGTGTTCAGTGCCAGGTTGTTTTCTGAACACCAGGCTGCCAACTTCAGGACTTCCTCTCTGTACTCTGCCTCGTCTCCCTTCGAGATGAGTCCGACTACCGTGGTGTCATCAGCAAACTTGATGATGAGATTGTTGTTGTGGGTCGAACTGCAGTCGTGGTTGTAGAGAGAATACAGGAGGGGGCTCAGCACACAGCCCTGTGGGGAGCCGGTGCTCAGTGTGCGAGTGGAGGAGAGATGAGGGCGGAGTCTTACAGTCTGGGGCCGGTTTGTGAGAAAGTCCTTTATCCAGGCACATGTGAGAGGAGGGAGGCCAAGAGTGACCAGTTTGGTGATGAGGATGTCTGGGATTACTGTGTTGAAGGCTGAGCTGTAGTCCACGAAGAGCATTCGGATGTAGCTCTGCCGCTGCTCTCGGTGACTCAGCACAGCGTGGAGGGCTGTGGCGATGGCGTCTTCTGTGGATCTGTTTGCACGGTATGCAAACTGGTGGGGGTCGAATTCTGGGGGGAGGTAATCCTTGATGTGTTGAAGGACTAGTCTCTCAAAGCATTTCATGATTACCGGTGTGAGGGCCACAGGGCGGTAATCATTCAGGCTGGTGATGGGAGACATCTTCGGCACTGGGATGATTGTGGCTGATTTTAGACAGGATGGGATGGCTGCCTGATCCAGTGAGAGGTTGAAGAGTCTGGTGAAGATGAGGGTGAGCTGGTGTGCACATGCTCTTAGCACCTTGCCAGGTACTCCGTCTGGACCGGCCGCCTTCCTGGGGTTCACTGCTAGGAGCACACGCCTGACATCGTGCTCCGTTACAGTGAGTGGAGCGGTGCACGAACCAGGTGAGGATGAGGATGAGGATGGGAGCAGGGCTGAGGCAGATGAGTGCTGCTGTTGTGGTGTTTCAAAGCGGGCGAAGAAGCTGTTTATTTCCTCTGCCAGCTGCACACTCAGGTTTTCTGTTTTCACAGTTCTGCCTCTGTGATGATGTCTTGCATTTCCGGCCACACCTCCCGTGTGTTGTTGCTGGACAGGTGGGACTCAATGTTTCTTTTGTGGTCTGACTTGGCTTTTTTAATCCCCCTTTTCAGGTCAGCTCGAGCAGCCTTGTACAGAGCTCTGTCACCTGACCTGAAGGCGGCGTTGCGGGCTTTGAGGAGTAAGCGGACCTCGCTGGACATCCAGGGTTTTTGGTTTGGGAAAACTCGAATGCTTTTGTCCACAGTCACATTTGCAGTACAGAACTTGATGTAGTCCAGTACTGATCCTGTAAAAGTTTCTAGGTCCTGGTGTTCAAATATGTCCCAGTCTGTCTGTGTGAAGCAGTCCTGTAGTTTGGAGAGAGCATTTTCAGGCCAGGTTGTAACAGTCTTTGTGGTGGGCCTGGCACTGCGTCTGAGGGGGGTGTAGGCTGGGGAGAGCAGGAGGGAGAGGTGGTCAGACTGACCGAGGTGGGGGAGGGGTATGGCTCTATAGGGCTTTGGAGTTGATTTGTGGGAGCAATGTATTGTGGGAGTGCGGCGCCATTTTCTGGGTCCACAAATCAAAACAAACACACTGTGCTGGAAAGATGCTTAAAAGCAGCTCAAAAGAAAACGGACGGTATAGAGACCGATTGCATCCAGAGGCAAAGCAGCGGTACTTGAAAAACCATAGAGTGCATCGCAAATGTGGACCCATATTAAATACGGCAGTGGAGTAAAGACCCAGACGACTTACTGCCACTGTCCTACCCCGATATCTTCACGTATCTTGTTAACCCTAACCCTAACCCTCACGTTCGGATTTCGGAGTGCCCCATGTGTAACGTTGGTACCCAGTCTGGATTTGTTTGATCCATTTCATAGGCAGGCTTCCCTACAGTTGTGCGAAAGAATTAGCGAATCTTTACATAGCACGTATGTCTGCACAGTCACTCAATTCTATGTTTGTTCGCAATTTCTATAACCTCCGAGAGCCCCAACGATAATATTATTAAGCTATAAAGAGTGATATGAACATATATAGAACTTACCGGAGTGAAGATGTCTGGAGCACACCAACAGATATCTGGAGATGGAAGCGAACTGGATATCAGCTCGTCTCACTGCTGCTATCCAGGCTAGACACCTTCGTTTTGTAAGGTCCGCCATATAAGCTCCCTCATGTTGCTTCCAGGTTGGGAGATGTTACACCCCAGCCCAGGGAAACCCGGCGTGCAACATAAGGAAAAATAAAAATAAGGAGAACTGCCCCCACATTCCCTGCTCTCAAGGAAGACGAACCAAAAAGACAACTGCCACGGATTTCACAACAGCCAGTCAGTTTATTAAGGCCCAAAAGGTAGCGGGCATCAGGGTGAGCATGGCCAAAACAACAAACCAAAAACTCTAGAAATGAAATGCAGCTGGCTTACCTTCACAGAAAACCCCAAAAGAAAATTACAGGTGTCTTACCTGCCTCCCTAACCAAAAACAGGAGAAAAGGTTCCCAAAGAAAAATGGCTTCTCACCCTTACAGCTACCGAGTAAAATTAAATATTGACAACTATTTACATCTACATACAACAAACTATTTACAACACGGAAAAAGCTTCCAAAATACAAATTCACACGCAGCCACATGCACAGTTCGTTGGGAACAGGAAGTAGGCGGGGGGGGGTGCCAGTTGAGAAGGGTCCTCATTTATAGCCGGCCTCTCCCAGTCCTCCACCAATTGTCAGCCTCCACCTGGAACTCGCATAATAGCAATAACACAGGACACAAACTATGCCACCCTCTGGTGTGGCAGACCAAAAAACACAGTACAAAAATATCCATAACACTGAATCATAACAGAGAGAATAAAAAGACAAACCCTTTTTAAGCTTATTCCCGTGCCGGTCGTGCGATCGAACATTGCAGCCGACCACACAGCAAGGACGAACCATGGCTGTGTGCCTTCGCTCCTTTTTCGCTTGCGCTTTGTTTGGACCCGGAAAATGGCGCATCAGGCCAAAATCCTTTCCACGCCCACCCCTGTGACATCACGCTCCAAAGCCCTATATGCATGCTTAATGTTGGAGTAAACATGGTCTAGAGTGGTGGGACATTTGACATGCTGATAGAACTTTGGGAGTACAGTCTTTATGTTGGCCTTATTAAAGTCACCTGCAATTATGTGAACACCATCCGGGTGGGCCCGCTGCTGTTCGTTAATGGTGTTCAGCAGGATGGAGAGCGCCGTGTTTACGTTGGCATCGGGTGGAATGTACACAGCCGTGATGATCACTACTGTTAGCTCTCTCGGTAGAAAAAAAGGCCGGGATCTTACTGACATGTACTTGAGGTTCGGGGAGCAGTGACTGTTTATAATTGTCCCGTTGTTGCACCAGCTTTCATGCATGTAAATACAGAGCCCCCCCCCCCCCCCCCCCCCCTGCTCTTACCAGAGTCCTTTGTCCTGCCCAGCGAAGCAGAGTGCGGCCTGCTAGCTGCACGCTAGCATCGGGTATTCCCGGGTGAAGCCAGGTTTCGGTGATGATCAAGGCACAGCAGTCACGAACATAGCGATTTCCCACTAGTTGTAATTCCAGGTCATCCGTTTTTTGCACGAGGGATCTGGCATTGGAGAGAGAGAGGCTCAGCAGAGGTGGCTTGTGTGGTTGGTTTTTTAGCCTCAGCATAATGCTGGACCTACGGCCCCACTTTTGCTTCCTCTCCCTCCGTCTGCGCCGCCACCTAGTCCCGATAACAATCCACGGGGAGCCCGGTGGTCTCGCTATGTGATCTGAGATGTTGTGCGTGCAAAGTAAGTCCAGTGAAACAGATGTTTGATGCTGGTCACCGATGTCTATGAGGCTCTGGCGGGTGTAGCGAATTTTGAAAGCAGAGCCGATAGTGCAACAAAAAAATAAGAAGGACATACAAACTAAACAAACTAAACAAAAGAAAGGAGTACTGAAGGCTTCCAGTGATGCCATGATCTAGTCAAGCAGCACAGGGAACGAGCTCCGTCCAGATTAATACATTACTCCTAACTACAGTTTTTAAAACTCGGCAATTTCCATTCTAACCAGCATGGCATCGTCCCTGAGAGGCAAGGGATCCAGCAAACAGGATCAAAATAAAGATAAAGGCGAGCATTTGAAGCAACTAACTTTGTCCTCGAATGCAGATGCTAATGCTACTGCTAGCACTCGTGATGCAGATACGAGGATATTAGGAGAACTGGAGAAGATAAGAAAAGATAACAAAGATGGGCATATGGAAACACAGCAAGCTCTGACGAGATTGGAGGCGTCTTTTAAGAATCTGAGAGAAGATATGACAAAGCTGGAAAACAGAACAACGGAGATGGAGGAGCAGATTGGCGACAACGAAGACTCCACCAGGCATCATGAACGAGCCCTCCGGTACTTGTTGCATAGAGAAATGGATCTCACTGCACGATGCAAGGACATGCAAAATAGACTAAGGCGAAACAACTTGAGGATCTATCGTGTACCAGAAGGGAGTGAGGGGAGAGATGTTAAGTTGTTTGTGCTAGAGCTGTGTAAATCAACTCTTCAACTTCCCGCTGATCTTAACATTGGAATAGAGCGAGCACACAGAGCCCTCGCTGCTAAACCCAAGAACCCCGACGCAGCACCGCGCTCACTGGTGGTCAGATTCTGGGACTTCTCTGTGAAAGAGACCATTCTATGACAAGCCTGGGATCAGAAGCGTGTCTTATATAAGGGCATGCAGATATATTTTGACCATGATTTTTCCCCGGAACTGCAAAAGAGGAGGGCACTGGTACGAGATGCGGTAAAGCAATTAAAGACATTAAAAACATCAGAGCCAAATGTGTGTTTCCAGCAAAACTGAGACTGTTCAAGGATGGTGGTGAGAAGACATTCTCAAGTTTGACGAAAGCCCTGCCGACGCTTCAAGAACTGGGGATACAAGTGCGAGTCGACCAGAGGGAGCGCATGGAAACGGAGCTATCCCGGTGCAGATGGTCCGCTGAGGGAACTAGGGCAGGTGTGACCCTCTCCCTTGCCGAAATGAAAACTTTCTTTATGGAGGACTGAGATGTTACTCCCGCCGAGTTCATTTTAGTTTTTCTTGGACATAAATGTTAGGAAAAGATAATAAAATTTTGCTTGTACAATGGAGGGAAAGTGCGCACACAAGTGGATACCAACTTCCCCACTTATATAGCCGCAATGAGCCGCAATGAGCCGCTCTGCGAGCGGTCAACAGCGACGAAGTAACACATTGTGTTTTTCCCCCACGGAGGACTTGTCACCACCCTCCGCCCAGGATACATCGGGGACTGGATTACTCAGGTTGTTATTAATCCAGTCGGGTACGTGGAAGCTAATGTTCTTAATGTTCTTTGTTTGTTTAATTCTAAATGTTTTTGTTTATCTTGGCCTGAGACCAATTGTAGACCACTATTTCATTGAGTATAATAATTTAGTTTTGTCTGTACAGGACCTGAGTCTAAGATATGAAAGATCTAATTTGTGTCTCGTATAACGTAAAGGGTTTGAATAGTCCAATTAAAAGGAAAAAGGTACTGAACCAACTGAAAAACTTTAAGTGCTCCATAGCAATGCTCCAGGAGACTCACCTCTCTGAAAAGGAACATAGGAAGTTGAGGAGAGAGTGGGTTGAACAACAATATATCTCTACTTATCAGGATGGGAGAAAAAGAGGAGTTGCAATTCTTTTTAACCGGTCAACATATTTCCACCATGAAAAAACATTTGCGGATAGGGAGGGGCGCTATGAAATGGTGATTGGCTCTGTAGGGGGGTCTAAAATTACTTTACTAAACTTATATGCACCAAACGAGGACTGTCCACAATTCTTCAAGAATATTGCATCATTAATAGCAGAAAAATCTGAAGGAATGATCTTGGTGGGAGGTGATTTCAACTGTACTTTGAAAGCAGCTGTCGACAGACTCCCGGCACACAATGGCCCCAAATCCAAAAAATCTTGTAGTTTAAATACAATGATTAAGGAACTGGGCCTAGTGGATGTGTGGCGCCAGTTCCACCCCCAAGAAAAAGATTTTACTTTTTATTCACATATACATCGCAGCCATTCAAGGATAGACATGTTTTTAATGCCTAGGAGGGACCTTTATAGGGCTAGACAGTGTAGCATAGAAGCAACCATTATCTCTGATCACGCCCTGGTTTGTCTGAAATTAAGAATGAATCCAAACAATCATTTTAAATATTGGAGAGCCAATGTATCTATCTTATATAATGAAACTCGACAAGAACTTCAAAAGAGTCTGACTGAATATATTCAATTTAATGATAATAATGAGGTGTCTCCTTCAATCTTGTGGGAGAGTGCCAAAAGTTATTTGAGAGGTAATATTATAGCAGTTTCATCAAGACTGAAAAAGGAGAGACTAGCAGAACAAACAGAACTAGAAAACAACATTAAAAAATTAGAAAAAGTCTATCAGGTAACTAAAGACACTGGGACTTTGAACTCATTGAAAGAGCAGAGGCAAAAGTTGGATGATTTACTAACATATAAGGTGGAGGGACAACTACGCTATGCTAATCAAAAGTACTACCAGTACGGCAATCGGGCAAGCCGACTGCTGGCATTTCAGCTGCGTAAAGAGCAATCCAGTAGGGTTGTTCATAAAATCAAATGTCCAAACTCCAGAAAAATTGTGTGCCAACCTAAGGAAGTTGCAAAAGCATTTTCTCTGTATTATCAGGAATTATATAAAGAAGAAAATGTCCCAAATAAAATTGAAAAGATTGAACAATTTCTTAACCCGATCAATCTTTGTAAACTGTCTCAGGAAGAGGCTGAGCTAATAACAAATCCAATCAACATTGAAGAAATAAAAAACAGTATTGGAAAACTGAAAAACAAGTCTCCCGGAGTGGATGGCCTGCCAGGGGAGTATTACAAATTTTTTGAAAAAGAGCTAACACCATTGTTATGCAAAGTTTATAATTATGCATTATTTAAAGGTGATCCCCCCCAGTCATGGTCTGAAGCCATTATTAGTGTCATCCACAAAGAAAGCAAGGACCTGACTTTATGCATGTCTTATCGCCCTATCAGCCTGCTCTGTGTTGATTTAAAAATTCTTACAGCCATTATTGCAAATAGAATCCAAAAACATGAAAAAAAAAAACTAGTGAAACCTGACCAAACAGGTTTTATTTCCCATAGGCAAGGTTCAGATAATGTTAGAAGGGCCCTCAATCTTCAGATTATGGCACAGGAAAGGGACACCTCATCAATGTTCTTGAGCCTGGATGCGGAAAAGGCCTTTGACCGGGTAGATTGGGACTTCCTGCAACAGACTCTCAGGCACATGGGCTTCAATGAGACTTTTATCTCATGGGTCCAAACACTATATAAAAATCCCAAGTCTCGGGTAAGGATTAATGGGAACTGCTCTGACTTTTTCTCTCTAGGCCGTGGCACTAGACAGGGTGAAGTGTTATCGCCGTCCTTATTTGCTCTTAGTATTAAACTGTTAGCTGAACTGATCAGATCCAACCCTCTCATACAAGGAATTAGAGATGAAACCAATACACAACATAAACTGTCACTTTTCGCAGATGATATTCTGCTATTTTTAGAGAATCTGGTCACCTCTGTCCCGGCCCTTCTGAGCAACCTTGAAGATTATGGTACAGTGTCAGGTTATAAAATAAAGACAAATAAATCTGAGGCGTTAATGATTGTTGGCAACTGGCCCACATAGCTGGATCATCTTGTATCTTTTAGACACTCCAAACAGGGCTTCAGATACTTGGGGGTAATTATTACTCCTAAAACCAATCAGTTACTTGCACTCAATTATGATCGGTTGTTCAGGGAGATTAAGGGGGACTTGGACAGATGGAACCTACTCCCACTCACTTTTATGGGGAGGATTGAATGTATAAGGATGAATATTCTTCCACGCCTATTATTCCTATTTCAGAACCTACCCATTTTGATCCCACAGTCTGCATTCAAATTATTAGAAAGCATTACCTCTAAATTTATCTGGCAGAATAAACGACCAAGGGTCAGACTCAAAATGTTAATGTCTGGAAAAGAAACAGGGGGCCTCAAGTTGCCTAACTTCAGAATGTACTATTGGGCAGCTCAATTAAAATCAATGACTGCCTGGATTATTCATGATCCAGAAATGCAGTGGGTATCTATGGAAGAGTATTCATTACCAGGTATCTCCCTTCGGAGTCTCCCATTTCTCAACCCACAATCACGGAAAAAAATTAAAATAACTAACCCATGGGTCAAGCACACTGTAAAGATTTGGAACCAAGTGTTAAAAATGTTAAAAGGGAATTTTACCATGTCTCGAGCGATTCCCATAAATGGAAATGTTGAGTTCCTTCCATCATTGTCAGATCGGAGTTTTGAGAGGTGGGCGGAGAAAGGATTGATTACAGTCAATCAGCTGTTTGAAAAGAATACTCTTAAAAGTTTTGCCCAGCTAAGGGCTAAATATGCTTTATCCCCAGGGGACCATTATAGATACTTACAGTTAAGGGACTACATTACAAAGCATAAAGATTGGGATAATATTAGAAGAGAACCAATCGGGCTGGAAAACCATTTTATAAAACTGCTTGAAAAGTCGGGTACATTGAAAAACCAAGTGTCTTTAATTTACCAGAAACTGCTGATTGACATGTCTGATAATACCTATCATATAAAACAACAATGGGAAATGGAACTCAATATAATTTTGGATGATGTCACATGGGAGAGTGTCTGCTGTAGCTGCCACAGAGGGGTGGGTAGTCAAATGTGGAAGGAATTCGACTGGAAGGTTAAATTAAGATTTTTTAGAACTCCACTGAAAACCTTTCTATCCAAAAGTAGTGTCTGTGATAAATGTTGGAGAGGGTGTGGGTTTGTCGGGGACCAGACGCAAATCTTTTGGGACTGTGTTTACATACAACAGTACTGGATGGATGTTAAGAACATTATACAAAACATATTGTCAGTCAACCTCCCAATGGATCCTCTGATCTTTTTGTTGGATATCTTTCCTGATGGTTCCTCCTATGAGCAGCACTTTCTCCTACATCTCCTCCTCATGACTGCAAGAAAAATGATAACAATCCACTGGCTCAAACCAGAAACGCCCACAGTTGCCCAGTGGCTTCTGAAAACTAGACATGTCTATACGATGGAACGGATAACAGCTCAACTACAACTAAAAGTGCCAACCTTTGAGAAAAAATGGAGACTAATTATAAAATATCTTGAAAGGACATTCAAGCCTTAACATTGTTACATCTGTGCTTAGGTATGTAGGTATTGATATGTATGTATGTATATGATGTGTATATATGTTTTTCCTTTTAAATTAAGTTTTTGAATAACCCTCACCATTATATACTGCAGATTTGGTCTCAGGTCATGTTGTTGATGTGAATTGCCTTGTTATTTTTGGCAGTAAAAGTTCAAAAAAAGAAGAAGAAAGGAGTACTGAGACGGAGAGCCGTAAGCCGCTGCAACAGTGTGCGCCGCCATGTTGGAACTATATCTTTATCTTTATCTCTTCGTGTGTGAGAGGACATATTTACCTTTGAAATCACCTGTAAAGTCAGATTTCATTTTTATCACATCCAAACTAATTTTGAACTTTTTTAAAATTGTGCTGAAAACATGAATTTGTTTGAAATCACTTGGTGTTTATAAGAACCTGATTTTTTCTCTAGTTGTTCCACTTTCTATCATTTGGCATCAGTGAGGTGATTTCGTCTAATGGCAACATAACAACATAATATAACATAATAACACTGTGACTGTCCACTTTCTGCTGTGACCCAACAAACATATAGGACTAATAAAGGTTTATCTGATCTTAATAAGAACATTGTTAGTGTATGCATATATGGTAAATAAATCCACTATTGTTTAAGGAAAGATGTGGGCTCCATGAAAGGCTGGTAGCTTCAGTTACTGTGTTACACCAAGTTCCACTGTGGAAAAGAGACGGATGCTTTTTATAAACTTTACTACAGTATACTACAGTATACTATGTGTACATTCTGGACGACAAAGTTAGCAGTAAAGCAGAATAAACTACTCTTCACTGCACTAACAACTATCAATAGGTTACTTTGACACAGAAAAATAACAATTCTCCGGTTTTTAAGAATTTCATTTAGAAATCTGATTTTAAAAGATTGTGGGAGTGAGAAGGAGAACCCAAATGCAGAACACGAGAGAAGACGGAACCAAGTTTAAACAAAAAGTGAGCCGTTTATTTGGGCCGACAAACATGAATACAAAAAGGCAAAAATGAACAATTGGGAAAACTAAAACTAAAACCTAAAGTGGGAAAAACTAGACTGTGACAACTATGAAAAAGAGATGAACATGATTCAGAGCAGGAGCATGCAGAAACTGTGGGAAAACACATGAACATGAAACATGAAGTACCCGAATGCTTGACATGACATGAAGGGAGGAAAACAGACGACCTGACAAAGACTGAATGAAACACAGGAGGTGATCAGGGGAAGTGGAAACACCTGGAAAACCAGCTGACACAAATGAACATAACAGCATCACAGGGGAAGAGTAAAACTAAACACACTGAACATAGAAACACAAGACTTTCAAAATAAAACAGGAAACATGGCGAGACATAGACATGACAACACAGGCTTGACAACATGAAACATGCAGACAAGAAATACATGACAACTAGCACAGAAGGCCTGGGTGAAACATAGACTAAACTAAAACTCACGGCCAATTAATAAGAATCCAAAACTCCACATTATCTTCAAAATATAATAAAGGAGATCAAAACACACTGAAAGCAGCGGGTCACAGACCCAGCCCCTGACAGAAGTCTTCTTCAAATGAAGAATGACCTTCATTCCTTAAAGCAATGATAGACTGTTTCTGGTTACTATAATTTATATACTATGGTAAAGGTGGCTAATCCTGCTTGGTGCATACTAATACTCTGTACAGTAACCAAACACACAGTTAGTTCATTTCTGAGAACCTGTTAACTAAAAATCATTTCAGGTGACAACCACTGTGAAGCACTGATGATAGCATCACTCACTCAATCAATCAATCAATCAATCAATCAATCAATAAAAAGGGGGCTAAAGCTCTAAGACAGGGGTGTCAAAGTCAATTGCACAGGGGGCCAAAACTCAAGGCACACTTTAGGTCGCGGGCCAAACAAGATAAACATTTATTGAACACACTACAACAATGTTTTTTAAACATAAATATGAATTAAAACAGACAGGAATATTATTCCAGATTAAATAAACTTAAAAAAAATAAACTTTAACTTTAAATATTTTGCTCCTCATAAAAATATATCCTGTCAAAATTATGTAAGTTAGAAATATGAACATGCTGCCAAAACCCCCAGAAAAAATAAATGAAAGCATACACAAGGTTGGAGCTACATGTAGACGGAGCTGCGGCATTGCTTCAGGAATGGAACTAATAAACTGTGCGGGCCATTCAGTGTCGTACTTTGCCTTGAGTGTATCATTACACTGCAGCTCCATCTGAATCTGCACAGGTGCAGTTCAGCAAAGTCCGCTGACTTGGTTAAACATTACTTGGCAACAGGGAAAGTGAGGCAAGTTGCACTGGTGCATTTGTAACAGCTTCACTTGAAATGCCTTCACCGCATCATACATGACATGTCCATGAACTGACAGATTTCCTTGCTGAGCTCAAAAACTCGATTGAGAATTTTTATCCCAACTCAGCCAACGGACCTCTGTATGATAAGAAATGTTGGCAAACTCTGAATCTATTTCCCACATAAAAGACTGAAATTGACGGTGATTTAAACTTTTAGCTCAGATAAAATTTCGGTTTGCGTTACGGTGATCATTACATGCTCGATTTTTAGGACTTTACCACACAGCGTTTCCTGGTGTATGATGCAGTGATATGCTGTTAACTCACCGGTACAGTTCTCCTCCTGCATCTTTACTCGCATCCTGCTGACTAGTCTGCTTTTTTCACCGCACAACACCGGCGCTCCATCTGTTGTAAGTCCAACAAGTTTGTCCCAGGGCAGTTTCATGTCGGTTACACTTTGACATACGTTTTCAAAAATGTCTTTTCCTGTCGTTGTCCCGTGCATCAATTTAATGTTCAATATTTCCTCTCCACGGATGAAGATGGCCAGCTGTGCAATGTCCATCATATCTATACTTTCATCCACAGCAAGAGAGTATGCAATAAAGTTTTTGCTTCTTTCACACAACTGTGTTCTTAAATCAGTGGCCATCTCACAAACCCGATCAGCAATCGTATTTCTCCTCAGGCTCACATTTGCCAAAATCTGTGTTTTGTCTGGACACAAGACGTCGCACAGCTTCATCATGCAGGTCTTCAGAGTGGTACCGGGCTGATTTGGCTATCTCCTCTGCTACAATAAAACTTGCTTTCACAACAGCTTCACTTTGTGATTTTGCTCTGGTTAAAAACGTCTGCTGAAATGTCAGATTCTTCTTTAGACTTCTACTTTCTGTAGTTTCTGCATTTAGGTTTTTCAGCTTATCCTGACGTTTTGTCTCGTAAAATTAAATTCCTTAATTACAGCCGCATTAGCTCCACTAATAAGACACACGGGTTTACCAGCAATGTCTGTAAACATATATTCAGTCACCCACTGGCGCTGAAAGGCTCTGCTTTCAGAATCAACTTTTCTCTCCACCATTGTGAGCGGCAATAACAGAAGTTTGACTTGAGCAGGAATGTTCCCAGTTAGCCTAGCGTTCAGCCAGGAGGCTGCAGCGCTGCATTATGGGATCTGTAGTTCGTATATTATTAGCGCCTCATATCGCCGGGCCATGCCGTACATAACAATAATAGTACATCTATATAAAATGATCTCGCGGGCCGGATATAAATGTACGCCGGGCCGGATGTGGCCCGCGGGCCTTGACTTTGACACATGTGCTCTAAGAGCACTTGTAGTAGCTACAAAAACCCAACACATCTATGCTTTTGGCATTGATTAGGGTCTCCATCAAGACCACCAGCTAAAGCACACCAAACATTAAAGCTGTTCTGCATGTTGCACGTTATGCTGAAGCTTTAGCCTCTTCAGGCTTCACCCTATCGTCTCTGCACGTGGGAAATAGGTGAAGTTATAGTAGAAACCTCTTTTCTGTTTCTACTGACTGACCTATTTTCAAAGCTTTCAGTGTTATAGAACTTTTACAGGATGCTGAAAAAAAGCTATTACTTGCACTCATCAACTATTGTTCTTTGTTACAAAATAATACTTTAAAAATAAAACTGCACCAGAAATTCTTTCATTTGAACAACGTTGAGATAAAAGTCCTGTCTGTTTCGTGACAGCATTCTAAACTGTATTCTGCAAAATATCCAGATAAGTTTAAAGTTACAACATATGGCGCTTTCCTTATGACTTTTATCTCAATATCATCATGTCATTAAAGCCAAACAAATTTCCAATTACAGACTTCCCCCCCAAACATCTGGCCTTATATCATCCAATCAGCAACAAAGGCACACCTTTACCTGTGATTAGACTGTCTGACCTGACCTCCCAGGGCTGCATGTGTGATATCATTAACATCCAGTAAAGAGTAATTCATAAGCCTTATTCTGGCTGATGAGGACCATCATCAACAAGGCACGAAGCAATTAGTACAAGCATGCTGCTTTCATTAATTAGCACAAGTGCAGAACATTCAGGAAGCGACCAAAAGCCAGACGCATTATAAGAGACAGTGTAGTGTCAGCATCGCTGTGTTACTGTTGGAGCATTACAGAAACCACTGATGTTTAAACTAGGGGGACGGACCTCTGTGTGTGTGTGTGTCTATGTGTGTGTGTGTGTCTGTGTGTCTCTGTGTGTGTGCGTGTGTGTCTGTGTGTGTGTGTGTGCGTGTGTGTGTAGGTGTGTGTCTGTGTGTCTCTGTGTGTGTGCGTGTGTGTCTGTGTGTGTGTGTGTGCGTGTGTGTCTGTGTGTGTGTGTGTGTGTGTGTGCGTGTGTGTCTGTGTGTGCGCACGTGTGTGTGCGTGTGTGTGTGTGCGTGTGTGTCTGTGTGTGTATGTGTGTGTGTGTGTCTCTGTGTGTCTGTGTGTGTGTGTGTGTTACATGGAAATAAAATAAAGTCAGAGTGTGCTGACTTTATTTTATTGATCAGTGATAACAGTCTTATTATTCTACATAAGCCTGGGTTTGATATAGTTTACTCAGCACTTCATGCTGTTACAGTCCACTGAACAATGATGCGTTTGAGTGTTTTCTGATCAGACCCAGACTAAAATCACAGCTGGAAAATGAGCCTGGTAAAGAGGTCATCAATAAATACTGTAAGTACTCTCCAGTGATGCTCTATAAAACAGATAAAACATCCACTCTGTTACAGTTTCTGGTACATTGGTAGACTTTTACAATTGAAACCATGATACTGGTGCCTAAAGACAGTTATAAAAAATTAAGTGGCTTTAAATTAAGATTTACCAGAGCTTCAATACGTTTTTCAGAGCCCAGAACTCATTTTACGTGAGTTCTTGCAAGAATGCAAGACGGTAGCAATATGACATCCAATTTATGTGATATTGCTACTTTAATGAGAGGTTTTTAACTTAGCAGTATGGAAAGGATCAGGTGAAAATAACTGGTATAGACAACAAATGGAGTTGATTGAGGGACAAGTGAAAGTGGGAGTCAGTGGGATGAGAAGTTAAAGATTGAGCCCAAAGAAACCTGAGGCACTGAGGATGAGACAAAGGAGTCTCCCTCACTGCAGCAGCAGTAGTGAAAACTGTCTAAAGTTCTTGTATTTGCTCTAGAAGCGTCTGTTGATTATTCAGGGTTTTAGATTTGTTTCTCCTTTATTTAATCGTGTATTGCCTTCTCTGTAGCTGCCACTTGTCTTTTCAGAACTTCTTTACAAGTTGATCCAAGTTGCCAAAGGGAACTCTGGATGTTTCCTCAGTGTCAGCGAGTCCTAAATTTCTGCCCCGAGGCCGTCTGCTTTGACGGGCAGGCTCTGTACCTCCACAGATCTGATAATCTCAGTGGGTTTTGTCCTGCTGAGTATTTCTCTGTGGGGTTGCTCATGTAACCCTCACACTGACAAGACCAATCCACTCGAGCAGTTAGGCTGCACTGACATCGCTGGGTTTCATCAGATACATACAGACACATTTTTAGACTTCAGGTGGTTTTTGAAAAATGAATAATTTAATTATCATGAAGATGGCGTCTGTTATTCCAAGTGCAGTAAAAACAAATCAGCAAATAAGAATCTAAAAAATAATATGAATAAATGAAATGTGTCTCTCCCAGGAGCTGTCTTGAGTGATCTGTTGGCTGCTGACCTTATGAACATGGATCTGAGTTAGACACAGCCAGTTTCAAAGATCACGACAGAATCGATTGGTTCAATTCTATTTAAGTGCCTGAGCAAAGGTCAGAGGTGAAAGGTCAACCAGACTGCCAGTGAGACGGTTGGAAGTTCTTCAAACAAGTTACTGCTCACCGAGTGTATAATGACTGTTTAGATCACATGTGTCAAAGTCAAGGCCCGCGGGCCACATCCGGCCCGGCGTACATTTATATCCGGCCCGCGAGATCATTTTATATAGATGTACTATTATTGTTATGTACGGCATGGCCCGGCGATATGAGGCGCTAATAATATACGAACTACAGATCCCATAATGCAGCGCTGCAGCCTCCTGGCTGAACGCTAGGCTAACTGGGAACATTCCTGCTCAAGTCAAACTTCTGTTATTGCCGCTCACAATGGTGGAGAGAAAAGTTGATTCTGAAAGCAGAGCCTTTCAGCGCCAGTGGGTGACTGAATATATGTTTACAGACATTGCTGGTAAACCCGTGTGTCTTATTAGTGGAGCTAATGCGGCTGTAATTAAGGAATTTAATTTTACGAGACAAAACGTCAGGATAAGCTGAAAAACCTAAATGCAGAAACTACAGAAAGTAGAAGTCTAAAGAAGAATCTGACATTTCAGCAGACGTTTTTAACCAGAGCAAAATCACAAAGTGAAGCTGTTGTGAAAGCAAGTTTTATTGTAGCAGAGGAGATAGCCAAATCAGCCCGGTACCACTCTGAAGACCTGCATGATGAAGCTGTGCGACGTCTTGTGTCCAGACAAAACGCAGATTTTGGCAAATGTGAGCCTGAGGAGAAATACGATTGCTGATCGGGTTTGTGAGATGGCCACTGATTTAAGAACACAGTTGTGTGAAAGAAGCAAAAACTTTATTGCCTACTCTCTTGCTGTGGATGAAAGTACAGACATGATGGACATTGCACAGCTGGCCATCTTCATCCGTGGAGAGGAAATATTGAACATTAAATTGATGCACGGGACAACGACAGGAAAAGACATTTTTGAAAACGTATGTCAAAGTGTAACCGACATGAAACTGCCCTGGGACAAACTTGTTGGACTTACAACAGATGGAGCGCCGGTGTTGTGCGGTGAAAAAAGCAGACTAGTCAGCAGGATGCGAGTAAAGATGCAGGAGGAGAACTGTACCGGTGAGTTAACAGCATATCACTGCATCATACACCAGGAAACGCTGTGTGGTAAAGTCCTAAAAATGGAGCATGTAATGATCACCGTAACGCAAACCGAAATTTTATCTGAGCTAAAAGTTTAAATCACCGTCAATTTCAGTCTTTTATGTGGGAAATAGATTCAGAGTTTGCCGACATTTCTTATCATACAGAGGTCCGTTGGCTGAGTTGGGATAAAAATTCTCAATCGAGTTTTTGAGCTCAGCAAGGAAATCTGTCAGTTCATGGACATGTCATGTATGATGCGGTGAAGGCATTTCAAGTGAAGCTGTTACAAATGCACCAGTGCAACTTGCCTCACTTTCCCTGTTGCCAAGTAATGTTTAACCAAGTCAGCGGACTTTGCTGAACTGCACCTGTGCAGATTCAGATGGAGCTGCAGTGTAATGATACACTCAAGGCAAAGTACGACACTGAATGGCCCGCACAGTTTATTAGTTCCACTCCTGAAGCAATGCCCCAGCTCCGTCTACATGTAGCTCCAACCTTGTGTATGCTTTCATTTATTTTTTCTGGGGGTTTTGGCAGCATGTTCATATTTCTAACTTGCATAATTTTGACAGGATATATTTTTATGAGGAGCAAAATATTTAAAGTTAAAGTTTATTTTTTTTTAAGTTTATTTAATCTGGAATAATATTCCTGTCTGTTTTAATTCATATTTATGTTTAAAAAACATTGTTGTAGTGTGTTCAATAAATGTTTATCTTGTTTGGCCCGCGACCTAAAGTGTGCCTTGAGTTTTGGCCCCCTGTGCAATTGACTTTGACACCCCTGGTTTAGATGATTCCTGGACAGGAGGATGCCCCACCAAAATGTGGTGTGTGTAAAGCATTGATTTGTTACTATGTTATTATCTGATAAACTACTGAAAAGTGCAGTAAAACTAAAACTGCCAGGGTGATTTTTCGTGCATGTTTGTGGACAGCTGGAACATAGCTGCTCGTAGTTATCCTCCACCTAGCACCAGCTTTACTTAAACATGAATAAACCACACCATATGTTATGCTCCACGGTTGATAGTTAATAACTCTGTCAAAACATAGACATAGGTTAGAGATCAGAGAGGTAAACCCAGATCAGAAGCTGCTTTCTGTTTAATGGCCACAGAGGCCACAGCTGTGGTCCTTCCACTTGTATCATATCAAAAACAGCCATCGGCTCCTTTTCAATATTTCCTGATTATGTAATGGCTCAATCATTGTATGTTTAATAAAACATAATTTTAGAAAGAAGGATAATCCAGGACATGCTCATTGGCTAACCACTTGTCTTAAGTCATTCAGTGTTAGCGAGATCCTCCACTCAAACACCTGTTTCTGAACCATCCAGTACTCCCAGAGGGTTTTATGTAACAGTCCAGTAAATGTGACCAAACACCAAACAAAGTTAGCACATAGATGATAAACGCAGCAATTTACTGTTTGCTGATAGTTTTCTCAAGAGATGGAGTAGACCAAAATCAGAGCTCTTAGTAGGTTATTCTTTAGATCAGGGCTCTCAAATCCCTGGCCCCGGGGCCTCTTCTGGCCCATGTCAGCCCTACTTATGGCCCATAGGTTTATGTAAAAAATAGGATGCAATTTGGCCCTTGAAGTTACTTTTTCTGTTAGGGAGGATATGTTTTTTGTTGAGTGCAACAGTTCTAATGTGCACATTTATGTCTGTATTTTGATTTTGTTAAATACAAACACAATGATAGCAGAGGTGCTGCCACATGTGTGGACAGAAAGAGACCAGTGTGTTTATTTGGTTGTTCAACAAAAGGCTTCAGTTAGTTACGAGGGAGAAAAAAGATTTATGCTCATGTTTGCAGTTTTCTCTTATTGTACAATATTTGAAATAAAAAACCCACTTTGTACTTCTTGAGCCACATGAGTGGCCCTTTATATATATTTGGATTTAGAAAAAAAAATCCATATATATATATTTATGTGTGTGTGTGTGTGTGTGTGTGTGTGTGTGTGTATGGTATGCAAGGACGAAAATAACACAAATTTAAATTGTGGGTAGGATTAACCAGATGTCTTTTTTTTTTAATTTAAAGACTGAAATGAAAGCTAAGATTAGTGCTAATTTTTATAGCTAATAAAATGGCTTAAGTTTGGAAAATTATGTTGTTTTATTTTAAGTTAAAATAAGAGTAGACCTAAATATAAATATATGCTTTGAATCAATGGCTTCAGTCTTAAATTTGTAGAGAAATCTAACCTAACATAATTACACACAAACAGTGTTGGTCAAGTTACTTGAAGATAGTAATTAGTTACTAATTACTGATTACTTCTCCAAGAAAGTAATCCAGTTATTTGAGTGATTACTTATTTTCAAAAGTAATTAGTTACTTTATTACTTAGTTAATTTTCAAAAACATGACAACCTGAATACATAATAAAACAACAGACCGTTCAGCCCAGTTCTACTTTTTCTGCATAATCATATAAAACTGAATCAAATGGAAAAGTCTCTTTTTAAAATTTCTTTCATTAGTTTGAATCTTTGAACTTTCTGCACATCAAGCAAAAATTAAATTATATGCAACAGTCGTTGACTTGAAGAAATTCTTTAACATTTAAACCTATTGTCTGCATAGTCCAGTATATAAAATACAATAATGTTTTGTGTTTACACTCAGTCTTTCAAATAGATGCAAGTAAAACACAGCAGAAAATAAATAAAATCAAAGATTCAGCAGCACTTAAATCTATTGTCACCTGTTTAGCAGGAGTGGGGCGGGTGGAGGTTGGCCTGGCGCCTATATCTCTGCATATTACCCATAACTGCAGTTGGAGTTTGAAACCACGATTCCACATACATGTAATAAATTGTATTGGTCTGAATAGTCATTAAGACTTTGGTTAGACAGATGCATTTATACACGTGTGCACTCAAACAAGAACAGCTGATGTGTTTGGCAAATGCCTCCGACAAGGCTGGAGTGATGACGGCAAGTGTGCAGCACATCAAATAAAATGGTCGCCAAAGTTATTTGTTGATTTACCCACCTCGACCGCATGAGTTACCATGGAAACTCTGTTCTGTGCCATCATGAGCTGACTGGTCAACTGACCCAGGCCAGAACACCGCACATTCAGCCAATCCAACAACCGCGTGCCACTGGGAACTAACTGTCAACAACAGCAAATGGTCCATTCACTGCGAATGTTTACGAGAAGACACCGGCAATAAGGGCTGAACATGCAGAGGAAGAAGCAGATGGACATTAAGGTCTAATGGGCTGTTTCTGGTACGAACCAAGTGTTTTTCATGCTGCCTATCTTCACAGCTGCTCTGCAAAGTCCTGGCACAGATGGCTAGTTGTGAAAGAAGTATCAGGAAACAATTGTCAAGAACAACTGGTAATTTCCTGTTGCTGAGATGTGACAGCTGAGCCTAGATCAGGTACATCCCACTGAACATCAGAAATATACAATCATCATAATCATATATGACCAACTAACAAATCACCATGAGACATGTATCGTGATGACGCCACCTGGAATGATTTTGAACCTTGCAGTAGTCCTTAGCAGTGCTGTGCATTTCGACCTCATGTTTTCTGCTGTCTTAGGCTCAGTGAAATGTGAAGTTTCTCTTTATTCAAATTCAGACACTGGAGTGTTTTTTTAAACTGAACTATAAAAATTTGGCTGTAACAGCCCACTTTTCTTCAAGTCTTTTAGGGTTTTTTCTCTGTTCTGTCTCTCTATGCACTAACTGCCACAAACAACATCTCCTTATTTCTCATTGTCTGTGGCATCATGAGAATCAGCTGCTGAACGTACCTATTGTTTAATCAATTATTAGCCACTGCACACAAACCCTAACAACTCATGTGTTCATTCGTGAAACTTTAATCCTCAGCACAAGGGTCACGTTTCAAACACTACTACATAATTCAGAGCTTAAATATTTTTGGTAAATTAAACTGTATATTTCAATCTTTTCAGACTGTAATAAGCTAAAAATGATTCCTCGCTGATATTTTTAGGTTTCTCAATTCGCACACAGCTTGCATAAATTTTTATTTGTACTTATTCAAACCAACACTACGAAGGTCTCCTTCATTATCTGCATTAGACCAACTTCCTGTTAATTGTTAACCAATATGGCTGGTAGTGCATGTTCTAGACAAGTAGCAGGTACAGGAGGGACCCTATGAGATTTATATGTGGGAGTGATTACAACATTAATTTATAGTGCAGAGTGCTGAAAGATGTATGAACAGAGAGTATACAAATGGATAAAGCAAAAATGAATGGGACTTTCATCCTCACTCAATGATTGCTTAAGTGCATCGCTTTAGTCTGCACACAAACACAAGGCCAAATAATCTTTAAAAATCTTGTCTAGATTTCACACTCTGTCCCTTAATTTCCTCTGTAATGGATCCCTGATTGTCGTGGAGGAACAACCCACCATCCCAAGCCCAACCCAAGCAGTGTGGTGGCCCCCAAGGGCAGGCTGGTGGTCCTTGGCCAGTGTTTGTGAAAGGGCCCCAAGCTGCGTGCACCGTGGCAAATGAGACGCGTGACTCATCAGACCAAACATGGGATTAGCTGGTAATGATCTGGCAAATGGTTTTGAAATTGTAATTATCCGGCCTTCAGCTGTATCTGCTAGGAGGCAGGGACACATAGAAGGACTGACAAAAAAGGAGATAGAAAGGAAAATTATAGTTACTATTTGCTACGTGACATGCACATTAGCAAAAGTCTCATTTAAATATAGTACAGTTGGGACTGACAGAGAATACACACACTTTGCACAAGATTCAAGCAGAGGGAGAACGTAAAGAGAAAGGACTGAAACATGAACATGAAGAGGCAACAAACATGACACTTTCAAATCCTAACACATGTCCACTCCAATCTGACATAACTGAGCTCTAACTCTGAGTTGATATTCCATCCATGCAACAAAATAACATCCACAAAGACTGATGTAACCCATTCAGTCATTACTGCTGACCTCTGCTGCCACCTGCAGGGAGGAACATAGAACAACTTGTAGCGGTGCCCACTAAAGTTCCACGTGCTGGGGTATGAGTTACTGCAAACCAGCACAGCAGCAAAGCAAGAAAAATATAAAATAACACAAGTCCAAGTAAGTAATGAACCAAGAACACATATTATAGTTTTAGACTACATTTTACCAAACAGTTTGAGTTCACTATTCAATAACACACTTCGTGAAGCCTGGCCATCATTAACGTTGCTGCTCTCTACCAACCCTCTCTCCGTGAGTCTTGACTAGGTACATACAGACTTTTATTGTGAAGGTTGGGTACTCTTGTCCATTAATCCTCTTAGCAGATTAGCCTTTGAAAAGCAAACCCTCCAGTTCCCATGATGTCTTTTAGAGTGCACAGTAGTAACATTGAAATGAAGATAAAAACGCTGTGTAACATGCCACATTTCCACAATGCCAGCTGACAACCAGACAGATTCAGAAGAGGAGGAGGAGGAAGATGACGGCGGGAGTGAAGGAGGAAACAGTTCATCTGTTGTCACTTTTTTCAGCAGTTTAATTTCAGGTGTGTTTTCATGTCAGTGTAACTAACCCGACTCTATTCAAGCTAACTTTGAATTGTTGTGAGTTTTTCTGAATGGTGTAATCAGTGCTGTTTTTGATGCAGCTCCTCTTGCTCTGTAGTGACACCCTACCAAAGAGATCACACAGTGTCACCAATGTTTTGCTGATGTTGTTTGTAAATGTCTTAACTGCAGCACCCAGAGGAAACCCTGAGGCCTGTACTACAAGGCAGGGTTTGGGCTTATCTGGGTAACTCTAGAGTTCACTCTGAGCCTTCTGTACTATGAAGCAAGTTCAACATATCCAGAGTATCTTTTCATGACCTGGAAGCACTTCCCCTAACACTGACAGTCAGGATAAGTGGTTGCATGATGCTGGTTATCAGCCTGCTAAGTTAACCTGGGGTTTACTGATACAAGCGTGTTTATATGAAAGAGTTGTGTTGGAAACATCTGGCAAATCGCATTGATTAGTGTACTGGCAGCTGAATTGAAGAATAAACTATAGATTTAGAAAAATACACACATAATACAGAATGAAAGCAACAAAACATAAATAACTGATGAAAGATGAAACTCACTTTACAGTGTTTACAGTTGGAGTAGATTGCTGCCCCTCACTGAGCCTGTTTGGAAGGTTCTTCCTGTTAAAAGGGAGTTTTTCCTTCCCACTATTGCCAACTGTGTGCAGTCTGAATGTTGGGGTTTGTACGATCTTTGTCACACAATATAAACCTGGAGGCAACTCTTGTTGTGATTTGTTATTATAAAAATAAAACTGAGCTGAAATGAATTTATGTAAAAGTATGAACAGCATCAATGAATTTGCACTTCAGGAGCTTCGGTCAATAAGACTGGAAAGAGGCTTTAGCTGATTTGAAGTCTAGAAAGAAGCTAAACAACTGGGCAAGTCCACAAACTTATGACTATCTCAGCTCTAAGACACGGGAGAATCTGGTGGATCATAATCGAGAATTTTCTTAAATTCATATTTTTATCGTAGGAAAACAGAAAGATAATCTGCTCACGTTAAACTTGTTTGGTCGCGAAGCAGCGACGTCGCAAAATGATGACTTCACGTCTTGACTTTGTCGTCAGATTGTGCGACAAATGTAGTCTTATTTATTTACGGAAGCTTAAGCCAGTCGGTAGTTCGCACTTACATCCTGGATAAGGAGAACTACTGAATTTGATTTTTAAATATTTCTTTCAACTCGCAAACATTAACTTCAGTCGAAATCTCACTCTTTAGATTTACCTCTAAAGTACGTTGACCTGTTAGCCTAGCTTAGCCTAGCAACACTACTCGGCTGAGATGTGTCATGAGAAGCAGGGAGCTAGCACCGCCGACACCATGACAGCACTATGATATCTGTGTTTGTGTGTGACTGTGTTAAACTGCCGCTGGTTAAACAGGGTTTGTACGAAAGTGGGGCTGCTTCCGGACCGTTCACAACATGTTAAACGTCCCGACCCAGTCCTTTCCGGCACCGAGCTCCCAGCAGCGGGTCTCTCCGTCCGGCCAGTCCGGGAGGAACAAGGTAACTCACTTTCTGGATCCCCCAAACACCCGTGAAACCCGCACACGCCCGTTACATACTTTATTGTGTTGATGCGCTTTCTCCCTTCTTTACTTTTGTAACCATTTATTTATTATCCTCCAAAATATTTATTGCGCAATTGACTTTTTTACATTTCTCTTTATTATTCTAATAAATCAAAGCTTCTGTTCTGGCAAATAACTCAGTGAGTTCAACTTGGCACATAAAATAAGCTCACAGTGGGAATAACCGAGTAATCTGGAGACAACTGTGTCGTCGTTTCCGCTCATGAAAACAACTGAACACTTTTTGCCACATATAAATCAAGATTTCACGTTGTTCTCTGAAAATGTCGAATCCAACAACGAGTTCATACCTAATTTATTCAAAATGAAAATGTTTTTTGTTTGTTGTTTTTTCAGTGGCGGAAGCAAATATTCTGCTATATAAGTAAACGTAAAATAATGTCAGAGCTTGCTTCGTGGGGATGCATCAGGTGTCGTGTACGTGAAGTAACATGGCTGGTTGCTAGTATGGCCAGTTTATGATTTATGTTTTGCATTAGAGAGTGGTATTTATTTGTTTAGAGTTTTGAATGTCACACCATTAACATCTGGCATATTAGCAAAATTGAGTTTCCACAATGCTCCAGAGAGCTCTGCTGTCTAAAATTTGTTCCTAACGTTTTTCATGACTCTGCTCTTAAAGGTGGCACTGAAGCCGGGCCACAGTCTCATGGACTGGATTCGGTTTGCCAAGAGTGGAAAAGATCTTACTGGACTCAGGGGGCGCCTCATTGAAGTTACTGAGGAAGAACTGCGGAAACACAACAGGAGAGAGGACTGCTGGACCTGTATACGAGGTGAGTCTGCAGGGGCCTTTATTCTTGGAGAAAACTTAATGGCACTTCTCTTTGTGAAGTTTGTCCTTTTGATAAGGCCATCTATGTTGACAGGCTCATGACACAATGTGGAGTTTGTGTCAATTTTAGCACTTTTAATTTGTCATTTTTCTGTGGTTTCCCCTGGTAACTGTTAAAAACCGTTTCCCTTCATGGATTGGTAAAGTTGCAGAGTGTAATGTGTAATAGATTTTGCTCAGTTTTCAAAATTCAACGAACACCATGAACCACAAAGTGCATCTAAGGAAAACAAAATACTAAATGGTGTCGGCTTTATTGAGTTTACTTCAGTGAGCACGTCCTTCTGATTTACCTACAGCAGAATTTTATTCACTGACAATAATACTGTTTGCTTTGACCTTACAGGCCCGCTAACACATATAACATAACCCATATTAGTGTCAGTCTCATGTGTCCTCACAGATGATCGACCATGTCACTGTTATACCGCTGGTTTGAAGCAGGGCTGGGCGATATGAGGAAAGTCTAATATCACGATGTTTTTGGCTGCATCACGATACACGATATATATCACAATATGTCTGAATAACCTCCAAAAACAAATGTGATTCTCAACCATACAAGGCCCAACATTGCACAGCTGTACTCATTCAAATCCACCGTTCAGTATGTTTTTCTACTTTGAATACAAAAAATCTGAATGAATTGAAATGTTTTATTTTAACCCTTTTGTTGTCCTTGGGACATTTTTGTCCTCTAAAGAAATCTTTTGTTCTCAAAAATGTGTTTTTTATTCATCAAATGGTCTGAAAATAACAGAAGTTATTCAGTACTATGCTGTGCATGACTGGAATAAGTTTTAAGTAATTTGAGTTATGGGATTTTTATTGGATTTTATAACATCTGCTGTCCTTGGGGACAAAAATGTCCCCAAAGTACAAAGTGTTGCAAAAGGCCGTATTTTCACACCATACTGCTTTCAAACATCTTTGATCTTGGATCACTGATGTGTGGGGTCAAACAAAGGTCATAACAACAACAACAACAACAACAGGCAGCACAATGAGGAGAAAGGTGCTCTACATTCAATTCAGTTGTATTTATACAGCCCCAAATCACAACAACAGTTGCATCAAGGTGCTTCATATTGTAAGGTAGACCCTACAATAATACATACACACAAAATATGCTCACAAGCCTCCACTGCACTGGAGGCTTGTGAGCATCCTTTTTTTTTTTTACCATGTTGTGCAAAGCAATGACCAGTAGAACAAAGCACATATTGTCCTCTAGTATAATGAGGAGGAAGAGTCAATGTTCAGGAAGATCCAGGGTTAGAAGATATAGAAAATATTGCCAACATTTAGAGCACATGCTACCCTCTCTCTGAAAAAGCACATCACCCACCTGCAGAAGTGGAAGAAGGCTATGAAGTGAAGGAAAGTGATGAAGAATCTGAACTATGTTCAAGTAGGTTCTCAGGCATCCAGGACATGGTAGTCTGAGGAGCTTGCCCAAGGACACCTTGGTAAGAACTCCGGACTAGAGCACACAGAGAGTGAACCAACAACCATCCAATTAGCAGATGACCTGCTCTACAGCCAACTCAGTGACAAACAAGGAGGGTGAGGAAGAAAAATGGATCGAATGCAGCTGTAGGCATATGTGGGAATGTTGATTCTTACTGCCGTGCATCCAGTAGAGTCGCTACGGCCAGTTTATGACATCCTGAGTCTGGTAGGGAAGTTTTCATGCTGACACAAGATTAATCATAGATGATTATCATTTCATGATAAAGACACAATAGATGATCGTCGTTCATGACAGAAACGTGCTCCCATTGTAATATAAGATGTAAGATGCAGGTACTGATGTGACTGTGTATGAGCGCCTAGTCCCCTTCAGAGGACTCTGTCCCCTCCAACAGAACATCCCAGGTAAACCGGGAACTATGAGATAAAAACATGGACAGTATGTGATGCCAGGTCCAGCTGTACATGGAACATGCTAGTGTACGATGGCAAACCGCCTGGCCTGCAGTCAGGACATGCGAGTTGCCCCTAACATTGCAGAAGGTTTCCTGTAACAACTTGTTTACTGTATATGACCCTTGGCCTGCAACTGCAGAAAAGAAAGCTGTCCATGATGGGACCAGTACAGAGGAATAAACCTGAGCTTCCTCCTGCACTTGTGTCAAATATGGACATGCTTTTGTCCTTATGAAAGTTTGCCTTCACCGGTGTCCTACCAGTGTGTCAGGTAATGAGTTGGAATAAAGTTGAATAAAACCTTGAAACACAGAGATGGATGATATTTTATACTTATTGCTTTATAAACAGTCAAAGCAGACGGGGTCATTTTTGAGCCCAAAGGACAACAGATGTGATTATTCGCTGCCAGTAAAAAACTTGAAGTAGTTTAAAAACAGCTTCCTAAATTAACTTTGACATAAACTCGTCTGTGATCATCTGTTAAAGCAACCAACTCTGGCTGTGAAACGATAATCACAATAACTGATCATTTAATTTATTCTTTACCCGAAAACAAAGAAACATTTTGTATAAATGAGGTTTTATCAGACATACATTTGAAATGGAATAAAGAAATAGTGTCAAAATGTTTGAATTAAGTTTTAATTAGAAGTGGGGAAAAAATCCACTTCATATTAATTAAGTATCAATCAAACCAGATGAGGACATTTTTGTCCCCTGAGGACCACAAGTGTGACTATGTGCTGCCATTTAAAAATTTTAAATGCTTCAAAAAAACATTCTCACTAAAAATCAGCATACAGCACTCTGTGGTTAGTCAAATACTCAAAATAATCTAAACATTTTATTTTCACTCAAAAACACAGTGTACTTTATGTAAACAAGGTCTGGTGGCCCAAAAATGTAAAATGTTGGGTAAATTTTGTGTTAATGTGTTGGTCTTAAGTAAAACTAAGCTGTAACACTGAATTGATTGGCAATTTATACTTTTAAAAACACTCAAATGAAATGGGATCCCGTGAGGACCACAGGTGTGTGGAAATCGGGAGGACATTATGAGGGTTAACCACAGAGGTTTTTCACAGTGACGATACTGTTTCCAACACTGATATTTAACAAAAGATCACGGCAACAGAAAAGGACATCGAGCAATATTTCATCAGACAAAACAACTGAAATTAAAAAGGTGCCCCTTTGTGCTTAAACAAAAACTGTCTAAACAAAAGTGTAGACAGCGACTACAAAAACCATCGACTGGTGAAATCCAACCGACAGCGAGTCTCATTCCCTCACTCGTCTCAAACTCCCGCCGTCACCATGTTTTTCCCGATGTTGTAGTAAATAAACACGCATGCTGAGTGCAGTGTGTCAGGTTGGGAGGGGGGAATTAGTGATGCATTTGCAGTGTGTGGGAGAAAAAAAACTCAGTGAATTACATGCAGACGGCTTAATATTGCCATGGCAACGTATACTCAATGGTTACAATAAAGCCATTTATGCATCGCACGTGGAAAAACTCGCGATACATCAAGTATATTCGATAAATATGGCCCAGCCCTAGTTTGAAGCTCGGTTTCATTTAAGGTAAAGCAGACGTGCTGCAGCCTTTGAGGACGAGGTCTGCACAGCTCTGTGTGGAGCCCAGTCAGACTCTGCTGCTTCTTGGTTAGAGATCGCTAACACAGCCGATTTCTCAGCAGTGTGTGCATGCTCACGATGTGGGACCTTTACTGGGTTTTCTGCTGTGGTGTATTTTGTGTAATTTTAAAAATGTAATTAATTAAAAATATGATAATATTGAATAATCGTTTCATACTCCTGTTTTTATCTGTTTCTGTCTGCAGAGGACAAACAGAACTTAATACACATAAAACTTTGTGTGGATGTTTTTGACAGGTATGGTGTATAACGTGAGCGCCTACATGGACTACCACCCTGGTGGAGAAGAGGAGCTGATGAAGGCAGCAGGAGTAGATGGAACTGAACTCTTTGACCAGGTATGGAAGAAAAAAGTAAATGCAGTATATTGTATAGGGAGTAAAGTGACAGTAAAATACGTTTTTCCATGTTTGTCATTGACATTTTTTCAGGATTAAGATACAGTAAAAAGTCTGGAATGCATCTGCAGATTTATGATAAGTGGTAAACGTTTAATTGGTTTACCAGTGTGCACACGAAGCGACTGTAGGCTCATTTTTCTATCAAGCATCACTGGAATCCACCAATAAATCAGTTACAGAGTCGACTTCACATGTCCACTCTTTATTCTAGTCAGGATTTGTTTGTTTAGTCATGCCGATGTGTTCAGTTTAGATTTTGGCGTCAGACTGTGACATAGTTCTTTATCAGTCTCACAGTCAATTAAAACTACTCTCCTGTTGGCTTTATGTGTGAAAGTGGGGCCTTGTTAACGGGCAAAGCTGAGCAGAGGTGAAAATAACTCTGGCAAGACTTCAGCAGGACTTTTGTTTGCAGTATGATATAGATTTGTAAGCTCAAAGCTTCAATTCAGCTTTATTTATACAGCGCCAAATCACAACAACAGTCGCCTCAAGGGGCTTTATATTGTAAGGTAGACCCTACATCAGGGGTGTCAAACTCAAATACACAGTGGGCCAAAATTCAAAACTGGAACAAAGTCGCGGGCTAACGTTAATATTTATTGAAAAAAAAAATCTTCCTCCAGATATAAGAATGAATCTTTTCTTATGGACTCAAACAAGTTTTGCTGAAAAATTGAATATGGAACAAGCAAAGCTTAATACTAAACAATACATATATTAGCTGTATAATACCAGTAGGCCAGCTCTAATAGTAATTTGGTATGGCCTCGCGGGCCAAATGCAATAAGGCTGCGGGCCAAATTTGGCCCGTGGGCCAGAGTTTGACACCTATGCCCTACATTGATAAATACAGAGAAAACCCCAACAGTCATATGACCCTCTATGAGCAAGCACTTTGGTGACAGTGGGAAGGAAAAACTCCCTTTTAACAGGAAGAAACCTCCAGCAGAACCAGGCTCAGGGAGGGGCGGGGCCATCTGCTGCGACCGGTTGGGGTGAGACTGACTTGGATGAGTGTATATGTCTGTTTGTGAGCAGGTCCATCGCTGGGTCAACTATGAGTCTATGCTGAAAGAGTGCCTGGTGGGCAGGATGAGCACCAAGGCCGCCACAGCTGTTAGAGGTACACACAGTGACTTACATCCGTCTACACTCTCTGCAGAAAAACACAACCTTTAACTAAGTCTATGAAGCTGTTACACTTTTTGTCCTGGGGGGGGGGCTTTTCACAAGTATACATGTAGAAACTGCTGTGACTCTACATCCTGGTGCTGCCATAGTTGTGTTTAAAAAAATAAACATGTATGCAGCTGTGACCAGTTTATTGGCACATCTGTAATAAATGCACATAAATATAAATGAGCTCAGAGAATCGAGTCATGCCGTGAATGTTCATGTTTAGTATGATGTGTTGTTATTCCAACTGAAAGTTTTTGCTGCATCAAACATGGTTTTGTCTGTTGCCATAGCAATCATCCCTCCCCCACCTGTGACTGGCCTCGCTTCACCGACTTCAGTGGCTCCCCTTCCAGACAAAGACTCTCGCCCTCGGTATGAAGGACAATAAACACCTAAAGAACACATCTGATACATCTAAGGAAGCTCTCAAGTGACAATATCATCTTCTTCCTGTTGCTGCTGCAGGTACGATTGGTTCCAGACTGATGGGACTGTTCATCTGGTTGTTTATACCAGAAGAAAGGTAATCGCTCCACCTGTGATGTGCTGTAAGATGGAGCTCTTCACATGCCCCCCCCTCTACACTGTGTGCATCCAGGCCCTGACTGTTATTGAGCTTCACTTGTGTCCTGTGTTGCTTTCATTCCTCTAACCAGTACAACCAGTACCAGCTGTGCACACAGTAACTGTACCATCTGTATGTGTCAGATACCCAGCTCAGGCTGTACCACTGTCGATCTAAAGGCAGGTGTTCTTCGACTGGAGGTGCTGCTGGGGAAAATGTCCTACATGATTCATTTACGTGAGTATTTTATTGCGGTGTTGCATCGATCCTACGCAGCATACTACGCTGTATTGTTGCAGCAGTCTTTCACTCTACATTGTTAAATAAAATAGAAACAGATTAATAATGAAAGCCCAACTCTTAGCTGTATTCGTCCAATCTGGTAAACGCAGAAACATTTTTATTGCAACTGTTGTTATCATCTGCCTGTCACTCATAGCAGACTTTGTGTAAGGAGATAGTGTGGCACTAAGCTAAGAGGCCTTAAAGAGAGCTCCTGGGCTGGAAGTTTGATACACTACTTAAAAAACGTACCGTCTGTTTTTTTTACCCCTCAGCTGTAAAAGGCTCCTGGGGTCATCAACGTGGCCCTGCTGCGAGGGCGGGCAGCACAGGTGTATCTATGAAAAGTAAACTACAATAACTCAGAGTTTTCTGATCACATGAGACAAACACTGAGCTACACTGACGAGAGCGGGAGCAGCAGTGCTTCATACAGCATACCTCATTCACCCATTCAAGCACCTTTTTTCTGTGCTTAAGTTCTTTCTATCTAACATTGATACGCATTCGTACTCTGATGGGCACATCGGTAGATCAGCTGATGACCCACTCTCCCTCCTGAGCTTATTGCCACCCCAAGAACAGCCTATCAGCTGTCAAGCATGGTGGTGGTAGCATCGTGCTGTGGGGCTGCTTTGCTGCCAGTGGTCCTGGTGCATAAAAAGGGTGACCTCTGAACTCTTCAACTTGACCTCACACCAGCAGCTAAACAGTTAAAACACCACAGGACAGTGATCCCAGACCGCACAGCTGTTGTTTTGGATAAAGCAGGTTAACATTAACCTTCCCAAAGCCCCGAGCTGAACTGTATAGATATGTGTAAAACTGACCAATTTAAACGAACTGTTCGAGGTGCAACATACCGAGACACATTTAATCAAGTATTAGTTGGGATGTATGTACAGCATTTAAGCCTGTATGTATCTGTTTGACTTTGATGAGAGAAAATACAAAATGGATTTAAATTTGTGTGCTCAATTCTTGTTTTTTATCATTCCACTTTGGGAAAAGAGCTGTTCCAAGAAATCATTAAAAGCCCAAAGTGAGCCTGAGTTTCGTGTCCATGATGTGTAAACGTTTGACCACAGCTATACAAGAGCTTTCACCCAAGCATTCCTCAGTCATGGAAGTAATACAGAGATATTTGTTAGCTCCCACATGTGTTATAGCTGTCTCTCTATTCTCTTCACCCCTCACAAGTCACAGCAGATGGTTCTCTTTCTGCTGTCATTAAGCATTTCATCATAGCAGACGATCTGAAAGCTGGGGTTGTAGTCTTGGTCTTTGCTTAACTTTATAAAGGTGTGAATCGGTGGTATCCAGATAGCTAAAATCAGATTATGGTTTGATTTGGTGCCAGAAGTACTTGAATTTCTAATGAGATTTTTAAGTGCTGTTACTTCTGGAAGCCCCAGTTTTTCTCCTGTGGAGATTGCTCTTGTTCCTCCAGCTTTTAGCATAGCTTCTGTCAACACAGCCCTAATGTGAGTTTCAAGCTTATGAATAAATGATTTTGTTTGTAAAATCGACTGTCGTGCTTTTGCAGGTCTCTCTGATGAAGTTGAGGAAAATGTTGCAGGTGAACAACATCTTTGAAAACAGATTCTGTAAAATGTATATTCACTGTCTTGCTCTTGTCCTTAAGTTGGTAAGTTGTTATCATCTACAGTTCACACTGCTTTCTCCGTGGGAAAGATCCAGGTTAGCATACGCAAAGGTACTCACGGAAAATGGGCGAGCCTCGGTCAACCTCTGGAGTCCCATAATACGTTTGTACGCCAAAAGGACCGAGGTGGGTTCCAACAACATCACAGATGTGCCTGTGTAGCCTGTTCACATCGTCACTGGATTACATCGTTCCACTCGCTTCCTGCATGCTGTGTGCTCAGATAAAAAGAAAGATACATAGGAGACCACATTGCTGTTCTCTGTTTTACAGCTCTCTTCTATCGGGATTGTGTGTTGGTGTCTAAGACTGAGGTGAACCACAACACTTACCTATTCAGACTGCAGCTCCCTGCTGGGACTGTCATGCATGTGCCAGTCGGGAAACACGTCTATCTGAAAGCGCTCATCCAAGGTGAGCAGTCGTACAAGCAGCTGGTGAAACGTGTATAAGCTCCAGTTTAGAGGAAGCTTAAAACACCTGTGGAAAGCAGGTGTGGTAAGCCTGCTGAAAATAGAGCAGTGTTAGAAAGTTTATATTGTGTGTCAGAGAGGATGTTTCATTATCATCTACAACCATGAAGTATACAGTTCATACAGTGTTACAGAGTATTCACATCCTTGTTGTTAATGTGTCTTAAAACAGTTGCATTCAGTTTGCAGGCGTCCTGTTCAGAATAATGTGCTGCCCTCTTTCATCAGTGGGACAAACTGGTCCCCAGTGCTACAGCCTGTGTGCGTTTGCTAACCTCCAAATAAAATCAGCAGTCTCTAATTATTGTGCTCGTTTCATTTTGATGTGGAGAGGACGGAAACTCGAAATCAGAAAAACACATTACATAAAAGTTGTAAAGTGATTTTCATGTCATTGAGTAAAATAAGTATTTGAACCACATGGAAAACATGACCTTGCACTTGGTGGAGAGCCCCTTGTTGGCAAGCACAACAGTAGATGGTCACCAGGTTTGTACACATCTCGGGGTTTGTACTCTTCCACTCCCGAGTGCAAGTCTGCAGTCCTGATGTCCTTTGACAGCTCTTTGGTTGTTACTTCATGAGTATCTGACTAATTGGTTCATTATAATGTAGCGCACAGCCTTTGTGTGGGAGACAGAGTTGTGGCTAGGTTGTAGGGGATCACTACTTATTTTACTCAGTGACCTGCAAATGTGTGTAATTCAATTCATATGTGATTTCTAACTTTTATGTAATGATTTTTTACATCACTGTGCATTTTTGTGGCAACTATTTCCATCAGTCTTATTCTAAGCCTTACTATAGTTAAAAATGAGCACAGCTAGATAAGTGATGACAGGTCAGTTAGTAAAATGCTGATATTAGTTTGATACAAACTGATTCAGCATATTTTTATTATTTCAATAGCAGCGAATCAAAGACAGAAACAGCTCTGACCTTGGACTGTTTCTGAGAGTGTGACATCACCGAGACGGCCCCAGCTGTAAATCTTACTGCTGTTTGTCATCTACATGCAGACGTGGAGGTAGTGAGGCCGTACACTCCAGTGGAGCAAATATTTCCAGCAGCTTCTAAGAACTGGTCACAGGAATCAGACCTCTACCTCATGATCAAAGTCTACCCTGGTGGAGTGTTCACCCCACACCTCAGCAGCCTGAGTGTCGGTGAGTCACATTCAGGGAGCACCTCCCAGCGTGGCTGGGAACATGGATGAGGTCCAGTGACTTCTCTCTGCTTAACCTGTAACAAACAAAAGTACAATGAAAAAACCAATGTGTGCATTTCCACATGTGGCACAATAACACGACCAGCTCGCCATCTAACAGTAAATAATGTTTTTAATTTTGATTTGATGAAGGTGTTTAATCTGTGTAAAATGTTGTAATAATGACGCGTTTACTCTTCTAGGTGACCGTGTGGCTGTAAGTAGTCCAGAAGGCACCTTCAGTCTCCGCCCTCTTCGTGATGTTACAAACCTTTACTTAATAGCTGCAGGCACAGGCTTCACGCCCATGGCTCGTCTTATCCGTGCGGCCCTCGAAGACATCGAAACCATCGGGTAGGAGCAAACTTTCAGAAGCATCGCTTATAAGTGACACCTTTGTATTCAGTGCTGATCAGTAAGTGCATTCATTTATATAAATAAATGTACTTGGAGCAACCATCTGGTTGTTGGTCACCTCCCCGAACTGTATCAGGAGTCTCCAGGGGTCCGTTCTTCGTACCTCGCTAAGTAAGTTAGCCGGATTTGAATGTTGACGATTTTGCGTGATCTTGGATCGTTCGGTTCTCCGAAGCTCATCTGGGACTTGCTGTCATAGCAACAGATCCGTAAGAGTAAGCCTGCTCGGGAGCAGGTTTACTTTATGTAAACAGGATTAGATCGCGGCCACTCAGGTATGTCCGCTGCAGTTATATGAAAGCAAGAGCGATATGTCGCCACTGTTTTACCATAAATAAATATTATCAATGTAACTAAAGATAATGCAGCATTTGATTCTTTTATTGATGTCATACAGATACATACAGGTCATTTCCGAAAAAAAGGGAAATGTACTATTAATCATTCTATTACATGTAGTAGATCATGTCAGATGTAATTCATATTTTAGAGTAGTAATAGTAAATTACTACGTGCAATCAAGATGAGAGACCACGGCTATAAAAGCGAAGGTGGATTTGGGAAGTCTGTCGCAGCCATGTCCTGTCCGTTTGTACGCGAGCAAGGAAGGTGCAAGATTGATAAGGAGAGTTTACAGAATTTAGCGGATATTGTGGGATAGACAGGATCCTTTAGCTCAGCGCGACGGTGTGCTCATAGAGAGATATCGATTCTCCCGTGAGGGTATTATTTACTTTCTTCCTCCCCCTTTCTCTCTCTCTCTCTCTCTCTCCATATATGTATGTATATATATATATATATATATACTTACTGTACTGTATATACTTACTCCCGACTTACTGTGCATGCTTCAGTCACCCCTTGCATGGGAACAGGTAAAAGTGATGGAGTGTTATTCAAACTACACACATAAAAACCCACAATGTCAATAAATGTCACAGTACAAAAAGGGGTGTGACGAGGGGGTGCAGGACCACCACCTGTCTTTATTTGCTCTGCCCTTTTCTTGGTTGCTGTTATAAACAAACAAACAGATTATTCCAGGGTCTCTTGTCATAGACTAAAAGCAATATAAGTGATAAATATTACCATTCTGTGGAATATTCTTATATTTCACTTTTACTTTTTCCCATGTTCTAGTGGGTCCTGTTGTGGCTCTAATGTGAAAGAGGATATGATGTAATATAATATACTGTGGTATAATATAATATCACATGATATAATGTAATATCACGGATCACTTACGAGTTTAATTTGTCAGCAACTTTCTGCCAGCCCTCTCTCCTTGCTTTTCCAGCCTTTGCAGTGTTCCCCTGCGTTTTAATTAAACTCTGAAACTCCTGAAATCCCTCAATCAAGAGTTCTTGCTCTGCTGCCGTGAGATACTGCGCGCGCTCCTTCGACATCTTCGCCGACCAATCACAGGGTTGCCGATCAATGTTTCTACTATCGATGCGTAGCCCCTTTTAAGCCACCCAGTGATCTCAGATTACTTCAGCCAGCTGTACTAATCGTCAACAACAGGTGTGTTCGGAGAACCGGATTAGCGAGCTCAAAGTTAGCGCGATGATTTGATCTTGGATGTAGTAAGCGAGGTACGAAGAACAGGCCCCAGGGCATGAGAAGCAAACAAACAACAAGAGAAGCAAACAAACAACAAGAGAAGCAAACAAACAACAAGAGAAGCAAACAAACAAGAGAAACAAACAACAAGAGAAGCAAACAAACAACAAGAGAAGCAAACAAACAACAAGAGAAACAAACAAACAAGAGAAACAAACAACAAGAGAAACAAACAAACAAGAGAAGCAAACAAACAAACAAGAGAAACAAACAAACAAGAGAAACAAACAAACAAGAGAAGCAAACAAACAAGAGAAGCAAACAAACAACAAGAGAAACAAACAAACAAGAGAAACAAACAACAAGAGAAGCAAACAAACAAGAGAAGCAAACAAACAAGAGAAACAAACAACAAGAGAAACAAACAAGAGAAACAAACAACAAGAGAAGCAAACAAACAACAAGAGAAGCAAACAAACAACAAGAGAAACAAACAAGCAACAAGAGAAGCAAACAAACAAACAACGAGAAACAAACAACAAGAGAAGCAAACAAACAACAAAAGAAGCAAACAAACAACAAGAGAAAGAAACAAGCAACAAGAGAAGGAAACAAACAAGCAACAAGAGAAGGAAACAAACAAGCAACAAGAGAAGGAAACAAACATGCAAACAAAAAAGATGACTTGCAAAGACATTACATTCATTGCATGCTGTGGGTCAAATGTTTGTGCGTACTGGAGAGATATTTCCCTTCTTTGTTGTGATCAGTTTTGGGTTTCATTACTCAAAAAAGTTACTTATTGGTCACTTTTCTTAAATAAAATGCAGTACGTTACCTTCCAGGAATTTGTTTCACTACTTTTTACACCGTTTTTGCATTTTTCCAAAAAACACACTGAAACACACTGTCTGATAATCACCATTTAAACACATAAAGCTACAGCCCCACACACCAACACTGATCTCTGTCCTAATGAGGACACACGTCATCTTTCTCTTAGTACTTAGGTGTGACCACAAAGCAAAGATGAAAGTGGTTGCCATGGTGATTGTACTGTAGAAATGGAGGCTGACTGCTCATCAGTGCTCATGTTAACTGTTGAAACTTAGAGTGTGTCTGCTGGGCCGGGGTCGCCATTCACTCAGCTTTAACGTCGCTGGGTTTTTGGCTAGATTAGCATTAGCATGTTTGCAAAGCTCTAAAGTTGCATTAGCAGCTGGATGCAGTTTGCACTTCACCATCGCACTCCTTTTATAGAAATAAAAGTCATGTCCATCCACTCTGAAAACTGTGGCACTATGAAGTGCAAGGGGAACTGTGGGATGGATAGGCAAGCAAACTAACAAGGAATTAGACTTCTGGGAACCGGTTCTTGATTCCCATCCCTGCTTTGGAGTGCTTGAAGGATCTGGTTAGCTGTGCAACAGCTTTAGTATCTCACACCCACTCACCATCTTTGATTAATTCTTGCAAATCCAACAAAACAACAAATACGTTTGCACAAACTTTATCATTTTATATGCGAAAACAAAAGTGTTTGGCTGCAACATCTGTCTGTCATGTGTGGGTGGTTGATTATATTTTGTTTGAGGATCTGACACTGTGTTCTTACATGCCCTGTGTGCACTGTAACCTCTGGTGTTTTACCAGTGAACTCCCTGTGCTCTTGACATTAGTTTGAGAAAACAGTTGTAGTGTTTTTCAGTTGGCTGCTTGCTTTATAACCTACAACATGTTTGTGTGTCTCCAGAAACACAAAGCTGCTCTTTTTTAACCGACGAGAAGAGGACATTCTTTGGCGCTTTGAACTGGATGAACTGGCTGCTAATAACGACAGGTATAGGAGCTGTGCACCTGGGGAGTGCCTGACACTGTTGGACGTGTTAACAACAAGCCTCTAAGGTGGTGTATGTGAACAAACGGCAGGGTGGACTCATTGGTAGAAAAGAACCCAAGGTCTAAGAAAGAAAAAGAAAATACAGAGAAAGAGAGATGATGAGGAGAGGAGTAGTAACCAGTTTAGGCCAGTGGATTTTTGCATCCTGTTAAATGTCTATGTCATAAATATGTTATGGCCAATTTAGATAGCTGGTTCAATATTTGTTTTAGCCTTTGGAGCTTCAATAAGCCGGCGTGTCAGAAAAATACCTCTTCTCAATTGAAATGAATGGCTGTGGAGATATGTTTACATGTAAAATGGCTCTCGTGTCTCGTCTTCAGTTTGTTGCTGTGTGTTAGGTTTCAGGTGGAGCATGTCCTCTCTGAGCCCAGTGAACGCTGGACCGGCTGGAAGGGTCAGGTGAACGAGCCCATACTTGCTGAGATGCTTTCCAAGCCTGATGGGTCCAAATCCTACGTGTGTGTCTGTGGCCCTGCAGCCTTTACAGAGCTAACACTCGGGTAGGTAACACAACTGTACTGCTGCTCTGACAAAGTGTTTTATTTAAAAGCTGTCCTCACGGAGATCTATGTTCTGTTAGGTTTGACTGACTGCACTGTTTCACTTGGTGTGCAATCACAGGATTTAAGAGCGCCAATACAGTCATGTGATACGTCCTAGAAATATAATTGAAACAGGCAGTGAGCATGTTCACATAGACTCTGGCAAAGTCTCAGATTTTTATATGATCATTAAATAATAAATGTGTTATAAATTCAAAGGCCAAACTGCCTCAGCTCCTCGCTCTATTTTTCTTTTCTTTTTTTTCCCAAGGACTTGATGTAATTAATGGCACATATTTTTCCACCTTTTTTAAGATCTGAAATCTTTGTAAAACATTCAGCTGCACGGGCCTAACAACACCAGACTGAGAACATTTTCCATGTGTAGCGTGAACTGACTCAGCTTTGTGTTGACCTCCTTTCCTGTGTGCTCTTCTTTTAGGTTGTTGAAGCATCAGGGCTTCAGTGAGCAGGAGCTCCACGCCTTCCAGGGTTGACATGAAGGGAACATTGTGTTTCTATGCATCAAGGACTTGATGATGCTGATATGTTTGAGGTGCTCTGAGGAACATCATATAAATAAATAGAAATATCACTGGTACTGTTTCAGATACAGTGGCTCCAGAAAGTATTCATTCAGCATTTGTCATGATCCAGCCTTATTCCAAAATACATTCAGTTCATTTTTCACTTTAAAATTCTACACGTGATACACCATGATAGCAAAGTGAAAAACATTTGCTTATATATATATATATGTACATATATATATACACACACACACATGCACATGCATGTTTGTGTGCGTGCGTATATATATATATATATATATATATATATATATATATATATATATATATACGCACACAAACATGCATGTGCGTGTGTGTGTACATGGCCTTAATGCCTACTCCAGCTCATTTAGCTTAAAGCTGCTCTTAACCTCGTCAGTGAGGTAACCTGCGCTCACTAGGCATATTTCTATTTTTATTGTGTAATTCCTGCTCACCTGAATGCTTTGAGGAGTGAGCAGCCAGTGACACCTCAACCTGAGTCCAACCTGCTGATTTTTATAAACACCCTGCACCTTCAGTTCTGCCTTGACAGAACCTCATTACCTGCCTCTAGTTTTTAATTCAGTTTTATTTATAAAGTGTTAAAATCACAACAGCAATCCCTGCGAAGTCCTTTATATTGTAAGGTAAAGACCTGCAATAATACAGAGTTCACATTGCAGGATGTTATGCCACACAGCTACGAGGGTAAAGGAAACCACACATAGAGACCGAGACCTGTGGAAATCTGTGACTCCTTCTCCCGAGGGTAGAAGGTTACTAACAATGAAATGTCCCAGAAGTATCTCCGCGTGCTAAAGAAAAGTGTTGCAACAGAAGGAGATTTTTCCAATTATCAAAAAGAAAACTCTAATAAACGCCAAGTGCTTCCTAGCATGGTATGGTGGCACCACCACCTGGTCATGGTGCCAGTAAAGCAGCCTTTTTCTGGGGCTTTAAAAACGTTGCTCAGGGTAAATTCAAAGGTTTGCTTTTAATCATATTAAACTCATTGCTACATAATACAGGCCTCGGCAGTGCCTACCTGTGGCTGTAGCTCAAGTGGTAGAGCGGGTCACCTACTAACCAGAAGGTTATTGGTTTGATCCCAGTCTACATGCCATCATGCCCATATCCTTGGGCATGATACTAATCCCAGGTTGCTCTTCAATGCATCCATCGGGGTGTGAATGGTAGGTAGCACTGAAAGCCTAGAAAAGTGCTGGTGTGATTGGGTGAATGAACAAGTTGTATACAGCGCTTTGAGTGCTCAGATAGGGTAGAAAAGCACTATATAAGAACCATTCAATTCAATTTTATTTATATAGCGCCAAATCACAACAAAAGTCGCCTCAAGGTGTTTTATATTGTACAGTAGATAGCACAATAATAAATACAGAGAAAAACCCAACAATTATATGACCCCCTATGAGCAAGCACTTTGGCGACAGTGGGAAGGAAAAACTCCCTTTTAACAGGAAGAAACCTCCGGCAGAACCAGGCTCAGGGAGGGGCGGCCATCTGCTGCGACCGGTTGGGGTGAAAGAAGGAAAACAGGATAAAGACATGCTGTGGAAGAGAGTCAGAGATTAATAACAGATATGATTCGATGCAGAGAGGTCTATTAACACACAGTGAGTGAGAAAGGTGACTGGAAAGGAAAAACTCAATGCATCATGGGAATCCCCGGCAGCCTACGTCTATTGCAGCATAACTAAGGGAGGATTCAGGGTCACCTGGTCCAGCCCTAACTATATGCTTTAGCAAAAAGGAAAGTTTGAAGCCTAATCTTGAAAGTAGAGATAGTGTCTGTCTCCCGAATCCAAACTGGAAGCTGGTTCACAGTCCATTTACCATTTACCTTTAGCTCCTCCCACAATAGTTGGTGCACATTGTTCCCATTGGGCTGTAGTCTCTGGATCTTCAGTTTCAAAAGGTTATAGCACTGAGCTACCAGGTGTTTCTTGGTTCTTTGCCCATTCATAGTTATCACATTTATGCATATAACCTCTCTGAGTGGGTTAGCTGGCATAGCCGTGTTACATCAGTTCCATGTTTTCTGTCCTTACCCGTGTAGGCAACTTCTCATCTGTCCTGTTCTGGTTTCCCAACACCTGACCTTGTTAAGCTGGGTGACGTCTAAGCCAGTAGTTAGGCTTAGCTAGCATTTGGGGTCTAGCCCATGGTGCATGCTGCATGCATGTCTTGAATGGGTATAATACTGTCAGTGGATACAATTAGAAAACATCGTTTACATTACAGTTGGTAAACTTCATCAATATTTGGTCACCTAACATGACTTATCAGGCATTCGGGTCAGTCAGTCAGGGATGCACATCCACTGTTACAGTCACGCCCAAAAGTACCTCAGCATGGCTCCTCTGCTCCTGCAGTGTAATAACACAACCCTTGAATTGTGCAACAAAGACATTCAGGCTGCAGATAGAACAATGTGATGTGCTATGTAGCTGCAACAAAAATGAATCCAGCAGATTTCATTAGTGTGCAAGCTACACCACAGCCACAGCTCTGTATGTGTGTCATATCAGTAATGCCAGCTCACAGTTTGGGTTTAGGGAAACTGCTCTACTTTTAACATAAGGCTTCAAACTTGCATTTTTTGGAGGGGGCAGCCTGTAGCTTGGGCTGGAACAAATAATCAAATAATCAGATTTTCTGAGGTTCATTAAAAAAAAATCCGGATCAATAAAGCCAGAACAGTCTTCACACCTGCACTGATACTGAAAAGAATAAATAACATCTCCTTTACACGTGTGGATACAAACACTGTTTGCAGCTGTATGCAAAAGTTACAGTTAACAGTACATAGAGGTTAAATCAGGTGAAACATTTATAACCTTTGATTATTTTAATTCATTCACAGCACAAAACTTGTGTGTAAAATGTATTAGTAATAAGGGTGGTGAATTAACATTGGCTGTTTTGTAGCAGATGGGCATCTCAATGCACACTGTAAAGACAAATTAAAGCATTTACACTGAGTGTGGTGCTCAGCTGCCCCAAATCTCAGACATAACCTGGAAACACAGTCTGAAGAAGGTTCATAACATCATCCTCCCATCCAGACCAAAGTCTGTGCTCCCTGCTTCCCTCTGGGAAGAACGAGGTTCAGGAACCTCTGATCCAGAAACTGTAATTGTAATTACTCTGTAGTCTTCTCTTTTATTCATGTAAGTTACTCCGCACAATAATGTTATATCGTTTCCACTTCACATTAGATACCAAACTTTGTGTCATAGTTTGAGTATTGTAGTTTTCAGTGACAATAAAACAGTCTAATCCAAAACTGTCTTAATTTTGATTACTAGTCTTCATAACCTTCCTGGGATTCAGGAGATCAGGTTGTTTATTCATGAGAGGCTGTTATTGAGTTTAGGCTCTCATTTGCTGTGCGACACACTAATCGGTCACTCTGACAGTCCGCTCTGTAACACAGGGGATGACATCATGTGTTAAGAGAGCAAACACTACATTAACACTACTGTCAGACTAATACTGTTTTCCATTGAACATTATTGTTGGGCTGCTTTAGGCAGCAAGGGTCAGTGTCAGTACTGGTACCATGAAGTAGTACTGATGTTGCACAGGCCGTAGAGAACATTATGCTGCCCGTAACATCGTGCAGATGAACAGTTTGGTCTGAGGACTCCTCTCCAGAGGGATGCATAGACCTGTGCAGGCTAAGCACCTGACTGCCATGAGATATCGGGCCTGAGCCCAACAATGCCTGGCCTCATGTGGCGCGAGTATGAAGCCAGTTCCTGCAGCATGGGGACCATTAACTGCCCCCCATATTTGTTTTGGTCCGTCCAACACCAGCAGATTGCACTTCAGACTGTCCGGGAGCTCGACAATGACCATCGAGATGTGGGGGGGAAATGCCCCAGGACACTATCGTCGTCTCATTAGGAGCATGCCCTGATCCTGTCAAAGTCAAATTTATTTATGTAGCACATTTAAAATAGCAACTGTTGACCAAGGTGGTATACATTTAAGATAATCAAAAGAGATAAAAATATAGGAAGAAATGATAACATTTAAGAAAAAGAAGCATAAAATGAGAAGATTTGAGTAAGAAATGAGACAAATAAAGGTCATACAAACTCTTTCTGATTTAAAAGCCAAGGAACATAAATCGATTTACTCTGCCTTACAGAAACCTGGTTGCAGCTGGATGATTATGTTAGTTTAAATGAATCAACACCCCCGAGTCATTCTAACTACCAGAAACCTCGAAGCACAGGCCGAGGGGGCGGTGTGGCAGCAATTTTTCACACCAGCCTATTAATTAACGAAAGACCAAGACAGACTTTTAATTCATTTGAAAGCCTGATGCTTAGCCTCGTCCACCCCAGCTGTAAAACTCAGAAACCAGTCTTACTTGTTATCATCTATCGTCCACCTGGGCCTTACACAGAGTTTCTCTCTGATTTCTCAGACTTTTTATCTGATTTAGTGCTCAGCTCAGATAAAATAATTATTGTGGGTGATTTTAACATCCATGTAGATGCTAAAAATGACAGCCTCAACATGGCATTTAATCTGTTATTAGACTCAATTGGCTTCTCTCAAAATGTAAAAGAACCCACCCACCACTTTAATCACACTCTAGATCTTGTTTTAACATATGGCATAGAAACTGAACATTTAACAGTGTTTCCTGAAAACCCTCTGCTGTCTGATCATTTCCTGATAACATTCACATTTACAATAATTGATTACACAGCAGTGGAGAGTAGACTTTATCACAGTAGATGTCTTTCTGAAAGTGCTGTAACTAAGTTTAAGAATATAATCCACCCACTGTTATCATCTTCAATGCCCTGTACCAACATAGAGCAGAGCAGCTATCTGAACGCTACTCCAACAGAGGTCGATTATCTTGTTAATAATTTTACCTCCTCACTACGTACGACTCTGGATACTGTAGCTCCTGTGAAAACTAAGGCCACAAATCAGAAGTACCTGACTCCGTGGTATAATTCTCAAACACGTAGCCTAAAGCAGATAACTCGTAAGCTGGAGAGGAAATGGCGTGTCACAAATTTAGAGGATCATCATTTAGCCTGGAGAAATAGTTTACTGCTTTATAAGAAAGCCCTCCGCAAAGCCAGAACATCTTACTATTCGTCACTGATTGAAGAAAATAAGAACAACCCCAGGTTTCTCTTCAGCACTGTAGCCAGGCTGACAAACAGTCAGAGCTCTACTGAGCCAACCATCCCTTTAACGTTAACTAGTAATGACTTCATGAACTTCTTCACAAATAAAATTCTTATCATTAGAGAAAAAATTACCAATAATCATCCCACAGATGTAATATTATCTACAGCTACTTTTAGTACCATCGATGTTAAGTTAGACTCTTTTTCTCCAATTGATCTTTCTGAGTTAACTTCAATAATTACTTCCTCCAAACCATCAACGTGTCTTTTAGACCCCATTCCTACAAAACTGCTCAAAGAAGTCCTGCCATTAATTAATGCTTCGATCTTAAATATGATCAACCTATCTCTAATAATCGGCTATGTACCACAGGCCTTCAAGCTGGCTGTAGTTAAACCTTTACTTAAAAAGCATCTCTAGACCCAGCTGTCTTAGCTAATTATAGGCCAATCTCCAACCTTCCTTTCATATCAAACATCCTTGAAAGAGTAGTTGTCAAACAGCTAACAGATCATCTGCAGAGGAATGGCTTATTTGAAGAGTTTCAGTCAGGTTTCAGAGCTCATCACAGCACAGAAACAGCTTTAGTGAAGGTTACAAATGATCTTCTTATGGCCTCTGACAGTGGACTCATCTCTGTGCTTGTCCTGCTAGACCTCAGTGCAGCGTTCGATACTGTCGACCATAATATCCTATTAGAGCGATTAGAACATGCTGTAGGTATTACAGGTACTGCACTGCAGTGGTTTGTATCATATCTATCTAATTGACTCCAATTTGTACATGTAAATGGAGAGTCCTCTTCACACACTAAGGTCAATTATGGTGTTCCACAGGGTTCAGTGCTAGGACCAATTCTGTTTACATTATACATGCTTCCCTTAGGCAGCATCATTAGAAGACATAGCATAAATTTTCACTGCTATGCAGATGACACCCAGCTCTATCTGTCCATGAAGCCAGGTAACACACACCAATTAGTTAAACTGCAGGAATGTCTTAAAGACATAAAGACCTGGATGGCCGCTAACTTTCTGCTTCTTAATTCAGATCAAACTGAGGTTATTGTACTCGGCCCTGAAAATCTTAGAAATATGGTATCTAAGCAGATTCGTACTCTGGATGGCATTACCTTGGCCTCCAGTAACACTGTGAGGAACCTTGGAGTCATTTTTGACCAGGATATGTCCTTCAACGCACATATTAAACAAATATGTAAGACTGCTTTCTTCCATTTGTGCAACATCTCTAAAGTTAGAAATATCCTGTCTCAGAGTGATGCTGAAAAACTAGTTCATGCATTTATTACTTCCAGGCTGGACTACTGTAATTCTTTATTATCAGGATGTCCTAAAAACTCGCTGAAAAGCCTTCAGCTGATCCAAAATGCTGCAGCAAGAGTCCTGACAGGGACTAGAAAGAGAGAGCAGATTTCTCCTGTTTTGGCTTCCCTTCATTGGCTTCCTGTTAAATCCAGAATTCAAAATCCTGCTCCTCACATACAAGGTCTTAAATAATCAGGCCCCATCTTATCTTAATGACCTTGTAGTACCATATCACCCTATTAGAGCACTTCGCTCTCACACTGCAGGCTTACTTGTTGTTCCTAGAGTATTTAAAAGTAGAATGGGAGGCAGAGCCTTCAGTTTTCAGGCCCCTCTTCTGTGGAACCAACTTCCAGTTTGGATTCGGGAGACAGACACTATCTCTACTTTCAAGATTAGGCTTCAAACTTTCCTTTTTGCTAAAGCATATAGTTAGGGCTGGACCAGGTGACCCTGAATCCTCCCTTAGTTATGCTGCAATAGACGTTGGCTGCCGGGGGATTCCCATGATGCATTGAGTTTTTCCTTTCCAGTCACCTTTCTCACTCACTATGTGTTAATAGACCTCTCTGCATCGAATCATATCTGTTATTAATCTCTGTCTCTCTTCCACAGCATGTCTTTATCCTGTTTTCCTTCTCTCACCCCAACCGGTCGCAGCAGATGGCCCCGCCCCTCCTGAGCCTGGTTCTGCCGGAGGTTTCTTCCTGTTAAAAGGGAGTTTTTCCTTCCCACTGTCGCCAAAGTGCTTGCTCATAGGGGATCATATGATTGTTGGGTTTCTCTCTGTATTTATTATTGTGCGATCTACTGTACAATATAAAGCGCCTTGAGGCGACTTTTGTTGTGATTTGGCGCTATATAAATAAAATTGAATTGAATTGAATAAAGTGGGTTTAAAAAGAGTCCAATGTTGGGGAGGTCCTGATGTGAAGGAGCAGTTTGTCCCACAGTTTAGGAGCAGTTACAGCAAAGGCCTGATCTCCTCTGTGCTTTAATCTGGACCTCGCCACTGGAGCATTTGAGCCGTACCCCCAGTGAGCTTGTTGGGGTGTACCAATTTAAAAGACCAGAAAGGTGTGAGGGTGCTAACCCGTGCAAGGCCTTCAAAACGAATAATAAAGCAACAAAGGATCCAGCAGGTGCATCTTTCCAATCCTGGGAAATGTAGGATGCATTTGTAGGCTGTATTTGGATGAACCTCTAAATTGGGACACCCTTCACTGCCTACAATACAAACCTAAACAATGCCACATCCAGTGTGTTCAAACACATTAGTCCAGTCAGGTCGAGATATCTAGCACGGTTTTTGGGTGTTTTTCTAAACTGATGTTTAACACTATATTAAGAATGCCTTTGCAGTGTAATTGAGAGAATCCTTCTCATCTCACATGATTTTATGTTATTTATGTTAAATAAATCTCCCACTTCTTTTTGAATTCTTATTCAGTATGTTTACCAGTTTAAAACAGTGTTAATGAACACGGGGTCTGTCGGTCGGTTATTTTAAAGCCAGCACATCCTTTATCACAGAAATGTATTTCATCTGAGAGAGTTAGGGTCCAACACAAAGAGATGCAAAATTATGAGAACCTAGAACTTAGATAAACTGTAGATAACTGCTGGAAAAAAGTTGAGAATTTGTGTTCGTGATCTGACGTATTTTCTCCAAAACAAAATATTCTGCAACTCATCCACAAAGTGGCAGCCAGGTGTCAGAGACGTCCTGAGATGCATAAAGTGTAAAAGCTGCCAGTGCTCCGCTGACACAGTAACACAGACCTCTGAACTTCTGGCATTAACGACACAAAAACTTCCTGATTGTAACGCAGTAAGTGCCAGGAGCTTGTCGATTTGGGATTTCATAGCCGAGTAGCTCTTACAGGAGTTAATAGTAAAGGCCCCAGTATTTTTGTCAGTTATTAATTTCACCCCCTGCTTTAAGTTGAACGAAGTAGTAAAAGGATTCAATGAATTTTTTGTAAATATAGGGCCAAAACTGGCTGCGGAAATAAAGGTTGATATGATAGAAAGGGAGACTGGAGGAAACATTGAAAGGAATGCAAGTTCAATGTTTTTATGAGCAGTGGAAGAGAAGGAGATATATGATATTGTCAGTGGACTTAAGAACAAAACAAGTACTGACTGTCATGATATTGATATGGTAATGGTAAAGAGAGTAATTGATGGTATTGTAAAAGCACTACAATATATTTTTAATTTGTCTTTCCAGGAAGGGGTTTTTTCACAAAAAATGAAAGTTGCAAAAATTATTCCCATTTATAAATCAGGTGAAAAGCATTGTTTTACAAATTATAGACCAGTGTCGGTACTATCCCAGTTTTCTAACATACTGGAAAAACTATTTCTAAAAAGATTTGATAGCTTTGTGGATAAACATGAATTGTTGGCGAATTGCCATTATGGGTTTAGAAATAATAGATCAACAGTTTTGGCATTGATGGATTTAATGGAAGAAATAACAGAATGTATGGATAACAAGAAGTATGTACTTGGAGTCTTTCTAGATCGTGGGGCGATCGTGGCTCAAGAGTTGGGAGTTCGCCTTGTAACCGGAAGGTTGCAGGTTTGAGCCCCGGCTCGGACAGTCTCGGTCGTTGTGTCCTTGGGCAAGACACTTCACCCGTTGCCTACTGGTGGTGGTCAGAGGGCCCGGTGGCGCCAGTGTCCGGCAGCCTCGCCTCTGTCAGTGCGCCCCTGGGTGGCTGTGGCTACAATGTAGCTTGCCATCACCAGTGTGTGAATGTGCACGTGAATGGGTGAATGACTGGATATGTAAAGCGCTTTGGGGTCCTTAGGGACTAGAAAAGCGCTATATAAATACAGACCATTTACCATTTAGATCTAAAAAAAAGCATTTGATACTGTTGACCACAGAATTCTAATAATCAAACTGGAAAAATATGGGTTTAGGGGTGTGGTATTGGACTGGATAAAAAGCTATGTGATGAATCGACAGCAATATGTACAAATAAATGAGTTTAAATCTAAATTGATGGATATTGAATGTGGAGTACCGCAAGGATCAGTATTGGGTCCGAAAATGTTTATTATGTATATAAATGATATTTGTAAAGTATCAAAGATACTAAAGTTTGTATTTTTGCAGATGATACCAATATACTTTGTTCAGGTGTGGAATTTCAACAGGTTTTGGAGGTGATCACACAGGAGTTAAAGACATTAAAGAAGTGGTTTGATAGAAACAAATTGTCCTTAAATTTAAATAAAACAAAATTTATGTTATTCGGAAACTATAAGAAAAACATTAACATTGAAATTTGTGTTGATAATGTATATCTAGAAAGGGTTAATACCATAAAATTTCTTGGTGTGATCATTGATCATAAGGCCTGTTGGAAATCACACATCATTTATGTGATGGGAAAGTTAGCTCGGGGCATTGCTGTCTTGGGGAAAGTAAAACAATTTCTGGATAGGAAAACATTGTACATGTTATATTGTGCTTTATTATTACCATACATGAGTTATTGTGTAGAGGTTTGGGGAAATACATATAAAAGTAATATTCAGACTATAATTATAATGCAGAAAAGGGCTATTAGACTAATAAATCAGGAGGGGTATAGGGCTCACACAAACGCACTCTTTATTAGGACGCAAGCTATAAAATTCCAGGATCTGGTGAAGTTTAAAACAGTGCAAATAATATATAAGGCAAGGAAAGGGATGCTCCCAATCGAAATAAGTAAATGGTTCTTAGAAAGAGAAGGGAGGTATAATTTTAGAGGGAAGTGGAATTTAAAATTACGAAGAGTAAGAACAACATCGAAGAGGATGTCTATTTCAATAGCGGGAGTTAAATTCTGGAATGAGTTAAAAGAAGAAATAAAGGTCAGTAGTGATATAAACCAGTTTAAAATAAAACTCAAAAAAGAAATTTTAAATAAGTATAAGAATGAAGAAAATGCAATTAACCCAAGACAGCAGTCAAACTGATGTTTATTTTCTTCTACAAATTAGCAAATCTAAATATAGTTTTAGTTGAACATGAGAAAATATTTTTTTTGTGATGTTATGTTCTAAGTTAAAGGGATTGTATACATTTTTGTTGTTCAAATTTAGATGATGAGGATGTAAACCTGAGGGGGTAGGGCTAAATAAGTATATACTTCTGCCTACTCCTTTTCAAACAACTGCATGGAAAGATTTTATGAAATGTTGGAGAATATATATGTTTGAAATAAAAATGAACTGAACTGAACTAAGTTCACTTACATACAAAGTCACAAATTTCATGGTAGTATCTAGAAAGAACAGAAAAAAACTTAAATAGATTTTCATGTCATGAGTGAAATAAATATTAGATCACACCAAGCACAACATGACTTAACACTTGATGGAAAAACGATTCTTTCGAAGCAGAGTAGTAATTGGTCACCAGGTTTGCACACATCTCAGGAAGGATTTTGTCCCACCCTCTTTATAGAAACTCCATGTCCTGTAGTTTTCTTGGCTGCTGCTAAACAACAAGAAAGTTCAGCTCCCTCCTGAGGACCGAGGCCTGGAGACTGGCTAGGCCGCTCCATGACCTTAACGTGTCGCTCCTTTGTTGCCTTGGCAGTATGTTCTTCAGTATTCTTGCTGGTGGTCTTGTAGCTCGTTCCAGCCTTGTGCAGGTCCACAGCCTCGTTCCTGACATTTTTTGACAGCTCTTTGGTTTTTCCAATGGTGGTGGAGAAGCTGGAGTGGAAGAAGCTGACTCTGAAGACAGGCGTGCTTTAAACACAAGTTAAGATCAGTAGTGTCTGTAATTGACTGATTGTAATCTGTGTCCCACATGGGCGCACAGCTGCCACAGACTGTTGTAGGGGATCAAATCCGTATTTCACTCAGTGACATAAGCTAGGACCAGGTTTGACAGCATTCCTCGTCAATGGCTTGAGCATGAATCGATGATTAATGTATTTGCTCACTTGAAGATTTTATAGTAGACTTAAATATGGCTACTCTCTGCAGTTTTCTGTACTTAAGTATCAATCAAACCAGATGAGGACATTTTTGACCCCTGAGGACCACAAGTGTGATTATGTGCTGCCATTTAAAAATTTTAAATGGTTAAAAAAAAACTTTCTCACTAAAGTTCAACATACAGCATTCTTTAGTTAGTCAGATAGTCAAAATTATCTAAACAACTAAATATTTTATTTTCTCAATTTGTTTTTGCTCAAAAACACAGTGTACTTTATGTAAACAAGGTCTGGTGGCCCTAAAATGTAAAATGTTGGGTAAATTTTGTGTTAATGTGTTGGTCTTAAGTAAAACTAAGATGTAACACTGAATTAATTGACAATTTATACTTTATATTTTAAAAAACACTCAAATGAAGTGGGGACATTTTGGACCCCTGAGGACCACAGGTGTATGGAAATCGGGAGGACATTATGAGGATTAACTGAAAGAGTGATCACAAGGAAAATGGCGTGTACATGAAGTCTTTAGAACGAGGAGTTTCAAATTCTGTTTGAATGATTCAGTGACTCTGCTGCAATAGATATGTAAGAGTCTGACAAACAAATGAAGTTACACAACTGCAACAAAAAACCTTTCTCAGGTGCTATGGGTTTAATTATATTGCCAACTCATCTAGGACCACCAAACTGTGCAAAGAATCCAAGAAGATGGAAAATTTGATAATGAAGACAAATTGGATCTATAAGTTGAATCTGGAGCTGATTTCTTATTCCAAAGTGTGGCATGTAGTTGACCTGCAAAGGCACTGAAACAGAGGAAAAGAGATAAAGAATTGAGACTCTGATGTGAGTCCCATCAAAAACACCTGCAAAGGATAAAAACTGACTGGCATGTTACACAGTGCTACCCAGCAGCCATGCTTGGGTGCAGGCTGCTAACCAAGCTGGCCAGTGTTAGCTGAGACTTGGCCTTCCACCTCACACTGGGGCCATGAGGAGAACTTTTACTACAGAATATTTAAATATGTATTCATATTGTGGTTGTGATTAAATATATTACTTTTATCTGCAGGCCCGGTTGTCATATCTAGATATGTAAAACAGTCAAAAAACAACAAAATAATGCTCAAGAGGTTTCTTTATTTTACATGACTGTTTCCTCTGTAGAGGCAGGGATGGTAAGCCAGTCTTTGCAGGTCTTTGGTGCAATACTGATCCTAATATATCCTATCATTAACATGAAAAACATAAAAATAGATAGTTATTTAAATAAAAAAGTAGAAACTTCTATTGCTGACACACTGGCATGGAATCAGTGCAGCATTCACAGTATCAGCTTTCAAACGTTGTATTAACTCCTCTGTGGAATGGCGAGCTCAGGAGTCGGGAGAACCACTCCCTGTCGTTGGAGATGTCTCAGGATGTCCAGGATGGAGTCGAGCTCAAGGCGGAAAGCATCCATCTCCCTGCTCTTGTCCTGAGCCAGACATCTCCAGTGCTCCAGCTCAGACTGCAAATCATCACCTGGCGTCTGCCACGCCCCCCTAAGCACCTGAAGGACACAAACAAAAGACCTCAGGTTGTCTTTGATACAGTATAACTACTTCATCTGACCTCTATGTGAATAATGTCATCAGGGGAAGTGTACAGTCTTCTCCACCAAACAGCGTATATGTTTGGCTACAGGTTCAGCAGTGTGTTTAACTCCGATGTCTGTATGACTCGCAGAGGGTTTCCCAGAGTCCAGGAGACGTTAAAAGTCATTTATAGCATAACATTCAGGTCAGCTTACGTTTTCGTACAAGTTTGCCACTAGCTCAAGTTAGTTTCATTTACGCTGACAATGTGGATCCAGAACTAGGGATGGGTATCGAAACCCGGTTCTTGTTGAGAACCGGTTCCCACTGTTTCAGTTCCTTGGAATCGTTTGCCATTTTTGCAAACGATTCCCGTATCGATTCCAGTCGCCCCGAATGACGTCACCACGTTGCGGAGCGTCATTTACCTGGCAGGGCGCCTAAGCGGCTCAAACGCTCAAAAGTTTGGATATACTTTACGAGAACGGATGACAACAGGGCAACTTGCAGTACTTGCAAAGTAGATATTTCATTTAAAGGAGGAAACACTACGAATATGCAAAAGCATTCGCTCACAAAACACGCGATGACCTTAAATGAATGTCGTGTTTTTAATTCCGCTCCGGACTCGTGAATCTCAACCCAGCAGCAGCGGTAACGTTTGCACGTCCTCTCCCGTTAATGCGGCAGGTAAATAATCAACTAACAGCGCATATTATGTTAGCGCGATCTGCTTTATTACAAAACCTGCCATCACTGTGCATTTAGGTGACCATGATGAGACAGACAGAGTCTGGCTGGCAGTTCTCGCTGCAGTCTATCGTTAGCGTCTCCTTTCAGGCCAGGATAGACGAATGTCACCGAGCAGTGACTAAGTTTGTTGTCAAAGGCTTGCACCCATTTGCCACAGCAGATGCCCCGATTTTCGGTAAGTGAATGTGTTTAATTGTAGGCAGGGACATTACTGGATATTCTTGTGTAATTGCTACAGAAGAATTTATGTTATACTTTGTTATTGCTACAGAAGAATATTTATTTTATTATTTTACATTTACAATTTTTTTTCCTGGGGACCCTGTGACACCCCATTGAAGAGCCGTAGGCTGTGGATCTCTTAAGATCTCACTGTTGGGTTTGTAAGGCCGTGTTACTCCTAAATTTCTATCTTGTTCAAAGAGAAGATATAAAACAAAGTTCTAAGCTAATCGACCTTAGTGTTCTCCTTTTTTAAAAATAAGAATCAATAAGAGAATCGATAAAAAATCGAATCGTTAAACAGAATCGAAAATGGAATCGGAATCGTGAAAATCTTATCAATACCCATCCCTAGCCAGAACTGCTTTTGTTTGAACGTGGTTAGATCAGGGGATCACCCACCGTGGATGTCCAAGTTAATCACAACTGCTGATTTAAAACACCTGAATCTTGGCCTTAGGGGTCACTACAGGTTCACATCAGGTTCTGGGTTCAGATTTCTGTCAGCTAGTTGTGCCCTCACTGGTACCTGCTGCAGCTCCTTCTCTCTGTGCTGGTGTCTGAGCTCCATGTTCAGTATCTTCCTCTCCAAGGTGCACAGGAGTTTCACCTCTGAGCTTGAAGCTTCTTTAGCTTCCTTCAGCTCCTGCAGCAGTTTGGTTAGCTAAACACGAGACAGAAGCAGCTAATCAGCTGGATAACTAGCTAAAACATCTGGTTTAAAAAAAGGAACATGTAAATGTTAGCTAGGCCTTTGAAAGTATTAACGGTCTAGTGTGTTGCAGATTCAGCAGGGTCATTCAGTATGGAATGCCAGGACTGCCAAAATGAATGAATTAAATACACCATTAAATAAATAATTAAATTTGTCAATAATTAATTTGAATTGGAATTAATTAATTAAATACATATGACATATTTAATTAATCAATTAAATTACCAGGACCCAGGCAGACAAAGCGTGGGTCCTGTTTCAGTCGTCAATTCTGAATTATAACTAATGTGAAAAACATGTTTAAGGAGAGAGAGCAAAAAAATCCAGTTAACATCTGATCTTTGTGCTTTTTGTTCAATAATCAGCGTGACCTGTGTATAAACGCATACACTTTATTAAAAGAGATAACGTTGGTGTTTCCGTCGTGTAGTAACCATTAGGTTTGACTGTACAAAGCTTGTTAGACACTATGAAACACGTACAGACCTTACGCTGTTCGACTAATGTTTTTATTGTGAATATTGATCATGAGTGAAAACTGGAAGCCCACTTTGCTGCTTCGGAGGCCTGTACACCACGGAGCGAGGTCAGCATATCCAGGAATGTCTTCAGCGCTCTAGCACACATCCTGCTCACCTGTCAACTGTTTAACACCTGCTGCTTATTCAGGAAACACGCCCACGTTACCTGGTGATGGTCACAGTTTAACGTGGGCAGCTGCAGCTCGATATAACACAATGTCGGCGTATTGTTCTGCACAAGACAAGTAAATTTGTTTTTTTTCCTGAGCTCAGAGCTGCTGGAGTTTGTGTTTCTGTCAGAGTGACTGACCTGGGATAAAGACGACAAACGGGATTTAAACAGAGAGCGATGGACACCTAGAAAACTACAGAGCACTCTATCAGCGGCTGATATTCAGTCACTGGCAAATCTTCGCTCAGTTTTAGCTCACAGTGGTCAGTGTTGGGAAGGTTACTTTTAAAATGTATTCCATTACAGAATACTGATTACATGTCCCAAAATGTATTCTGTAACGTATTCCGTTACGTTACTCAATGAGAGTAACGTATTCTGAATACTTTGGACTACTTAATATATTATCATGCTATTTACAACTACCTGAATGTACTATTGCTGTGATTAATTACTGTTACTGAAGGTCCGCGGCTCTGAACCATAGTAAAGGGACCTCTGGCTAATACGTCGGGTTCGTGTCAGGCTCGTAGCTGAAAACTAGCTTTACTTTGTTGTCTGGGTCAACTTTGCTTGCGGGAGACAGAGAGAGGCGTTGAAAGGCTGCTCCAACGGAACTTATTTTTTCCGGAGGAAAACACGAACACAGTGTACAGTTGAGTCTTAATAGCTTACTTACAGCTGGGCTCGTCAGGCACTCTTCTTGGCTGCAGTGGTTATTATTATATTTACATGCTTCCAGCTCCCGTTTTTGCTCCGTGACAGCTCGGACTTTTCCTTTCTCTCCCTCCCTCGCTCACAGACACATCATGGGTATGGCAGTCCATTCTCGCTGCAGCACGGACTACACTGCCCATGATGCTACATTCTTTAGGGCCATGCCTGTAACACTCTGCCTTTTAGCTTAGCACAACAACAACAACAAAGAAGCGCTCTCTCACCCAGGAAACACGCAGAGAGAGAGCGTCACTCTGTAACCATGGCAACCGTAACGCTGCCGCCTCGAACAACAGAACACAGCTGTCAAACAAACCCAAACAATCCTGACCCGCGACAATATGAAACAGGGAAGTACCGCCGTGTAATCCATTTATTTCAACAAAGTAACTGTATTCTGAATACCACCTTTTTAAACAGTAACTGTAACGGAATACAGTTACTCATATTTTGTATTTTAAATACGTAACTGCGGTACATGTATTCCGTTACTCCCCAACACTGACAGTGGTTAAACACTGGACTTAATTCACTCAGCTTCTGTCAGTCGGGTCATGTTTACTTCACCGTTTTATTTACAACTCAGCAAATCGGTTTGGCTCAGATTAAAGTTATGTTTCATAACTGCATAGTTTTACTGAAGTTAAATGTCTCACTGGAGCACGTTAGACTGAACCTGCTTGCTTTTCTTTATCTGGCGTTCATATGTGTGATTTAAACTGTGAATTTCAAGTTATACAAGGAGGAAAGGGAATGAGCCTTTCCACCAAGAGGAGCAGCGTTGAACCAGCATAGATACTGAAAGACTTCAGCCTGCCCAGAAATATTACATCCTCTGTTTTTTAATAGTTATTCAACTGTATTCTAAGCACCAGCTGTCTGTTAGAATGAGCAAAGTTTACTAAAATAAAAATAAATGAAGTTAACATCTGATTTGTGTGAGGTAGTTTTTTTCATGTTGGTGTTTCAGTCATGTTATGTTTACCTGTCAAAAGCTTGTTACAAACTATGAAATTGTGCAGACTTCTGGATGTCAGAATAAAACTAATACTGCTCATGAATGAGACTAAAGGTGTCCTTTATAACTAAACATGTTATTATCACCTCCACATTTGTAACGGAGCGACGTGCCAGGCGAAATGGAAGTGAAAAATGCTAACGCTGCAATGCTCAGCTACTATGAGGTGTTCAAACTCCTCACAGACCTGTAGGAGCAGAGAAAGGATAGCGGGAAGCACAAACACAGCGCCGGGCAGCAGAACCTCAACACCATCATGTACGAGACGCTGAAGTACCTGTCGAAGACGCCCTGCAGCAGACAGAGCCCTGAGATTGTCAAGGAGTTTCTCACCACCATGGTGCCGCACAAACTCACAAAGGCAGAAAAACTACAGCTACTGAACCACCGGCCTCTGACTGCAGTGGAAATCCAGCTTCTGGTAGAAGAGAGTGAAGAGAGCGACATTTATATCATATTTAATTATATAGCATGTGTATTTCAGTAATAGCCAATTTATCTCAGTGTAGTGGTGAACAGTCACACAGCTCAGTGGGCGTTATCTGTGATACTCCTAAACTATAATGTAACCAAACAAATTCACTTGTCTTGTGCAGAACAAGTAGAACAAGTTAAGCAGCAGATGTTAATCAGCTGACAGGTGAGCAGGATGTGTGCAGGTAAGCTGAGGGTCTGTCGAGTTGATCGCTGGTGTCGTGAGGAAAATGTCGGCTCGTTATTTATGTTACAGAAACATAAGGACACGAGAGCAGGCGGAAAGAGACGATCGTTCGGTGAAAATGAGAATCTGCAGCTGCAACATGTGGAACACACAAATCTAACCGGTTAACGTAAAAAACAGTTAAGATGGAACACGGGGGCTGTGAGCTCGTACACGCTGTCAGCTGAATGTTAGCTAGCAACATCTCCGAAAACATTGGAGCACTTTTGCAAACATGTTCTATATTGGCCAGCTGAGTAGACGCGAACTTTACGCTACTACATTCACGGCTAAAACATTATTGAAAGTGTAGTTGGTGACAGACAAACGGTATTTAAAAAGTTACATTTTAGAGCGCCACCACCATTGCTGCCTGTGATTTGAAATGCATTCTGGGATACCTGGCTGCCCCAAGTCCACACAAGCAATCGATTATCTAGGATCGACCTGTCTTGACTTACTTTGCACAGTAACCAATCAGATGTTAGAGAAGATGCAGCGGCAGCGTTAACCCCGCCCACTTAGTTTGATGGGTGAGGCTGACAGATAAAATAAATTCATGAACAGTCAGAGGTCAGGACTGCCAAAATGAAATAAATAAATACATCATGAAATAATTAATTAAATGTGTCAATAATTAATTAAATGTCATAAATATGTATTTAATTAATTTCAATTTTAATTAATTATTGACACATTCAATTAATTATTTAACGGTGTATTTCATTAACTCATTTTGGCAGTCCTGGCATTCCATAATTCAGAGGCATTCTGTGTACAATCATAACTCTGCCAATCAAAATGGAAGAACCAGGATAGAAAACCATCAGAACTCGATCAGCACAGCGATCTTTCTCCACCTCCTCACCTGCGTCTGCAGAGCATCCTCTCTCCTCCTGGATATTTTCAGTGCTTCTTTGCACCCCTGCATTTCTTTCAGCTGCTTGTCCAGATGATTCATCATTATCTGCAGGTACATATGAATGTTAAAACAGCAGGCTCATGTTGTACAGAGGCTGCTTGATGAGGGAGCCCTACCTCTTGAGTGCTCAGCTTATTAGTCAGTTCTGCAACCTTAGAGTCTGAGTGTTCGAGTGCATGGGTGGCCCGCAGGTGGTCCAACACTCTAAAGTGTTCTGCCTTCATGGTGGATAGCTGCTCTTCAAACTCCTCTGTCAGCCTGGGAGATTAAATCATATCTTTAATTCAGGGGCAGCAGGTGATTAGCTGGGTTATTGAAGAACATCCTGCTTCTTTGCAGGATGGGTCAATATCTATTTGCACTATGAAGCACTGTCCAATCAGTTTTGCAGTATTTGCCTGAATCTGAAGAGAGTATAACTTTATATTCTTGAGAATTCATCAGCAGTCACATCAGCAACACAAATGTTCCAATGGCAGCCATGCATCCCCAACGTGACATTCCCTTCACCGTTTTCCTGACAGATGATGTGATCTGCATCATCTCCATACACTTTTTGTTCTTGAGTATAACCAGTGGTTTGCACTTTGTTGTCCACCTGTGTATTTCCACTCACAAAGGTCAGACATTGACAGTGATATTCCCCATCAGCCTTTTACGGCTGAGAGATAGAAATTCAACACTGTAAATGAACTTTGATATTTTGTCTGCTTCACTGCTTTAAGTATAACATTTCCTAAACAGCAAGTGCAAGTAGAACCATTTGGAAACAAGCAAAAAGCACACAGAAGCAAAACTACAAAATGACCGACTGTACCTGGACAGCTGCTGCTTGGCCTGTGCAGCATCAGCCTTCAGAGCTTCCTTCTCCTGCTCGCTCTGCAGGAGGAGAAGCTCCACCTGCTTTTTTAAAGCTTCGTTCTCCTGCAGAACCTCAGAGATATGACTCCCTGTCAGAAGAAGGAAACATGAAAAAAATCTTCTAGTGCCTCCAGCTAGCTGCATTTTTTTAAATCTGGAAAACCACAGCCCTGCTTACAGACGTTTTTATAAAGAAATCTCTGCTGTTAGTGTATACACTGGGATTGATGTGGTAATGTTCTTACTTTCTTCTGATGCAAGTCTAGAATATGTAAACAATATTTGTGTGTAAACCACTTTCAAGGATCACTCGACAAATAACAGTTACACACACACACACACACATCAGTCGATTCACTCGTCTGAACTATAAGTTTTGTTCCCTGAAAGAAAGAATAACGAGGTACAACACACGGTCCCTTGCCATGCAGCTTTGCTCAGTAAAGAGCAGCTATGGAACTGCAGAATGACTGTACACATGCAGGTGGGGCCATGTCCTCACAGGTCACCTGTCTTTAAGATGTAAACAGAGATGTCTTCAGCCAGGCTTGATATCCCATACTATATGTAAATGGACTAGTGCTTTTACACAACGTACCTCATTCATGCAATACTTAAAAAAAAAAAAAAATCTAAGTGCGTTCTACCTACCGTTCACACACACACTCATATTCCGATGGAAGCATCGGGAAGCAACGGTTAGTATCTTGCCCAAGGAAACTTGGCATGTAGACTGGAGCAGTTAGGGATCGAACCACCGACCTTCCATTCAGCAGATGACCTGCTCTACCTTCGGAGCTACAGTCCCCCCCCATATGTGCATATGTGTTTCCTCTCCTTCAGGGAACAGAAGTTATAGGCATAACTGGTCATTTTTAACACTTGAGTTTTTCACACAGCTCTGAGTTTGCTATAACTCTGATCTTGTCTGTGGCTGGGTGATGAACCAACAATAGCACAAGCAAGACTGGTCTACAGATCAAATGGAGCATATTCTTTGTGCACTGCCTCCATCTGACAACGAGGCTCTCTGCATGCAGACTGCAAACGTGCTCCCTCTTCTGAACCATAAATTGCCCCCTTTCACTCACTATGTACTTATACAGCACTCTGCATTTAATTATGAGTTGTTATTAATCTTTGGCTCTCTTCCACAGCATGACTTTTGTCTCATCTCCTTGCTCTCATCCCCGATGAGGCGAATGTTGTTGGGATTTGGAATTATATAAATAAAATCAAAGTGAATTAAACAGTGTGACCACAAAATATTTTCATTGCATCAGGTGATCTTTAGTCCCTTTTGCGTATTATTTACTTTAAAAAAAGTGCATTCCCACCTGTGAATACTGTGGGCTGATAGGTCTTCTCACACAGAGCAGCTGGAAATGTTTCTTCTCCTGCAGTGAGAAGACCGTGTGTTTTAGGGAGACCTGGTTGTTGCCGTTTGCTCTCAGTGGATCGTCTTTCTGCTCGTGTGTTGGGGGCAGATGGCATGTTCCTCCGTTCCTTCTTCAGTCTGTCCACAGTGCAGCTCAGTTCCTGAATGATCCGTGTCTTTTTAGCGAGCTCTTGATTCAGTCGCTCAAGCCGCACGCCAAATGCTGCCTCGGCTTGGCGCTGGTGCCGGCCGGGACTCAGCAGGGCCTGTAGAACGAAGGGCTCTCCTCAGTATTGTATAATCGAGTACAAGTTTATTTTGTGTTATCAACTCCTCCATTATCCTACTTCATTCATTATTTCAAGGTTTCAGAGCAAAGACTGCCTGCTATAGCATCTGGAGACCGCTAAGAAAATAGCTCATTGCTTTTAGTAAGACTTGTACTGACCTTCTGTTTAAGCTGCTGCTGGAGAGACTCGATCTGCTCATGCAGAGATTTCTCTTTCTGTTTGTGGCTCTGCTTCACACGGTATAGCTCTTCCTCCAGAGCCTGGAGTACTGATGACTCGGACTCAGCTGCTGCTTCAACCTGCTGCTTACGTTGCAGCTGCTGCTCCAGCTCACAGATCTGCTGCTCGTAGCGAAGCTACAGAGTAGACACATAATGGCATTCAACAAAAATCTGCTACAATGTTGCAGGTTGTTCATTTTTAAGACTCAGTTCGTGAGCATGATTTAAAATGTATTTGATTTTATAATGTGTCTAATTTAATTAAATAACTGTGACAAGCTATATATAAAACGGTCCTTAATGAAGAGGAATTAATAATACAGGACCAAGGGCAGAACATCAATGACTGCAAGCAAAGAAACAACAAATCAAAAGCAGCTACCGATCAAGGAACACTGTTACTGATCCCTGTGTGAAAGAAACCACATGTGCTTCACACTTTTTACTTTAGTGATGTATAAACAGTGAGTGAGCTCTGCTATTTACGAGGTACACAAAACAGTTAACAGGTACAGCTGGAAACTGAGCCAGTCAGCAGCTGACAGGCTAGCTCGTGGTTGTAACTAAGCAGGCGGACACCTACAGACTCAAATCCTCCACAGTAGAGCGGCTGCATTCCAATATGAAACAATGCTCTGAAAACACTATAATGAATATGTCCAAGGCCATAACAAAGAGTCCAAACTGAAATAAAACCTTTCTGTCCTTCAGTTTTTCTACAGAAATCAAAATGGCCAGTGCTGTAAAGTGACTCATAGTGTTGTCACACAGCTAACAGTTGCTGAGGGGTATTTTACTACAGTGAAACCCATAAAAATGGAACTGTGGAGTTCTATCAGAAAAATATTATAATGTATTCACTCTGCCTCATCTCTTGCTAATCGGTGGTGCTTCAATCCCTGGCTGCTCCACAGGACTGTGACTGTGTGTGAATGTTAGAGCTTGTGGACAGGTGACTGAGACGAGCTGTATAAAGAGCTTTAAGTGCTCAGAGTAGAAAAGCGCTACAAGAGGAACTAGTTCATTTGTTCCCTCATCTGATGTTTTTAATGATCATTTCATCATTAAATGATACAAACCACAGAAAATAATGGTTCTTTATAAAAGACACTGGAGTATCTACTATAACCACGGGACAGACGTCTGAAACATGATTCTTCACTGTGGTGAATCAAACTACTTCCACAGCAAGAACATTTCAAAGTGTTGGTTCAGCCAAATGAGCACATAAAACACATTTCCTCGCTCATCTGCTGTAAATCAGACATGTAAAGGAGAAAAACAAAGGTTTTACTTTTTAGTCTCACAGCTGTGCGGTTAAGAAGCTCATTTACTGACTGAAACTGAACTTATTATGTCACACTGCTTCCTCTTTGGGCTTCACAGTTCTCTATGAAGCGTTTGTCTGTTGCTTTTCTACCACACCAAGCAGGAGGAATGCACACAGGAAGAGACGTGGTGATCACAAAGTGTGGATTCAGTGACTTCTACCGATGACCAGCAAGAGATGGTGGCTGCCCTAATTCTTCAGTATTAAGATGTGATTAACGTATTTTTTTGTCATTTAAAAAGGACAAAAACCAACCCCACACTAGCAGACAGCTCTAAAAGTTGTGTATAAACACACCCCCAGCAGCCGAGGCCTGCAGCAGTATAACTAAGGCCGGATGCAGGGTCACCTGATCCAGCCCTGACTATACGCTTTATCAAATAGCAAAGTTTTAAGCCCAATCTTAAAAGCTGAGAGTGTTTGACCCCTGAACCCAAGCTGGAAGGTGGTGAACAGGTTGGTGGTGTGACGGGGGCTTTCTGTTTAGGGTCCTCTTCACAGTCACCCAGCTGTTACTTCCAGGCTGAGTGGGAAGTGCTGGCAGGTCGTTACGTCGACAAACCTGTGGACTGATGTTAGCTGTACCTTGACTCTGTGAAATTGCTGCTCCATAACCTGGAAGCTGCGTTTGGCTTCCTCATCGTGATTCTCCAGCTCGGCCTCCAGACGTTGGATCCTTCGCTCCAGCAGAGCAGTGATCCGGCTGGAAGAGGACATTTTGCCAGCATCCAAGTCCTCGTGGCTGGCAGATGTGGCTGCAGCATAAATCAAAGCAGGCAGCGAATTTGGGTTTCTGCTCCTGAGTATTTGTTCCAGCTCCTTCACCTGGTGAAAACACAAGTGATATGAAGTTGTAGAAGAAAGAAGGAGAAATTAATTGTTAGTGTACGCCCGTGCGCCAAACCTGTCGCTCCAAGTCCTTCATCCTCTTCAAGTCCACAAATTTGTCTCTCGCCTTTCTCTGCCAGCTGTTTCTTTTGCCCACTTCCTGTTTCAGTTTTTCTACCTGAAATGGAGACGGCCTGTTACTTCCCACACTTTCCATCCTCATTCCTAAAGCTTTCACTGTTGTCACTGTAAAGCACCACAAAAGAAGACATGCTCTAGAGTCTAGAGCAATGTTTCCAGAGTCAGGAAAGATAGGCACATTCCTTAAAATTAACACAATTTAAATCAATTTAAATTTTTTCAAATCAAAACAATAGTTTCCTTGAGGCACATTTTACTGTAACATAAAGACCCCTGACAGAAACCAACAATCACACAATCCCCTATGGGAGGTACTCTGTGACAGCAGGAAAAAAAACGCACTTTTAACAAAACGATGGTTTGTGGCAAAACCATCACAGCCTGGTCACATGGTCTGACTGGGAGAGTACAACCACCAGCCTTCCTTAAATGGGAATGATAAATTATTCAAGTATATCTAAAAAAGGTACAACAACAACAAAGACAAATAAAGTTCTGCATCCAGAAAAGTTCTGATCAACAAAGGAAACAGTCTCTAAGACTAAACACTGACCTCATTAATTATAAATGGTGTGATTTAATGTTTTGTTTCTATTATAAGTCCTGTTTAAATTAGTTGTTTAAAGAATTTAATGAAAACTGTACCACACAGATGCTAAAACAGACTCTTAGATGGCTCGACTACAACATCTATTTCAGGTACAAACACTGAGTCACACATTAGAAGGTTATGTTACAGTCATTGAATTAGCCTGCTTTATGTCCTGGTGGGTGGGGCTTTGACTCGCCACACCCACTATCAGATCGTTACATGGAGAAACCTTTTTGAAAATGTGACGTCACATTACGCCAATGGGTAAAAAGATCGGTTTTGATTGGATTATGTCGTTGAAGAGAAATTGTTCAAGCCATGTTTCCGATGCAACAAAGAGCCGACGGATGACCTGGATTGCAGCCATTCGAAGACCAAATATAACGTCCCAGAACACTCCAGCTCACATGTTAGTCTGCTCCAAGCATTTCCACAAAGGTACGTCTTCTGTTGTAGTTATTACGTAATTTATCATAACATAATTGATGATGTAGGTTACAAATAAGTCTTATATTGATTTGAATTGAATTCGTTGTGCTATGCTGCTTTGTTCACTGTGGCTTTGTGGGCTAATGTTTGTTGTGTTTTGTAGGAAAACCAGCCTACAAAATGCAGGAATGCGATCCAGACTGGGCACCTCTATCAACCTGGGTCATACCGAGTTTAAAGCTGCTACCACAGCCAGATTTGATCGGTTAAGAGAGAGAGCGACATCAAAACAGCCACGAAACGTCCCGCATATATGTGCCCAAGGGCTGTATTGAAGCAATCAAGTGATGAATAACTGTTTTCCAGTATGTTGTTTTGCATTGTTGATTTGTTTATTTATTTTTTTGCATTGTTGATTTGTTTTTCACTGAAGCAGCTAATAAAGCACGATGGAATACAATTTTGCGTCTTTCTTGTAAGATTCTATAATAGAACGAAACAATAATGCCAGTTATAAATAAAGACAATAAATTGAATGAATAACGAAACACTTATTTTATTTCTATTAGATCTGAAAATGTTGTGTAATACTACAACCTGAAACCACAAATAGATGCGTTTGCCTGTACAGGAGATAAAGGAAAAGAATGTAACAACAGCTGTGAAATGGAATAGTCCAAATCACCAAAGTAAACTGGACCTGGGCTTGTTGCAGGGATCTGAAGTTACTAAACACTTCATGAGTGTATGCACTCACACTCATAATAATAATATAATAAGAAATATGTGCGTGATGAAAGTTGGGCAGCACGCTAACGTCCTTACTCCGCTCTGTACGCTCGTACGGGTCTGACCCTTTCACTCCTTTGATTTTTTCCTCGTACTTTTTTTTTGCCTTTTCGTCACGTCTGTCTTTGCACGGACCTGCTGTGTTCTCCGTCGTTTTGGACATAACTGTTATAAAACAAAATGCAACCAGGGATTAAAACTGTAGAGTTAATGATTACCGGTGCTGGAAATGCTAGCGCTTGATGCAGCGTTTTGATTTTGTTGCCACTCGTACCCACAATGCAATGCACGAAAGTCACATGGTCTGTCAATCTCTATACAAAGTGTTCACAGACACCTTGGCTGCTGCCTCTAAACATATTGTGCGTTGTCGGTCTTGCGTGCTGCTCACTAACATTCAGTATTTATTATTTCCTGTTACAGGTTGCTGCTGTGCTCTGCCTACTGTGTTGTTCTCTTTTGGTTTCTTGACTTTTCTTCCAGCAGGTGATCCAGCTGATTCTTTTCTCTCTGTCCCTCTTCCCCTCTGATTTTCTTGAACTTCCCTTGTCTACGTCTTTCCCGTTCCTATCCCCCGGTCACGTCTGTTCTCATTGTAATAACTTAAAAGTAAAAATAAAGATCAATCAAGTGGACCAGTATGACAAAGCCGTAATGATCCACGTCGCCTGTTGGGCATCTTTCTTGGCCTTCAGACGATAATTCTGATGCTACAGTGCCAAACGGCACAGGAAGAAACACCCCAACAAAGAATAACTGAATTAAACTAACAACAATGACTTGCATGAGGGAAGTTCACTGAAGTCAGAGTCTCATTTAAAATAAAAACTATATAGAACAGACAGAGGATTCATGCAGATTGAGGGTACAAAATAAATCAGTCTGTAACCATCGTGTGAGAGCGGAGCATCACCTGTTCTCTGAGCTGGTGTATCTCAGCTGTAGCAGCCTTCAGCCTGCCAGCATCTCTGTCCAGCTTCTCCTGCTTCTCAGCAAACCACTGCAGTTTTTTCTTAAGGGCTGTCACTTCCTCCTGGTGCCTGTCCTCTAATACACGCATCTCAAAGGTCTGTTTTCCTAACACATTCAGGAGAAATGCACTCAGTTTTTACTCATATATACACAGCAGGTAAAATAAGTATTGAACATGTCACCAGTTTTCTAAGTAAATATATTTCTAAAGGTGCTACTGACATGAAAGCTTCACCAGATGTAACGACCAGCTTAATTCCCACATTACAAGAAATCAAACATAAATGTCCACAAATTAAGTTATGTGTAAGAATGAGGAGTGACACAGGGACAAGTGCTGAACACAAAGGGAGGTGCAAAAAGACATGACAAGTCACACCAGCTGAACCTTATCAGTAATTAGAAAGCAATCCTGCCTTTTTATAGGCCATCAGATGGGACCATCAAGAAACATCTCATGATGGGTAAAAACAAATAATCTAGCTCAAGACCGTCACTGTCCTATTGTTGTAAAACATCCTGATTGGTTACAGAAGAATTTCTAAAATCCTGAAGGTTCCAGTGAGCCAGCGCCTGGTCATGGCCGGTTCACTCCTCCCCACAGACAAGTGAACAGAATTATCCGCAGAGCCAGGGGGCACTTGTGGAGAGCTACAGAAAGACCTGGAATCCTGCAATTGTTTCAAAGAATGCAATAAAAAATACCATCACGGCCTGTATGCACAATTACTGTTCATTACTGAAGAAAAAGCACGATGAAACACATTTAAATCTTGCTGAAAAACAATGAAACAAGCCTTTGAAATACTGGGAAACCTAGTCTGGTCAGATGAGACCATAATTCCACTCATTGCATGCATAATAAACACCATACCAGCAGGTATGCTACCACCAAGGTCTGGGTTTTTCAGCATATGACACTGGCACACTGCAGGATGAATGGAAAAATGTGCCGAGACATTCCTGATAAAAATCTGCTTCCAGGTTGGTAGCGAAGAAATGACAGAAGATGTACCAGCCAGAAAGGAAACTACTGACTGGCTTCAGAGAAAGAACATAAAGTGTCTCGCCCAGCCAATCACCTGACCTATATCCAGGTTAAAATCAGTGGAAAGAACTAAAGGTCAGAGGTCATAGAAAGGGCCCACGGAGCACTTTCAAGTTTTGAAGACTGTTTGTGTGGAAGAATGAGCCAAAATCACACCTGAGCAATGTACCTGGGAATACTTTCTCCACACAGGAGACGTCGTGAAGCCGTCGTCTCCAACAAAGGCTTTTTGTGCGAACAGTTAAATAAACATCAGTAAGTACGTTCAGTACTTTCATCTGTGTCGACTAAGGAGCTTGGAAAGAAAAGCGCCTGGACTTCTTGAGTTGCTTGAAGACGTTTCACCTCTCATCCGAGAAGCTTCTCGGATGAGAGGTGAAACGTCTTAGTCTACGATGACCTGGATGACTGAGAACCTTCACAGACATATTTCATCTGTGTCACTATTACACAGAACTGAATTCATGAACATCTGTGGTTTGATGTTTTTGCATGTGTGGATTAGATGTTACCCACATCTGGTGACAATTTCACTTTGAATCATACATTTAATGACTTGTACATATATGTCAGTTTGATATATTTTGGGGTTTTATAAACAAATCACAAGTTGGTTACACATCTTTTCAGTGTTGCAGTAATCCTGACAGCATTTGATGCTTTTCTTTGTCACACAACATTAAAGTGAGTCTCTTTGGTAAAACACAAGATTTAAAGCTGCCACTTTGATTTATGGGTTTCTGCTAAGGTAGCACATTTTTAAACTGGCAGAATTTTGCATATTTCTACATGTTTTGAAGGCAAAATGAAGCTACAAACTTGGGGTTGTCATTATCCTATTATAGCATTTTGGAATTGGGTTTGTATATGAAGTGAAAAGGGGATGAAAAATATGGAATATTGTAGTTTCAGGACTGTTCTTACCCGATGTGGAGATGGCTCGGGCTTTAGCCAGGTCTCTCTCTTTCTTAATGAGCTGCAAGTCCACCTCCAGAGCCTGCTTTTCTTGCTTAAGCTTGTGGACGTCCTCAGACATCTTGGCCTCATTTGTCTGCACAAAGATTCACATCAGTGCTACGTGAAACAAGCTAACATAGACCTTCAAGCCTTACAGTACAGGTGGATGAGAGCGGTACTAACCTGAAGTGTGTTTATTTGCGCTAACAAGTCTGCAATGCGTGGAGTATGATCCGTTAAGCATATATTTCCCACTGGCCTCGAAGTTTTATTCAGCTGCTCCCTGGTGAGGTTAGAAAAAGTTTACCCTAACCACAGAACAACCACTCCACATCTAGACAACTTTATGATCTCTATTTGTTAACGACCTACTTTACAAACTTTGAATAAAGTTAGCACTGCTGTCCCTGAACACGAGTGAATCTCCGGTTTGGCCAATGTGTTGAATACCTTCCATAGCCCAAAGACGCGCTGTGAGCTTCACTGTTAGGTGCTTAAATGCACGATGCATGAAAATGTGTATGACTCGCAGTGTGAAGTGTTCCAAGTGGTCAGTCTTTCACAGTGCACATAAACACACATATATGGGTACAACAACATATGTGTGGGACGTACAGGTCTGTGGGACAGAAGGCTCACCTGGTGGAAGCCAGCTCATTCAGCAGCCTCTGGTTTTCTTTAAACATGGCCTCCTCATTAGCTTTACTCTTGGCCTGCTGAGCCTTCATCTGTAAATACAGCTTCTCATTCTCCTGGAGGAAGATTAATGTAAAAAAAACAAACAAAAAAAACAATGAAAAGAACAACAACAAGGTACAAATGGATAGGCTCTTGTTTTTTTAAACCGTTGCTCACACCTAATATGGGCTTTTCTATTTACTGCATTTTGTATAAAACTGAAAATGATTAGAATTTCATAAATTGTGCCCACACGGCATCTTAACATAGAGAGCTTCTGAGGTAAAGCACTGCTACGAGTGGAGAGGACTTTAAAAAGTTGTTTTAAGCAGATGGCAGAAAGACAAAGTTTAGTGCTTGGGGAAAATGAGTGAGGTCCCTCTCATTAAAGATATACTCTCATCTCTCAAACCTATGCAAACTCTTAAAGCAGGGGTCCTCAATCCCAGTCCACGAGGGCCAGTGTCCCTGCAGGTTTTAGATCTCACCCTGGGTCAACACACCTGAATCACATGATTAGTTCATTACCAGGCCTCTGGAGAACTTCAAGACATGTTGGCCGTTTATCAATGCCCAAGTACGCGAGTACGTACTCGCGTTCTCGGTGAGTACGTACTTGCCGAGAACGCACGGGAGTACGTACCCGCCGAGAACGCGAGCACGGACTCGCGATATGTACAATTGGAACACCTGCGTACGTGATGATGTCACAGGTCCGGAGTTTTTACTTCCGTCCCCTCCTAATTTAACTGTGAGTAACATGTTATGAAGCTTAACTGTAATCACAGCCAAACCGGTTTACTCAGGAACAAATAAAACACTGAAATAAACCAAACATTAACATTTAGAAGTGATCTAAGTGACTTATATATCATTTTTAACCTCAGTAGTGAAACCTCTATTAATAAAAATAGTGTACATGTACATACGTGTACATACCTTAATAAAAACAAGCAGGTGAGATGTTAGAACGCTTTTATTTCTATTCTAGTGGACACTCAATACTATAGACAGCTGCTGGGGTTTCTTTAACCTGAGTAGTGAGAAGACCGCGAGCGGGCGGGGAGGGGAGGGAGGGGGGGGGGGGGGGGACGATGTGCCGGGAGTCCGCTGTTGAGTTTTGGACGAAATGCATTCTGGGATATATAGCTGTCCCAAGTCTACACCGATGCATGCTCGATAAAATGGGCGGAGCGAGAACACATCCGGGACTTTTTCGCGTTCTCGGCGTGATGCGTACTTCGAATTGGAACAGTACTTGGTCTCCGACTGATGACGTATCACGAGTACACGAGAACGCAAGTACGCACAAGTACGCATATTGATAAACGCCCGTTGAGAAGGTCATTTATCCATTTAAGTCAGCTGTGATGGATCAAGGACACATCTAAAACCTGCAGGGACACCGGCGGACAGGGATTGGGGACTCCTGTCTTAAAGAGTTCAACACACACAGCATGCTGGCTCGGGCTCTCCAGAGAAATCTCTCTGAGGATTTCAGTGTAACTGGTCAAAGAGCAACAAGTTCTCTTTCATGGTATTCGCTTTGTGTCTCACTATGGGAACACCTCCTGTGTGACCTCATCAGAAGCTCAAATGCCATCATGCTAAGTGATGCCCATGCCAGGAGGGGCTGGTACCCCCCTATATAATAATTTTCAATTCTATTCAATTTTATTTATATAGCGCCAAATCACAACAACAGTCGCCTCAAGGCCTTTATATGATAGGCTGACATGGTGTCAGATGACATTCAAAACAAGCCCACCTCTTCCTAGCTTCCACAGCAAGGAAGGTGAGGGGTGTCCACATTCTTAGGCTGCATCCTCCTGAGGACCCGGCCTTCGCGGTCTACGTGGGCCGGAAGTCCGGTGTTCTCACCGGCTCTAGTGAGCCTTGAACCCCGGCTAGCTATTGAGCTGGTGGGTAACAGACGTCTCCGAGCAGATATTTGAAGTTTACACAGCTACACTCTCGCCTGAAAATATGTTAAACGTTTATTTTGTGACCCAGAAAGAATAATAAGAGTAATATTAAAACTAACTAGCTGCCGCCATTGTTGGAAACTGAGCAGGGCCGCGCTATGAATTCTGGGATAGGTTGGGCCACCAAGGATACACCCGACCCATCCTTCAAATCTGGGGAAATGAAGGACGCATTTGTCAGAGTCTTCGAATTTGGACAGTCTTCGTCGTGTCGCTGTAACATAATCGGCCTACAAATGCGACCACAGGAGGATGCGGTTCCTGAATTTGGACACAGCTACGATACCGGACACTGCTTCTTCTTCTTCGGGGTTTAACGGCAGCTGGCATCCTTGTACATGCAGTGCTGCCATCTTCTGTTTCAGTCCGTTATTACACTCTTAAATCCTACTACTTAATCCTGCGTCTTTTCTTACAAAGCTTCAAACGACGCGTCAACTATTAAATTAGTCGTCGACGATTTTGATAGTCGACGTAATCGTGACTAGTCGAGTAATCGTGGCAGCCCTAATATGTAATGTCATAAATTTGCATCCATTCAGCTGATGATGTAGCAAATGTATAAAATTACTTCAGGCTCCTGTTTGCCTCCAAATCCTTTTTACACTGCTGGGATTACAGCTGACAGAACACAAATTAGAAAACAGTCTATTCGTTTTAAAAACAAGTCCTTCTAATAAAAGTCCTTAAAAAGACGAAATAACACTGAAATCATTGAGAGAAAAAAGTTGTGACAAAAGTCACAATAAGATGTAGAGTTCAGGGTAACTAACCTGTTGGTAACCTTTTATGAGTGCCTCCTGCTCTTTTATTTCTTTATCAATCTGCTGGAACTTCTCATCTGCAGCAACATCTGCAGCCTCCACCCACCTCTTTTTCTGACTGGCTTCTTCTGCACTTCTCAGCTGTTGAGAGAAAAAAAACACAAGTCTTACCCTGGCAGTACCCAAATAAGAATGAGCCATCTTACAAATTTTCCATATATACGGAATGAAAGCAGTGATGTGTTTATGCACCTTGCTTTGCAGTAGGTAATTCTGCTGTCTGAGTGAGTTGAGCTCCTCTGCTCCTGCCTTCATCATCTGCAGCTCCCTCTCCTTCAGTGCCAGCTGGGTCCTCAGCTCCTCCAACACGGAGCTGTCGTGGCCAGTCTGAAAGTCAAGACAACAAACCAAAGTCACGTCTCTCTTTCAGCAAGAATCAGTGTGCACAGGAGCTACAACATGTTTTTGCTTTTCTCCTTTTGAAACACACATTTTGACAGTATGTTTATGTTGTGACACTCTAAATTTAGTGTTAGGTAAAACAACATTGTCCTTGTAAAAGGTGAAAAACACTATGGATGAACATGTGATCATCGGTTGTGAAGTCCTTCTTTAAACAGAGAGTGTTGCACTTTAGCTCTGCAGCTCAGTCACTCCCTGGATGGCTCTCAGCATGCTAAAGTGATGTGCAAACAACAAAGGCTCTAACTTCACTCACATCTTTCCATTTGAAATATTTTATGTTTTAGGACCCAGAGCTGTACCAATGACCAGCTACTACGTATACTCAGGTTTTGTCTAGGATCTGTAAGCTTTAGGCTCTGCTTTGGTAACCAGCAGCAGATTTTAGGTACACAGACTTCATCCCACAAAGAGCTGTGCCTAACACTGTAAAACATGGCAAAAGGAGACCTCTGAAAGTTCAGCTCAATCTCAATGCCAGACACCAACACAGACATAGAACACGCTGGAGAGATTACACATCCATTCCATTGGAGAGTACCTAAACTTGCTACAGAAACTACATCTCCAATACCCTAAATGTCCTGTTACTACTGTAACTTGGCTTCAGATAAGTAAAAGAAAATGAATGGATTCATGTTCTCTGTATGATGTTGTTCAAGAAAAGCAGAGGTTATGGTTACTGCTGACATGCTTAGTATTAGAAGTTGAGATGGAAGTAAGCATGAGGGTGTTTGGTAATCCAATGCCACGTTCTAGATGAAGTCGGAAATTTAAATTTCTAAGTTCCAGTCAGAATATCATCTGGAATGCTCCCTCAAATCAGATTTCCAACTCAGAAGGTTGGACCAATTAACAATCTAATATCCCAGAAATGAAAACTGCACTGACAGTGTTGTGTATTCAAGACTCACTAAATCAGCAGTACGCAGCACACAGACCAGGCTCTATCCATCAATGTGCTGCAGGAGTGTTTTTCAGCACAAAACAACAAAAGTATTACGGCAGAGGTTCCCAAAGTGGGGGACGTAGAGCCATTGCAAGGGGAGTGCGGTATGAATGCAAAAAGAATTTTTTTATAAAGGAACGTGTGGACACTGCTGGCATAATGGACAGGTTTTTGACGGGGCTCCCACACAAATGCAAAGCGGAGGATGAAGCATCGCCAAATATGTTTCCAAACCAACTTCCTTCCAAGTCAAAGAAAAGATGGTCATATCTTGCCTAAGTGCAAAGGTAGGTCTCCCTGACAGAATTAGTTTCCCCTGCGTCAGGAGCAGCGCTGGGCTCTCCAAATCACGGGCAAATAGGATCCCACGGTTGTTTATGTTTTTGAACCCATTTTGCACAGAGAGGATTTTTTGAAAAATGTATTGATAGCAATGTTGAACATTATTACACAGGAAACAACTACACGTAAAATAATTAGACTATGACACCTCTGCCTTTCTAAATGGAGGGACAGTAACTGCGTGTGTGTGTAAGTGTGAAGATTTTCTTGTAAAACTAAGAGGGGCCTAGGAACCACTGCATCATGGTGTATTGTTAGTGATGCATTAATGAATCTACTTTGCTAAGATACAAAACAAGCCCTGTTTTTCTCTTTTCCAGATTCATCACTGGAATGTGCTACCTCGTAAGTGAAGTCACTCCAGAGTTCAAACATCCAAGATTACCCAAACACAGCACAACAGCTGTTGTACTCTTCCTGAATTTATACAGGTTATTACCTATGGAAAGCCAGGACTGCCATAATGAATTAATTAAATACACCATGAAATGATTAATTAAATGTGGCAATAATTAAAAATTAAAATTGGAAATAATTAATTAAATAAATATTTTTGACAAATTTAATTAATTATTTATTTAATTCACATTTGAATTAATTATTGCCACATTTAAATAATTATTTAATGGTGTATTTAATCAATTCATTTTGGCTCAGTTGACTCCTTCAGGTCTCACCGTGAAATAATTTTATCTGTCAACCTCACCCATCAAACCCAGGGGGCGGGGTTAACGCTGATCGAGTCAAAACCATTGCTTTGGCCTGGTGGCCACTGTTTTTAGCACACAACAACCGGCATGTTGAAACTAACAGAACTGAACTTTGAAAAACCCTGTTTGTGTGTCAGTGACATTAAAACGTTTTAATATTTTTTAGCCGAGAATGTAGCGGTTTAATCTTCAGATATCTGGTTGGTTTGTCAAGATGGAGCCTCTTTGCAAAAGTGCTTCGATGATTTCGGAGATGTCTGCCCAGCCCAGTCTCACGGCAAAGCGTGGGATACACCCGCTCGCCTCGAAAGCAATCGAGATGTTATTACCACTGACAAAGCACAGGCCCCGGTACCACAGCCGCCATAACCCCCGCAGTACACTGACTTCATTTACTGAGGTTATATTTATCGGGATTTTATTTCCTGATGTTCGTATTTGTCATACCTGTTCCAGTCGCCAATTCTGAATTATAACTAACATTAAAAACATGTTTAAGGAGGAGAGAGAGCAAATAAATCCAGTTTTGTCTTTGTATAAAAACATTTTAAAAGTCAGTTTAATCTCAAAAATCACTTAAATCGAAAACACACCAGATAAAGAAAAGCGAAGGGTTCAGTCTAACACATGTGCCAGTGAACCATTAAACTTCAGTAAAACTATGCAGTTCTGAAACGTAACTTTAACCTCAGCCAAACCGTTTTGCTGAGTTGTAAATAAAACAGCAAAGTAAACGTGACCCGACAGACAGAACCTGAGTGAATTAAATCCAGTGTTTAACCACTGAGAGCTAAAACTCAGGTGAGGTTTCAAACCTGTGTGCCGGTGATTGGACATCAGCCGCTGACAAAGCTGGTTCGCCGATAAAGTGCTCTGTTGGGAAACAAGCTCCAGCAGCTCTGCGCTCGGGAAAAAAAAAAAAAAATTACTTATTTTGTGCAAAAAAAATGTGCCGACATTGCGTTATATCGAGCACCGGCTGCCCAGTTAAACTGTGACTATCACCAGGTAACGTGGGCGTGTTTCTTGAATTAGCAGCAGGTGTTAAACAGTTGACAGGTGAGGAGGGGGATGCATCATGCAGGTAAACTGAGGGCCTGTTGAGCTGATCGCTGGTGTCGTGAGAAAAATGTCAGCTCGTTCTTTATGTTACAGAAGCACAGAGACACCAGGCGGAAAGAGACGATCGTTCGGTGCAAACGAGAATCTGCGAATGCAACATGTGAACACGGAGAGTGGAATATGTAAACAAACCGGTTAATGTAACACCCCCCCCCCCCCAAAAAAAAACAAGAACAAAAAAAAAAACCAAACAGTGAAGCTGGAACACTGGGGCTGTGAGCTCGGTACACTCTGTCAGCTGACTGTTAGCGGAGCGAGTGACATCTCTGAAAACAGCTGAGCACTTTTGCAAACATGTTCTATGTTGACAACCTGACCAGACGTGACGATTATGCCACTACATTCGTGGTTAAAACACTATTAAAAGTGTAGTTGGTGACAGAAAAACGGGGTATTTTAAAACTTTACACCACCACCATTGCTGCCTGTGATTTGAAATGCATTCTGGGATACCTGGCTGCCCCAAGTCCACACAAGCAATCGATTATCTAGGATCGACCTGTCTTGACTTACTTTGCACGGCAACCAATCAAATGCTAGAGAAGCTGCAGTGGCAGCGTTAACCCCGCCCACTTAGTTTGATGGGTGAGGCTGACAGATAAAATGATTTCAAGTTGAGACATGAAGGGGACAAAAGTGCCATAATAAATTAAATAAATAAATCATTAAATAATTAATTAAAACTGTCAATAATTATTTAAATGTGTCAATAATTAATTAAATGTGTTGTAAATATTTATTTAATTTATTATTTCCAAGTTCAATTAATTATTGACGCATTTAATTAATTATTTATTGGTGTATTTAATTAATTCATTATGGCAGTCCTGGCGTTCCATAATTACCAACCACGCAGAGTAAAAAGAACAATGTGAAAAGATGCTGGTGGTCAGGAAAACTTGCACAAACAGTATTTCCTTACACTGATCTGTGGAAGAAGTTGCTTCAGCCTGGTTTCTCTGACTTCCTGTGCAGAATCCTGGTGTTTGGTAGCATCTATTTGCTGCTGGAGGACAGCCACTAAGGACTGAACAGATGCCACTAGTTCATTTCTCACTTTTACTCCTGGTTCTACCAGTGAAAACACACAGAAAGGGATTCAAAGAAGTGCTACAAAGTCAAGACATTACAAAGTTACCTGACAGAATTGATACTGGTTGATAAGAAATTAAGTTAAGCAGTTATCCAATGATCGATCAATGACTGTACAGTTTCTAACAGTGTGGAAAGCACACGATTCTTTCTTACATTATCTAAAGCCTCTGATGACTTGATGTGTGCAGTTAATAACCTGTGCAATCCCAGCAATCTTCGTGGTTCTTTGTGGATGTCGCTCTGTGTGGACACTGTGAGGAAACAGCAGACTGGGTTTTGGCTGGTGTAGCAGAACCTCTACTTATCCCCGATGACCTTGAAGTCACCGCCCTTCTCCCATCCAGTCGCTTGTCTCTTATAGGAGCTGTAGTGGCTTGTCTCATTGAAGAGGTACAGGAAGGAAAAGTAAGGGAGCCACGGGAGGCCTGAGAAAAACGTATGATGTAAAGTGTGAATGTAATCTCTTTTCTACAGTAGTGCCTTTTATATAGTTTGCCTCACCGGGTGTTTCTTAGTTTTGCCAGTGTGAGATGATGTGACAGAAGAGCTTTTGGTATGATCCTGCATCAGCTTGTCTACTTCTGCTCTGATGCTGCAAATCAGATCCTTGTTGGGGGGGTGAGCAGCACTGATTGGGTGGCTTGTCGATTCCCTGGCCCCATTTATCGCTGCAGCTGCAGGGTGCTGTGACTCATCCGGGAATCTCCTTTCCAGTCCCCTGGATGTCTTTTCTTGGTTGGGTTCCACAACACTGCAATCAAAGTGAAAACCACAGTAAAAAATAAACAAAATATTTTATGTATTGTAACTTTACAGTTACTACTATAACTATTCTTTTCAGAAGAGTGTCAGTAATGTCACGAAATGGTGAGTTCTTCTAAATACAGACAGATGGTAGATAGGAAAAATGTATTGTCATATTCATCTACATAAATTAGTACACGTTAGTGCCAAGCAGAAGACGGTGGGTGGACGGACGGACGGGTGGAACTATGTATACCCAGGCTTCTGCATTAGTCATCACATCTGCCCAAGTTTCATTGCTAGGTAACACATTTAGCTCACCTGTCACATTTGCCTTTGCTGTGTAAACTATATACTTTTATTTTCTTGGAGGGTGCAGATGGTTTCCTAATTATTACAATCCATTTCATAATCATTGAGACTCTGAGTCCAGACCTTTTACCAACTGAAAACATTTGATTCATCATGAAAAATAAAACGAAGACGAGTCAGGAATGATGAGCAGTTAGACAAGAATGGGACAACAATCCTCTCCAACATGTCCAGCAACTGGTTTCCTACTTACCAGATGTTTCCAGACTGTTGTTAAAAGAAGAGGGGCTGGTACACATGGCCCAGTGTTTTTGAGATGTGCTGCTATCATTAAATACAACTGAACTATTTATTTTTTTTAATTGTATATTTTATAAATATTGGATATATTTTCTTTGTTTTGCTGGGAACAAATAGGGGCTTCATAATATTTGCAAATCAATGCAATGGGCTTTCATTAACATTTTGCACAGCCTCCCTGAATTTTTAGAACTGATGATCACAGAAGTTGTCATGCTCTCCATAACGATCAATGCTTTCATTATTTTGTTTTGTTTTTGACGATTACTGTGTTTGTTTCACTGTTTTTGTTTGCGAGTTTATTCTTTGCTTCACTTCTTGTTTTATTGCTAGCAGAGTTCCTCCAGTTGATCATCTCAACCCACGGATGAACTGCTGTCAACTGCATACCAAGAACTCTTGTTTATCATAATAATAATAATAATAATAATAATAATAATAATAATAATAATAATAATAATAATAATAATAGAACAGAATAGCTTTTTATTGTCACTGTTACAAGAACAGTGAAAGGCAGTTTGGCATCTCTCCGTGTGTGTAGAGTACACAATAGCGAATGTATTTACACAATAACAGACAAATTTACATTTACACAAGAAAGATATGTGCAAGTTACACATACACCTGCAAACATACACGCACATACATACATATATGTATATATACATATTTGCATCCGTACATACATATACACACACATATTTCCACATGCACACTTACATCTATATACATACACATACATGCCATCTAACTAGCAGGTGCATTGAGAGGTGCAGTGTGATCAGTGATATTGCACATTGAGGGGGGGGGGGGGGGTGCTGTTGGAACTATACTAAATAATGTTATAATAAATACAGTTTAAAGAGGTAAGGGTGTTGGTTGCATTGAAGTATAAACAGAAATACGATTTATAAATAAGGTGTAATGTCCATGAGTGTTGGCAGTGCAGTTATCCTCCAATCAGGGTGGAGGTAGGGCATGTTTGACAGCCTGTGGGTAAAAACTTCTGTTGAGTCTGTTTGTCTTTGACCTGGGGTCCGTTCTTCGTACCTCGCTTACTACATCCAAGATCAAATCATCGCGCTAACTTTGAACTCGCTAATCCGGTTCTCCGAACGCACCTGTTGTTGACGATTAGTATAGCTGGCTGAAGTAATCTGAGATCACTGGGTGGCTTAAAAGGGGCTACGCATCGATAGTAGAAACATTGATCGGCAACCCTGTGATTGGTCGGCGAAGATGTCGAAGGAGCGCGCGCAGTATCTCACGGCAGCAGAGCAAGAACTCTTGATTGAGGGATTTCAGGAGTTTCAGAGTTTAATTAAAACGCAGGGGAACACTGCAAAGGCTGCAAAAGCAAGGAGAGAGGGCTGGCAGAAAGTTGCTGACAAATTACACTCGTAAGTGATCCGTGATATTACATTATATCATGTGATATTATAAATGGCTCATTGGGACACAGAAACCTTTAAATTAAATACCATCACCTGATATCGAGTGTCAAACAATATCAAAGCTGTAAAAGTTATACCACAGTATATTATATTACATCATATCCTCTTTCACATTAGAGCCACAACAGGACCCACTAGAACATGGGAAAAAGTAAAAGTGAAATATAAGAATATTCCACAGAATGGTAATATTTATCACTTATATTGCTTTTAGTCTATGACAAGAGACCCTGAAATAATCTGTTTGTTTGTTTATAACAGCAACCAAGAAAAGGGCAGAGCAAATAAAGACAGGTGGTGGTCCTGCACCCCCTCGTCACACCCCTTTTTGTACTGTGACATTTATTGACATTGTGGGTTTTTTTGTGTGTAGTTTGACATAACACTCCATCACTTTTACCTGTTCCCATGCAAGGGGTGACTGAAGCATGCACAGTAAGTCGGGAGTAAGTATATACAGTACAGTAAGTAAATATATCTATCTATCTATCTATCTCTATATATATATATATATATATATATACATATATATACATAGAGAGAGAGAGAGAGAGAGAGAGAGAGAGAGAGAGAGAGAGAGAGAGAGAGAGAGAGAGAGAGAGGAAGAAAGTAAATAATACCCTCACGGGAGAATCGATATCTCTCTATGAGCACACCATCGCGCTGAGCTAAAGGATCCTGTCTATCCCACAATATACGCTAAATTCTGTAAACTCTCCTTATCAATCTTGCACCTTCCTTGCTCGCGTACAAACGGACAGGACATGGCTGCGACAGACTTCCCAAATCCACCTTCGCTTTTATAGTCGTGGTCTCTCATCTTGATTGCACGTAGTAATTTACTATTACTACTCTAAAATATGAATTACATCTGACATGATCTACTACATGACATAGAATGGTTAATAGTACATTTCCCTTTTTTTCGGAAATAACCTGTATGTATCTGTATGAAATCAATAAAAGAATCAAATGCTGCATTATCTTTAGTTACATTGATAATATTTATTTATGGTAAAACAGTGGCGACATATCGCTCTTGCTTTCATATAACTGCAGCGGACATACCTGAGTGGCCGCGATCTAATCCTGTTTACATAAAGTAAGCCTGCTCCCGAGCAGGTTTACGCTTACGGATCTGTTGCTATGACAGCAAGTCCCGGATGAGCTTCGGAGAACCGAACGATCCAAGATCACGCGAAATCGTCAACAATCAAATCCAGCTAACTTACTTAGCGAGGTACGAAGAACGGGCCCCAGATGGACCTGTAGCGTTTACCAGAGGGAAGGGGGGAAAAAAGTGAGTGTCCAGGGTGTGAGGGGTCTTTGATGGTGATGCTGGCTTTCTGCTGAAGTCTGCCAGTATAGATGTCTCTGAGGGGGGTTAGTGAAGTGCTGATTGACCGCTCTGCTGCCCTCACCACCCGCTGCAGTTTCCTCTTGTCCTCCACAGTGCAGCAGTTGAACCAGAGTGTGCAGCAGTAAGTCAGAAGGCTCTCAATGGTGGAGCGGTAGAAGTTTACTAGCAGTCTTTGGGGTAATTGGGCCTGACGTAGTTTCCTGAGGAAGTACAGCCTTTGTTGTGCTTTCCTTACCTGGTGGGAGATGTTTGTGGACCAGGTAAGGTCGGCCGAGATGTGGACTCCGAGGAACTTATAGCTTTCCACCCTTTCTACTTTCTACTAATAACAATAATAATAATAATAATAATAATGATAATAATAACAATAACAATTGTTGTTGTTGTTGTTGTTGTTGTTGTTGTTGTTGTTGTTGTTGTTAAATAACAAATAAAATAACGACCAAGACTGTCCGAGCCGGGGCTTGAACCGGCAACCTTCTGATTACAAGACGAACAGCCCACTCTTGAGCCACGATCGCCCCTTAACATACAGGGAGTGCAGAATTATTAGGCAAGTTGTATTTTTGAGGAATAATTTTATTATTGAACAACAACCATGTTCTCAATGAACCCAAAAAACTCATTAATATCAAAGCTGAATGTTTTTGGAAGTAGTTTTTAGTTTGAGCTATTTTAGGGGGATATCTGTGTGTGCAGGTGACTATTACTGTGCATAATTATTAGGCAACTTAACAAAAAACAAATATATACCCATTTCAATTATTTATTTTTACCAGTGAAACCAATATAACATCTCCACATTCACAAATATACATTTCTGACATTCAAAAACAAAACAAAAACAAATCAGCGACCAATATAGCCACCTTTCTTTGCAAGGACACTCAAAAGCCTGCCATCCATGGATTCTGTCAGTGTTTTGATCTGTTCACCATCAACATTGCGTGCAGCAGCAACCACAGCCTCCCAGACACTGTTCAGAGAGGTGTACTGTTTTCCCTCCTTGTAAATCTCACATTTGATGATGGACCACAGGTTCTCAATGGGGTTCAGATCAGGTGAACAAGGAGGCCATGTCATTAGTTTTTCTTCTTTTATACCCTTTCTTGCCAGCCACGCTGTGGAGTACTTGGACGCGTGTGATGGAGCATTGTCCTGCATGAAAATCATGTTTTTCTTGAAGGATGCAGACTTCTTCCTGTACCACTGCTTGAAGAAGGTGTCTTCCAGAAACTGGCAGTAGGACTGGGGGTTGAGCTTGACTCCATCCTCAACCCGAAAAGGCCCCACAAGCTCATCTTTGATGATACCAGCCCAAACCAGTACTCCACCTCCACCTTGCTGGCGTCTGAGTGGGACTGGAGCTCTCTGCCCTTTACCAATCCAGCCACGGGCCCATCCATCTGGCCCATCAAGACTCACTCTCATTTCATCAGTCCATAAAACCTTAGAAAAATCAGTCTTGAGATATTTCTTGGCCCAGTCTTGACGTTTCAGCTTGTGTGTCTTGTTCAGTGGTGGTCGTCTTTCAGCCTTTCTTACCTTGGCCATGTCTCTGAGTATTGCACACCTTGTGCTTTTGGGCACTCCAGTGATGTTGCAGCTCTGAAATATGGCCAAACTGGTGGCAAGTGGCATCTTGGCAGCTGCACGCTTGACTTTTCTCAGTTCATGGGCAGTTATTTTGCGCCTTGGTTTTTCCACACGCTTCTTGCGACCCTGTTGACTATTTTGAATGAAACGCTTGATTGTTCGATGATCACGCCTCAGAAGCTTTGCAATTTTAAGACTGCTGCATCCCTCTGCAAGATATCTCACTATTTTTGACTTTTCTGAGCCTGTCAAGTCCTTCTTTTGACCCATTTTGCCAAAGGAAAGGAAGTTGCCTAATAATTATGCACACCTGATATAGGGTGTTGATGTCATTAGACCACACCCCTTCTCATTACAGAGATGCACATCACCTAATATGCTTAATTGGTAGTAGGCTTTCGAGCCTATACAGCTTGGAGTAAGACAACATGGATGAAGAGGATGATGTGGACAAAATACTCATTTGCCTAATAATTCTGCACTCCCTGTAATTAAGACAGAATATGACATCGGATTTAAGCTTGTCTGTTGGCTGATGTTTGAACATTTACAGTGAGCCCCCTCAAATGTTACTTGAACACTGTATTTGTGCCACAAACACTGAGATACTGATGAACTGGGAGGAAAACAAGCTGGCAGCTTGCTGAGAATCCATCAACTAGGTAGTCCTGACCTGACAGGCTGGAGGGTGAAGCCTCTAATTTGATCTGCCTCTGGTCGGAGGAGCCTCATCAGCTCTTCTGCAGTGGGTAGCTCTAAATACACACAAAGACAAAAGAATTTCTTAGTATACTTTTATCCTTTACGATCCTGCCCATCACAAATACTTTTGCACAAGTAGGATGCATCTTATTTATAGGGCTAACACACATGAAGTGACATGTGACACAGAAGTGGAGCCCAGGTGTGACAAATGTGAAATGAAGACCTTTCTCTCAAGTCTTTGAAATCTGTGGACAAAGAAAATAATCAAAAAAATATTGATGCTTTTTGCAAAACTGTCAAAACATGACATTAGGGTTAATCCATGTTGCAAATTTTCTCATTTGTAGTGTCAGAAAGAGCCGTCAGGGAACGCTCACTGAGCAACCACAGAACTGGGACCTGGGGTTTATACAGTGTATACTCAACAGACTGACAAAGACTTAAAGTAGAATAATTTCTGACCTGACTCACTGGTAGAAACAGGCTGCAGAGACTGTTGGGCATGTTGAGGAGGAGAGGAAGGAGACAGAGGTCTGTTGATGCTCCATCTCACTTCCAAAGATGAGGTATGTGGACCATGGTCATCTGAATCCTCCACAACATGGACCTGCCTGTAGGCCTCCTGAAGAGCCTCCAACTCTGAGGCCCCACTTTGTGCGTAAGACTGACCTGTAGAGAAAAATGAATTAAGTTTATCCAGAAAGCAAAGTTAAATGAAACTTGAATGATCTTTCAGGGAAGCTTCAGTCACGTTTAAAGACCTCCCTGGAATTCTTTAAGTTTGTTTCACGTGTTTACATGCTTGTTTACATCCTGACCACATATGTATTGTTTACAATTTTGTCTTATAATCTGGTTTTCATTATGTATATTTACATATTATTTTACCTAATGAGGCTAAAGTTATTAAAATGTTTTCCGTAAAAGTCAATATATAATTCAGACATTCATTGCATAGAATGAAAATGTGAAAATGTCACATGTGAATCACAGTGTGTGAGATGTGGATTAGACACTTTATAACCTCAAATTGGGATTAGAGTAATCTCTGTCAAAGATCAGGGACTGTGGCTGATCTCCTTAGAAGTAGTAAAATCACACAGACACTAAAGAGAAAACTCCATCAGGAAAGAGAAGCCCAGAGAAAGAGCTACATCTTAAAGGAATACCAGAGCTGAAGACCATCTATCACCCTGACACTATATTTCTGAGGCCTCAAAACAGCTGATCATGCTGGAACTCACAGTACACTGGGAGGAGCGGATCGAGGAGGCCAATGAAAGGAAACGTGCAAAGTACCAGGAACTAGTGCAGGAGTACAGGGGAAGGGGCTGGAAGACTTTCTATGAGCCCATAGAAGTAGGTAGGTTGTAGGGCAGGGGTGGGCAATCTCAGTCCACGAGGGCCGGTGTCCCTGCAGGTTTTAGATCTCACCTTGGGTCAACACACCTGAATCACATGATTAGTTCGTTACCAGGCCTCTGGAGAACTTCAGGACATGTTGAGGAGCTAATTTAGCCATTTAAATCAGCTGTGTTGGTTCGAGGACACATCTAAAACCTGCAGGGACACCGGCCCTCGTGGACTGAGATTGCCCACCCCTGTTGTAGGGGCTTTGCAGGACGATCACTCTGCAAAGTCCTAGGCCAGCTGGGTGTGGCTGGGGCAGCCAAGAAGAGGGCCATCCAGGCTGTGAGCGAAGCGGCAGAGAAAGCCAAAGGTGGCTGTGGATTAAGAGGGCTGATCCGTGGGTAACTACTGTTACGCAAGTAGGGGCCTGATCACCCCCGGCTGGGTCGCCTGGGTGAGGGTGTATGACGTTGTGAGACCCAAAACACCTGATGACCCCAGGATACATCACTGAACATGCGTGCATCCAGGAGATGTGTCTTGTATAAGAAAATAATTTACAGAGTGAGGAGGAACTGGAGCAAAAAAAGGAACAGCAGCACTCCTGACATAATTTGTATGTTGTATGGTCCTTACCCTTCAAGCTCAGTTTGTCAGCCACAGAACTGGGAGCATGATGGTCCTACAAGCACTACCACTCACACTGTTTAGGGGTCAATGCCCCGAGTGCACCAAACACCTTGTGAACCACTATTGGCTTCACCCTCCACATCTTCCCAATCTCCTCTCACAGCCCTTGGGTTTTGTCAAGCTTTTTTGTGTTACGTCCTCCTGATGTTGCTTCTACCTGGTATAACATTTATCACTATGGCCGTCTTCTTCTTCTACGTCTGGTCATCACCAGTTTGTGAGAGGGTTCAACCATAGAACTGGGACTGAACTGCACCTGTGGTGTGGTAGACCCCAGCCTCTATCGAGCTTGTGCCTGTGCGGCCATTACTAGTTCCTTTGGTGCCATTGGTAGGATTTTTCAATATCGGGTACTTCTATCTGCTGGTGGTACATGTTGTGCAGAGGCTTGTCTTTCCATGATGTTTCCGTTTTCTGTGTTTCTGTTGCCTCATGTATCACTAGGCACACTGTCAGCTGTGGCCATGTTCCTGATGTACTCATGGATCTTAGCCGTTTCATTCTGAATAGTGGTTCTGACTTTCACTAGTTCTTAGCCTCCTTCCTTTCGCTAAGTGTATCGTCTCAGGGTGAAAACCTCCATGCACAGAACATGGCCCCCTGTTAAATCCAGTATCTAATTTAAAATCCTTCACATCACATAAAACATCTTACGTACAGTATTTCCCCACAGAACACTTCACTCTCAGACTGCAGGTTTACTTGTGTTTCCTATGAATATTTCTAGTTAAAGAAATTTCACAGGCATATCCCTCAAAACTGTAAATGCAAAAAAGTTGCACAAAATAGTTTCCAACCACAGGAAAGTTATTTCATTTTTGAGATACACTAAGTTTTATAAACTGTAGGAAAATGAAAATAAATATTACTGTGCACAATTTGCAACAAAACAGCATGTGTATGAAAATAAACAATTTCCAATAGTGTAATTGAAGTTCTAAGCGTCCCAGAAACTATACAGAAAGGCATAAAGTCAAACATGGCTTTCAAAAACACCAGCTAACCTTTGAAAGGCCCTGTAGGGGGAAAAACTGTTTCCCCCACGAAAAGTGACGCCACGTCCGGTTTTTGCAGGTAATGGCGGACTTGAAAGTTTGCACTAACAATTTGATGATGTTAATTGCAACGTAGGAAGTGCTATGAACAGCTGATCAAGGTGTGTTTCTGGATTATGTTACTGTGGTTGCGAGCACTTTTTACTTGATTTTTGCACAGGAAACCCTGACCTGGGACAAGTTGAATGCATGCTGTGTAAGTACAACTCCTGTGGTTTCATATGCAAAAAAATGATTGCACTAGCTTATTTGTGTCACGGTTTGCGGGGCAAGCCGTGTGTAAATTATTAAAGGACCCTTTATGTAGGCAGCTCAGCTCAGCTTTATTCATCAAATGTTGATACAAATAGAGATGGTGAGGGTGACCATGAAACTAAGCAAAAACCTAAACTGGGAAAACTAACAGGAACAAACCAGAAACAGAGATGCAGGGAGACACGGAGAGACAACCTGAGACGACGGAGGGAGACATGCAGACCAGAAAACACCAAATAACGCAGACGAACCAGCAACACACACGAGAAAACACAGGGTTTAAATACACACAGGGCAATCAGGGAATGGGAAACAGGAGGGAGACGCGGCTGGGAGTAATTGGACATAACGAGACAAGGGGAAGCGAAACTAGAAACACTAACAAGAGACGCAGACCTGCAAAATAAAACAGGAACTCACACATGCAAAGACACAGACTAAGGAACACAGACTTTACACAGAGGAAACACCGACAGAAATGACTAAACACTAAACTGAGGAAGAACAGAACCAAAATATATCACAACAATAGAAAACACAAAACGCTGGGTCAAAGACCCAAGATCATGACAATTTGGTTGCAATTCTACCAGGATTTTAAAATAGTTACACAAATGGGAGCGTGTACGCTCCCATGGGCTTAAAGGGTTAAAGTACTTGCTCATACGGGGTCATCTGATTGGTGGAATTTTCTCTGGATCATTGTAGAGTCTTTACCTTAAAATGTAAAGCACCTTGAGCCAATTGTTGTTGTGGTTTGGCGCTGTATAAATAAAACTGAATTAGCCAGCTGGTTGCAGTGACGGTCACAGATTGCACAGATTGTGCATAATGCTGCATTCTTATCCTCTAGCAGACTTTCACAGGGTACGTGACACGGTCTTGGTAAATAGCCATGTAGAGTCTAAATTTTCTTTGCCATGATCTTCTCTTTCAGGTCAGCTGCTCTGGCATTCAATGTCAGTAGTCTCTATCGTCTCCTGTGGCCAGCGTATTATTCTAGTGGAGGTATCTGATAATTGGTGCATGCATTGATGGCTGTGATCTTATTCCTACCGTTCAAATGGCTTCTCAGCAGCTGTCTCGCCTTCTGGAAATATCTGGCTGTGGCTACCCTTTCTACATCTTCATCATGGTTTCTGTTGGCCTGTGGGTAACCCAAGTACTTGTAGCTGTCCTGTGCATCTCCTATTCTGTCTCTTTACAGCTATACCCATTCAGCCTGGACCATCTTCACTTTCTTTGCAACCATTCAGCCACCCTTATCCAGTCACAAGAACATCCAGATATCCTTGCGGCAGACCCTGGTGAGATGGATCAGTAAAGTGATGTCTCACTAACTCTTGGGATATAGCTCGATGTCATCCATGTACACCAAAAGGCCGATGGTATTTGCTCTTAATGACGAGCTGACTTAGGTGAGTGAAGCCTATGCAGAACAGCAGTGGGGACAGTGCATTACACTGGTATGTTGGATACTTTGTGGTAATGTGTGTGACTGATTGCCTTGTAGATGGTGTCCAGTGTCATTTTCCACAGTCCCACTGAATTTCTGATGAATATAATTAGGGCACTATATTAGAGCACCTTGTACAGTGCCAAGCACTCCAATATAGTCAATCCAGCTTCATCTGTTGGCCTGAGCTACAGCCACCCACATGATCTCACCTTCAGCTCTAGGTGTGTCTGTCCTTGTGCTATTGTTTCCTTGTAGCTGAGATTCCCCCATAGATGAATCTTTGGAAAAACAGGCTATTTGTTCTTTTTACCTCTCTTCATCCTAGTGGCCAACGTTGTGACCCTTAGTTTGACAGTTTCTAGAACTCAGATCTTGTCCCTCTTTTTCATCCAGGAGCTGTCTCGCTGAGTCCTTCTGTACCTCCGTTAACTAACATGTTTCCGGGCTTCTCTGATTTGAAGACACTGAATTACACCACAGGGTTCTACCATAGTTGGCTCTTTACATCCATACAGCTTACTACTGTTCCCATTGTACTGCAGCCTCTTGATTTCCAGCTAACAGGTGCTTCTTGATCAGTGTGTCTTATTTGCATTGTACTCATTCATAGAGCCCACATACACTGCTTATAACTGCTCTCATTGTGCGTGTCTAAGATATTAGGTTTCAAATAAAACCACTTTAAAATACATATATCGATAGTCTTCTCTGGAGTTGGTGTTACCTCTGTTCAGAGACTCCACAGTGTTCTTCTTTCTCTCCTCTTCGCCTGCCTCATCCAGAGAATCATAAAAAGACACTGAAACAAACATTAAGTTGGAGTGACATATATTCTTGTAGCTGTGGATCCTTCAATAACTAAATCCAAAACAAACAAACAAAAAAAGAGGAAGCCTTTAACACTTTAAGGTTTGATGAAGACCTCAATCATATGTTTTGGAGAAAGTGTTTTTGTGTTTCAGACAGAGCTGAGAAGTAACAAAGAAGCAACAAAGTACTTGTACTTGGCTTGGAGTAACAAAGTGGGGCAGACTGACAGAAGCGAGGCTGCCATATGGCGCTATCGGCCCCTCTGGCGATCACCAGTAGGCGGTAAGTGAAGTGTCTTGCCCAAGGACACAACGACCAAGACAGAGAGAGCTGGGGATCAAACCGGCAACCTTCCGGTTACAAGATGAGCTTCCCATCTTGGGTTGAATAACATAAAGTATACTAACTTTATGTTATTCATATGTTGCATGAAAATACTCTGTCGATTGTGCAGGATAAAGAGGCTAATTTTTTGAAATGTAGTGATTTTATAGTAAAGCACTGCATTGGACTGGTGCACAGGGGCGGTGGTGCTTATGGTCAGCGTTGCGTTCCATCAAGTGTAGTCGGCTAATTTGCATTTAAGATGATGGTGATTAGATTAATTCACTGAATTCCATCAACTGTATACGGTGTAGTATAAAGACAATATACAGTATACTGTGGTCCCTCGCTATATCGCGGTTCACTTTTCTCAGCCTCGCTGTTTCCCGGATTTTTTTGGGTGCAATTTTGCATGTTTTTTTTTTTCTTACAGCGCATTCTATTCTGCGTCCTGATTGGTTGTAGACCATTGTCAATCAATCTCGTGCCTTGTCTCCTGTACAGTACAGAATACCTTCAGCCTGTCAAATTTACATAAATCTTCACTAGCAGAAGACAACAAACACAACAGTGCTGACGTCAAAGGTGCATTATGTGAAACCAAACAGACAAGTCAAACTTTACTCATTCTTCTTGCTTCCTCTACTTCCGTACCATTGATTCATTAATGTTGAATTCTCTGGCAGCTGCTCTATTCCCGTGTTCTGGACCTGAAAACAGGGTTTGATCTTTGGTTTCATTCTATACTGGACTTATGTTTCTACGAAGGTTTGAACTTTGAGAGTTTAAACAGGAGAGAAAAGTGTGAAAATGTTCATGCCTGTCTGAGAAAAGTGTATAAAGTGTGTAGTGAGGGGTTTTACAGCCTTAAAATATCTATAATAACTGTAAAAAATAAAGTTGGCTACTTTGTGGATTTCACCTATCACGGGTCATTTTTAGAACGTAACTCCTGCGATAAACGAGGGACCGCTGTACTCTGAGAAATGGAAATGAGCAAAGATGGCTCATGAAACATCTGCTGACATTTGTTAAATTGAGCTGTGTGAATCCACAAAGATCAGCAGCTCAGCCGATCACAGCCTGTCCACAAAGCTTAATGGGAACTAAAGGTCATCATTTTAGGAACACTGCCAGTGAAGACATTAACACACATCTTAGTCTGCTGGCCTCAGCACAATGTCATGTTTCTCTTACCTCTGGCAAGAACTGAAGCCGTCGTTGACTTCTGAAAAAGGACAAGAGTGTGACAGTGCCACGGTCACATGACATTAGGGCTGCCACAAACGATTATTTTGATAGTCGACTAGTCACCGAGTATTTTTGCGATTATTCGACTAATCAGATCATGCATCCACTGGACGTAAAACGTCCAGCTTATTGCACCAGCAGCATCTGCTCTTATATAACTATCATTAGCTTACAGCTTGAAGTGTTTAAGGTATGTGCTAACTAAAAATAAAGACAAGATGATGGTTTATTAAATTTTATTAAAATTTGCAGATTGTTTCGGTGAAGTTTTAATAAACTCAGCCGTCTGCTCCTTGCTATCTAAAATATAACAGGACACCGGAGTATATTCTCGAGCATCTCACACTTCTGATAATCAGTCGTCTGCTTGACGTTTATTCAGCTGTGTAAAAACTATAACTTTAATCTCAGCCAAACCGATTTACTCAGGAACAAATAAAATACTGAAAAAAGCCAAACAATAACATTTTTAAGTTATCTAAGTGACTTATACATCATATTTAACCTGAGTAGTGAAAGACGGCGGTGGGTTTGAAAATGGTTTGCCGGGAGTCCGGTGTTCTCACCGGCTCTAGTGAGCGTTAAACCCCGGCTATCGAGCTGGTGGGTAACAGACGTCTCCGAAAACGTCGGAGCGCTTTTGCAAATATGTGATGTCTTGATAAACTGAGCAGATATTTGAAGTTTTCACAGCTACATTCTCACCTGAAAATATGTTAAACTTTATTTTGTGACCCAGAAAGAATAATAAGAGTAATATTAAAACTAACTAGCTGCCGCCATTGTTGGAAACTGAGCAGGGCCGCGCTATGAATTCTGGGACACAGCTTCTTCTTCTTCGGGGTTTAACGGCAGCTGGCATCCTTACACATGCAGTGCTGCCATCTTCTGTTTCAGTCCGTTATTACACTCTTAAATCCTACTACTTAATCCTGCGTCTTTTCTTACAAAGCTTCAAACGACGCATCGACTATTAAATTAGTCGTCGACGATTTTGATAGTCGACTAATCGTGGCAGCCCTACATGATATCTGTTCATTTGGAACAGTAAGTGATATATTAACTAATATTAATTATACACAGCTGTTATTATATCCACTTGTTATCCTGAGGTCACTGTTAAATAATCATATGGTCCCTTCCCTGGACAAACATCTAGTTGACCTCAGATCCAGTTTGTTTAGCTAATTTTTTTCTTTTTACAATCGTTTTTAACTTTGTAGATACATCAACAAAGTGTGTTCAGCGACATTGATTTCCTCAAGTGTTATACTGTATATACTATTGAACTGTATTCTCTTCTCGTGCTTTCTATTGGAAAATGAACTTTCTGATAAAGTTTCTAATATTTTTCAACTTTAAAAGGTAAGGATTTGAGCACAAACCTCCTCCAGTGGAACCTTCACATCCTCGTCATCTTCAAAATCCTCGCTGTAGCCTGTGAAGGCTGAGAGAGGACAGACATTGATTAAGACAAAGACAGAGACACAGCAGAGTTGGCCTAGATTTCATTATTCTTACCTGGACTGATCATCCCTGTCCCTCTGGCCTTGCTGTGATCATCACCGCCACCTTGCTCCACTGGTTCTTCTGCTTCTTCTACACTCCTACAGGGAAGATATCCTTCTTATTACATTGAAATCACAACACTGAGCTTCGAGGTCACAACAGCAGCTGTTCTAGGGACACCGTAAGCACAGCTAGTGTGCTATACTACTGTCCAAAATGAACTCATGTGTCTTACTCAGAAGCCTCATTTAAGGGCCTTGGGGGTGGGCACGCTACATGGCGTCCAGAGGACGGTGTGTGTATTCAACCTCACCTCCAGCGCCGGTGCCCACCTCTTAATTTTAAATGTACGTAGATATTGAGGGTTCTCGGGAGGAGCTGTGCTTACACCTGCTGCTCTCTGGCAGGAAGCACAAGGCCTTCCCGTGTTTTAAATGCAATTTAGAACAACATGCAGCAGCACCACATATGAGGAAGGCGTAGAGAGGTATGGGGTCTTCACACCCCCATTCTTTGTTTGTCATAGGGGGCATGGGGGCTAGGAGCCGGAGGAAGAGTTGGCCATCTGGTCGGGGTCTGGGCTGCGGGGCCTCCCTGCTGCTGCAGGACCAGGGGACTCTGCTTGTTTCCACCTCGGGGAAAAGGGCAACATCTCCTGGGTCTGGGGGCGGATTCCCCCTCTGGGGGTGATGGTACCTGGACCTGGGGTATCCGGTTGTTCAGTCTGACATCACTGGCCGTGTCTGGGCCTAAACTCCGCTGCAGGTCCATATATCAAACGATCACTGTGGCATTACTGAGAGTTGAAAAACTGTCTAAAGTCTTTCATCTTTAATAAAATGATCAGTGTTCTGCTCTACCAGGTGTAACAATTGAGTTTAACATCCAGGCATCCATGAAAATGGAATTTATGACATTTAACGGCGTTAGAAGTTAGCAGGAAGTTAGCTCACTAGCTTCGCTAGTTTCCACCTAAACATGATATAGCATGTTCTGACTGAGAGATTTCTGAAACATTCAAACGCACAGCTCTGCTATCACTTCCAACATAAATGAAGACAGAAAACTAAACAGCAGTGACGTTTGTAGGGTTACTGAAGTTGGGCTAGCTGGTATATAATGATGTGCTACGTGACCGCTAGCGACACAGCTATGTTAGCATAATATAAACAAGCTAACTTTTTTTCCACTTGATAAAAGTTAACGTGAGTGTTCTCAGTGGTCAGGAACAAATGTAATCGCATGGCAGGATGCTGTAAAAGGACTAAACTTCAGCCAAGAGAACAACTGAGATAATCCATCCACAATACGAGGTTAGTCATTCATATACTGCTGCATGGGCTGTGCTGTAGTTACATCGTAAGGTTTTAAAAACTGAGCTTAAATAAATGATTAGCGGTAATAAAAGCCGAGGGAGGTCAACGGTGATCACTGACTGTTTTTAGGAGCTTTTTGAGATTAAATAGAAGAAAATACAAAACATTAAACATGTTAACAACACAAAACCCATATTAAACGCAGACTACTTTAGGCCCAGAAGTAGGATTCGTCACGTCATCACTGAACAACCGGATAGAGTATGTTCGGGGAGTGTGAATGTGTGTACGGTGTCCATTTCTGTTTGTGAGTGCTGAGTATTTGCATATGTGGGAATGCACGTTTGTGTTTGTGTGTGCCTGTTTGTTTATGTTCATGTGTCAGGTTGGGTCTTAGACTCCACCTCTCTGGGAACATCTCAGACCCCTACACCTGGCCCCCACCCTGCCGGTGGCTGATGCCCTCAGCTGTCGGTGCGTTGGTGGTTCTCGGTCCGGGGCTGGTCACTCAGGTATGTACTGGCTCACTCCCCGTAGCTGCACCGTGGCTTCTGCACCATGGCTGCTGGGTGACACCCCGTCTGGTGCTCTCCTCAGCCCCAGATGGGGGACCCCGGTGGTCCTCCTTGGGCTCTCGCACTCTGGGGGCCACTAGATGTCTGGGGCCTGGATCTCCTACATGCCTGCTTCATGTCCTGGGGGGCGGGGCTATGGCTCTCCACACCCACTATCAGATTGTTACATGGAGGAACCTTTTGAATACAAGCGCGCTCACGCACACAGGTGTACACAGACACCTTGGCTGCTGCCTCTAAACATATTGTGCGTTGTCAGTCCTGCGTGCCTCTCATTAAGTTTCAGTATTTATTATTTCCTGTTACTGACACTTATCCAGGTTGCTGCTGTGGTCTGCCTACTGTGTTGTTCTCTTTTTGCTTGTTTTCTTCTTTTCTTCCAGCAGGTGATCCAGCTGATTTTTACTGTCTTTTCTCTCTGTCCCTCTTCCCCTCTTTTTCTTGAACTTCCCTCGTCTACGTCTTTCCCTTTCCTATCCCCCTGGTCTTGTATGTTCCCATTGTAATAACTTAAAAGTAAAAAAAATAAAATAAAGATAATCAAGTGGAACAGTATGGCAAAGCTGTAATGATCCACTTGGAAAAATAAACCCGTTGCGCATCTTTTTTGACCTTCAGACGATAATTCTGATGCTACAGTGCTGAACAGGGCAGGAGGGAAAAAAAGCCTAATTTAACTGAAATAACCGCAGAGGGGAGAAAAGTATCTACCATAAAATTCAGTAACTAGTTATGTAGTATAGCTGTCATCAGCAACAGATACGGGTATTTAATTGATTTATTTGTAATTCCTTTACTAACTTAAACATTTAAAACTGTATTAAGTGATAACATTTGCTTAGCTTTATCATACTAATACGTAATGCTAGCAACTTTATAAAGGTTTGTACTTTTGCACCTCTGAAAAGTGGATCCCCAAAGTGATTCAAAGACAGGCTCCCTGCAGCTGTCCACAAAACATCATTTTCACATAACCAGAGATGGGCAGTGTAATCTGATTACTTTTTTCAAGTAATGAGTAAAGTAAGGGGTTACTATTGCAAAAAAGGTAATTAGATTACTGTTACTTTCCCGTAAGCACGCTGCGTTACTAAAACCGTGGTTTTTTTGCCAGAGTGTCTCATGACAATGACGTAAGCGAGTGCGACGTTCGTGACAACAGCTGTGTGCAGATCAAAAATGGATAATATATCGAGTGCGGGAGAGAGTATGAGCGTGCAGCGTTTAAAGCGTGGAAGTACTGACCTTACTTTGAGTTTGATTCCGTAAAAAGTGACAAAAACATTAGTGTCCGCTGTTCACTGCGTGGGAAGAAAACTTCTTTTTACAGCGAAAAAACCCGTTTTTAAAAAGTTTTAAAAAGAGACTTTTTCATTTGATTACATTTTATATGATGGATTATGCAGAAAAAGTAGAATTGGGCTGAAAGATCTATTGTTTTATTACCTATTTAAGGGATAAATCATGTTTTAAAAAGTAACTAAGTAACTAATTACTTTTGAAAATAAGTAATCAGTAACGTAACGTGATTACTTTTTTGGGGAAGTAATCAGTGATTAGTTACTGATTACTTTTTTCAAGTAACTTGACCAACACTGCACATAACTGACTTGAACTGATTTTCAAATGCTTGAATATATAGTTTGAGAAACTATTTCCCTTTTTCCTAAATGCAATGAAAACCTTTTGTGTTGATGGCTGCTCCTGCTGCCATAATCACACTGCATATTCATGTACACAAACTGATTTAGATGTGAAAAGTTCTGATGATCTTCTGTTAAGCTTTTGTTCATGTTTGAGATCTCACTGCAAGAAGGAAATCCAGCACAGGAACTTTCTCTGTGTTCGAACAGTTTTTAGTGACGGGTGAATGAACACAGTGCACAATGGAAACACAAGAGCTAACTGTGGCAAAATAAAGAGAGTTGAAATATTTAGTAGTGCTGAGGGGATGTAACACAGCATAGCTGCTGACATACCTGTAGTTGTTTGCAGGGGTAGAACTTGTTGAGTCCAGCTCCCTGTTCAGCTTGGAGTAGTCTATAGTAGATGAAGCTCCTGCCTCCAGCTGGGCAAAGAACCTGGCCTTCTCCTTTTCCTCCTCCAGAGTGTCTAAACCCACCGCGCTCATGTACACGGTTGACACCATCGCCGAGCCTGCACACACATTTAAACACAGCACAAGTGGCATACTTCTCCACAAGACTCCTTCATGTATAGTGCTTTATGTAGGTGGACACATGAGGACGCTTTAAACAGCTGAGGGAGAGACAATAACGGTGGAGCTACTCAGTACTGAGTTCATGTTTGGAACTTTCTGTTTGGGTTTTTTTTTGGAGGGGTGGTCCTAAACCTTAGATCAGCTGTAAAACAGCCCGTTTCAGTTTAAGCTTTGATTTCAATAATCTGCATGCTCAAAAAAATGTTTTGCACCATTGCCATCCTGGTTACATAATAAAAGATGAAAAATGCATTTTTCATCATTTATATTAATAAGAAGATGTAGGAAAATCAGAGTGCTAGCTCAATTTCTCCAAACATGAATTTCTGTAACACTTTATTAACTTAGCTGCCAGTACATTTCTGGAGCCTCCCAAATAAACTGGTAGTCTCACGAATTTCACTGAACATCTGTTTCTGTTCTTCATCGGATATTTTTCTTCTCGGGTCTTCTTTCCGCTTGAACCTATTATTGATTTTCTTTCTTTTATAAAAACTTTATTTAAGCATAGTTTTCTGCATGATCCTCTGTTGTTTGCTTTTTAAATACTTTCACATATCGCTCTCGCTGGTTCGTCTGTGTGTTCAAGGACTCACCCTCTGTGTCTTTGTTGTCTCTCAAGACGAGGTCTTCCTCCTTTGAGTGAATACCTTCTGCCTCCTCATCTTCCTCTTGAATAGACTCAGACTTCCTTAAAGAAATCTGAGATTCCAACCGTGCTGACAGAAATAAAAATATCTTGATCTAAACAAATTAGGAAAAGCAACAATAGATCCACCACCTGGGACCCAACCTTCACATACACACTGTTAACAAGTGTACAACACATCAGACACAGTCACCATAATAGAAACTATATTATTGGCTTAACAAAAGGCCCACGCTGCCACCTAGTGTATGTATCAGCTCACTGACTGTCTTCATCAGATCATTTCAATTTTTTCTGTTTAGCCTGTATCAGGTTTTAGGTGCTGTTGAAACATTTCTCACTGTCTCATATTATAGGATGACACCAACATTAACATGTACAGTAAGGTCCTATCATCACTTGAATAACCTAATCAGGGTGGTTGTAGCTCAGAAGGTCCTCTACTGACCGAAAGATATCCCTGAGCAACATACTGAGGCCACGTTGCTCTCTGATGCAGCCGTCAGAGTATGAATGTGTGTGAATGTTAGAGAGAAAGCACTAAAACATAGAAGAAAGTGCTGGTGTGAATGGGTGAAGTGAAGACAACGTACAAAAACTAAATAGTTATTCAAACACAGTTTACTGTCATTTAGCTGGCAAGCAACCCAAGATTAGAGCGCATTTAAATTCAATATTAGCTCTAGTCTGAAAAGTTCCTGTTTATGTTTTCTTATGTATAACATTGTATAGTAAACAGTATAAATGTGTTCTTAAGATGTATTTAGTTATTATTGTTGTTATTTTTTTAGTTTGACGAGTGGCTGCTTTCTGATTTCTACCACAGACACAAATCCCCTTCAAGGTTTTCGTTTGTTATAAATATGTGTAAACAGTAAAACATGTTCCCGACTGCTAACAAATACATTCTTGTGGTTTATGCAATGATAAAAACATGCGATTAAAAGAAGCTACAATTCCTGCATTAGATGCATAAAATAACTGCAATGAAAAAGTCAAAACAAACTCAATTACTCAAAAAATGCATTTGAAAGCCACAATAAATAGGGCTGGGTTTAAAAAATAGCTCTTTAAATATAAATGTATTTTGATAGAAACACCAGAATCTCAGGGTAATGCTCAGAAAACTGGCAGGGAGGTTTCATCCTTACAGAATCCACAGACATCCACATTACTCACACTCTCGTAACACATACATTATAGGGCCTTGGGGTGGGCACGCTACATGGCGTCCAGAGGACGGTCTGTGTATTCAACCTCACCTCTGGCGCTGGCGCCCACCTCTGAATTTTAAATGCATGTAGCCACTGAGGGTTCTCGGGAGGCGCCGTGCTGGCACCTGCTGCTCTCTGGCAGGAAGCACCATGCCCTCCCGTGTTTTAAATGCACTTTAGAACAACACGCAGCAGCACTGCACATGAGCGGGAGGAGGGAGGTTTGGGGTCTTCCCTATAAATTTGAAAACGCAGTTTTTGCGTTGCAGTGTGGATTGCGAAAACAGAGGCTTTCGAAAAACGATAACGCATTTTAGTCACATGATGCAGTCATGGTGCAGCACTTGTTTAGTCTTTTTCCATTTTTCACAGCCCTATTAAAGATTACTATCTGTTCGTACATGCTCCCCATAGCTTTTCTTCAAAGAGGACCGAATGTTAATTTCGGCGTATTTGTTTTGGCACGTCTCCCAGTCTATATTCTCGCTCGCTTTTCAACTTTGTACTCTTGTGTTACTCGCAGCAACAACGCCACCTCATTGTTAGTCCATTTAAAAAACTCTGGGCTTTTCCTCCACATTTTGCTGCGACGTTTCAAAGAGCCGGAAAGTAAATAAACAGCAGACAGAAATGAGGCAGGTCAAATCGTCTTACGTTTCACGCATGCGCAGTTCTGGAACGTAGGCGTTTTTAGTCGTTTCATTGTGGATGAAAAACTCTTCGGCTCTTGTGGACACGGAGCGTTTTTAGAGAAAAACGCCGTTTTCAAATTTATCCAGATTAGTGTAGACGTAGCCTAATTCATGTTTTTATTTAAAGATTTCTGCATCTAAGAAAAAAAAGAGAGAGGAGAGAGTGATCTACAATAAAGCTAATGTCTCACATGTGTATGTACTAGATGTTTTATCATTATTACCTGCTGCTGATCCTCCACCACTGAGTGCCTCATCTTGCCTCACTGTTGGTTTTTGGTTGCTTTTAGAGTGTGGCTGCTTGTCAGGACCACCTAAATCCACAGAGTCATCTGAAACAGACTGATAAATAGATGCCCTTAAGACAAAACTGTGGTTTCCTGGGTTTTTTATTGCTGATATGAAGGGACCACTGATCACGGTGACATTTTTGATATTACATACACAAAGAGCTCCCTCTGTTTGGCTGAGATACGAACACTTCTCAGTAAAATCACTTCTGATATTAGCCTTTCAGTACTAGCACAGTTCACATGCAGTCGGTGCTCTAAGGGGGCGCTGACTGTAGGCTAATCTTTGCTTGTAAAGCTGGTCATTAATGTTTACAGGCAGTTCTAAACATAGCCCAAGAGGGCTCATAGATGAAAAACCCACCACCCAAAATAATAAGTGACCCATTTAGATTTTGATGAATCAGATCAGAATCAGATGAATGAAAGCCTTTATATGGGTAATTGATAGTGTGATGATGATTTACAAACATCAGCACAGACGCATTAATGTTGCATTACCTCTTTTAAGAACTGCTCGAACTGTGCATCCACCTCTTCTTTGGTTAGTCTGCGAGACATAATCATGCTCACCTCATCCACCAGCAGGAAACTAGGAAAGAACAACATACAATAAAACATTTTTATGAACATTATGAGAAGCATCACCATCACCTACTTAGTACTCAGTTACAAAGAGTCAATATGCCATTCACAGAATGCTATTTCTGTTATGTTGCATCATTCAAATGAATATGCAGTGAATTCATACTGAAATTAGAATCAGAATAGTGTATGAAATATGTGACATAACTAGCTTTTTGGCCCGGGAAGGGCTTGAAACAATTCACCCTATGACTCATCCAAACACTAATGTTATCATGTCCTTTCAAGATTTCAGGTTTTCATTCAGGAGCAGAAAGCCTTTTCAGAAGCACATCAGTGTAATTCACTTCAGGTCTGTTCACAACTACTAACGTTACCCCAAGTGCACAAACCGCACGCAAGGGCTGAGTGGACGTATGGATGTCACATGTTTTCACCACATTTGAAAAACACAGAACAGTTGTAACCAAACTGCCTGAACATGGCCAAATGTTCAAGGAGAATGCAGTGCCCACAAGAACCCAACAAACAACTTAAGCATGTTCCTTTTAAAAATGTGTTCACAAGAGTCAAAACCATCCAAAATCAGCATCCTACCTCAACAAAATAAACTTTCCTGTCCATCCAAATAAACTTCAAAGCACCTGTCAACCCATAGTAAGCACTTTGTGAAAGGCAATATCATTTTTGCTGGCTCATCTTGCTTTGACACTGTTTCACTGCATGAAATATCAAGATTGGAAGAATGCAGTGAAATGGAACATCGTTCAGTTGGTAGTATAAATTCTAAGTCATGTCTTATAGAGACAACATTTATTTCTAAACTGTTTTAAAGCAGAATTTTAAGACAAAATATTTCAAGACAGCATTTCTGTTACTATTGAGGGTGATTTTTTTTCTTTGAAAAGTTACTGCCTTGGCTATAGTGGAGACTGATAAGGAATACACCTACTAGAAAATATGACACGCTGTGCTGTTAGTATATTACGTGCAGAAAACCATTAGCAGTCAGATTACGTATTAGAAAACATAATGTTCTGTCCAAACACCCAAAAGTACCATTACTTTAATGAGTGAAACACTGTGGTGTTTCATGTTTTTTGCATCACATTTGAGAGAAACCCAGTCCACACTTTGACTATGAATGGGTCTTTACTAGGTCCTCAAAAACACTTGTTGAAATAATGATGACAAAGCAAAGTCTTCAACCATAGATGGAGTTTGCTCAGTTGTCATGAGGAGATCTCTTATGGCTATTTCACGCCTGAATTATCGCCATGGCAACTGAGCAAACCATGCTGCTAATGAAGACTGAACTGAGTAGTTTCTTGAGTTATGATTACCTTATTAAATAAAACAGATTTTTCATAATAACTTTGACAACATTTTTGATGGCAGGCTCAAAATGATCCAAATATAAAGTGAGAAGACTCACTCGCATATCAGGTCAATCTTTTCTTCACTGTAACACAAGTATAACGTCAAACCATCATTACGCTTATTAACAACACAAATAGTCAAATATTTGCGGCTTTCACACTTATTTGACTTCAACATTTGCCTTGGCTCGTCTGATTCATATTGTTTCATTACTACATATGTGTTTTGTCAGGTTTCATTAGGTATGTGTGTTTGTGAAGGGATTTTTCTGTAAAGCAAATCTACCTGTGGGTATAAATAAAGTAACCTTAACCTTGGTCTCTACGAGTATCATCAAATGTTTTTCGACAACAGATTCTAAAATACTCGCACGTATCTTACAATCTGTGGTGGAAAAACACTGCTTGGCGCTTATTTCGCTGAAATATTTGACCTTTTTTACTTTTGGTGTGCGAACTAAACGTTAAAAAGGTCAAACATTTCAGCGAAACGTGCTGCATGCTAAACTATCATAACGACACACCACAACACAGCTTGCAAGTCACGTCGCAAGATGAAACGGTCACTTCCGATTACCCCTACCATAATAAAGCTCGACCCCAGCCCGTCGATTAAAAACTTTAAACAATAATTATATAATACGATCATTCTCATTCAACTTAATTATACCTAATAATGTCTACTTTTGTTAGTGTTTTGTAAAAAATCGTTTCAGCAAATGAGTTTAATACTTCACTTTTATTGCCTGTTCTTATTGTCCTTATCTACAACATTCTGATTCTGATACTTTGTGACTGGTTTTTATTTTGAAAATGAACTAACTTACTTCCGGTATTTTCGGGCGCCTTAAAGCCAACTACAGCCGCAGTTTATCTTGTAACGTTAGCTGGCTAAAGAGAAGAGCTGTTTCCCTACTGCATCTGCTGCATCTTGAGTAGCTTAGATGTGTCGCTCTTGTATCAGCACAACTCACATAACACAATGGACTTACTCAGCTGAACACTTGTTGAAACGTCTCCTCGGTTTGTTGTCTTAAATGACTTACCCTGACGCAACCCGATTGGCTGACCCGATGCGTCACAGACCAACGACTATAGAAAAAAAATCAAGACCTAACAGCTTTCAAAAACTGAAAGTAAAGTGTCTCTATCGCCCCCTGGTGTCGGGCGGCAAGATGGCTATTAAACTGGTCATACTAAAACAATAAAGCTAACCTCAGCCATTAGTAGTAATTCTCGTCTGGCTGATTGGATTCTGTTTCAAATCCAATCTATTAGTTTTATTTTGATTAATAACCTGATTCTATAAGATGAGGTATTTATGTATGTATTTACTAACATTTCCTGTAGTTTCTGTCTCAGGAGTGTGGGCTGGATTATGAACTTGAGATTGTTGTGGAAGTTTTTCCACTTAAATAAAGCCTGCAGATGAGCGGTGAGCGGTAGCCAACATTCTTTAATCAAAACACACACAGAACAGAAAACCAAGCTTGGTGGAGAGCCTGCATGACCACGGGGCAGGGTCAGCAGAGTCTCACTGAGAGTAGTGTGGCTCTCAGTTAAATACCTTCTCCAGGAACTAAAGGCAGTACACAGCTGTTTCACACCTTAAGGTTCACACTCCCTTGCTACCTCCCAGAGTCCTTGAAGAGACAAAAGACTGGTCCTCTGGAGTTCCTGTTTCCCCCAACATCCTACTACACCCCCTACCATTTGTCTTGAGTATGAGTGTCAGACATGCTAAAATCACCAAGGCATTACAATAACGTGATTAACACATAGGTGAAAGAAATTCCATTACAATCCCACCCTTTGGTTCTTAAATCAAGAATCACATTAATACCAGAATTTCTTTCCTGACATTCTGTAATCACATCAACATTATTGTACACTTAAAGGAGTTTCACACTGTGTATCCTCACTTCACTGTTCTCTCACCACCCTTTGTTCATCTTTAATCTTCCCCCCAATCTAAGCTCTCACATGCAAATGGCAACAACAATGATACAGAGGAAAGGTCTTCTCCAGAGTGTCAAAGTACTTTGCATGGCAAAGTGAAAAAGCATTAGGTGGTCATTCTCATGTCCCGATCATGGCTCCTGGTGTCTGTGCCATTTACAGAGTCATAATTCCAACGCTGGTCTCCCTCTGCGCTGTCACTTTTGGAGCTTGGCATGCTCTCTCCATCCCTCAATTTCCGTTCCAACGTGGCTGTAGATTTAAGGCAGAGCACGTCGTACACCTTAGTTGTCTTCCTCAACGTCAACGGCGAAATTCTTTCATTTTATTTAAGATTTTACTGTTCAAAATCTCCTCGTGACAATCATTTGGAAGCCCAGTGGTGCAGCCCATTGTCGTTTGTCTGCTGTCCTGCAGATGGTCCCTGCTTCTCACTGGTCCTGTTGAAGCGTTCTCTCCCGGTCGTGGTCTGTATCTGCATCAATCCTTCCATATCTCTCATGTCACGGTCACTGCAATTTAAAATGAAAGCTTCCACAGAAAACCCTCTTTTGCCCTATGTCAGCTTAGCACAATTAGACATGCACAATGAAGTTGTGCATTGTCTCTTAAAAATTCCCAGGGATTCTCCCCTGGAGTAGCTTCACTCCAGGCCCTGTCATAAGAAAAGGTAAAACATTAGCCAGCGGCGTGTCCTGCTGTAAATCATGTGATTAGATCATATGATTAACCCTTTGCTGTGGAAAAATAGATGTTAGCGCAGCGCATCTGTATGCACACTTTCTCACAGTGACCTCTGCACTGTAAACAATACAAGGTCATGAATAACACACCGCTGGTAAATTCAAAGACACAGAAAGTGGAAATTAAAAGGTTAAACCAGCATGGCCCAAAAGCCCATGCAACCTGTTGCTGTCACCTTTCTGCTCCTGTAAAAAGAAACATACATACATCCACCCTTTTGTCACTCTGGGTGGAGGTGCAATCTTGCATACTGGTGTCAAGTCAGTAAAAGCTTTTGTCAGTCCAGTCAGTCCTCATTTTTTATTTGCTGACAGTAGAACCTCGTGACGCAATAAGTTTCTACTGCCAGCAATGACGTCATTTAAAAAAAAGAAAACTAATTTAGACTGGATTACCTCGCTGAATCCTTTTTGACAGGGACTTGTTTTCTGATTGTCCCAAATAAGTGGCTTTCTCCCGAGCCCATTCTAATTTTTGGAGAAGCTCACTTGCGATTGTTCAACATGTTGTGTAGCGCTTTCGATCCCGATCTTGCAGGCCTGCTTTAAAAGAGAAAATTGCTAAACAAAAAAAAATCTCAGTGCACTGTTAAAAATCAAAACAATATGAAGGCCTCTTTTTTGAAGTTGTCTAAGCATACTCTCTTAGAATTATAGATCAAAACAAAACTAATTGGCAGGCTCAAAGTGGTACCAAAGGAAAATGCTAAATCCCCAAAACTTTCATCCACCAGTCACACACCTCACACAGCAATATTCTATTAGATAATGAGTTTTGTTTTCCCCCGTGTACCCAGATGTGTGTCATGATAAGACCTCCCCCACACATCAGAAACCAGAAACTCAATAATCTATTAGTTCCCACTCATCTGACCCCCCTGCAGCATTCTGTTCACCCCTGCTATGATTCAATCATCCTTCCCCAAAATAATACTAGTTCACTAGTCTACGTATCACTTCTTAACCCACTAAGTGAACCGGACAAGATGATGGTAACAGCAATGCATGCTTAAAATGCTATTTGGTCTTCATGAGCTTCATTGCATGTGTGTTTGTGTTAGTAGGATTAATGCATTTTTCTGTTTGTGTAATTTTGTGTACCTCTCCTCTTTGCGGTGCTCCAGACACTTTTCAATTCTCCACGCAAGGCAGTCGTTTTTTCTTCCCAGTTTCCTAAACCCAAATTTCATTTCCCACACTAAAAACAGCCATGTTCTCCCCTGCTCCTTCCACTGTGGTCTCATCTCATCTCTCCCCCCTTGCAGCAGTCCAGTGAGAGTCAGTTGTCTTTCAGCTTCGTCCTGTGTTCTCCACTGTCTCATCTTGCCATTTTCCTCCAAAAGTGGCAAATGTCCAGCTCAGACAGTCTTTTCAAAGGTCCATTCACACACAGTGAAGTTGCAGCTCGTTGGAAATGCACATCCATCCATCCAGTCATGATGATGCCATTTTTCTCCTTGCTGCCGCTGTCTCGCACAGCTGCTGCTGCTGGACCTTTTCTTCACTGCTCAGGACCCTGCTGTGAGCTCCTGATATCCATCTCGTTGTTCTGGAACTGCATTTCTTGTCTTCAGGGAGAGATTCTTTGAGCTTGTTTTCTCAGGGTGACAAACACATGGAAGTTAAGCTGTAAAACAATTCAGCCAAAACTTGGCTTGAGTGTTTTTAATGATGTTAACCTATAATTTTCTTCCGACTGCTGCACGTGGAAAATTGATCAGGGTCTGCTCTTCACCTGCAAGTTACACACTGAGACATGTTGATCATTCTTATCACTGCTTAAAGAAACACGTCTCCCCTCTCTGGTTCTGAAGTCCCCTTTCTTAAAAACCCAGAGAGATTGTAGTTGTTCTACATTGAAAATCACCAAACCCTCTTCCTATTTTTTTTTACTTATTTTCATCAACAATTCTGCTAAAAAGAAATTTTTTGTGTGTCCACACTAGGGGAGCTGGCCTGCAGTACCACCCTCTCCTGCTAGTTGGAAACAACTTTTACACACATGTCTACACTCCTCTCTTTTTTTTTTCCTTTTTTCCTGTTCCCCATTTTCAACATTTTGAACCCCATTTTTCGCTGTTTTTACACACACATCAACTTTTCCCACACAACCATTCTCTGCAATCTTACACAACACACATTTACTCAGTTCTTACCATACAGTCAAACATTGAGTTTTGTCTCTGGCTGCCTGGTGGAACGTCTGCCGCTCTACTGGATCCAGTTTCCCTTTACATTCAGAGCGTCCTCTGCAATGGCCTTCTTCCCTTACCGGCAGAAAAGTGCTAAAATACCGTCACTCCACGTAGGAATGATTTCCCAACAGTGTACTCGAACCGCCGTCCCTGTGGCGTACTTGGACCGAACACAGGTCTGGGCCGGCTTCTCCCCAACTGCGTGCTCGAGCCACTGTCCTTGTGATAGGCCGTTCCCAACACAAGCCTGGGGTCTCAAACCACCAGGATTTTTTCCTCCGGAGACTCGAACTCCGGAGTCGGCCAGCGTTCCCCCCCTCGGCCAGACAAAAACTCTCCATGACCGTATACAAGTTAGCTACAACTCACCCATCTGCAGGAGTCCGCTCAAAATCGATGATCTCGGTGGTGGCTAAAACACACGGCTCCGTGACTCCTCCATTTCCTTTGCTTCAACAGCCGGTAGGACAAAGGTACCTTTTCCCTCAGGGGTGATCAGCCCGTCCACGGAACCGTTGTTCAGCGACCACACGGACCATCCTGCTCACAGCGCCATTCTGTTGTGGAAGTTTTTCCACTTAAATAAAGCCTGCAGATGAGCGGTGAGCGGTAGCCAACATTCTTTAATCAAAACACACAGAACAGAAAACCAAGCTTGGTGGAGAGCCTGCATGACCACGGGGCAGGGTCAGCAGAGTCTCACTGAGAGTAGTGTGGCTCTCAGTTAAATACCTTCTCCAGGAACTAAAGGCAGTACACAGCTGTTTCACACCTTAAGGTTCACACTCCCTTGCTACCTCCCAGAGTCCTTGCAGAGACAAAAGACTGGTCCTCTGGAGTTCCTGTTTCCCCCAACATCCTTACTACACCCCCTACCATTTGTCTTGAGTATGAGTGTCAGACATGCTAAAATCACCAAGGCATTACAATAACGTGATTAACACATAGGTGAAAGAAATTCCATTACAAGATCAAAGAAGGTAAACCTCACCGTGCAGCTTTTTCTATCTAAATGGAAGTATGGTTTCTGGAGAAGTTCAGGAGAAGTTTTATTCTGCAGTCTCAGTGGGCCAAAACTAGTGTTTCTGGATCCATATAATCTCTCTTTACAACTGCCTCACTGGCTCTGTTCCACACAACCTTGCACACACTCCCCCAGCTGTGTGACAGGGATACTAGCTGGAACAAGAACGCATACATGGTGCTCCATTTTGCTGACCATCATTCCAGTTTATCTGACAGACATTACCCATAATTTTGTGCACAGTAAGCACAATACACTCATACTAGATCTATCAGAAATACTGACCCAATTGAAACCCTCAATGAGCTCAGCTGATGTCTTACCTACTCATTTATTTTGTAAAGTTTTTGATACCATTGGGCCCTCTGTGGTCACGCTAATAAACTGTTCCTTGCTATCTGGCTCTGTCCCCAGGTGCTTTAAACAGGGGGTTATTCAACCTTTGCTGAAAAAGCCTAACCTGGATCCAACACTTCAGTCAAGCTTCAGGCCCATCTCAAAACTTCCTTTTATCTCTAAAATCTTGGAAAAAGTCGTTTGGCTACAAGTAAAGAAAGCGCTGGAGAAGCATAATATTCTTGATAAATTTCAGTCGGGTTTTAGAAAGCTACACTCTACAGAAACAGCTCTCCTGAAAGTCACAAATGATCTTTTGATGGCTGCAGACAGGGGTGATTGCTCAGTCCTAGTTCTTCTAGACCTTAGCTCAGCCTTTGATACCGCTGACCATCAGATCTTAATCCATCGCTTAAATCTTATGGTAGGGATATCTGGATCTGTCCTAAAGTGGTTCACCTCATTTCTGGAGGATAGAACACTTTTAGTTTCAGTGGGAAACTTTCGATCAGATGCGGCTAAGTTTCTATGTGGAGTCCCACAAGGTTCGGTTTTAAGCCCCCTGTTATTTTCACTATATATTCTTCCTTTAGGCCGGATCATTAGTGGCTTCAAAAATATTTCCTACCATTTGTATGCAGACGATATCCAATTATACATCTCCTTTAAACCTTGGGAATTAGACAAGCTATCCACTCTTATGGACTGTCTTAAGGAAATTAATGTTTGGATGACAAACAATTTTTTGCAGCTGAACGCAGACAAGACCGAGTGCTTAATCCTTGCTCCAGAGAATATCAAGCCCCAAATTAGTCAACATCTGGGTGCCTTTTCATCCTCGATTAAAGCTACTGCTTGGAATCTTGGGATAATTTTCGATCAATCTCTGTCTTTTGACGCTCATATTAAATCTGTGACCCGCTCCTGCTTTTTTCACCTAAGAAATATTGCCAAACTCAGGACTATTGTCTCCAAAACTGAACTCGAGATGCTTGTCCACACTTTCATTTCCTCCGGCTAGACTATTGTAATGCACTCTTCTCCTGTGTATCTAAGGCTTCACTAAATCGGCTCCAAGCGGTTCAAAATGCTGCAGCAAGGCTGTTAACCCATAGTAAAAAATTCTCCCATATCACTCCTATACTAAAATCCTTGCACTGGCTTCCGGTTGGGTATAGATATAAGTTTAAAATCCTCACCTTTACGTTTATGTCTCTACAAGGTGAGGCCCCCACCTATATCAATGAGCTTCTCCAACCCTACTCTCCAAAGCGGACTCTTAGATCCACTGATAGTGGTCTTCTATCTATTCCACGGACCCGTTTGAAAACGAAGGGGGATCTCGCTTTTCAAACCCTGGTTCCAATACTGTGGAACTGTTTACCCGCCCCGCTACGCACCATCGACACTGTGGCTTCTTTTAAAAAACAGCTTAAAACACATCTGTTTAGACAGGCATTTGGGTAATGTTCGTTTGAAATATGTTGTTTTATTCTATATTTATACTGCCATATTGTTTGTTTGACATGCCTTCATTCCCATGTGAAGCACTTTGTAACAGCTTTTTGTCTAAAAAAGTGCTATATAAATAAATTTTACTTACTTACTTACTTACTTACTTACTACTTACTATACCATATATCTTAGCTCGTAAAGCAACAGAGGGAGCATTAAATGAGCGTGCTTTCCTACTGCCTGGGTGTTTGGTACGCAGGGGCCACTACTGAAAACAGGAAGGCTGTGCAGACGGTAATCAACACAATGCAAAAAATCACTGGCTGCCCTCTGCCTCACCTGGAGGCCATTGCCAGATCCTCCAGCGTCAGTAAAACCAGGGTAACCCCTTGCACCCCGTAACCCTTTTCTCACATATGAACTCTATACACAGACCTTTTGCACTGCTTCCAAGCACTTTACTCTCCATTGTGTGCCTTTCTCTTGTTTTGTATATATTCGTCTTGACTGTAGATATATATCTGTTCATTTGCTATTTATTCCTGATGTCTTTACTATTTATATTTTTTTTAATCCTCCACAGTTGGCATGGAGCACCCATGATTTTGTTGTACATGTTGAAGCGAGATCGATCAACTGTAGACCAGACAACAAACGACGGAGGCCCAGAAAAGTGCAATCAAACGATGAGTTTATTGACAACGGAGAACAACCGTCAGCATATGGCTTATTTGCTCTGACAAAAATACACTGAGTTCTGGTTTTATAGTATAGAGGATCACACCCCCAAATACACGTCAATACAGGTCAAAAATACATTATGTCCAGTCATTGTTTACAGACAAGGGTACATCTTGTACATCTCAGATAACTATGAACAGACATATAACTTCTCTTTTTGATAACACCTTCCTTTTAAGGTAATAACTTCAAGCTTCAGGGCCTCTAAGGGCTAATAATGGACCCTCGTCCTCAATCACTAAGTAGACTGAATTGGCGCAGGTCTCAAATAAGAAGCAGAAGACACTTGGGCCTTCGCTCAGGCCTGCTACTAGATTTATGTGTATTGTAAGCATGCATGCAATTAACCTGCTATGTTCTCATCTTCCCTCAACATGTATCACCTGGACACTCTCACCAGTGAAGCTTAAAACCCTCTTGGATAGAACATCAACTCTAAACAAGCACAGTTATGCATTGTGTATAGAATGAACTCAACCTGTGAATAGAATGAATGTGATGACAAACATATTCAATGCAATATGAACCCTGTAAACAATATTACTGATAAAATAATACTGTAGAACATGTTATTAATACATTTATCATAAGGCAGAGTATATGGCAGCAATAAAAGAATCTCTAAATCCCAACATTCCCTCTTTTGACATTCCAACAAGGAATGTCACCATACCTCATGTTGTATCACTCCCTGGCCCACTCTATGGGTTCTAAGTTCATCTGGTAGATGGCCTCAACCCAGCCAGGGTTAGGAACCCTCGCCATTACCTTTACCAACAATCCTCTCACACAAGGAATGATACAACAACTAGCGATGACCAGTATTCCCAAAAGTACAGTCAAAGAAAACATCACTGACATAGCCACACCTTTCCATTGTCCAAACACAGATGTCATCCAGGACGCCAGCAGATTTTCGATACCTGAGTGTTTATGCATAGTTTTAGACAAAGTTTTCAAGCCCTCCAGAGCTCGGGTTACTGAGCCATCTGGGGCAGTATTATTAGGGATAAAAGTGCAGCACATGTCTCCGAATATGGCGCACACGCCTCCCTTCTCATGTTAAGGGCCATTCGATTTCCCATCAGCAAACTCGGACCCAATTGTTCTGCGAACCCCATCATGGCATCCCTGGTTAGGTTAGAGAGTCTCAGCAGATTGCAATTAACCTAGTTAATGCGATCAACATTCTTATTAGGTGTCACCCAAAGAAATATACTTTCAAATCCTGCAACTATCAGATTTACCAGCTTCTACTCGTCTGGAACTCCCCTGGGCACTCCTATGGAGTCTATCCAGGTCGGAGAGTTTAACCTAGGGTCATATGCATGTGTACCCTGGGTCCCTCTTTTGGCCAAAATATGTCTCTTACCTCTGGCGGCTAAGGTACGTGTGTTGTGTTGTGGAATAGCCTTTACCTGCCTAGCTGAAGCACAGGCAACACAGTCAGATACATGTTGTTCTCTAGCATTTTGAGCCACCCAATCAAGCCAGAGGTTACTGTCCTTGAAACCGGTGGCACGCTTTATCAAATCCTTAGGCTTCAGTCTAAAGTAATCTGTTGTCAGAAGTACTCTCCCTTTTGGTTCCTGTTCCTTTTGAGCTACTGTTCCCGAAGTTACCATCTGATCAGTCAGAATGGTGATTAAGCTTTCTGCGAGCGGCTTAGACTTTGCATCAACTAAATTTGCCCTAAGCATATCATGGGGTCATTGCAGACCCGTACATCATACGCTCTCCAGCTACTACTAGCTCCTGTACACTTAATGACGTCACACAAATAAAATGTGAATGAGCTGGTAGACCCTTTAACATAATTCAACTCTATGCCATTATTCATGCTGAGACACTCATCACCGTTACCTGACACCTCGCGCTTTTGTCTTTTTACCGATCCCGTTTTAGCAACTACAGTCTCAGGAAGTGCTGGGCTGGACTGGCCTCCGTGTTCAGACAAGTGGTCCGGAGTGCCCTGCAAAATATAGACAATAAACAACACAGCCATAGTTAATATCATTGCATACAATAAACATGTAGTTGTAAGGAACATTCTAATCAGTTTTCTCATTACGTGTCTCTGATTCGTGTGTTTGCATCATATTATATAAACTTTGTATCCTGGAATGAAACTCCCCTGCTTTTGTGGAGTCCTCAACTTGTCACCGCTCCTTTCTGCTGGCGTGGCGACCTTCTGCGCTGCTCCTCTTCTTTCTTCGGCCTCCCAGGTGGACTACTGGTTGGCCTGTTGCACAGGTGAGAGGATTTATTTTGCCTCTGCTCGTTACCACCTGTGTTGGGTGTAGAGGGGTTTTCCTCTACCAACCTCTCATGTGCTGGTGCACACTGCGACCGATGATACCAGGTATCGCCTTTCCCTTTTAGTTGACCTGCTGTAGTTGTTCTGGCAACGACCTCATAAGGACCAGTCCAGCGTGGCTCCTTCCACTGCTGGAGTTCCTCGTGGGCTCAAATTCAGTTCCTTGTTTGCAGACTATAGCATAGCCTGCTTTCGATCGATCCTTCTTCATCACGATGACAGCAGCCATCTATGAACCAATCCTCAGCTCCAGGGATAGGTTCTGCTTTTAAATCTTCCCTGACATTCCCTTCAACTTCTGCTTTCTTACTACAATCATGAGGTTCTCCTGATCCCATTAAATCTGCCATATTGATTCCTTCATGTGTAAATGTCAGATTTGGAGCATCTAAAACTTTACTCAGTCTCTGTTGTGCTAATGATGTCATAGTGAACACCTGCGAGTTCACATATGCCACCACACTATGTGTAATCAGAACTTTTAGTGGGTGTTCTCTCACTACATGTGCTGTTTTCTACATTATTTTGGCAACCCCTGCTGCATGCTGTGCGCATGTAGGGTGCCTTGCTTCTGTTGGACTCCACCTTATGCTGACATACATAAGTACCTGTCTTTCTTTATTCAATCATCTTCCGGGGGTGAGAGACCTAATATTTAATAATCCACATTTCACTGTTTTATTCTTCGGTTCAGATGTGGATTCTGTATTGTTCTTTGTTGTTGTCTGTTTGGGAGCTGACATAGTCTCTATGGATAAGGGTCTTTGGCAGGGTAGCATCAGGAGAGAAGCTCCAGAGAGGCATGTTCCCTGTTAAAGCTAAAATATAACAAAAGAGATTATGCTAAACAAACAAAACCCTTCAATTCCCCAACCCTATCTGTCTCCTCAACGGGTTGTATGTTTTCAATGTTTCCTTATTATTTTGTCATGAAAATAAATCAAACAAATAACTTAAGCTGTGTGACGACACCTTGCGTTTACGCCAGGCTGTGAGCTGCCCTAAATCTACTTGCTACACCCCTTTTTCACCTAGTTTAATTTTTTCAATCCTAATTTAAACTATTCCTGACTTCCCTCAGTGCACACTATAAAGTGTAAAAGATACAATTAGCTTTCTCCTGGTAAAAGGTCCTACATTATTTTCTCGACCTTTGGAAACATCCTCTATCGAGTTAACCCGTTTCATTTTTCAAACTTAGGCCTGATTTCTTTGCCCCCTTTAACGGGTAGCGCATATCCGGTCTGAACACTGTGTTTGGGCAATTTACGAATTGTTGCAGGATTTCTATGTTATGTAAAGTTCCTCTCATCCCTTTTATGCTTCCATTATAACCTGTGTCTAACAAGCTTTTGATCTTCTTTGTAATATAAACAACTAGGTGTCTTTGTGCTCTGTTCTTCTCCTTTCTCTGGTTGGTTCCGTTCGATCTCAGGCTTCGAGGATTCTCGCCCCCCATGGTCGCTGTGGTCCTGAAATCTTCTCCTGTAAAGGATAGAAAACAAACAGCCTCTCTCTGCTACACCTCACTAATCTACTATATTCATCTAAGGTTCCTTTAATCATTCAAAGTTGTTTCACCATATCATGTTCTGGGCTCTGTCCTTTATATTAACTTTACTTAATCTCCATGCCCTTCATGTGTGTGAGCAACACTTTTAGTTTTATTAAACACGCCCAGGGTAAGATATAAACCATCACCATCTGAGCATAGAAACAGATCAAAAAGAACCACAAAACAATTTCTATATCTAAATTATCAAAAACCCCAAACGTCATAAAACGATCCTAAAACCCATTTCAAATTAAACCTTAAATCCTGTAACTCCCCCCTTTTGTGACACATCTTATGTGTTACAAACTCAAAATCCTTCACTCGAGCTTAGGAGATTAAAAGAAAAAGGTTAGTCATATCATATTAAATATTCATGCTCCGGCCCTTCAAACCTGTGTTTAAGGAATGAAATCAAATTAATCATTATGTCAAATCTTTTCTTGGCTCCATCCACAGCCTGCATCCTTGGAACTTCCTAGAAACAAAAACCTGTATGTTAACCAGAACTTCACATTTCATACTCAGTTTTTCCCCACTTATGATCCGACCTGTGTTATAAGAAAGGAAACTTAAAACAGAACCGTTATCAGTCATGTGTCCAACCTTAGTCCAGTCTTTATCTCAGTGTCCAGTCGGTCCAACCTATGGTCTGCCTCGTCCGTCCAGTCACCATCCATTTACACACATTCACTCACATGCATTAACATCAGGTCTTGCTGATAGTGTGGACTCCCTCGCAAATAATCAGAGTCTTCACTCTCAGCAACATGCGCTCATTCATTTGTTTTATTTTGTTTTTAGGAAAATAGTTCTTTCTGCTTTTGGACTGGATTGGCTCGCGGCAATCCTTTTAGACAGAGACTTAGCCTTCTCCTCTGGCCATTGTAATCTGGAAAAGGTCACCTTATCTTTGTTGTCCTGAGACTTTTGTCAGCACTGTTATTCACTCTTTTGCAGGCCTGCTTAGAACAAAAATGAGAAGAAGAGAGCTGATTATTGGCTCATCCAAACACAAAACAAAATCACCTGACAGGTTTTTTCTAAGTGCACTATTACAAAAATGATGGACCCCCTTAGACATGTGCATGTTTGATAAAACTCCCTCTATAAAATAAAAAACAACACAAATCTAACCGATAGAAGTAACCCATCACTACAACAACAACCTCAACAATCTTAAACACAGAACATTTTGCCACAAGTTCTTCAGGGTCCTGACACTCTCAGGTCAACTTAACATAATTTCACCTGCTCAAAACACAGAAAATCTCGTTAAACACCACACAACTTGCACACCATCAACACTAAATTCTAAATTTTCTCTTCTGAAAACTACTACACACTAAGCGAGTTGGACAACATGATAAACAGACTCCTATGCTAAACCTGCTATCTGATCTTCATGAGCTCTTTTGTATTCTAAGGTTAACGCATTTTCTATTTGTGTGTGTGATTGTGTATATGTTTCTTTTGTGGTTTTTTCAGACTCCCTCACAAGGTTCCACTTAAACAGTCAGTTTTTCTCTTTCCCAAATTTGATCTCCCTCCTTAAATAACAGCATTCCTTGTCCTCAGCCAGAAGTTAGAGCTTGATTTTCAGGTTCAGGGAACAATTCACCCTGAAAGTGAGTGTCTCCCCTCTTTGGCTCATCACTCGTCATTGTTAATGACATTTCCCCCTCTGCCCCAGCGGCTTTACCCTTGAAGTCCCGTCTCCTCCAGTGAGTCCAAGCTCACTTAGGGACCTAGGTTCAAGCAATCGTGACTGCGCCTTGCCTTAGGTTGTCCCAGGGTTTCGAGGTGGGATCTTACCCGTCATGGGCTGTCCAGCCTTCCATGCTTCGCCTGATACGGGGGCCAAGTGGGTACGGGTGCTATGAGGGGAGGGGACACACTGACTCTGGAAATCAAAGGAGTGTAAGCTGCTTTCTTCATTTCATCAGTATATTAAGCTATCTCACTTCTTGATTATTCCCAACATTTCACCTGTAACAATTTGTGTACGTGTGTTTTCTATTCATTAATGTAATTGTTAGTTCATGTATTTATTTTCTCAGTCTTTTATTGAGAATAGAAATATTTTACTGCTATTATTTGCTGCTATTTTTATAATCATCATTAACATTTCAGTATTAATAGTGATGTTGCATTTAGATGCATTCAAATGTTCAAATATATTGGTATCATATTAGTCTTTATTACAGGTCCAGTAAGAACCACTTTAAACTGTTGAGTTGAATCTATAAACCGAAATGAGACAGGAAGTTATAGGCTTTTGAAGTTGCAGGTTTTGCAGAAGTGAAACCGAAAGCAGAGTGAGTGCAAGCCAAAGAGTAGGGTGTTTATTATGCATTTATCTTTGATTTAAGCTTTTAGTAGAGGCTTTTGATTAAAACATTTATTCAGTAGATTACATATATAGTTCCAGTTAGGTTATTATATGTAAGGATGAGCCTCTGTTCTGGTGAAAGGTCAGAAGTGTAACGGGTGAGATGTGAGAGCATTTAAGGGCGAGACACACATACAGACACAAATAGTGAGAGGTCATGACACGTACGCAGTACACAGCATGCACGCGCCCCCGCACGTGCACACACACACAGACTCATTTAGTAGGTAAGAGTTTATAACTGCAAAGTTTGGGTGCGTACGTGGTAGTCCAGGAAGTGCACCAGATGTCCCAGAAGATAAGCGACAGCGAAGGCGGGCTGACAGGAAGCGCCTGGCGTTGACCCGAAGATGATGTTCTGTTTTAGACTATGTTAAGAGTCATTGTGGTTTTGGAGTGACGTATGCTGTATTAAATCTGCCTGACAACAGGAAGACTGCCAACCCTATAAAACCTTTGTCTAATTGTTGTAAGTTCAGTTCGACGCTGAAATCTGCACAGCGTTGGACTCACACATGTGTTCATTAAAATGCCGTCAAATTGCACACTGGACCGGATCTGTGGTTATTTTTGGATTCCTCTCTCAACATTGAACCCTAACATTTGGGGGCTCGTTCCGGTGAGAGAGAGGGAATGTTGGGGTAGACGGAGAGATCCGGGGTCCGTGGTAATTGGACGGGCAGACGGTAATCAGTGGTGAAAGTGAGCAGGCATTCCCCAGGGCATTTAAAGGTAAGACACTGCCTGTTGAAATATATTTCCAAAAGGTGTCACATTGGGCATGTCAAATTAAAAGCCTGGTCACTGTAACTACTGGTGAAGGTCTGTTGTGATTGTGGTTTTGAGTTTGATGGGAATTTCATGAGCATGCTGGTTGAAGTAATGATAAGTGATAAGTAAAAGTACTGGGTTCAAGTCCCAAAGGAAAGGAAAAGAGTTAAAGTGAGTTCAAGTCTCACGTAGAACGTAGGGAAATTGGTCATTTCTGTGGGTTCAAGTCCCGCTGGACATTGGGTCTATCTTGTGATGGTCATCTCGTGGGTTCAAGTCCCCTATGTCCACAAAGGTAGATCTGCCTCAATCTTAATCCTGTTTTGGGCTTAGATTGTTGTTTCAAATTATTGTAAATTTTTCTAGGACGACAGCGGCGTCTGTTAAGAAGCGCACTTTTCTCCTTGGTAACGCTTGCGCCTGGGCAGGACGCTGACCCTTGACCTACCGGCGAGTAGGGATAGTACCGTCGACAGCGGGGGAGAACTTGGGAACCTCCAAAATTGCTAGGGGTTCAAGTCCCCTATTCTTGCGCTTTTTTGGCTACCTGTAAATTGAGTTAGGTTTAGATAATCTGGACAGACCAGTTCGAGTCTGGTCTGGTGAATTGGTTGCAAAAAACCTGGGGTTTGCCCGTTCGAGTCGGTTATGGTAAATTTATTGAAATTGGTAGGAGCGACAAGGCCTAAAAAATCTGTGCAGTTGTAATTAAAGACGTCTGTAATATAAAATATGAGATCTATGAGTAAGATCAGTCTCTGTGTCAGCAATGCACAGCCGGATGTGCACTGATGGTGTGTGTAAATGCAAATGAGGAGCGGTGACGCGCAGAGAGGGTGGTTTCAGTTTCGAGAGTATTGAGCTTTATAACTATTGTTTGCCAATATTGTTAAATGCCTGTAATTAAGAGGCTGGTTTTGCTTATTACGAGAGTATAAATACAGTATGAATATATTAGTGTGGATGTATAGAAAATGACTGAATTTTGATAGATGTATATATCTGGAGCCATAAATGCTGGTGTGTTTTATTTTTTCAGTTATGTGTGTGTGGTGAGAAGCTGTGAGGACGATGAGAGGTTTCAGTTTTCTTTTTCTTTTCTTTTTGACTTGCTCTTTCTGATTATGGAAAGCATGCCTGTAAAATACTCCTAGGAAAGCGTATTTTGAGTGATTTTAACTGTGTGAATGATGTCACAAAAACTGACAAATGCAAAAACTTGGAATATTTAAAAGTGTGTATGAAAGGAAGGTGTATTGTTTTTAGACCAAGACTTAGTAAAACTAAAGAGGGTTTGTAGACTGTAAATATGAAAAAAAAACAAGTGTTTGATTAATCTGTAGAAACAGGAAAGAGAAATAGGAAATACTGTGCTGCTGTGTGTGAGAGGAAGGTGTGTGTGTGACTGATGATGTCAGGGGAGCACCCAGAGAAATAGACAGAGTTAAATTCTAAGAAGATGAAGCGAATGTATGTTTTAAGAAAAAGTAATAAAGTAATAAAATTATATTAATTACAGGGTTTAGAAAAGAGACAGACCGAGAGAAATAAATACATGAACTAACAATTACATTAATGAATTGAAAACGCACGTACACAAACTGTTACATGTGAAATTATTGTTGGAAAGTTTAATAAAGAAAGCAGTTTACACTCCTTTAATTTCCAGAACCAGTGTGTCCCCTAGACCTGATAACACCCTTGCCCAGTTGGCCCCTGTAGTAGGCGGGCATGGAAGGCTGGACAGCCCATGACGGGTAAGATCCCACCTCGAAACCCTGGGACAACCTAAGGCAAGGCGCAGTCACGATTGCTTGAACCTAAGTCCCGGAGTGACCTTGGAGTCACCGGAGGAGACGGGATTTAACAGGTAAGGCCACTGGGCACAGGCGGAGGGGAAATGTCATTAACAATGACCAGTGATGAGCCAAAGAGAGAAAACACACCCTGTCAAAAGGAGTTTGAAACACTGCAAAAGAAACATTTACAAGATCACAAAGATCATAAAGAAACATTTATAAAAATCACACATACAAACAGAAAATGCACTAACCTTACAGAGATAAGCTCATGAAGAGTAATGCATAGATAGTGATTAAAACTTGGCTAAGAACACAAACATATGTAATTAAATCAGCCTGCTAATTTCATGAGGGTTAAAATGGTGTGAATGTTGAAGAAAATACACTTAAAACACACTTGGATAAAATAGAGTTGTTGTGGAATAACTCAAACGAAGCTGTATGACAAGGGAGTGAGTTATGGAAAAAAAAAAACAAAACAAAACAAAAGAGAAGTGATTACTTAGGAGTGCTCTTGCACTGATTGATCAAAGTAAGTGATTAGTATAGAAAGAAAATGAAAATAATTCAATAATGTGATAAGGTTTAAACATGTATTTCTCTTGTCAAGTTGGCTGTTGAGCTGTGAGTCTATGCAAATTAGCTGGAGCAGAGACACTTCCTGTGTGCGTGTGTGTCGGAGGCTTTCAGTTCAAGAGAGAGCGGTGGCTGTTGAAGATTATTTGGCAAAATATATAATGGTAAAGTATCAGGATATTTGATTACGGTGGTCAGGTCTGTTCAGAGGGGCAGATTTGGACAGGAAATTTATAATTTAGTGATGACACGTTGTCAAAATCGGTTTATATCATATGCTGAATGAAAACATGGCAAAGTGAGGAAGGGTGACATTGTGCAAACGGTCTTTGATCTTTTGACGAGGTTTTCAGTGCGTTGAATGGGTGAAATTTAAGATTGTTTAAGATTTTTTGGGGCTGTTGTTTTTCATTTTAATAGAGGGAGTTTTGATAAACATGGACATGTCTAAAAGGGCCCATAGTTTTTGTAACAGTGCACTTAGGAAAAACCTGTCAGGTGATTTTGTTTTGTACTTTGATGAGCTAATAATCAGCTCTCTTTTTTCATTTTTGTTCTAAGCAGGCCTGGAAGAGAGTGAACTGACGGCGCTGACAAAATTACCAAGTACGAAGATCAGGTGGGCTTTACAGAATTATAATTGGCTGAGGAGGAGACCTGATTGGCGGCGAGTCTCTGTCTAAAAAATGATTGCAGCGAGTCAATCCAGTCAAAAGTATAGCGAACTATTTTCCTAAAAAGGAAAACGAAATAAAACAAATAATTGAGCTCATTTTGCTGATGTGGAGCATTTCATTAGGCTGCAGTATCAGCAAAAATATCATGTGTGAATGCGTGTGAGTGAATGTGAGTGACTGGACTAAGGTGGGAATGAATAAATGTGGACAAATTTACCATGTGAGGAAAAGAAAGGGGATGCTTTGTTTTGCTTTTGCCATAAGCAGGACAAGTGGGAGACTTAAATCTGGGGATGCTGATGTTCATTTGAGAGAATTTCTGTTTAATTGATTTGGGTTAGACCATATTATTACATTATAAAATGCTAAAAGGGAAACATTGTTTGATGAGATTCAAGTTATCATTAACTGAGGTAACTCATGATTAATAACTGTTCTGTTTAAGTTTATTTTTTGTCATGACACAGACTGGATCATAAAGGGGGAGAGTTGAGTACAGGTTTTGTTTCCAAGAAGTTCCAAGGATCCAGACTTTGCATGGAGCAACGATTTGGAGAAGATTTGACATAATAATTAAATTGATCTTATTCCTTAAACACAGGTTTTCAAGGCTGGAGCAAAATACCGGAGAGGAGGATGGCTGAAGTGTTCTGAGAAATGAAATGATATGACTAACCTTTTTTCCCTTGTTAATTTGTTAAGCTTGGGTGAAGCATGTTGAGTTTTTGCCACATGAGATGTGTCAAAAAAGAGAGGGATTTAAGATTTAATTTGTTTAATTTGAAATGGGTTTTAGTATGATTTTATAACGATTGGGGTTTTTTTTGATAATTTAGAGATGGTAAAATTCTTTAAATTCTTTAAAGAGAGGATTAAAATGAACTGAATTAGGTTTAGAAGATAAATTGCTGGTGTTAATAAGAAGTTGTATACAAAACTTAAAGGGAAACTGTGGGAATAAAGGATATGCTTTGGGGAAAAATAGTGAACATTTTATGAGAAGAAAATGTGGGATCTCTTTTTGATTTTTGTACCCGTGCTCATTAACAGAGTTGATGTTCGGTCCAGTTAAGGTCATAAGCTTCGATGAGCGTTATGTCTCAGTCGATATAGTGTAGGGGACTTGGAGCAACAGAAGGATAAACAGCATTCACGCTTACAAACACATATGGTTTAAACATAGGTGAGGCCTAGGGCCTGAAATTCATTTAGCTTTTAACTGAATTTGAGCTGGCCCTGTAACGAGTGACAGACAAGAGGAACTGAATAGGAGTTTGGTTGTAACTAAACTGTGTGACATGTAAAATATTGAGATAACACATGCAGCTCTAAATTAGTCTTATTACATAAAAAGCAGTTACAGAATAACAAATACTTGTTGAAGTGATCAAGTTTTTGCTTTAAACCAGGGCCAAAGGGGGGAAAGCTTATGTATTTTGGTTAAGACTGATAGAATATAATGACTGATAAAATATAATTAGAATGTACCATTGCATTAAGAGCAGCAAAAATGAAATAAAATGCTGTACCAAAACAGGTTATAACACAGGAAATGTGAGTTCTAAAATACAGTTGGAGTTCAGCTTTTAGCTATGATGAAATTTATTTAGGAGCTAAGGATCATATGTTTACACTTAGTTGATTAAAATGGTTGTTTTTTCTTTGATCCTTTAAGTAGAATAAGCAGTTATAATGATTTTCTTGGTATATTTTCTTGTGATAGGTGACTTTAGATGAGAGGTAGGCCCTTGCAGCAGTGACAGTTTTGTGTACAGGATGTGGGTGATCAGATAAGGAACAACAGGAAACATATGACAGCAGTGCAGTAAGACTGTTAAAAGCTGTAGATTGAGATGAGTGATGTTTAAGATTATATAGGAATAAAAGTCAAAAACCAAATACGAAATTAGGTTCATGTTTTGAGTAATATTAGGTTGAATCAGGTTTGAATGAAGAGAACAATTGAGGAACAGAGTAAGTTAGAGCCGTAGTAGGGAGAAAGTGTTTTCTATCCTTTGCAGGAGGCCCAGAAGAGAGGGACCCAGAAGAGGAGCAGAGACCACTTAAGCATGAAGTGTTCTCAAGTGGGAGCGGGCAGTTCATTACTAAGACCACCTAGATGACATGGGGTTGTCTGGTTCGCTAAATCACAGAATGCCGAGAGAGGGTCAGAGTGGGAAAAGTGATCCTAATGTCCATGACGTCAGGGGTGGACAGGGAAGCAGCTGAATGGGCCAAGGAGTGACCCAACATAATGTATGGCGACCTCTGGTGGTCCAGAGGTCGAGAGTGGGAGTATTGAGAATAGAAATATTTTACTGCTATTATTTGCTGCTATTTTTATAATCATCATTAACATTTCAGTATTAATAGTGATGTTGCATTTAGATGCATTCAAATGTTCAAATATATTGGTATCATATTAGTCTTTATTACAGGTCCAGTAAGAACCACTTTAAACTGTTGAGTTGAATCTATAAACCGAAATGAGACAGGAAGTTATAGGCTTTTGAAGTTGCAGGTTTTGCAGAAGTGAAACCGAAAGCAGAGTGAGTGCAAGCCAAAGAGTAGGGTGTTTATTATGCATTTATCTTTGATTTAAGCTTTTAGTAGAGGCTTTTGATTAAAACATTTATTCAGTAGATTACATATATAGTTCCAGTTAGGTTATTATATGTAAGGATGAGCCTCTGTTCTGGTGAAAGGTCAGAAGTGTAACGGGTGAGATGTGAGAGCATTTAAGGGCGAGACACACATACAGACACAAATAGTGAGAGGTCATGACACGTACGCAGTACACAGCATGCACGCGCCCCCGCACGTGCACACACACACAGACTCATTTAGTAGGTAAGAGTTTATAACTGCAAAGTTTGGGTGCGTACGTGGTAGTCCAGGAAGTGCACCAGATGTCCCAGAAGATAAGCGACAGCGAAGGCGGGCTGACAGGAAGCGCCTGGCGTTGACCCGAAGATGATGTTCTGTTTTAGACTATGTTAAGAGTCATTGTGGTTTTGGAGTGACGTATTCTGTATTAAATCTGCCTGACAACAGGAAGACTGCCAACCCTATAAAACCTTTGTCTAATTGTTGTAAGTTCAGTTCGACGCTGAAATCTGCACAGCGTTGGACTCACACATGTGTTCATTAAAATGCCGTCAAATTGCACACCGGACCGGATCTGTGGTTATTTTTGGATTCCTCTCTCAACATTGAACCCTAACACTTTCTTTTTCTAAAACATGTAATTAATATATTTTATTACTTTTTCTTAAGACATTCAGTCTCTAATTCCTCTGTTTTCATGCTGCAACGTCTCTCCCCAGCTATAATCAGACTTCCTGTTTGACGCACACACACTCTCTCAGGCCTCCTCTATTCACGCACTCTCCTATGAGTTATTATTACTTATTTATTATTTTGTACAAATCACACAGAATCATTCAAATCAAGTACTCACAACATTCACACACTTAGAAGCACTCAAAATACGCTTTCCTAAGAGTATTTTATCAAACATGGTTGCTTAGAATCAGAAAGAGGAAATAGACAACACTCAGTGCGTCTGTCCTCTTAAAAAGAAGAGAAATAAACACATATGGGACAATTCTCCCCATCTTAGACAAAATGTGACCTTAAATGTCCGTTTCCAAGTCATGTTCTTCTCTACACACGACTCTTGGCCTCCAGGGCATAAAACTTTGAGCATAATCTTTTACTTTACCAGAACTAGTACTTTACCAGAACCCTCATACGTGCAATAAGACTGCTATATGTGCACTTCTTTCTTTGACAAGGTTGTATTTTGTATTTTCTTACTCAGCTGTATATAGTGTTGGTATTCTATTTTATTCTATTCTACTTTATTTTATTGCATTCCAGTGTTTTCTAATTTCTGCTGCATAACTTTGCACTTTTGCTTTAACAAAACAAATTTCCCAGCTGTGGGACTAATAAAAGTCATCTTTATCTTTGACTAGCCCTAACCTAAATCCTGTCTCATTCACTGCTGAAATTCTAGTTCAATGAACACGTGTTGCAGTTTAAAATTAAAAGAGGAAGTAACTCACACCCAAGAACTGGGTGTGTGTGTATTAATGTCTGTGTCCCTTTAAATGAAAAAAGGTGAACACATGTGGTGAGTTTTCCTCAATTTACACAAAATATGACATTAAATATCCTTTTCTAATTCCTGTTCTTCTTTAAACACCATGAATGACCTCCAGGTCATAACCTTTGGACTTATAACTCTGATATAAGTCCACACAGCGCACCAAGCACAGAGAAAATTCAACCTCAGTGCTTCAGAATTCTCCTCAAAATTCAGAAACTGTTTCTGTCATTTATCTCCCCAAGAACTTCATCATACGGACCTCGCCGGGTCCAGTAATCTTCAGCACATGTATCTCACTGCAGCCAGTGAAGATTTAAAAACAGTTTATTGGCTCAGTTTACCCAGTATTCACTTATCAGGTGGACCGCAGCCGATCCATACATCTCAACACAATCGTGTGTCCACATTTACACAACTTATTCTTTACTTGTATCACAACACATCTAGTAATATCATCAGAATTACTTCAACATGGTAAACATTGATTTTCCTTTAAAACCAACTTACCCTTAAAACTCAAGATCACAGCTGACTCGATTCTCTGAAATCCCGAGTCAGTTAAACACCTTGCTCAACTCACGGTGTTCTTTTCTCGGACCCCTTCGTCCGAGCTCACTCTTTTTACCCCGGCATCTCCCCCAGATTGTTACGAGATCTTCATAAACCCAAAAGTAAGCATATTATTTCCCTAATCAAAAGTGAAGCCGTTCCTCACACAGTAATTCTTCATCCAACAGCCTTTGTGTTTTGAAACTAAAAAGAGGAAGGAACAGCGCCCAATTTAAACTGTGCATGTTGTCACTGAACAACACACACACACACACAGACACAGACCCAGGGCAATTCTTCCTGGATCATTTATCAACGTTCGAACAAACACAGTCCGCATTGATTATTTTCTGGACCTCAGCAGATCCACCAAAATTCATATAAATATATCAGCCATTAACCGATTTATTTCTTTTCCTCAGACCGCGCCGGATCTGTTACTTCAGCACAATAAACACTGATTTTCCTTCAAAATCAGTTTACCAAGAGCCACAAAACCATTTCTGACTCGATTTTCTGAACTTCTGTGTCACTTAAACATCCTGACACCACCAGGTGTTTTCTGTCGGACTTCCTCGTCCGAACTTAATCCTTTTACTTACAAATGAGCGTCTCCCAAAATGATCCTCTTGATCATTAGCTATTCACCGAGCCCAAAACTCTCGGCAACACCACCTGACATATGCCCACGCCGGAGCTCCTCTTTGAAGTCTCAAAGAGGTACAGGATTCTCCAATCCCGTGAGTTTGACACTTATTAAACCATAAGCTGACCAATACTCTTATATTCTTCTCTATTCTTAAACATGCATTGGTCTCTTTTTCTTCTTTTTTCTCTTTTACCATGAAATACCATATAACCTTTTAACTCAGTACTGTCTGTTTCTCAAAGTTTCATTATCCTTGCTTCAAAGCTTCTCATTACTTCCAAGTTACTCATTCATTACTTCGACGTTTTACTTTATTCTCGAGAATTCAGTTTTACCCCTACTGCGCCAATTTAGTAGTTAAGATCATCTACTCAGCGAACAGATAATTTAGAATTCAGCCAATTTGCACAAATTTGCTTATTGAACAGGTTTGTGCGTACCTTTTAATCTTTTTAGACCGGTCCTCTGTTCGCCTCATATCAGATCCAACCTTCGGCCACATTAGTTCTCTCTGATTTAATCTAGAAACTTCACGGTCTGCCGTACACAGAATCTCTTTTCCCTTTTCTTTGACAAGAGATACTCAAAAATTCTGCAAATTCTCTCCACTCAGGAGGAGGCTCACAGCTTTATTTATTACTCTGTTTCTGGTTGGATTAAAATAACTCTTATATTAGAATCACCCTGTCCAGTGATACTGTATTTCAAAATCACCAAAGGCACGCTCACAAAACAGGAAAATGCTTCAGCAGCCTTAATGGGATCCCCGTGGGCCTCTCACTGTCTATTTCCAAGCACCTATAATGAAACAACGGCACAATGAGCATGCCTTTTTGTCTATCCCTCATTTAATCAATGTGTCTATTCTTTGTTAACATTAAAAGGGGAAGTGACCGCACCCAAATTTTAACTGCGCACTTTTCCCCAGCAAAAAAGAACGGAAAAAGAGACTTTTACAGCCTCTCTCTCACACAGCCTGCAGCCGGCTGGCACTTAAATCATTGCAGACAGTTTCTTACGTCACGGTTTCCAGCTGTATGAGTGGGTCCCTACAACCCGGATATACACACCGCTGCTCGTCTTTAAGAGACGTCAACAGGTCTGCAAATTCTCCAGATATATCAACAAAAACACAGCTTTTCTCGGCCCACGGTGGTCCACAAATTTTTCACTGACCACAGCGGGTCCACAAATGCATAGGTAATACTTTTTAATCGTCTCTCATAGCTCACAGTATTTATTCTCAGAGTTACTTCAACACAACAGACCTTAGTTTCACTTTACTGCTCGGCTGGCTTTACTGCAAAACCTCAAGCTTACGGCTGGCCTGAGTTTCTCTTAAATCATATATCAACTTCCTCGGACTCTTGCGTCCGGTATTTTACTCTTTTTCTCACAATTAAGTGTCTCCCTAACAATGATCCTCTGCGATCACCGGGGCTATATCTGAGGCCACAAGTCTCAGCGGGGCCCTCCCCCTAGTATAATCCTAGGAAACGTCTTTCCCAGGGAGGGAGTTCTTCAACTCCTTGACTTTTAAACACTTATAATCTCTTTATTCCTTAATCACAGCTCAATCTCTCTTCTCTCTATTTCCTTAAAACAACATCTCTAGTTACTTTTAGCTCAGTACTGCTTTTTCCAAGGCGACCATGAATGCAACACTACTCTTAAGTTTCACTTTCGCTGCAAACAAAACTCAAAACAAAGATCAACAGATGACCACTCGACTACCTGTTTTAGAATTTATAATCCACTACAGCACAATTTCTGTTTAAGAGGTTTGTGCCTTACCTTTTTATTATGTGGGCCCAGTAGTCGAGCTGTCACCGTGACCTCTGCCGTTCGATTACCTAATCCGGGCTCGACCTCCGCCGACAACAAACACCTGTACTTCTTTCTGCTGATCGTCAGTTGCCCTGCATCCTCCACCAAATGAAGCGAGATCGATCAACTGTAGACCAGACAACAAACGACGGAGGCCCAGAAAAGTGCAATCAAACGATGAGTTTATTGACAACGGAGAACAACCGTCAGCATATGGCTTATTTGCTCTGACAAAAATACACTGAGTTCTGGTTTTATAGCATAGAGGATCACACCCCCAAATACACGTCAATACAGGTCAAAAATACACTATGTCCAGTCATTGTTTACAGACAAGGGTACATCTTGTACATCTCAGATAACTATGAACAGACATATAACTTCTCTTTTTGATAACACCTTCCTTTTAAGGTAATAACTTCAAGCTTCAGGGCCTCTAAGGGCTAATAATGGACCCTCGTCCTCAATCACTAAGTAGACTGAATTGGCGCAGGTCTCAAATAAGAAGCAGAAGACACTTGGGCCTTCGCTCAGGCCTGCTACTAGATTTATGTGTATTGTAAGCATGCATGCAATTAACCTGCTATGTTCTCATCTTCCCTCAACATGTATCACCTGGACACTCTCACCAGTGAAGCTTAAAACCCTCTTGGATAGAACATCAACTCTAAACAAGCACAGTTATGCAATGTATATAAAATGAACTCTACCTGTGAATAGAATGAATGTGATGACAAACATATTCAATGCAATATGAACCCTGTAAACAATATTACTGATAAAATAATGCTGTAGAACATGTTATTAATGCATTTATCATAAGGCAGAGTATATGGCAGCAATAAAAGAATCTCTGAATCCCAACAACGCAATGGAGAGCAAAATTATAAAATGATAGACCCAAATACTGAGATAAAGATTATATGTGCGTCTTCATTAGGATAGGGATTTGTGTTGGTGTGTGGGGCGGTAGCCTCAGGTTTAAACTGTTAAATGGTAATTTTGAGACAGTTATTTTGGTCAGCTATTTTAGTGAGTAACATTAAAAGTTATGTAATGAGTAGTATATTAAATTACTTTCTCCTTGGAGTAATTGAGTAACATATTGTTTTACTTTTAATAAAAGTGTTCTTTGTAATATGTTTTTTAGTAACGACCCCACATGCAGAACCATTTGACCACAGAGCATGAATCTAATCTGCATGAATCTAATCTGCATGAATCTAATCTCTAATCTCGGCCCACAAGTTTGCATCAGCCCACTGGGCAACTGCTCGGTATGCCAGATTAGAAGTCCAGTCCTGGAAAGGTCTACTGTGTATACACCAGTGAGTAATTAGCTAGCTATTACACAAGAAAAGCTTTTTCTGCCAACCGTAGTGTAGCCAAAGAGAGAGAAATCCAAATTATGAAACAGACAAAAATACAACACTAAAGAGACACTTGAGCCATGCAAATATCCATATTTACTTCTGTCTTGTTAAGAAATAATGCTCTCTGCTGTGTCACTTGTGCAACTGGATTATTACTAACAGACTATAATTAATATTTAGTAACATATTTGATAACATATCCATCAAAGGTATAATGTGTTTTATAAAACAAACCAACCTTAAGCTGTGTGAAGGTGTGTTGTGGTATCTGGCAGCGAGATGTTAGCAACAAATTCTTTAAATTCTGTAGGTTACAAGGTGGGGCCTCTTTGCTGGATCAGACTTCTTGGTCCCATCTATTGCCAAAGAAGTCTTATCCATGGAGGCCCACATATGCTTGATTGGACTGAGATTGGATGATTTGGAGGCCAAGTCAACACCTCAAACTCGTTTTTGTGCTCGTCAAACCATTGCTGAACCATTTTTGCTTTGTAGCAGGGCACATTATTCAGCTGAAAGAGACCAAGAGACCATAGTATCCAGGGAATACAGTTTCCATGGCTCATGTGATGAGACTATGATCAATAGTAGGTCAACAACCCTCTTTAGTGACAATTCTCACTAGGGCCTAAACACCTGGGACTTTCTACCATTTGTTGTTAGAACTGAAGAAGCTTATCGGAGAGGTGAAATGTCTTCGACAGATAGATGTTTTCTTTTTTAATGGTAACTGTGTCTTTGTTCTCTATAGTACTCTCTGGATGAGCTGGAGGAGATGTTGCTGTGTCTGCAGCAGTTTTGGTCTGTGCTAAGTAACATGGAGGAGCAACTCTCTGAAGACCAGGCTGCTGTGTACAGTTGTCTCTCTGACCAGGACAGGTACAAAAATATTTTATACATTTCTATTTGGAATCTAATGTGTTCTGGCTACAGGCGCAACCAAAGTCCTTTCAGAAACAGGTTTTATCAGTTAGCAGTCCCCGTCTAGGAATAATAATATATTTTGTTATTTAAAGTATTCATTTTTGAACCTTAATTTATTATGAAAACTGCACGTATAGAATCAAAGTCAAATCTGGCAAAAACATTAGTAAGGGTCCCAGACCTTGCAAAAAAGTGAGGTCCTAAAAGCTTTTTCCACACATGGTAGTTACGGTTCTACTGTTGTAGAATTCTTTGAGTACGCTGTCACTCTCTTGGAATTTCTCTATTTAGTTTCACAGAGGATGCAGTAGATGTACAGCTTTCTCATAGAATCAGTGAGTGAGGTACTAATAAAATTCTGACCGTCTGCCCACCTCAGAATCAGATTGTTCTTTTTACACATGGTATATGTAGTATATTTTATCTTCATAGTATTTTTTTCAAGTTATAGACCCTGGGAGTTCATTAGCATAGGTTGTAATTTAGCAGTTTTAAATGCTCACCAGTATTTATTTATTTGAGCATTTTCTGGATCCTTGGCCAATATACTGAACCCCGAATTGCCCCAGATGCATCCATTGGAGTGTAACTATGAGTGTACACTTAAAAAACACTCACTGGTTTTTGGTCCGCATGATAACCAACTTTGAGCATTAGCATGGTGATAATTACCATACAGTTTCATGCACCCAACAATAAATGTGTGTGTGTGTGTGTGTTGTGCGTGTTTAGAGAGAAGATTCGGGACATCGAAGAGCTGAGACGTGCAGTAAAACAAGAGGCTGGGGAGCTGGAGAGGCAGTTAAAAGAACTGGCCTATGAGTATGATGAAAGCTTGAAAATGGTAACACATTTAATGAAAACAAAATTCATCTCCTGAGACAGATAGGCAGGCCGATATAATTTTGTTTTTTTTAACTTTATGTTTTCTGATTCTGTGTTTTGGAGTAGAAGATGCACAGATTGTTGGATGAACAATCTCTCCTCTGCTCTCAACTTAAAGTCTTTCTACCTGGAACAGTCCCCACATCATCATCTAACCCCATGCCCAACAGGACAGTAGCCACTCAGTGCTCTTTGCTACCCTTGCTCACCGCAGCTGACATACAGAGTAGCCACATTTCTGATTGGAAAGGCTGGAAGACTCTGAAACCTGGACTGGATTCCAACAGACAGTCAGTTCCTGGGTCTGAGAGCATCTGTGATGGTCAGGGCGGTTCTCCCACCAAAGCAGACAAGCTAGATATAGTAGGCTTCTTGCAGAGAGTAAGAAAAAAATCCCATTTTTATCTTCTTATGTGTCGATAAATCCTGCCTGCCACACAGCCGAACTGTGACTAAAATCATGGGTTCTGTATCTTCGGCTGCCTGCACTACGACCTCACTACTTAAATTTAACCTGATTGTGAAATAGAAGATGTTTCTAAACTGTCCATGTGACTAATTATAAGTTGACAAATTAAAATATGAGTCTTAAAATAATGTAAACTTTTCAGAAAATCCACATTTTACATGCACTTCTCAGCTTATGAGGCATTTTTTAATTTAAGATGGTGCACCGGAGTTTGACATTAGAAGTGTCTGAACTAGTGACATTTTCTTGAATCCTAGAAAACTGACATAATGATTTACAATATTTACATGAATGTGATCTCGCTTTTTTACTGTAGATTGTGTATCCTGTGTTTCAGCTGAAGGAGACTTTGCATCATTCTGTGAACACAGACTCATCAGAATAAGAGGTAAGATTCAGTTGCAGAGCTTACAAACTTGTCAAAAGACTTTTTTTGTTTTGTTTAGTTAATGTGCTTTCTGCAAACTAGTAGACCACTAAAGAATCGTCACCCTGGATGTAGCCACAGGTTGTCTCAAATGTTTGTGAGACAACCTGTGTGAGCTAATGTTTCTTTGGGTTATTTTCAAATCCAGCTGTTCATTTGTAATAACTTTTATGCCTTCCTGTTTTACAGGTGTCAGGAACATTGTGTGATGTGCACCTATGTTTTGTCAATATTCCATTCTTTCAAAGCCTTATTGTATGAGATGTGCAGTTTTAGTGTTTACTTAGTATTTCTGTAATTTTTTGAGTCTCTTTTACTGTTTGTGTCAGTATAATGGGTCTGCTAACAAGACAACCAAAAGAAAAGAACGTGAAAAGGCATAGCATATCAGGTTTTACAAGAATAATGTTTCTTTTTTAAGATAAAGCATAGCAATATAATTGTGACTTAATTCATTAAATATAGTAATGTTTGGTAAGTTTTACACCTTAATTACATTAAAACAATATACCTTGGAAAAGTGAAACACATTTGTGTGATTTGTGCATTCATAATCTCTGTGAGTCTTTATTTTGTGTGACTTCAGACTGGAGCAGGATGTACCAATTACTGGAGTACAATCCTGAATAAAGACTTCTAAAGGTTTTGATTTTACTAAAGGATCGAGAGCAGGGCTGTGCAGAGATGTTTGAAAGTTAAAATGGGGCACATAGACCCAGGCTGAATAACAACAACCCACATTCATCAAGAATCAAATATGGAATCACATCATACTATATCATTGTCACCAGGTGGGGACAATGCAAAGCAAATGTAGCCTATGTTTTACCTGATGGGTACAATGTTGCTGTTGAAGAGTTGCTGCTCCTGCTGCTGATAGTGCTGGAGGGCAGGGCTGTGCTGATTTGAGCCTGTAGACATTAACACTAGAATTACTGAGCCTTTTTTCCCTGGTGCAAGTCCCTACTACTAGATTTACTGGCCTGCGCAAATTTGCGTAAATTCCCCCCGACCTTAACACCTCTTGGCACCCCGCTGAGATTTTCACAGGTCTTCAGCTCCATTGTTCTCCTGCTTTTGTTGTGCAAACACACCCTCCCCCAACCCCTAACCATGAGAGATTCAAGTTTTTCCTTCCCTGCAAGGCTACTTTCCTTCCTTACCTGCCTGCATGCCTGTCCATAAACATATATACACAGAGTTGTACATATATTTATATATTTATATAGCCACACCTTATATAATATGCATAAAGTCTAGTTTATATATATATATATATATATATACACATGTGTGTGTGTGTGTATATATGATATAGATGTGTCTGTGTGTATAACTATGTATGTATGTATATATATAAAATGTTTGTATAGTGCACTTTCTATACTGTGCTCTGTCCACTTTTTTGCAATGACAATGCAGATTTTCCACTTGTGGGACAAATAAATGCAGATTTGCTGTGTGTGTGTGTGTGTGTGTGTGTGTGTGTGTGTGTGTGTGTGTTTGTGCAACATTGGCATTTGTTTACTTAGATCCAAGGCAGGCCAAACCTCTGTCTTACATACAAAAGACAGACATTCACAATATATGGGTACACAAGTCTGTTTTATTTCAAAGTGTTTCAAACTTTGAAACAAACCTTGGTAGGGAACAGCTGTTCCCTACCAAGCATTTCTTGCAGCTGGCAACAACGGTCGTGCATTCAGTATAGTTGTGACTTCCGCAAAAAATGTGGTCAAAATCTCATGAGTAAGTTGAAGCATTTCTACCAGGCATTTCTGAGAGTTGTAACACAGAGGTTTGGCCTGCCTTGGATCTGAGCAACTCTGAGTGAGCAAATGCAAATGTGCCAGGCTTCAAGGACAATGGGTGGTTTGCACAACAAAAGCTGTAGGACAAATAAGCTGACGACCTGTGAAAATCTCAGCAGGGGTGCTTAACACCTCGGGACTTGCACCAGAAAATAAAAAAGCCAGTAATTCTAGGGGGTGTTGGGTTTAGGGAAGTTACGCAAATTTGCGCAGGATAGTAAATCTAGTGTTAAAGAGTCCACAGGAGAGATGGTAGCTGATTAAAGTGTGATTAAGTGTTATGAGATAACAATAAAATGCAAATGGTAAATGGCCTGTATTTGTATAGCGCTTTACTAGTCCCTAAGGACCCCAAAGCGCTTTACACAACCAGTCATCCACCCATTAACACACGTGTGATGGCAAGCTACATTGTAGCCACAGCCACCCTGGGGTGCACTGACAGAGGCGAGGCTGCCAGACACTGGCGCCACCGGGCCCTCTGACCACCACCAGTAGGCCACGGGTGAAGTGTCTTGCCCAAGGACACAAAGACCGAGACTGTCCAAGCCGGGGCTCAAACCAGCAACTTTCCGATTACAAGGAGAACTCCCAACTCATGTCCTTACAGAGCATGCCTGGACAATGTTATATCATCAGTAATATTTTTTTTTTAAACGTCTATACACATAAAACACAAACACACATACAGTGACATTTTAGACCTTCTCCAGAATACTGTATATACTATAGAGATGGCACGATACCACTTTTTTATGTCCGATACCGATACCGATATCATAAATTTGGATATCTGCCGATACCGATATGAATCCGATATACAGGGTGGGCCATTTATATGGATACACCGTAATAAAATGGGAATGGTTGGTGATATTAAAGTCCTGTTTGTGGCACATTAGTATATGTGAGGGGGCAAACTCCTCAAGATGGGTGGTGACCATGGTGGCCATTTAGAAGTCGGCCATCTTGGATACAACTTTTGTTTTTTCAATAGGAAGAGGGCCATGTGACACATCAAACTTATTGCTAATGTCACAAGAAAAACAATGGTGTGCTTGGTTTCAACATAACTTTATTCTTTCATGAGTTATTTACAAGTTTCTCTTTGTTCACAGCCATTGACATGTCGTAGAGGTTAACACGTGAGGAGCGGATCGAAATTGTGTTGATATCTGGTGAACGCAGTAACCGGGTCATTGCAGCAGATATCAATGCAAGACACCCTACGAGACCACCCGTCTCCCATGCTGCAGTTAGCAAACTGCTTGCTAAGTTCCGTGAAACTGGTTCAGTGTTGGATTTGCCAAAATGTGGACGCAAGAAAACTGTCACTAATGAAGAAACATCAGTGGCTGTCTTAGCTTCATTCAGCAAGAGCCCACAGCGTAGCACTCGCCGCATGTCACTGGAGAGTGGCATTAGTCGAACATCCCTTCTACTCACAAATGGCACCCTTACAAACTCCAGCTACTGCAGCATCTCAACGAGGATGACCCAGATCGGCGCACAGAATTTGCAGAATGGGCAAAACAAAAATTGGAACAGGACCCTCAGTTCACGCAGAAGATTTTGTTCAGTGATGAGGCAAACTTTTATGTGAATGGTGAAGTTAACAAACAAAACCACCGCTATTGGTCTGACACTAACCCACATTGGATGGATCCCTCCAAGACTGTTGGAACAACAAAAGTGATGGTTTGGTGTGGTATATGGGGTACAACGATAGTGGGTCCATTCTTCATCAATGGAAACCTCAAGGCCACTGGATATTTGAAATTGCTACATGATGATGTGTTTCCCTCTTTATGCACTGAAGCTGGCACGTTCCCTGAGTTTTTCCAGCAAGATGGTGCACCACCACATTATGGGTGCCAGGTCCGAGCATTCCTAGATGAACAGTTTCCTGGGAAGTGGATTGGTCGTCGTGGGCCAGTTGAATGGCCCCCAAGGTCTCCCGATCTGACCCCCTTAGACTTTTATCTTTGGGGTCATCTGAAGGCAATTGTCTATGGTGTGAAGATACGAGATGTGCAGCACCTGAAACTATGGATACTGGATGCCTGTGCTGGCATTTCTCCTGCGGTGTTGCTATCAGTGTGTGAAGAATGGGAGAAGAGGGTTGCATTGACAATCCAACACAATGGGCAGCACATTGAACACATTTTATAAGTGGTCAGAAACTTGTAAATAACTCATGAAAGAATAAAGTTACGTTGAAACCAAGCACACCATTGTTTTTCTTGTGACATTAGCAATAAGTTTGATGTGTCACATGGCCCTCTTCCTATTGAAAAAACAAAAGTTGTATCCAAGATGGCCGACTTCTAAATGGCCACCATGGTCACCACCCATCTTGAGGAGTTTGCCCCCTCACATATACTAATGTGCCACAAACAGGACTTTAATATCACCAACCATTCCCATTTTATTACGGTGTATCCATATAAATGGCCCACCCTGTAGAACAAAAAGATGACATGCAACTTGATTCAATAGAGTCATCAGATGACAATCAAGTGGCATCCACCAGTGAGATCAGTGCAATTGAGGGTTTAGATGAGCAGTTGCAATACAATCTGGCTGGATTTTTCTTGAAAATGCAGACCATTCTCCATGTGTCCCAGAGAGCAACACAGGAGATTATTGAGCATATTGATCAGTTGTTTTTGTTATCACAACCTCTGGTTAGAAAATCAGTTGTAGATATACTGAAAAAGCACAACTGTACATATACGGACAAACTGGTGGATGAGATTTGTCAGGCAGTTTCTGATAGTAATGTTTTACATAAATGTGTCACATCTGAAGGACCACTATCTACAGCAAAGAGGAGGAAATCATATTACGAAGCAAATTTTCCATATGCCAAACCTGTGGAGTATTTAATTGAATCGTCAAAGCACACTTATATGTATGTGCCTATTCTCACATCTTTGCAATTGTTGTTGAAAAAAAATGATGTGCTTGAAGAAATTAAACAAGCACCCACACAGATTCCTGGACATTTCATGTCATTTTGTGATGGATCCTACTACCAGGAAAATGTTCTACTGTCACAAGAGGGACAGAAATTGTCAATAATACTTTATGTGGATGATTCTGAAATCGCAAACCCACTTGGTACCTCAAAGAAAATACATAAAGTCTTTGCAGTTTATTGGACACTGGCAAACTTTCCAGTTAAATTAAATCTCGTTCTGCTCTACACTGCACTCAGCTTGCTCTGCTGTGCAATTCCAATGATGTGCGCCAGTTTGGGTATAAGGAAATGTTGTCACCACTCTTAAATGATCTGAAAACTCTTGAAGAAGTAGGTGTCTACATTGAGACTCTTGGTGAATGTCTTAAAGGCACTGTCTACTCTGTTGTGGCAGACAACCTTGCTGCCCATGGACTTGCTGGTTTCAATGAGAGTTTCAGGTCTACATATTTCTGTAGGTTTTGTCATGCCACCCAAACAGAAATGCAAACAGAAAATGCTGTTACAGGGAATTATGCAATGAGAACAAAAGATGCTCATGATAATCTTGTGCAAGAGCTTCAGAATGATGACATTGAGGAAAACTATGGTGTTAAAAACACCTGTGTTCTTTCTGACCATCTCTCTTTCTTCCATCCTGTCACAGGCTTCCCACCTGACCTCCTACACGACCTGTTTGAAGGTGTCATTCCAGTGGAGTTGGCACATTGTTTAAAAGGTTTGATTTCTAAGAGATATTTTACCTTAGAAGACTTAAACAGAGCAATTCTGCGCTTTCCATACCAACATTCTGACAAAGTTGATCGCCCTCATCCAATACCCTCAAATTTTGCCAGGCGAGGGACCATTGGTGGGAACGGGCATGAAAATCATGCCCTTCTTAGACTGTTGCCTTTTCTCATTGGCTCCAAAGTTCCAGAAAGAGACACTTTTTGGGAAGTGCTAATGGATTTAAAGGACGTAGTTCAGCTTGCCATGTCTCATACTTTTAGTGACGAGACCATTCAGTACATGGCCTGTAAAATATTAGATCACAGACAACTCTTTCAGGAAGTGTTTCCTAATGTTCGATTCAGGCCAAAGCATCATTACATCGAGCATTACCCGCACTTAATAAAGTGCTTTGGTCCCTTAGTTCATCTTTGGACAATGAGATTTGAGGGAAAGCACAAGGTTTTCAAAAAAATAATTCATGACACTCACAACTACAAAAATGTACTAAAAACTTTGGCAGAGAGACATCAAAGCATGATGGCATTTTATTTGTCCTCATCAAAGTTTTTCAAACCACCTGTGCAAACATCCAAAATGGAGTCTTTGTACATTTCATCATTACCTGCAGATACACAATCATTTATTTCAGGTATTGCTGACAGTGACACAATATATGCAACAAAAAAGGTTACAATTAATGGCACAAACTTTGCAATTGGCATGTTTGTATGCACAGGTGCTTATGCTGCATTGCCAGAGTTCAAAGAGATTCTTAATGTACTGCTCATCAGAAACAACATTTATTTTCTCTTGAAAGACTATGACACTCATTACGTTGAGCACTTGCGTTCATATGAAGTAGCAGAGAATCAACAGAGGGGTCTCCGTCACAGTGTAAAATCTCTGTGCCAACTGTCTGACCACATGCCGCATTTTGCTTACAAGATAGCAAATGAAGTCATTCTAACAACAAACCATTTCATTCCAGTGTCTGACTAAAGTAACAGAACTGAGACATCAGCTGATTCCACCAATTTGTGAACCAATGTAAAAGTAATTCATCTATTCAGTTTTTTTGTATTCACATAAATGTTTTTATACTTTTGCACAATTAATATTTTGTAAATAACTGTAAACACAAACATGCATTAAAATGCCACTATAATATGTGAAACCTGTCTGTTACAGAAATAAAAAATTCAGATGGAGGCAACAGGAATATTGAAGCTAAGGGTCATCCTTGATAAGGATAACGCTGAAAAACTTATTTTGCCATCTCGTCCAAACAGTGTGCAAGCCCTCATAGATGAGATCAAATCTAGGCTAAATTTTACCTTCGACTTTCGGCTTCAGTTTCATGACCCAGATTTTGATAATGCCTTGTGTAATTTGGTTAAAATAGAAGACCTGCCAGCTATAGCATCTGTTAAAGTTTAGTTGAGCTGGACCGGATTTCAACGAGCACTGATGACACAATCCTTCAGACTGATAGCACTGATACCATAGATTCACCAGAGCGTATTAGTAGATGGCCAGAGGTTTTTATTGTTCCGCCATTTTCTTATGAAGTGGAACATGTATTAAGAGAGGGTAATGCAGCATTTGATAAAGATGGGAAAGTAATTACACTGACACGAGATCAAAAACACAACATACTTGAGACAATGGGGGAAGAAATCTACAAACTAAAAGCATACCCTAGTACAACACAAATTGGCAAGGCTGCAGAAGCTTTAGTTAGAAAACATCCCTGTCTGAAAGAGAGGAATTCTGACACTGGGTGGGAAGGGTGGAAGAATAGCCTGAGATATAAAATGGGAAACCAAAGAAAGAAGTTGGCTAAAGCTGGCATCATGGATGTTGCTGTGAATGCTGGAAAGCGCAGCAGAACAAACCCAGATGGAGCTTCACCAAGGGCCAATATTAAAAGACCTAGGAGAGGTGAGGTCAACTTCCTTCCTTCTTATCCTTCTGGAGAAACAAGGGAGTCTCTGGAAACCAGAAGACTTGAGATGGTAGAAGAGTTCAAGAAGACCTCAGCAGGAAGAGACATCCCTCTCATTCATCAGGATATGATGCGCACTTTTGCACTCCGGCGTGAAGAGATTGTCACAACTTCTCCTCCTGTATCAGAGCTCAAGGACAGATGGCCAGCACTCTTTCATGAGACACGGGTAAGTACAACTACGTATATAACATTTACTGCTCATATAGTATGCTGTGTTTTGCTTATAATATTTTTGGAATTCTCCTCAGCTCTACTTTGAATTTCATCGGATCACCAATCAGAATCTGCCACATGTGTTTTATGCTGCACTGGATGATTATGCTCCTCAGCTGATTGGACTATACAAAAAGAGGAAAACTGGACGGGTCGGTGAAAGGATGGAGCAGCTTTTGTTGGCATATGGAAAACAGGTATTTAAAAATACTAATTATTATTCTGCTTGCTTGGCAGTTGCCATTGTTATGTTATATATATATACATTTATTTATTTGTTTATTTATTTATTAGGACAAAAACGACATCTATGCAACTAGAACAGCAGCTCTGGCTGGCCTACCAATGTACCTCAAGGAGGATTCTTCAGAGATTTTCAAAACATGCAAGGTACTTGGGTATTACAATAATTTGCACATTGGAATTTAAAAAAGGTTGAAAGGAGTTTATAAGTCATCTGGACTTGGGTTGAAAGTTGAAGACGTGAAGTTGAATGACTTATAAACTTCTTTCATCCTTGATTTGACTACCTGGATGAATGAAAAATGAACCTTCACTGTCAACTTAAAACATGTTATGATATATAGAATTTGAAAAACTGAAGAAAGGTGCCTGACCATTTGTATTTATGCTTTTAACAGAGATATTACAGATGAATAATTGTGCACTCTGTATTATATCTTAGGATGAAATTGAGTTCTATGAAGCCACAATTGCTCTGGTTGCTGATGTCGATGAAGAGGAGGTGCCTGGAGGAGTTCCTTTCTCACCACGCCAAGTGTTCATAGTACTTGAAGATCAGGTTGTTATGACTCATCACTCATGGACTGATGCACTGGTGTGTTTGTTTGGGCTAATCTATGCTCTGCATCTGAGCTATCCTGAGAAGTGTACTGGCTTTTTTGAGTTCATTCAAGTAGTGTTGCTGAAGCTAGACGATGAGAGAAAGCAACTAAAACCAAAATTGCAGACACTAAAAAATGAGCTTGTGTAGATGATGTTTGTTTTTCACTGTCAGTATATTCGTGCTTTTTCAGTTATCTGTGAATGGCTTCAATAGTTTTATTTGTTCAGGGTAATTTGCTTTCTAAAAAGCAATGTGGAGAAAGCTAAGAATAAGGAGACAATCCATATTTGACGTTTTGTTTGTGATTGAAAAAAATCTTCACATAGTGTGTAATCTTAAGCTTATTTCCAAAAATATATTTTAGTTACATGGAAATCTTTTGGGAGATAACTGATAATTAGTCAATATGTACAGTAAACTTTCAAGCTTTATTTTTTAATTGTGTGATGAGTGCCAGTTCACTTGATTCGAGGTCTGGGCAAAACTGTTGAGAAGCCACAAATACCTTTGAATATTCAAGCCATGAATATTTTTTGTTAGTGACATCCTTAGTTCAGCTGTTTTCTATAGTTGCATTGCTGTAGTGCATGTGATTTCATTATTATACTAAATGTTACTTAAAATTGTGATTGTTATGGCTCTAATTGCCTCTAAACTATTGTTTTTTATGATGTACACCTATGTATCAGGTCTACATTACTAAATTTGTGTTTTGTACATTTAATCGATTTTCAAAATGCTACAAAAAACATTCAAATTCCCTAAAAGCGCAAGTTTTAAAATGCCTAATTATTTGTTATTTGATAATGGCTTTAGCAGTCATAGTTTATGACTGAAAGTATGGTTGTATTCATTCTGTATTTTCTCTGCAGTTAAAGTTAATAAAAACTGAATGGAAAGAATAATAGCTTGGTTTTGTGTTAATAGTACTTGAACCATTTGGTGCAATCGGTTTCCCCAATTGGATTAAGTTGTTTAAATACAACTATTTAAGTTAATTTAACTTAATTTGAATATGAGCATGTAACACTTTAAATAAGTTTGAATAAATACAGCATCTTAGTACAACAAATTTAATGGTTTAAGTTAAAACATACTAAATACAATGAGTAAATAAACATAATGCATTTGAGTTACATGATCATATTTGCTTTGGGTTCTCAGGACTCAAATAAAGTACTTAAATAACCCAAAACTGTTTAAGTTATAAAACTTGAATCAATTGGTGCAATCGGTTTCCCCAAATCATTTGAGTTAACTTAACTTGTCAGGTTTTACAGTGTAATAATAATGGATTGCATTTATATAGCGCTTTTCAAGGCACCCAAAGCCCTTTACAATTCCACTATTCATTCACTCTCACCTTCACACACTGGTGGAGGCAGCTACAGTCGTAGCCACAGCTGCCCTGGGGCAGACTGACAGAAGCAAGGCTGCCATATCACGCCATCGGCCCCTCTGGCCAACACCAGTAGGCGGTAGGGTAAAGTGTCTTGCCCAAGGACACAACGACCAGGACAGAGGGCCCGGGGATCGAACCGGCGACCTTCCCAAACCCCTGAGCCATGGTCGCCAATGTAGTGGGCAACATGACCAAAATGGAGAAGTGTTAACTTTGATGGAGATACACCGACTCAGAGGTGTTGAAGCCAAAATTCCAGGTGGAATTGTCACAGCATGCCAATCATTAATCAAACTAATTACAGGATACATGGAAAATTTTGCTAATGATAAAGTGCACTATTTAAGGAAAATGTTCAACTGTGGACCCAACAACAGGTAGCACTGATGAGAGTGAAGTTGAAGCAATGGCAATGGTGGAAAACAATCTGTTTAGCTGAAAGATACATGTCGAGAGAAATAGGGGAGCTCTGCAGGGTGAAATTAGCAGGGTGTGTCAAAGAAACAGAACATGGCAAAGTCAGCTGACAGCTCCATAAAATGTGTTTCCTACAGCAGCAAACAGGCTTCAAGAAGTAAGGAGAAGTTTCAAGATCTGTGGGCCAGTCGGCCTCTTGTGTAAAGGACACAGTGATGCTGAAGTCATAGAGGCTGTGGTCAGTTCAGTCAGCCCAGGTTTCAGTATTCCTAACATGCGTGAGATAAAATGTGACCTCACTCCCCCTTAGTTAAAGGAAATAATGAAAGCGCATCAAAAATCTCCTGACTTAACTCTTTGTGCTTGCATTGGGATGGCTCTCAGGAAGGGATCAGTGCAGCACTGTACCACTGACAGTGAGGAAAGCTGCTCATCATTGATTATGGGTCAAGAACTGCTCTCCATTGCTGAAAAGCAGGCAATTTATGAAAGATTTTGAGAATATATGTATTCTGCCCGTTCCATTATTTTATGATACAGGCAATAATTTATGAACCCTGTCTGTCTATCCTATGAATTCTAGCCAAAACCACCTGAGAACATTCACATGATGGGGTGAGCAACCAGTGTGCAGAGCACAGCGATGAAGACGGAGAGGAACAAGTTTCAAGGAAGAGGAAATCGCTTCTGACCCTCCAGGTGACTGCACACAGATAAACTGAGACATATGTGAAGCATACAGTGGGTCTGTGTGATGGTTTATTGGGTAGAAACAGGCTCTAAACCACGGCTGTTTTATACTATTATATTTGGCCTCCGAAATAAGTTAAGTTTTACAGCTTTCCTAGTGATAAAAACCTCCTTTATTGTCATTCATACTACTGTTGGGATTAAATTATTTGAAGTGCCTCAATTCTATGCTTTGGATTAACTAAAATGCCATATAACCATATAGTGTAGTATTAAGTGGACACGGCCCTGAAAAATAAAGGCATCAGACCATGTGTCCTTGGGGGTAGAAAGCTGCAGACTCTCGCTCACGCTTGCCTGGGAAAATGTAGATAAGAGGGGACCATCTCTAGTAGAAAGTTACTGAGACACTGTTGTTTAGAGTAGAATGAGAGAGCTTCTGTAATACAACTGTCAGGAGCACACCACCATTTTGAGATCCACGGCAGCGTGTCATGCAGGACGCATCTCCCTTCTACAAGTAATAAAGTGTTAAATGGTCTACTGAGCAGTGTTTTGTCTTCCATCAGATGCCTCTGAGGAATCAAAAAAACACGGTGAAGTGTTGATATTTAACACTACACAAAGTCATCAAGCAAATAACAATTAAATGACAGAAAAGTTTTTACTACAGAAATTTCTGTTTTTTTACGACTACAGTTTAAAAAACGAAAGGAAAAAACTGTCCAGTCTGGGCAGTGAGCTGTCAGGGATTTGTTTCTGTAATTTTACACATTTATTTCTTACGATTTAAGTACAAAGAGTCGTGCCAACAGATTTCTGTCTTTGTCACAGCAGCTTTTTCTTTATCATGTAGAAAAACAGTTAAATATGTCACTTCTTTACACTGACAGAAAGGGGAGTTTCATTGGTCCAGCCCACTGAAGTTTAAAGTGGGCTATATGTGGCCCGCCATGTAAAATGAGTCTAAATCTTCATGGTCTGAGAGATGTAGCCCACAAGAATGACTAAGGAATCAGGGCTGGACTGGGAGGAAATCGGCCCTGGAATTTTTGGTCTAGGTGGCCGATCATGATCACTCCAAAGAAAGAAAGAAATACATAAAAAATCAAATCAACAGTGGTGTCAGAAAGTGTCACACTGTTCAGATCATCACATTTAAATATTACACAACAACAACACAAGTAAACACAAAATGCACTTTCTAAATGAAAATGTTTATTATTAAGATAAATTAACTGTGGTGTGTCACAGACCAGAAGATCCTCAGAAGCCAGACATCATGCCGGCATCCTAAGAAAATCAGACACAAATGAATTGAGATCTGTCAGTGTGGAAAAGGTTATAAAGCCATGTCTAAAGCTATGGGACTCCACCAAACCACAGTGAGAGCCATTATCCACAAATGGAAAACATGGAAACAGTGGTGAAGCTTCCTAGGAGCAGCTGGCCGTCCAGCCACGACGCATCCAAGAGGTCACCAAACAGCCCAGAACGAAGAGCTGCACGACCCACTCGTCTCAGTTAAGGTTCATCACAAGGGGGAAGTAACAAAGTACAAATACTTTGTACTCTACTGTACTAAAGTATAACTTTAAGGTATCTGTACTTTACTGGAGTACTTTTTACTTTTCCTCAATACATTTTAAACACATGTCTGTAATTTGGACTGCTTACATTTTCTCGTTACTTTTGGTTTAACACATTTGCAGGGAGTTATTGTTTTTGTCACTCTGAGCCTTCAGTCCTCTTTGAAATAATCACCAGGGGACGTCACATACAAAGAGATGACGTGTGCCATAGTAAAGGGTCCAAGTGGGCCACTGTGTGGTTTTGGTTTTTTGGCACAGCTCTGGAACGACTGCAGGTGTCTGTAAGTTGTGGTTGCTGTACTTCAGCATCTAACGAGCCCTACAGAAGACGATCAAGCATAAAGGGAGTAACATGTTGTGGCAGGTAATTTCCAATGCAAAGTTTCTATCAGCTCAAGAAACATCAGCAAACACACAAAATGTTTTTGTGCAGTGTCTCACAGCGTGTTGCTAGCTAAAAGTACAGCTGCTGTATTTCACAGGGACAGAAACGAGTTTGAGATAACTTCACTCAGAGATGGAGAAAGAATACAGGACAGGAAGAAGAGAGCCTATATTTGATTGATTGATTGATTGATTGATTGATTGATTGATTGATTGATTGATTGATTGATTGATTGATTGATTGATTGATTGATCATACTTTATTCATCCTGAGGGAAATTGAAAGTAAGGACTGCTCAGTGGGATTTGATGTCAATTTAAAGCTTACATGGAAGTCCTCATGTTCTCATATTGTGAAACACGCTGCAAAGCAAACTAACTGTGTTATTTAAAGACCACATGAAAATCCTCTGCAGGTTAGTGCAGGATAATCAGGTTAGTTTACAGTAAAGAACTGTGTGTGACTGATGCACAATGGCTGTGGTGCTATAGTGGTCTGTTACATCAAGTGTAACAGAGATGAATATGAATTTCAGCTGGTGATGCTTAAATGTAGAAAAAAGACAGTGTAAACAGCGTCCTGTCAGTGTAGAGGGTGGAAATCAGCCAGGACAGCTCATGAAATACCTGCTTACATCTTGCTGATTTCAGTTGTGTAAATCTACAAAGAGCCACTACAGCTGATTTTAGGGTTTCCCCACCTGCTAAATCACACTGTAAGATGGAAACCCTGCTGAGCAAAAGGAACAAAGGCTGCTCTCAGTTTTGCCAGAAAACATCTCAATGATCCCCGAGACTTTTGGGAAAATACTCTGTGGCCTGTTGAACTGTCTCTGCTGCTCGTCTGCAGAAGTGACGAGTATCTCAGCCACACACACAGTTAGCCTTTCGTTCTCATTCAGATTGTATCATTGACTTTAGGATCTGTTGTTTGATCTTTTCCTTCCATCTTTCCTGGTTTATTTCTCACCGATCTCACTTGCTACAGTGACTACAATAAAAACATCCCATTTGTGGAACAGCACATATGTGTCTGATCACTCTGCACTGCACGCTCAACACAAATTTCACCGCCAGTAAGGACCTCAGTCACAAAGAGAAAACCTCAACACATAATATATACAATACATAAATCCCAACTGTCATAATGTGCACCAAAAAGGGATTAATACTGTTTTTTCTCAGTCCTTACAGCGCTTTCTGTCACTTAGAGCCAGTTAATGTCTCCAGACCAGCCCTAAAGCAGTGCTCCCTGATCTCTGAAAATGAATCCACTGTGAGTGTGTGAACAAATGTCATTGTCTTTAAGCCCCACAGATACAATCATAGTCTAACTGTACAATGCAATGTAGTCCAAATAATCCAGCACATATACAGCAGTTAAGAAAAGAGACAGAGGGGTCAGTGAGCACGGACCTTTAACAACGCTACATTTTAGGTTTTATCTTTTACCAGATTCACACTCTTATTTTCTGTGTTCATGTATTTTAAGTGAAATTAAAGCTAATTATAGCTTAATGGCAAGAAAGTGAAAGTGGAATGTGCTAAAAATAGAGAATTATCCTTTTAAGTGAATCTAAATATTTTCATTCCTCTGTCTAAAAGAAGGTTATACCAACTCTACTGTCTGACTGGCTTTTGGAGACTCAGATTTGAAGCCAAACAGAAAAATCGATATTGTTTTCACTGAATGTTTTCTAACAGTAAATATTTTTCTAACATTTGTTTCCAGTTTCCGTCCTTCCATGTGTTGTCCCTTAATCTGAACTGGAACCAAATGAAGCAGAGTGTAATCACCTCCTACGAGCCATCCTGTCACAGTGAGTGGAAGCTACAGTATCATATACTGGCTCTTTGTGATTTACAATGTGAGCTCTTCATGGTGGCCTAAACAAACTGTGTGCATGCTCTTGTTGTTAAAGGGAATCATCCTGCAAAGCCACAAGTCAGCGTCACCTCTGTTTCCTGCTTGTCCAAAGTGAACAGTCATGAAAAGATCAATTCATATTCATCAATTCAATTCATACAGCAGTGAAGTGCAGTGGAAGCAGCAGGATCAGTCATGGATGCACAAGTTTGTTTGTTTTGTGGAACCACAGGGGAGCCTGGAGTGACTGGAGCCCCACTGGATCATCACCAGTAGGAAGAAAATAAAAACAACCATGTGGAACATTTTTGTAGAATCGTTGCAAATTTTCCAGCACACACTGGATGTGCTCTGGGAATGTAGTTTCTTGCAACGTGTACTCAGATATTTATGCAATACTTATGTAAGAATGCTGTTTGTTGACTTCAGCTCAGCATTCAGTACAGTTATTCTCTCCAAGCTGGTCACCAAACTTGTGGATCTTGGACTCAGCAACTCCATCTGTACCTGGATCATGGACTTTCTGACCAACAGACCCCAGCATGTTAGGCCAGGCCATAACTGCTCTACCACCATCACACTCAACACTGGCACTTCACAGGGCTGTGTGCTGAGACCATTCCTCTATGACTGCAGACCTAGGGTACGGATCCAACTCCATCATCCAGTCTGCAGATGACACCACGGTGACTGTCTCATCAGTGACAATGATGAGTCTGCTTCAGGGAAGAAGTAAAGCACCAAGCTGTGTGGTGCTGACAATAACCTGCTTCTGAATACCAGCAAAACCAAAGAGCTCATTGTGGACTTCAGGAGGGAGAAGCGAGATACCTGTGTCCCCATCTACATAAATGGCACAGCTGTTGAACGGGTCTCCAGCTTCAAGTTCTAGGGGACCCACATCTCTGAGAATCTGTCCCGGTCAACTAACACCTCCAGCCTGGTCAAGAAGGCCCATCAGCGCCTTTTTTTCTTTAGGATACTGAAGAAGAACCACCTGTCCAACATAGAACCAAGATGGCGGCGCGTGAACAACGCGAGGCTCAGTGTCTCTCCAGAATCTGCTATTTAGCGGTTTTTTATCTACTTTTAACCGGATTATTCATCCAGAATTGCTGTGCGCTGCTGACCTACAGCAGACAAGAGATTCTGGACATCTGGACTCATAACTCCAACAGTCTTATCGCCGATGTCCGACTCATCCCAGAGATCTCCAGAACACCGGAGGCTGCCCACGGGCGGGAGTGCACGCAGACGGCGCCGAGAACGTAAACAAAGGCGAGGTAGGCGCAGAGGGCTACGGGCTAAGCTAAAGCTAACACCACACCGGCTGCCTTTACCCAGTATTTTCCTTGCCAATGTCCGTTCTCTGGCAAACAAAATGGATGAGATACGACTCTCCGTCACTAACAACAGACGGATTATGGACTCAAATGTCATGTTTTTCACCGAAACATGGTTGAACAACAGCTGCCCGGACAATGCTATCGAGTTAGCAGGACGCCACACACACCGAGCCGACAGGCTAGCAGATGACTCCTGCGACCCTGATGAAGGCCACAAGCCGAAACGCGTTGGTCAATTATTAAAGCTGTTCTTTGTTTCTCAAGTGTTGCTGGAGTTCCTGCTTTTTTAGCAGGTGACTCCGGCAAGACCAGAGGTGGAGGTTTGTGCATTTATATTAACAATGCTTGGTGCATGAACTCCACTACTACTGAGAGTCACTGCTCACCTAATGCGGAGTTTTTAATGGTCAAATGCAGACCTTATTATCTCCCCAGAGAGCTCACTTCTATCATACTCACTGCAGTATATATCCCCCCCGACGCTAATGCTAGGTTGGCCATGAAAGAACTTTCTGCAGCCATTAACAAACACCAGAATAAACACCCCGAGGCTGCTTTTATTGTTGCTGGCGACTTCAACCACACCAACTTAAAGACAGTCCTCCCCAGATTCCACCAACATGTCTCCTGCCACACCAGAGGAGACAAGACTTTAGACCATGTTTATTCCAACTTGGCTGGAGCCTACAAAGCAACACCCCTCCCCCACATTGGACAATCGGACCATCTCTCCCTGTTCCTCACACCTAGCTTTTCACCACTCATCCAACGTGTGAAACCTGCTGTGAGGACAATTAAAGTGTGGCCAGAGGGGACAGACGCAGTGCTCCAGGACAGATTTAAAAACACAGACTGGAATATGTTCACCCACACAGACCTGGACCAGTACGCCTCATCTGTACTGGATTACATCTCCGAAACCACAGACAGTGTCACCACCCAGAAACGGATCACCATGTACCCCAACCAGAAGCCTTGGATGAACCGGGATGTTCGTCTCCTCCTGAAGGCCCGCAACACCGTCTTTAGGTCAGGAGATGCACACGCCTACAGTACAGCCAGGGCTAATCTAAAGAAGGGCATCAAAAAAGCCAAACACCATTACAAAAAGAAGGTAGAAGAACACTTCTCCAACTCCAACCCCCGACGCATGTGGCAAGGACTCCAGACCATTACAGACTACAGGACCACCAAACCCTCCCCCGCATCCTCTGATGCCTCCTTCCTCAATGAGCTCAACAACTTTTATGCTCGTTTTGAGCGAGGGAACCCCACAACCACAACCACAACCATAACAGACATGACGCCAGACCACCAACCTCTGACTCTCTCCCCCACCGATGTAGGAGCGGTGCTGAGCAGGATCAATGTCCACAAGGCTGCAGGTCCTGATGGCATCCCCGGGCGTGTTCTCAGAGCGTGTTCTGGGGAGCTTGCAGGAGTCCTGACAGACATATTCAACCTGTCCTTGGCCAACGCTGTGGTACCGGCCTGCTTCAAATCCACCTCCATCGTCCCGATACCCAAAAACTCCAACCCATCTAGCCTCAATGACTACCGCCCAGTAGCCCTCACCCCCATCATCACTTAGTGCTTAGTGCCCACTGTCGCCAAAGTGCTTGCTCATAGGGGGTCATATGATTGTTGGGTTTTTCTCTGTATTTATTATTGTGCTATCTACTGTACAATATAAAGCGCCTTGAGGCGACTTTTGTTGTGATTTGGCGCTATATAAATAAAATTGAATTGAATTGAATTGAAAATTGAATTAGAGCAGCTGGTCCTAGCACACTTCAAATCCTGTCTCCCCCCCACCCTGGACCCCCACCAATTTGCATACCGCCAGAACAGGAGCACAGAGGATGCAGTCTCCATCGCACTGCACTCTGTCCTCTCACACCTGGACAACAACAACACCTACGCCAGAATGCTGTTTATAGACTTCAGTTCAGCATTCAATACAATCCACCCCTCACAACTCATCAGGAAACTGAAAGACCTGGGCATCAGTTCCCTCATCTGCAAATGGTTACTGGACTTCCTGACCAACCGCCCCCAGCATGTCCGGCTGGATAACCGCTGCTCATCAACAATCACAATGAACACCGGTGTACCACAAGGCTGTGTGATGAGCCCTTTCCTCTACTCCCTCTTCACCCATGACTGCAGACCTGCTGATGGTTCCAACACCATCATTAAGTTTGCAGATGACACCACGGTGATTGGCCTCATCAGTGACAACGATGAGACTGCCTACAGGGAGGAGGTGGATCGTCTGGCTGAGTGGTGCAACAGAAACAGAGGGTCGTGAAAACTGCCCAGCGCATCGCCGGAGCACCACTTCCTGCCATAAAGGACATCTACAGGAAGCGGTGTCTGAAAAGGGCTGGGAAAATCATCAAAGACCCCAGTCACCCATCACATGGACTCTTCACCCTCCTGGCCTCTGGGAGGCGCTACAGGAGCCTCCGGACTAAGACCACCAGGTACTGGAACAGCTTCTTCCCCACAGCTGTCAGACTCCTGAACTCTGCCTCCGGCCACTGACCCACGTTAAACTCATGGACTGAACATACACACACCCACAACCACCTACACACACACACAATGGACAACCGTACCCTCAAACACACAATAATAACATGGACTGAACCACCACTCACAACCACTAGCACTTTATATAGCCTCTGTAGAAATTATCCACATATCTCACTTATCTTAACTGCACTACTGTATAGTTCTGTGTAAATAATCATTCTGTACATACAATAATTTTTAATCCTACAACTGTTTATAACTTGCATAGTTCACATTTCTGTATAACTGTATATCTCATATTTCTGTATAGTTTTTATTTCATATTTATATCCTGTTCATAGCCTGTACATAGCTTGTACTCACTACAGCCTGTACATACTTATAGTTATAGAATATTCATAACATAATTCATGCTGTGTACATTATAACATTCCATAATAGACCCATTTCTGTAATATACTTACATATCTATATTATTGCTAATATATATTGTAATATATCTATATCACGGCTAAAGCACTTCTGGATGGATGCAAACTGCATTTCGTTGCCCTGTACCTGTGCATGTGCAATGACAATAAAGTTGAATTCTATTCTATTCTATTCTATTCTGTCTACTGACATACTGGTTAACTTCTACCGCTGTGCGATAGAGAGCATCCTGACCAACTGTGTCACAGTCTGGTATGGGAACTGCTCTGTTGCTGACCGCAAGGCACTGCAGCGGGTGGTGAAAGCCGGCCAAGGCATCACAGGGACTCCACTTCCTGCCATTGAGGATGTCCACAAGAAGAGATGTCTACGCCGAGCACGCATCATTCTCAGGGACTCCTCTCATCCTGCCTCCAGCTCCTGTCCTCCAGAAGGCGCTACAGGAGCCTTCAAACTAAAACCAGCAGGTTTAGGAACAGCTTCTTCCCCACAGCTGTCACCCTACTGAACTCAGTCCCCGCTGAGCCTTTCCATCCACACTCACTGAACCCTTCTACACTCCTCCTCCCAGTGACCGTGATCATTTCATTCTCAACATTCACCACATGCTCACATTGGTCACTGCTATAGTTTTAGGACACTGACAGAGTATAGTCTCTGTTATAGTGCCTATTATAGTCTGTTCAGAGAGCTATGCTTCCACTGCTGTAGATATAGTCATAGAACTCTGTAGATCTGTTTAACTCACACTGATACATCTGTATATATGTAGCACATCTGTATATTTGTTCATGGTACACCTGTATATCTGCCCGTCTGTACAGCAATATAGAACATCTATATGCTATACATTTGTCTGAACTTCAGCTGTATATTTGGTCTCTCTGTTCATAACTATTTCACCATTTATACTACCCTTATCTGTATATATCAGTACATCTGTATATTTGCTCTTATTGCACTTACTGATTAGATGCAAACTGTATTTTGTTACCCTGTATTTAGACATGTGTAATGACAGTAAAGTTGAATTCTAAATGCTATCCTAAACATTTAAACAAAGCAGCTACACAGCTACAGGAGTTTTTAGAAGTGATTTTTAGAAGGCCAGTAAAGAGAGCATGGAGACAGATGGAGGATGCCAAATCCACTGAATCTACACACTTCCTGTTTCCACCTCATCCTTCCAGTGCTCTACTATACTCTCTGCTCTCTCTACCACAACTGCCTTTGAACTTGCCTGGGCCAGGTCTGAGTCCAGCTTTGCCAGGTCACATGACACAGGGGTGTGCTCTGATGTCAGCAGGCAGGTCAGTGGAGCCCTCTGGTGATGGATATATGGCAGTGAAACAGGAGGAGGCCTGAGAACAGACAGCAGACTTAACCAGCAGGACAAAGTAGCATGTAGTACTTGAAGGAGTCATCACAGCCAGTCAGTTCTCAGGAAAATGGAACATCACATAAATATTTCTCTTCTTTGATTTTCATCAATATATTTCCTTTGATATATCTTCTGTCAATATTTATTGCTTATTAGAAGCTCATAGGCAGTTCCTGTCACTCTACAATAAAATACTGTAAAGGCTGCCCTCTCTGCCCTCCCACTAGCTGACCTAACTGACACAAGTAAACCGTGCTAAGATACCCTACAAGGACTAAGGTTCTTAGCCACATACATATAGATTTGCGTGGCTGTAGAAATCCATGCCATGAAGCTCCCAGCGCACATTTTTGATGCTTCTGTCTGTGGCAGAGGAGGTTTGGAGCTCTGCAGAGCCTTGGTGACTTTTACTGACTGTGCACCCCTACCCATTTATTATGAACAAACAGCACAACTGTTTGTGCTTTTTTCTATATTACACATGCATGATTTAGATTTATACTTATGTGGCAAAAACAATTTTGAAAACACTGGAACATTTTTTATTTTGCTTTCTATGCTTCTTACCCTGGGTGTGTTTAATAAAATTAAAAGTGTTGCTCACACACATAAAGAACATTAAGGTTAAGTAAAGATTAAGTAAAGTTAATATAAAGGATAGAGCCCAGAACATGATATTTTGAACCAACTTTGAATAATTAAGGGAACAATAGATGAACACAGTAGATTATTGAGGTGTAGCAGAGAGAGGCGTTTTGTTTTCTATCCTTTACAGGAGAAGATTCCAGAACCACAGCGACCACAGGGGTGGCGAGAATCCAGGAAGCCTCAGACCGACCGGAACCAACCAGAAAAAGAAGCGCAGAGCACAGAGAAGCACAGTTCCAGAAAATGTGTTGTTTAGGAGACTAAAAGCTTGTTAGATACAGGTTAAATGTGACCATAAAATAATAAGGAGCAATGATAGGGACTTTAGTAATAGTTTGCAGGATTTCTATGTTATGTAAATTGCCCACACACAGTGTTCAGGCCGGATGTGCGCTACCCGTTAAAGGGGGCGAAGAAACCAGGCCTAAGTTTTAAAGAGGAAACAGGTTAACTGTATAGAGGCTGTTTCCAAAGAGTGACAAAAGCAATGTAGGCCTGTTTACCAGAAAAAGTTAATTATATTTGATTGGATTCTACCGTGAGCAGTGAGGGAAGTCAGAAGTGGGTTTAAACTGGGATTCTACTTAAAAAGTAGTTTACAGCCCAGCGCAAACATGAGGTGCTGTCTAAGAGCTTGATCTTTGTTATATTTTAGCTATTATTGTCACATGAAAGTAAAACTTAATGGGATAAATTAGGAATTATGTTGTGTTCTTGGGGAAACACAAAAGGGGTGAACTGTCATGTAATTAATATATATTCTTAATGCTTATTTTCTGTTATATTGTTTTATAGAGCCCAGTGTAGGAAAACGCCCTTGTGAGTTAGAATGTAGGCCAAAAGTCACAGAGTAGACTGCACGTCTTGTGCAGAGAACAGGAAGTTTCAGTGCACAGGCATATTAATAAATCAGACACAGAAAAGAGGAACTTGTTCCATATTTTGTATCGAAACTATGGGTGACGTGTTGAAAAATATATATAGCGAGACAGGCTCCTGATGCCCCAGACGTGAGCTGGCGTTTCTGTGGGTGCTCAGTCTCCATTTTCCGGAAATGTAAAATTAAAGATCATTTTTTGAGTTAGACCATTCGGAGCCGTGTCTTTCTTTGCCGAAAGAATACAAAGAACTGGAATTTAATAAAACAAAAATTCCCACCAAGGCTTTTCAGTGTGAAATTTAGTATGTAGAGAAAATACCTGTGCCAGGTTGTCTCCATCTAGTGGTGAACATGGCCTTACCACTACATCAGGTGAGTTTTTCTCTGTGCACAGTAACACAAAACTGTGTCGCTGTGGCTCAGGTGGTAGAGCAGATCAGCTACTGATCGGAAGGTTGGTGGTTTGATCCTTGGCTTTCCTAGTCTGCATGCCAAATATCCTTGGGCAAGATACTAACCCCAAGTTGCCCTCTGATGCGTTCATCGGAGTATGAATGTAGTTTAGTTTGCACTTGAGTTTAGAAGTGCTTGTATGAGTGGGTGTGAATGAGGCATGTTGTATAGAGCGCTTTGAGTACTCCGGGAGAGTAGAAAAGCGCTATGTAAGAATCAGTCCATTTACAAAACTCATTTAACAATGCAAACTATTTAAAAATGATGTAGGCAGATCAAGACAATGTTACAGATTCAGTAAGAACGGAAGTTTATCGCAATCCTTCAAATATGCAGGGCGTCACACTAACACAGCTGCTTATGTCCAGCATCGCTCTGTTATTATCAATTTGATTCAAAATGTGTCCAGCTTAATGTCTTAAACTAAACTGGCATTAAAGTTTCAATGAACTAAAGTGGTCCCCCTGAGTCAGCACCCAGATAGCTCATATCTTTGAAAAATGTGGCCATAAATACGAGCGCTGCTGGGATCTTAAAACACTGGGACTACATCCAGATCTGAAATCTTTGGAAGTTTCACTCAGTAACAGCACCTTTTAATATTATTGACTATATTTTATAGTCACATTTATATAAAATGTCAAACATTATACGTTAGCTAAAGGTTGACGTCACAGAATTATACTGAACAATCAATGCAATTTGAGTTCTTCTTGTTTGTATTATATATTTGATTTATTGTAAGCAGTGGGAGTAAAACCTAAAGAAAAAATAGTAAAAATATGAATGAATCTCTGCTCTTACAGCTTTTATTGTGCTGTGATGTCTCCTTTGAAACTGTCCTCTTGCTCGTCTTTTGGATGCTCACCTCTTCTTCACCTTTCCTGTTCCTTTCACCAAACTGCTGCACTCTTGTTCTCTGCTCTCGCCTCCAGTTCTGGTTAGAATTAGAATGCAGTCAGCATGTGCCAAACAAACTCCCCCCAAATCGATCATGTTTGATATGATGATGAGGTTTTTAACATCTTATTTATCAAATTATTTAATACACTGTATCAATCAATTATTAAACAAATATCATGCCATAAGAGCTAAATGGCCATCAAAGAAAATCCTTAATGCCTAATACAGGACAGGCCAACATTTAATGCAGCCACAGATGGACATCAGTCAGCTTTCTGCACTTTCCATCTGATCACATCTGTCTTCAAAGTCATGTCAAGAGGGTTCATTTATGTTTACTTTTAAATTTGCAGTTAAAATAACTTTAGTGACATGGTGCACAAATTATTTGCTGTGGACTGCTGGCTTATCTTGGTTACTTAAGTTAGTATTTTTAAAGGTGCAGTCAGTCATTTTTTAGGTTATTTAATAGAAAAAATGATCTTGTACTCATAAACAAACATAGAATAGTAGATAACAATGAGACATTTTTAAATGTGTCATTGGTCACTGCTTATTCCTCATTATTTAAGCATTACTCATCCTTAGGATGTCATTTATAAATACAGATATACATTCTTAGAAAGAACCACTTTGAGCCTGATCTCCTTACTCCAAGGAGCTTTTCTGAGTTATCATTGTGCCAGAGGAGGAGGGCATCCACTACTTCTTTCATTTCACCTGAGTTCACCTGTGGGAAAGCACAGGGCCCAATCCCTGAATATTTATTTGAATTCAGGAGTACTAGGGAAATAATCTTGAGTAATTACTGACTAACTGACTAAAGCTAATGAACCAGAGAAATTGTAAACTCTTAAACATCCCAGGGATATCTGAACTTATGTCTGCACCTTCAGACTCCAGATATGAAGGATCATAGCTGTTTTACCTCCAGTGTTGTGCCAAAAGTCATTGTTTGCCAAAAATGATTTCCAATGTCTTTACTTATATTGGTAAACAGACTTTAGGGAGCATGATTTACAAAAGGGTATATAACAAATTTAATAATTACCTATTTCTTCAAGTATATTTATAACTCTGTGTTATTGTAACTACATTAAAAATCAATCCAGTCCTTTTGGGCACTTAAAATATGTTTAGAGAACTATTATTATATTTGTTGCAATTTCTGCTGTCCTCTGGCCAGATTACTCTTTAAAGTCATTTTAATGTCAAATTAATGAATGAGAAATAAAAATCACCTCCAAAAACTGATTGCAGCTTCTACCTTGTGACAGGAATGTTGTTTGTGGTACAAGATGACTCGATATCAATCATGATGGATATCTTTGACATACGTTTCACATATTACATAGACCAAAAGTTGGCTATAGCAGTTTAAATATGATCAACTGGTTTTTGACAAATACCGGAAATTAGTTTATGGTAGACATGACTTTTTGACACAACACTGGCTAACTGACAACACTAGTTTAAATATATTACAGTTGAATATTATTGCACCTAACCTTAGGCTCCAGTATTCTAAAGCTCACACTTTCCCTCTGATAAACAATATGATTATGTAACAATATGTCAGCTTACCAAAGAATAACTGAACAACATCTATAACAAGAAAGGACAATTTATCAGGGTGTTACAGCATTTACCACCTGTGTCCAATATCTCATACAAATTTCTGGACTGGAGCACGTACGTCCTTAAGAACTCCAGGACTTCCCCACAGCCTCTCTCACATCCGCTTTACATGTTTAGTTTACAGGAAACTTAACTAACACTGGGTGAATATGTTTGTAGCAGGATAAAATTAGGGTCCCTAATATGAATGGGATTTAAACAGGGAGAAAGAAGAAAAACATTGGCATCAGTTACCAACACTTCACTTAATATCAGATTGAGTCTCACTTGTGTTTAACCCTGGAATATGTGAACATATTACTTATTGAGTCCTTTCTCAGGCTACGTCCACATGTACATGGGTATTTTTGAAAACGGAGATTTTTGTTTTCGTTATTTAAAAAAACTCCCAGGAACAGGCCGAAGCAACAGGTGGCGATATACTCCTAACCTGTAGAAATGTTGGCCAATGAGAAGTCTAGAAGCCTGGGTGGGAAAGAGTAAACAAAGATGGGGCGTAGAAGCAGAACTGAGTCCTATGTGTGGAGGGACAGTAACTGTGCGTGTACATGTAAGCATTCAAACACTGCAGAGAGTAAAATTAACAGTAACAGTATTTTGTCTAAGTCTGCCATTGTAGAAATTCATTTCACCGAAACAATAACATGGCGCACAATGTGACGTCAAAAAAGGCGCACACCTTTGACGCTGTGTTTTCTCCGTTTTCCTCTTCCACGTGTAAAGGCAAAAACGGAGTTTTCGAAAATCTCCACCCTGGCAGGAATTTTTATCTCTGTTTTCGTGTGGTCCAAAGGTGCAAACGCATATAAAAATCGTTCTCAAAAATACCCGTGTACATGTGGACATAGCCTCAGTCCATGAGTTGTAAAACCGCAAGATCCTCCTTCCGCAGTAAGAGAATGCGTCTGTGGCAATAACCAAAATGTATGGGCTCAAATTGTGGTCATAAATATTTTGTACTTATAAATCAGTATA